>NC_059142.1:20100000-20725000 GCF_020740605.2 Lemur catta
TCTCTCTCACACACACACACACACACACACACACACACACACACACACACAAGCCTTCCAGATCTCAGCCTAATGGCCTCTTTGAACCAACTCTATGTGACGAGCTTCTGGGTCGTCCCTCTCTGCCCAGATTGGTGAACGAAGGGAATGCTGTCACTTTGAGACAACAGCACCTCCTCTCCCTGAGACCTCTCAGCCACCTCTCTGCCTCTGGTCCTCCAGCACCCCCGCTGCCGATCCTTCATGACCTCCCTGGGGCAGATCTGTCCTCCCCCTTTCACAGCCACACACCTGAACGAGGATGGTGGAAGGTCAGCTTGACAGGAGACAGAAGCAGCAGGGAGCCAAGGTCCCCACGCCCTGATCTGCTGACCTCTGACTTTCGCTCTACTGCCCGACAACTTCTCAGTGGGCGTCATCCACGCTCAGAACCGGGACAGAGGAAAGAAGAGCCAGAACTTTCGCATGTGTGGATCAAAGAATTAGCCACATTACCAGGAAATTTAGTCTGAAGACAGGATGAAGAAAGAGAAAAGAAGAAAAAACAAAAGGGAACAGAGAAAAGGGAAACAGGAAATGAGGAAGAGGCGGATGAAGCTAGAAAAGGAAGATGAGGAGGCTCATCTCAAAAACACAAGCGGCCTGGGCTGGAACCCCTAAAGCAGCCCCCCTGCCTCATTCCCCTCTGCAGAGAGATGAAGAAAAGCAGAAGAGCAGACGCAGATCCCTCGCGGGGACGTTGCACAATCGAAAGAAAAGGAACTCTTCTTCTTGGAGCAAAGCCTGCGGCCGGGTTCTCATCGGCCTGCTTCTCCACACCCACCCATGGCAGACACCCAATGGAGGATGCAACTGGGGGTCCCAAGCTCTCCTGGAGACCCAGCCCTGAGGGGCTTCCAGGAAGGTGTGGCATCAGACGGGAACGTTGCTGGCACCAGCAAGGTGCAGGGAGAGCGGCACAGGACAGCCACGCAGAGCTTCCCTGCCCTGAGTGTTTCCGTGTTGTTCTGGAGATGATTGATGGGTCAGAGATACTGATGCAATATGACCTCCCGTAGTACATTTTGATAAATGTCAGTTCCTGGAAGCCAGAAAAATTATTGCAGCATTGTTAGTAACAGCAGAAGACTGGAAACACCCTGAATACCCATCAAGAGGGGATTGATAAATAAACAACAAACTATTATAGTAATAATGGCACAACCATACAGAGGAAATGCTATGCAGCTATTAAAAAGAACATGACACGTGTGAGCTGCTCTCCCAGATTTAATAAGTAAAAAAGAAAAAAGTACAGAAAAGTGTAAATAGCATATTCCCATTTAAGTAAAAGGGCTGAGGGACACAGAAAGGTTCTAGGGACCGGGAATATTCTATTCCTTAACCTGAGTACTGGGTATGTGCGTGTTCAGTTTATCATTCTTTAAACTGCACATATGCTTTGTATGTGCATTTGAATATATGGTATTTCACAATTTAAAAATTTTAAAGGTGGGAACATGTATGCACATTTATGGGTGCATGTGCACAGAAAATCTCTCAGAACTGTTGTGAACGCCTCTGGGAAGGGAAACAGGGAGACAGTGGGCTGGGGTACCAGGGAGGTTTACTCTTTCACTCTATATCATTTTAAAACTTTTCAATGTCTTTTACCACATGCATGAATTGCCTATCTAAAAAAAAAAAAAAAAAAAACATGGCCGCTGGCTGGCAACTCTCCAGGGTGTTTCAGCATCACAGATCGGGAAAGTACCCAGGGGGCCAGTTTCCCCATCTTACAGCTGAAGAAGCCACAGCCCAGGGGATCTGGGTGTCCTGTCTAAGGTCGCACAGCAAATGGGTGGTGGGCTGGGGAAGAGAGGCCCAGTCCCCTGCGTGCGTGCAAGCTGCTGTTCTCTATCCTGCTCTCTCAACCAGAGACTCCCAGACTGCTCAAGCCTAAGGACCACCTGGCTGGCCTGATCACACCCTCCTGCAGCCCCTTCCCCCACTGCAGTCTCAGATGGGGCAGGGAG
Organism: Lemur catta; assembly: GCF_020740605.2. Taxonomy (NCBI): domain Eukaryota; kingdom Metazoa; phylum Chordata; class Mammalia; order Primates; family Lemuridae; genus Lemur; species Lemur catta. The sequence continues at coordinate 20,102,016 of NC_059142.1, forward strand.
AACCCAGGGAGGGGCCCCACAAGTCCCAGGGGGACCCAAGGGACACAGTCAAGGTTGGAGGTGCCAGCTCTGGAGCTCCCCAACCCCATCCCCCAGGCTGCTGTCTCTAGCTTGTGGGCACCCAGGCAGGTGGGCAGGCTCCAGGCTCCCAGCTCCCACCCTGACACTCAGGGCACTGTCTGCCTGTGTGGCGTTTCCTCAGGAGCCTCCTGGCAAACTGCTGCCCAGCAAACCCATGGGGGGAGTTCCACATGCTGGCCACTTTGCAGTCACAACCACATTTAGGGGGAAAAAGCACTTACCCTGATGCCTTCCTGCCAGTAACCAGGCCCTGGACACAGCCTTGGATACCAGACCCAAGCCAACCGGGTGGGCGCCCACAGCCAAACCAAGCTCCGGTTGTTAATACCACCCTTGTCAGTGTGTTTACATTAAAGAAAATCCTTGAAGGGCTGTGCCGAGGAATCATAAAACCTCAGAGCCAGGGGGAGTTAAGAAAACAGGATGGTTTTCCCCAAAGTCAAAATCCACCATGCCTGCTTCATTTATTGGCGGCCAGAAACAACCCAATCCACATTTTAATACTTCCTTACTTAACAAATGTTCACAAACCTGAATCCATACATCCTTTTCAACAAACACTACCGGGCACTTTGGGGGCACTGAGAATAATTAGAAGAACAAACATGTAGAGGACACTTACCATACGGCTTAATACACCGCAGGCTGGTAGCTAAGCTCCCTGCACAGCGTGCCTCACTCAGCCCTCCCAGCAACCCTGTCGGGAGAGTCCCATTTTACAGAGGAGGAAAGCAAGGCTTTGGGGTTAAGTCACCCATCCAAGGTTACAGAGCCAGCAAATGGCCAGCTGAGGTCTGTCTGGCTCCAAAGCCCCTTCCCCACCCACTGCGCAAGACACAGCCCTGTGCACAAGGAGCACCCCCCCCATGGGGTTCTGGGCTTTCTCTAAATCCACTCTGCCTGACGAGAGCCAGTCGGGCCCACCAGTCCCCACTCCCAGACTCCCAAGTCCACCCATCTCAACTCCAGAACTGGGAGCTTCCCGGGTGTGGGGGCCAGGCTGGCCACACCACAGGTCAGAGGGAGCACCTCGCCCAGAGTTCCAAACAAAGCCCGAGCCTGGCATCCATCCACGACGCTGGCTGCCCTCTCTGCCTCAGCTCAGACCTAGGGTCCTGGGGACCCTGTCACATTGACACCCACACCGGGCTGACAGTCTGGGAGAGGAGGACTCATGCGAGGAGAACCGTCCAGGACGGGCAAACTCTCCGCCACTGGCTGAGAGCCACGGCCCAAGGGCTGGCACACCAGCTTGCGGGCAGGGCCAGTGCTGCAGGGCTGGGGAAGGGGGCAGGCTATGGAGAGTTGGGTCCGATCCAGGCTGCAAACCTTCTTTGGGAAATTCCCTAAACCTCTCAGAGATGTCTCCTCACCTATAAAAGTAGGGGTAATATTCCATCCCTAATCCCACATGGAAGGGAGTTTTGTTAAAGTGACCTATTAACATAAACTTCTTAAAAAGAGTTCTAAGGCCAGGCACAGTAGCTCAGGCCTGTAATCCCAGCACTGTGAGAGGCCAAGGCAGGAGGATCACTTGAGGCCAGGAGTTTGAGATTAGCCTGGGCAACACAGCAAGACCCCATCTCTAAAAAAAAAAAAAAAAATTAGTCAGGCATTGTGGCATGCGCCTAGAGTCCCAGCTACTTAGGAGGCTGATGTGGAGGATCACTCGAGCCCAGGAGTTTGAGGTTATAGTGAGCTATGATCGTGCCCCTGCACTCTAGCCTGGGCAACAGAGCAAGACCCTGTCTCTTAAGAAAAAAAAAGTTCCAAGACATATTTTATGGATGTGAGATACCACTCCCTGTATACCAGGGCCATAGCAAAGAACGTGCAGCTCTCCAGATAACTACCCTCTACCTGGAACATCCTCTATGCTCTTCTGACTGGGAAGGTTCAGGGTTCAGATCAAATGCCAGTTTCTCTGAGAGGCACCCCCTGACCCTCCACCCCGAGGCAGGCTGTCCACGCCCTCCTGTGCACATCAGCCCTCCCCTCACCCACAGGTGCCTCTTGTTCCCAGGGCACCTCCCTGTCACCCTAGACAGGAATTGCACATCTACTGGTCAATTTCTCCTGGGTGGGACAGGACTCCTTGAGGGTGTTCTCTGTACCAACGATACGTATTGGGGGTGTCTGGCATACACTGGGTGCTCACTAAACGTTTACTAAATAAATGACAAGTATTATTATCATCACCCTCTGAAACCTGTGAAAGGACACAGAACCTTCCTGGGGAAGTGGCTCTCTACAGGGGCCTCCAACACTGAGACCTCGCTGCTCTGTCTGCTTCCCAGAAACGATTCTCACACCCCGACTAACTTCTCACCATAAAGCAAAGTCGGCTTCATCTGGACCTGGCGCTGAGGACAGGAGGCACTGCCCCAACTCTCCCTACATACGCACAAGTTCTCAGTCTAGGAATTCCCGTCCAGAGGCCCTCAAAGTAGAGCTTTCCTTATCTCATCCTTTCAAATGTCCATTTTGGTGGATGTATTATATTTATGACGGATGCTAAACGTTGGATGGGGTGGGGGTCACCTTGGGACCTTCAGCGAAGGCAATCCCAGAGCTGCTGGCAGCTGTGACTCACAGCCACTGGGGCTGGCGCATCAGCTCTGCAGTGGGCCGGGCGGCACATTAAGCCTTCTCAAATGGTCCCCTCAGCAAGAACTTCTTCTAGAACAGAAAATGAGTCCAGTGATCTCAGAGAGAAATGACATGTAAAGTCGCAGAGGAAAAGCACTTTGTTATTTCTATGTTACTCACAACTGAGCTGATAGGATCTAACGTTCCCTTTCCTGGTTTTAGATTATTTTTAAGATCACATAATTTCACTTCAAAAAACCTGTCAACGAGTTGCTCTGTGAATTTTCCATTTTCTCCTCATCATTCTCAAGCTCCAAGTTCACACACTTGGGGGAAAAAAATCTATTTTTTGATCTGCAGACTCAAGCCACATCACATGAGCAGATATTCACATCAAGCTGGGGACAAGGTCTGGGCAAAAAAATGGTTAAAACTTTACAGTGGGCACAAAAATAAAATGTGAAAAATGTCACATTTTAAAGTACATGAAAATCCATCCAAAATATTTTTTAAATATAACATGATTTTCCCCCAATACATAAGAAATGTAGGCTTATTGAAGCAAAACTGGCAAAGGAAAGAAACCACTGAGAAGAAAATAACTATTATGCCATCATCCACTAATAGTGGATAAACCACCATTAACAATTGTATGCATTTCCTTCTCTTTTCCTCCACTAATTTCATTTTTAATAATGAACTGGAGTCATACTGTTTGGTACCTCATTTTTTCTGTTATTGTGAACAATAAAGTAGTAATTCTTTACAGCAAGTTTTTGGTGTTTTTAAAGGCCATAGGTGTAAATGTTCTCCAGTTTTTATTTATGCAACATCCCGAGGGTGTATGTTTAGGATATTGAATATTTGGATTATTTGTAATTCTTCACCAGTATAAGTAATGCTGCAATTAACATCCTTGGGGCCATATTCTTTTTAAATGCTAGCTGGTCCTTAACACAGATCCCCAGTGCCTACACTCACGTAACTTTATTGAATTTGCATCTTACAAACCCTAAATATCGGGTTCTTCATGCTTGCAGCATGGGGTTACCAGCTGAGAGAGGACATACAGGCTTCACCAACTCCAAAAGGTGGGGCCTTCTCTTCGCTGGTGTTCTACAGCAAGCAAATCTGGGCTCCTGCATCCCAAGATGGACTGATGGGCCAAACCCCAGCCCAGGCAAGGTGTGTCTTCCTGCCTGTATAGCCTCAGACATTCAGAGGCACTTGCCTAGAAAACAGAATATTGGCTTCCCCAGGTTCCCCTGGAATCTCATCTGACTTATTACCTGCTTTACAGACAAATGACATTAATGCAATTAATTCTAGACCTCCTAAATTCAAAAGTTGGTCTTATAGATTAGAGACTTCCCAAGCTTCTCTTATCTCCTTTCAGCTTTTGGAGATAGTCTTTACCCCCACATCATAGCAGCTCTTCATCATCATCACCATCAACAACATTTATGATTTTTACTAAGCAGCTGCCAAGCACTGTCACATTTAACCCTCAAAACCATTCTGCGTGAAATTATTGACCCCATTTGATGGATGAGAAAACTGAGGTTCATCATAAGGAATCCGACTGATGCACAAAGCTGGCATGACAGCACTCAGGATTCAAACCAAATCAACGCCAAAGCCCAATGTCACCAAACTCAAACCTTGGCAATAAAATCTACAGTTCTGGTGAAGGCCCGTATGGGTGAGTTTCCATGGCATGGGGATAGCTATACGAATGCGGGTGGCCCTGGCCACCATGCTGCCAGTTACCAGGGAGGCAAGCAGGAAGGCTAGTGGCTCCACAGGCCCCAAACCACACGACAGGAAGGCAAGAGGCTGCTCCATGACTGAGGGACACCTTACATACAAAGTGCAGCACTCCTTATTGGCTAAAATAGGGCACACATGTGCTATGAACTTAAATGCTATCTCTGTTAGCTTGGCCCATGAGAGACAGAATTACAAAGTTGAAAGGGATCTCAGAGGAAATCAGCCAATTCCCTCAACTTGTTTCCACATAAGGAAACTGAGGCTCCAGGAATCTGGGTCACAAAACCAGCTCCTGGCAAACCCAGGTCTATATACCCCAACTTAGTGGTCCAAGAGGTAACTCATAGCAGTATGTGAAACACAAAACTTATAAGAATTCCCAAAAATATTAATTTCTACCTGGATTTTTTTCTTTTTTTTTTTTGAGACAGAGTCTCACTCTGTCACCCCAGGTAGAGTGCAGTGGCGTCATCATAGCTCACAGCAACCTCAAACTCCTGGGCTTAAGTGATCTTCCTGCCTCAGCCTCCCGAGTAGCTGGAACTACAGGCATGTGCCACAGTGCTCAGCTAATTTTTCTATTTTTAGTAGAGATGGGGTCTCGCTCTTGCTCAGGCTGGTCTCAAACTCCTGAGCTGAAGCGATCCTCCCGCCTCGTTCTCCCAGAGTGGTAGGATTACAGGCGTGAGCCACTGTGCCCGTCCCTACCTAGATTTTAAACAAAACTGAGTATCTAATTTATAGGACGTTGATCAAGGATTTGATCTAATGTCTCTGGTATATCTAACCAAAAAAAGTGAAGAAATGTAAATAATGGTAATAACAATAGTTAAAGACGTAATAAACTGTTTCAGTCAAAGGTAGTTTTATTTTGTAAACTGACATCAGAGTATTTTTGCAACCTTAATCAGAGGCCTGGGACACACCCAGCATTATCCTGGCTGACACAAAAGAAGAAAACACACACGCACGGAGCACACCACACACGCAAGCACGCAACTAACAGGAGGTTCTCGCCCAGATCCACCGGCAGCCTGACTGGTGCTGCAATGACTCCAATTTTCCAAAATTGAAAAATTTACTCAAAGGGTCCTACTGAGCATTAGCAGTTTTCTTAGTAACTTGCTTTGATCTTTCTTTCATTCATCTGAATATTACTGAAGAATCTACTTAGTCTGTTTAGGTGTTTAGGATCTATCAGTGAATAAAAGAAAAATAAAAGGACATTGCAGAACGTTCACTCTAGGGCAGGGGAGGCAGGCAATGGGCAAGTCAGTAACACCACACAGCGTGTTCCACGGCCGTGCCTGCAGAGAAGGTGAGGCGGGGAGGGGACAGGCAGCAGGCAGGAAGAGGCAGGGGAAGGCACCCTCACGTGGGGTGGTCAGAGAAGACCCCGCTGGGGTGAGGACTCAGCAAAGCCCTGATGATGGAGGCAGGGGCACAGCCCTGCAGGCACGTGGGGGAAGAGCATTCCAGGAGAGACAAAGGCGCCCAGGGTGGGAACAGGAAGGAGGCCAACTGTGCTGGGGCAGGACGAGCCACACCACAGGAGGACAGAAACTGTGGCTTTCAGCAGGGAAAGCGAGTCACTGGTTCCCATCAGAGGCTGACATGAGCTGACCTGCATTTTAAAGGACCCCCTTATCGTTACATCTTTTCCTGAATTCCTATTTACGTTCAGACACACCCATGTGCAGGCTCGTACACATTCGCACACACCCCAGAGAATGTCCGACCCGGATGCCCTGAGTGGCACGGGTCACCCCCTAATGTCCGCGTGGTGCCGCTGCCCCCTCTATTAGTCAGTCATTCTCATCCCCTGACCCCGAGTTGCGGTCCCACCTCGCCTGTGCTGGCAGAGGCCTTGGGAACAGCCTCCTTTCAACTGCTTAGACCCGCAGCTGTGACTCTCTCCTGCGCTTGCAGCTCACACCCCCCTGAAGCCCTTCCTCCTTCCTACTGGAACCCGCCCAGCGCTCACCGGGGCCCAGCAGAGGGCTGGGCGCCCACCTTTCAAGGGAAGCCTGAATGATGGCGCAAGTGTCTATCATTCTTGTCCGATGGCGCTTGAAGGGGAAAGAGGGGCCCAGCTGTCTGAGCAGGGAGAGCAGGTGGAGGGGCCAGAGCGGGTCAAACTGGCCCACCCCTGTCATCTGCATGCCCTCCCCCCACCTGCCTCAGAAGGAACAAAAGGAAGAGCACAGAAAGGTGAGTGAGGATGGTTGGACTTGGGGTGCTGCAGCGAGAAAGAGAGAGCAGCTGTGCATCATTCTCTCCTTATCGACAGGATTCTGGGGAACTCGCCAAGTCTCCGAGTGGCCCTTGCCCTGTAGGATAAGGGGGAACATCTCCTGAGGGCCTGTGACGTGTGCGGCATTGACCATGATGTTGTGCCCCCAGCAACGGTCGTTTTCATTTCTCAGATTAGGTAATGGGCTCCCAGGAGGTGAGGGCACCCGCCCGGGGTCACAGCACACAACAGAGCAGGGACTCAGACCTGGGTCTGCCAAGACCTCCCACCTCGAACTGCATCTTATCTTCCTGGGGTGATGAGCCCCCAGCCCACCCACAGTGCTCCACAGCAGGGAAGAGAATGGCTGGGAGGCCTGGACTCTGAAGCCAAGGACAGGTAAGAGCCCACACCTGAGAGCCGGGGATTCTCCCGAGACAGCAACAGCAATAAAGGACACCTCACGTTTATCAAGTGCTTCCTGGGCACAAAGCCCTGGTCCCCATACTTTACATGTTGACTCACTGATCTTCACATCATCACTGATCAATGTGGTGACGTCATGCCAAAAATAGCAATAATAATAACCCTCACGACAGGCCTGACCAGTAGGTACTACGACTGCCCCTTTACAGATGAGGAAACGGGCACCCAGAAAAGCAGAATAACTTGCTGAAGGGTTAGGCGCAAGTCAGACCCGGCCATCTGGTCCCAGGGGCCACATTCCAAGCCCTGCACACCATTCGCTGTGTGCTGATTCACGTTCCTCTTCTGGAAATGTCACGAGGTTAACTTAGCGCTGGTTACAGTCCACACTCCAGAGCCCTCGTTCAATTCCTCTGCACTCGCCATGTGCCAAGCACTGTGCCAGGCCCTGGGACTTCTGGATAAAAAGGTCATGACATAGTCTTCACCCTTGAAGAGAGAGGAACTCCCTCCTCTAAAGCTAAAGGGCTTTAGTCACCCTTCGTAGAGAACAGGGGGCTGTCCCTGAAGCGTCTGGTGTCGCCAGTGAGGGGCTGCAGGGCACCCTAGGAGCGACGGGCCGGGAGTGGGGCGGGAGGCAGCGAGGGGTCCACGAGCTGCAGTTCTCCCTGTGTAGCCAGATTTTAACCTTGTACCACTGCATGGTCCCGTGCTGGGACAAAGACACGTCGTAGTCAGCCAGACCCCAGTTTGAACCTCAGCCTGTCACCAGTGGTGCGCCCTCAGGAGACTAACTCCCTCTCTGGGTCTCGTTCCCTCCTGTATAATGACAGGCGAGCGCGGACTCCCGTGTGCCCAGGGCAGCTGGAGGGATCAGTGGGTACGATATTCCCAGTGCTAACCCAGAGCCCGGAACTGAGAGCAGGCAAAAAGCGTTTGCTGTAGTATAAATGTCCTCATTGCCAACACCATCATCCAGACACCAGAGGACTTTTCTAGAGTGTGGGCAGCAAGACCCATACGTGGCCATCCAACATTTCAATATGAGTCTCTCTGAGCCAACCATGGGCTTCCCAGGGTGAGTCACAGGCAACGTTTACCCTGAGTGTTGGGCACCTAAGCGATGGAGCCCATGGCCACCATCTCCTTCCTGGGACAGCCTCTCCCTCGGAGGCCCCAGGTCGGAAGGGTAGGGGTGCTCCCTCAGAAGGCCAGGCTGCAACGTGCTGTCGGCACCCCAGCACTGCCCAGTTAGGAGTGGCCAAGATCTAGGGAACCCTCTCAGGGCCAGCCCGGCTCTGCCCCCACAAGGACTGCTTGCTAAAAACAGCTCACTACCGTCTGCAGGGGTGGCAGCTCTGGAAACTTCCCTGCTCCTTAGCAGAATCCCAATCTGGCTCTACGAAGGCCTGAGCGCCCTGGGGAGAGCCTGCAGGACCAAGTCTCCATGTTATTCTAGAAAGCCTGACTTTTGCACCACGTCGCTGGCCTCCAACCCTGAGCGCTGAGAAGGGAAGGGGGCAGCAATCACCCTGTGTGGCTCCCGCGGACAGGGGCCACCCAGCCGGGTCCACCTCCCTATCTGAGCACCTGCTGCTCGGTGCCTGAGGCCAGCAGGCACCCAGATAGTCATCACTTTAATAAACCAAGGGATGAAATTATAACAATAATAAAGGAATGTTTCCAAAAGGAAGACAGTCCCACCACACACAACTCGTATCACTTCTAGTTTTTCCATCTGCATACATATTTTTACGTATTTATAATACATACGTACAAATGTTGCATACATGCAATTTTACACACTGTATATTTTCCCTCAATGCAATATCATAAATACAGTCATGTTCTTAGCCAGCCTTTATCACTGACATCCGTGGCACCATAACCCATCCATTGTGTGCTGTGCCATGGTATGTTTAACCATCCCCTTCCCACTGGACAGTGACCTTGTTTTCATTTTTTTCTGTATTACAGAAAATGCAAATAGCCTCATAGGTTCCAGTTTTCTTTTGTACTAAATTATTGTCTTAGGGTAGACATCCTTGGAAGGATGGACATGATCAAAGGGTATCTACTGTCCTCGTGTTACAGACAAGGAGAGCGACACCAGGAGGGCATAGGCACAATCTACTACCATGAGTGCTCAATAAATGCTTGTGGAGCAAATAAATGTGGCTCAGCCATGTGGCGCACTTAGTGGGTAGCAGGGCCACAGGCTGCCCCAGGCCAGGCATCTGCCACCTGCCACGAGGTCACAAAGTGCACTTTCTGTAAGTCCGCAGATTGCTGGACTGGCCCCCGAATTCCATTTGCTAATAAGAAATGAGGGTCAAGTTTCCAAGTCCCTTCGGATTCTACAGGGCGGAGCAGGGCCTGCTAAAGAGCCCACGTGAGCCCCTGCATCTCTCACGACCTTCTTTTCTCATTGCTCTTTCCTCCCCTCGAGCCTCGGCTCAGAGATACGTGAGTATAGGGGGCACCTGAGAGCCAACGCCTCCCTAAGCGTCACACCCACAGCCCCTCACAGCCTCGCCCCTGGCCCCAGGGTTTTCCAACAACCCAGGCTCTTCCTCGGATCCCAGCGCTCTCCCAGCTGTAAGCCCGTGGAGCCCTCTTCCCCCTTCTGAGGTCTTTACTAGAGTATCACCTTCTCTGCAAAGCCATCCCGGCACCTCACTTAAAATTATACCACTCCCTGCCCTGGCGCCCTCCCTGCTTTCATTTTCTCCACAGCACTTTGACCACTGAGCAGATGATGTATTTTACTTATTCATTTATCGTCTGAATGTCTCCTCGAAACACAAAAGTGTAAGTTTCACAAAGGCTGTGTTTTTGTCAATTTTGTCCACTGCTATTTTTCCCAGGGCTTAGAATAGGGCCCAGTGCATAGTGGGTGCTGATTAAACACTTGCTGAGAAAATAAACACAATATTATAATATAAAAATACTTATTCTGTGCCAGACATTGTGCTTGACATGGCTCATCTTATGTGAACAACCACCCTATTATAATCCCCATTTTGCAGATGCAGAAACAACTCCCCAGACAGGTTAAGTAACTTGCTCAAAGACACACAGCAAGCCAAGAAGGGAGTGCAGTTTGAATCCGGGCTGTCAAGCTCCAGAACCTGTGCTCTTGCCCACTGGGGGGTGCCTTACATCCAGAGACAGAAGCTGCCCATGGACCAGCAGAGCTTTCCAGAACAAGGCCAAGCACCCATCCCACAACAAAAAAGGGGGAAGAGGAGGTAGAAACAGTGTGCCCAGGCAGTGGCCTCAGGAGCCCCAAGGGAACAGCAGGTCTGACTTTCAGGACACAAGCACTGCCTGGTTTGCAGCCATGGAGTGACAAAGGCCAGTTGGCTGTGACAAGTGGGAACGGGGTTTTGACAAGCTGGGTGCTAAGATAACAAATCCTGTCAGACCAGGAAACTGCTTAAACCAAACAGGGCCAGAGAGGAAGTTTAGCTTAAGCTGTTAGATGCCCAAGACAAGGCCTGGTCACTTGAGGCCACCTAAGTCTTCTCTAAGAATAGTCAGAAGCCCCCTCTGGTGGAGGGGCCGAGGTGGGAGGGGTGCAGGTGAATGAGTTTCCGCTAGTCACGCGGCAGGTCGCAGCCCACATGGCTGCCTGTGCACAGGTATTGTGAGTAAATGACGTCTTTGGCTTTTCGTTTCTTTTTTTTTTTTCTTTTTTTAAAACGACTTCCTAAAACTCTCAAAATGGTCAAAGATGCAATTGCAAGAGTGGCCTGGTGCTTTGTCTCAAATGTTCATTTCTCCTCATAACCACCAGGCTAACCACACAGAAGAGGTTTCCTGTCCCCTAAAAAGACAAGTTTCCATTCGCTGATGGATTCTTCCTTGCTCTGTTCTGTCCCCTCGGCCAGGGTGAGTCAGGGCCACCAACGGGAATCTCCCCAGGGACGTGTCACCTTGCTTCCCCTAAGCTTTGCCACCAACACTTAAAATACCACCGTGCCTGTAAGTCGGTGCTATCAGGCCCAAGTACTCACTCCCTTTCCAGCCAGAGCTTCAAAGCAAAATTCTCTGAGATGATCAGATAAGAGGCTCCAGCCCACCACCACCCGCAGGCTGCTCCCCCCAAGGCCCCTCTCTCCCACCTTCCTCCTCAGCCAGGACCCTCTCTCATTTGCCTTCTTTCTGCAAATGGTCACCTGCTGCCCAGATCTTGCCCTATTACTTAGTCCTGCTCACAACTCTGAGGTACTCCCATGACTTGTGAAAAAGGAAAGATTTTTCAAACGCTTTTCCACCAGCATTGTTTCTTCTAAAATGGTAAGTAAGCATTACCAAAGCCTTCCCCGACCTCCTCCTGCCCTGGACACGGCCCAGGGTCAAGCCGATTTCTGAGGGGTGCCGTGAAATGAACACAAATATGAATTCAGACAATTCTAGATTTGAACCCCAGCTCCACCAATTACTGTGTGACTTTGGGCCTTATGTCCTCATCCACAGGTGGGCTCATGAAGTGGTCATTGTGGAGAAGTTAACTGAGAGAACTCCTGTCAAAACCTGGCTATCGGCCGGGCGCGGTGGCTCACGCCTGTAATCCTAGCACTCTGGGAGGCTGAGGCGGGTGGATCGCTCGAGGTTAGGAGTTCGAGACCAGCCTGAGTGAGACCCCGTCTCTACTAAAAATAGAAAGAAATTATCTGGCCAACTAAAAATATATATAGCAAAAAAAAAATTAGCCGGGCATGGTGGCATATGCCTGTAGTCCCAGCTACTCGGGAGGCTGAGGCAGTAGGATCGCTTAAGCCCAGGAGTTTGAGGTTGCTGTGAGCTAGGCTGACACCACGGCACTCACTCTAGCCTGGGCAACAGAGTGAGACTCTGTCTCAAAAAAAAAAAAAAAACCCAGCTATCTCACACCTGAGCAGGTCTAGCTCCAACCAGCCATAACTATGGGTGGGAAGAGATTGGAGACCCCGAGTTAGCATATTTCCAGGATCTGGCCTTCCCTTCCCATTTAGCAACAAGCTCATACACAAGGAACCCAAATTGCTGTTTAACTCTGGTCAAAGCTGGCCCCTAAGTCAACGGCAACAGAGCCCCTGGAGCTCACGAGTCCTTCGGCCTCCTCCAAACAAGATGGCGCCCACCTCTTGCACCAGCCCGCTCCCTGGGCTGCTGTGAGACCACCCCTCACCAGGGGAATACATTCTAAGCTGTCCCAGACACATCTTGAAGCATCACCTCAGACCCCACGCCCCCTCTCTGCCCCATCCTACGGGAAGAAAGCCATGAAAAGCACAACGTCCCCAAGTCCACAGTCCCCGCAAGAGCCACACACCAGAGTCCCCAGTCGGGCAAGCATGGTCAGGGCAGAGCAGCCTGGTAAGGCGGGGTTTTCCCACGGCTCCTTCTCAGGCTTCTTTCCCACCAGCGGGGACCTAGACACTCATACCGCGTATCAGAGCCCCACATCTGAGCTGGCACCTCAGCTCTCAGGCCCCCTTCCCTGGCAGAGGTCCAGGGTGCCCCCGACCAGGCTGAGACTGTCAGGCCTTACATCAGAGAACTGAGTTTCAGTTACCGCAGTGAAAGCGCAGATCAAGAAACACTTCCCAGGTCCCTACTCACCTCAGTGCAGAGATGAGTCAGCCCTGCGGCCTCACGGCCTTCATTCACACCTCACTGGCACCTTCAGTTGGTTTACTCATCCACGGACTCCCCCGCTCAGCTGACTTTCTGGCACACAATACACTTCCCATTCACCCATATCTCAGAACACGGCCTGGCACAGAACTTGGGGGGGGAACGGGGTAAACAACTATTTGTTGAATTAGTGCATTCATTCTTCCCCAGGGCCCAAACAGCCACACCTCTGCCGGCCTCCCTGACCTCATGGCCAATCCTCCTCCCCCACACTGTGTTCCAGGCACACCAGCCTCCTTCCTGGTCCTTGAACACACCACTGCTCATTTCTGCCCCAAGGGACACGTGGTCCCTCTGCCTGGAACACTCCTGAAAGCTACAGCGGCCTTCTCGACTTTCAAGACTCAGCTCAAACGTCCTTTCCCGACCACCTGATGTAAAAGAGCAACCTCAACCTCCGCCCCAAGCCCCCCACTCTCCAACCCACTTGTGGTTTTCTTTTTCTCAGACCACTTCTATCAGCTTGTTCATTCTCTTTCTCCTTCCACTACAGGAAGCCCTCTGTCTTCTTCCCTGCCCCTTCCCCGGTGCCTAAAACAGTGCCTGGCACACAGCAGATGCTCGATGATCATCACGGAATGAATGGACAGAAGAGAGCAATAAACAGCAAACTCAAGATGGGGAATGATTTAACCAAAAAATGGGGGAGAGGGAAAGAAAGGCACAAAGGCCAAAAGGACTTAAAAAAAAAAATGACACATTTACTCAGGAGTACAACTTTTAAGACAGCCATGATTCAAAAGGCATAACATGAAGAACAGCTGAGCGACTCCTGTCACTCGTGTGCACACACACACAGATCCATGCTCTTTGACCCAGTAATTCCACTCCTGGGAGTATCCCAAGGAAATGAATTAAGAATAGGAACAAAAGTAAAGAGGCGCCTGGATAAAGATGATTCCAGTCACATTGTTTATAATAGCAGAAATCTGGAAACAACCGAAATGTCCAACGATGCTCTGGCAAATTACGTCATATCCACTAGATAGAATATCATGCAGCAATTAAAATGACCAAAAGGAAGACAACAGGGAAACATGGAAAAGTGTTTTAGAATAATGCTAAGTGAGAGAGGGTTAAAAATCTATATACTGAATTCTTTCTAAGAATTCAAATGTCCGGCCCATCTCTGTATCTCAGTAACTTCTCACAAGAGTCCAGAATAAACCTATTCTTATTCCCGTTTAACAAAACTGAGGTCCAGAGAGCTAAAGAATTTGCCCAAGGTCACAGGGCCACCAAGGAATAGAGTCTGGATATGAAAGTGTCATTCTCTCTCCAGAGCCCAGATATCCTTACTGTGTGCTCAAGGTGGTGCTTTCCCAAATTGACATCATGATTCTGCTGGGGAGGCCAAACCCAGAGATCTAAAACAGCCAGCAAAAAGCGATACAGCACCTGAGACACACTTGTAAGAGAAGACAGCAAAAAACAAAACAAAAACAACCAAAAGGAAACCACCTCTGTTGGGGTCAAGAGACCATGGTGAAAAGACATTACAGAGTGTTTGGCGAAACCCGGCTTTGGGAAGGTCTGAGCAGAACCATGAGAGAATAACCTCCAAGGGCAAGGAAGCCCCTTTGCAGGTGCTGGATCCAGTTTCCAGGCTGGAACCGCAGAGACGAGGCTTTGCCCAGTGCTCCCTGGGAATATTGTCGCCTGCCTGTACTCTCCGGCTCTTCTCCCCAGGGGCCATGCACAGTGGTGCTCAAAAAAGTCTGGCTGAAATACACTTATCTCATAGAGGGGGATAAAGCAACAAGGAAAGGCAGAGGAGGAGACACCAGAGCCATGGAGAAGAGTGCACTGGAAATCAGGACATGTCACAGTGTGACTCTGCTGGGGCTGCTGGCCCTGCCTTGTTAAAGACTCTCATCTCAGTCTCAGGCAGCGCTGCGGGGACAGGGAAGGCACTCTGCCATCTGAGAACGGGTTTCAGGTGAGATAGTGAGATAGACTCCCCGCAACGTACAGGCTGCAGGAGCCAGAGCAAGCTTGTGGGGGGAAAAATTGAAACCAAGGGTAAGGAGATTCCTCCAGCCTGCTGAGATAGGTACAGCTCTGCCTAGAGGCAGAGGGCTGCACTGGAAGACCTCCCGGGGTCACGCTACTTCCTTGAGACCAAAGCAGGCTTACTTGGAGCATTAATGCTCTAGATGACTCAACACTGGCCAGGGCTGGTTATTGCAGAAGCTGGAGAATCACCACATGGGGGGTCATCATACCGTTATCTCCATCTGAACATTTCCATAATAAAGTTCAAAAAAATGTAAACTCAGACCCAGGAATTTCACCTGACAATCACCAGGACCTGGCCGGGGCTTTGAGGCTACCGTCCAGAGTCCACACAAAGGCCATCAGAGTCTTAAAAAATTGCTCTGTGCTAACAGATTTTCCAGCTGGAGGAGAGAGGGGTTTGCAAATGCAAGTTAGGTGGTACAGGCAGGTAACTGTAGGACAGGCAGGTAATTGAGTCTATCTGGGTTCAAGTCACAGCTCAGTCTCTTAGCTGTGTTGACCCTTGAGCAAGTCATTTAACCTATACCTCAGTTTCTTCATCTATAAAATGGGGATGGCAAGAGGACCTTCCTCACAAGGTTCTTGTGAGAAGTAAATGCCACATACACAGCCCCTAGCAAGGGGGCCAGGCACAGAGTAAGCTCAAAGTAAAACTAAATGTCAGCTATTATGACACATCCATTTTGCAACAGGTATAGATATTCGTTTTGGAAACCACACATCCATTTGACTCAGTGATCTGGGGAAAATGAAATGGGGCAGAACTAGTGCTCTGTTTCTGAAACCTCAGGCAGGGGTGTGGGAGCTGTGACTCTAGTGCACCGAGAGTGGCCCCAGCTAGCCCAGGCCGCCATAGGCCAAGGAGCCAGAAAGAGCTCCTCCTTTCAAAAAGCCACAGCCAGAAACAGGAAGCTGCTTCCTTTCCTCTCCATTCAGAGCCAGCATTTCCTTTTTTGTTTTAAAAAGCATTCCTCGTCTGCAGCCCAGCCCTTCCCCTCCCCACGGCAGCCCCAGGCTCAAACACACCCACAGCTAGCTGCATGTCTCTGGGATTGGATTGTTTTCTGCCCACCACGGGGATCATGAGGTTCCAGGTAGACCCTGCATAGAGCATGCCCTTGACCGTAGGTCAAATGCACCGAGGGCCAGGAGGAGACAAGAGGTGCTGACTCCAGGCAAGTAGGCCTCTCTAGGCAAGTTTTCCTCTTCTTGCAGGAAGGATTAAGTGATAAATGTCTTTAAGTGCTAGTGTAGTTCCCAGAAGACACCCTGCTTCCCTTTGTAAAGCACTTCCCTCGACAAAAGGCAACCTCTCATGACTGGGTAAGTCTGCAGGGATACCAGCCTCTCTTTAACTCACCCAATTCTACCTGGAACCTCAAATGAACAAAAAAAATTGGGAACCCTTGCTGCAGGACTTCTCAGAGCCTTTAAAACACTAATCTTCATCCTCAGGGATCTCCAAGAGGGGAGGTGGCTGATGCACCACATTCTCAACTACCTGAAACCTTCTTGCACAGCAGCACAGAATGGGCTGCATTAAGTACTTTCAAGGGTCCCCGTCTTGGAGAGGCAGGAGTTCTCAAGATAGCGTGTAATGAGTAAGAATACTCAGGTCGCTTTTCAAAAATTACCTGTAACTTTTTTTTCTTATCAGCAAAACTCTGTGCACCAGGAGTGAAGCTAGTCCTGCTTATCCATATCAAAATGAAACCCAGGCCAGGTGTGGTAGCTCACGCCTGTAATCCTAGCACTCTGGGAGGCCGAGGCGGGTGGATCGCTCGAGGTCAGGAGTTCGAGACCAGCCTGAGCAAGAGTGAGACCCCCGTCTCTACCAAAAATAGAAAGAAATGATTTGGACAGCTAAAAATCTATATAGAAAAAATTAGCCGGGCATGGTGGCGCATGCCTGTAGTCCCAGCTACTCGGGAAGCTGAGGCAGTAGGATTGCTCGAGCCCAGGAGTTTGAGGTTGCTGTGAGCTAGGCTGACGCCACAGCACTCTAGCCTAGGCAAGAGAGCGAGACTCTGTATCAAAAAAAAAAAACAAAAATAACTAAACCCAAATTAATTGGCTAAATTGGAACTCAAGACCTCCAGGAGCCAGGCAGAAAAAAGCCCCACCACTTTTTAAAGCAGCTTATCTCATCAGATCTGCAGAAAGCAAAACCTTTATGATCACTATGTTGCCAATACAAGTCTACAGTGTATGCTGTATGAAAAGTTGTTTTTCCCAAGCAGAGCTGGTACAAGTCCACATACTGAATTATACTTTCTTTTCCTTTTTTTTTCTTTTTTAATTTTAAACACAAGTCTTAATTCATTCTTGCAATTATCCTGCGGGGTAGGAAAATGGAATGGGGGAGAAAAATGGCAAGCAAGTGGGATGGCTTCAGCTTTGTTATGTAGAAAGGCAATTTGCCCAGTTAAAATACACTATTGCCCCCCAAGACCAAGACAACAGAGAAATACAGGTGTATATAAATATATAGGTTTTATTACGTGGCAGCAGTTTGAATTGAGACTTTTTCAAAGCAGATGAAACAGTCATGCCTGGGAATAAATGACAAAGCATTTTCTAATCTCAACAGCTGTCCCTGGGATGTACCTCCACGGAGTTCTGGAATGGGGAGAAAGCCAAACTGCACAAAAGACACTAGATTAAAAGGCTGCTCCTTCTAGAAGCAATTGTAAAGAATTTATAACATTGTCTTGACATTAAAACCAACAACAATGGATTGTATAGAATGCAAAATCTGTATGAGCTTTTAAGACAAATACTGGGCCCTTACAGGAGTTAAGTTTTCCCCACTTCATTTCCAGGGGATCTTTTGGTAGAAGGATGAGAAGCCAGCGAAGGTACACAGACAGTCCGAGACTCAAGACAGCCCATTCTGGATGAGCCAGCCCGGTGGGCAGACTGACTTTCAATAAAGGCCCACCCACAGGATACCCCAGATGTCCCTCCAAGAATCTCTCCGGTCCTCAGGGTCCCTAAGGCATTGGGACAGAACTAGGAAAGCAAGCCATCTGCTTTCTCTTGCAGGAAACTCCTTGAGGTCGAGACCCCATCGTCATAGGAGGGTGGAATTGGCAGGTTGCTGGGTCAAGTTCAATCAACAGACCAGGCTCAAGGTGGTATAATGTCTTACTCAAGGGTGTGGGCCCCCAGGTCTGACTCCCAACTCAGTGGTCCCTTATTAACCACCCTTTGTTAGTTCTCCCTAACAGCGGGTCCTGGCAAGTCAGTCCCCCCACCACCAGGCCTTCAGTTTCCTCACCTATGAGATGGGAGGGCTGAACCAGATGGAAATCTCAAGATCCTCTGCAGCCCTTAGGAACCCACAACTCTACTAAATCAACCCCAAAGCCAGGCACCCAAATAGCTCTCTGATCAACATGTGTGGTTGGTGATGAAACCAAGGCTGTAGTTAAAGTGACCGAGACCCTACCATTTGGTTGTGTACCGCCCAAAGGCGAACAGTCCCTGGACACGGAGAGACCTGAAACCCAGCCCCTCCTTCTGCTCTCCTGGAGCAAGGAAAGGTCCCTCTTCTATTTGGTCAGCCCAGGGCCCTCCCTTTGCTGCAGATAACCACAAAACTAGACACTACAGTCCCTAACACATAACCCAGAATCTCAGACACAAACATCCGCAAAGCTAGAACCCGTAATTCCTGACACATATCTCAGAACTTCAGCGCTGGGACCATGTTCCCTCTCCTTTTTAAACTCTTGGACTTCAGTGTGGCTACTGAGCCAGTGGCAAAGGGACAAATATGCAAAGGCTGCCATTCCTGCTGAGGAGGAGGGATATATTATACCTTAAAGATTTTAAAGAATCAGACAGACATTAAATGTATTCATACACTTAAACCCAGCAAATTCCACTACTAGTAAGACACTCACCGTAGCATGATTTATAAAAGCAAGACTGGGAAACAGCCTGAATGGCCAACACTGGGTGGTATGACCACACGATGCAGCCACTAATGGTGACGATGCATATGTATATGTGCTAATGTAAACAGAAGACATTTAAAAGGCAATGCACATGGTATGCTCCATGAATATACACATGTACATTTGTATGCAAATGCAGGGAATAAAAAGATTGAAAGAATATACAGCAAAATGTTCACAGGAATTAACTCTGAAAGGTGGCATTATGGGTGACTTTTGATGTTGCTCATCTTGTGCTTTCTTTTTTTTCATAGTGAACATATATCTTTATGTATTTTTAAAATATTTTAATTAAAAGTAGAAAGTTAAAGAATACATTATCAGGCCGGGCACGGTGGCTCACACCTGTGATCCTAGCAGTCTGGGAGACTGAGGCGGGAGGATCACTCAAGGTCAAGAGTTTGAGACCAGCCTGAGCAAGAGCGAGACCCTGTCTCTACTAAAAATAGAAAAAAATTATCTGGACAACTAAAAATATATAGAAAAAAAAATTAGCCGGGTACGGTGGCGCATGCCTGTAGTCCCAGCTACTCGGGAGGCTGAGGCAGGAGGATCACTTGAGCCCAGGAGTTTGACGTTGCTGTGAGCTAGGCTGATGCCACGGCACTCTAGCCCAGGCAACAGAATGAGACTCTGTCACCAAAAAAAAAAGAACATATTATCAGAAGAACTGTTGAGACACAATAAGGTAAATAGCCATTAACAAATTATGAGTAAGCTGATCTCTAGGCAGCCTCCCGTTTCTCAGAATGAGACAAGCATGGAGCCGGCTGCATCAGTTTGCAGACGGAGACCTGCCTTTGAGGATGTGCTCGGCTGGACGACAGGGAAGCAGGCCCACGCCTGAACTCAGAGGCCGCACAGCCTGGGTGGCCACTAGTCAGCCCAGAAACCTGGAGCTCAGCCACCAAATGCCCCCGGACTGGCCCTTTTCATTAGAGGCCATTTTCTTGGCCTCAGCAGCTATGACCTTGACCAGAACTTCCCCAAGATAGAGAAAGCTGTGGAGTTCAGAAGATGAGTTCTGAAGACCAGTCAACTCAGGTTCAGCCACCCACTAACTCAGAGAGTCTCTTAATCCCTCTGAGTTGCAATGACCTCATCTGCAAAATGGGGAGAAAACCTCATAGGGTCACTGTGAATGTTAAATGGTACAATATATGCCAAGGGCCTAGCGGCGTGCTCAACACAGAACAGGTGACCCAGAACGCTTCTCATTCCATGCCTGCCGTCTCAACTCGAAGGGCATTCCCCTAGCCCCAAAGGCACTATGCAGCTTTCCCTCTGAACTGAAGGTAAAAAAGGATCTCAAACAGCCTATTCTGAAAGGATGTCTTTTGTAAAACGCACAGCTTGGAGGGACTTGGCCGCAGGCGTTGCTACTTCTCCCCAGCATCACAGGCACTGCCACCGCGGGCCAGCACCTCTGCACCGTCCCCCTGCAGACCACAGCCAGCGGGCAGGACCAGGGTACTTGTGGTGTGGAGGAATGCCACTTCCCTGGCTTTTGAGCCAACCCAGACATTCAGGGGAAAGGACACAACCCTGAAAGGGAAAGAGGCCTTCCCATCGCTGTCCGCAGGCAGGCACCCACAGCAGCCTGGGCTGCAGGTCTCAGGAAGTATTCACCAAGGAAAAAGTTGCCAAGGTGAAATTGGACACCAAGAGCCACAGTGCCCCAGGTCCACATCCCTTTAGGAGTCGCTGGAGTCTCTCAGGCAGGGGTTACAGCTGTGGCTGAGAGAAGCAGTACTGAAATGCCATGCCCCCAGACAGTGGCTGAGTGGGAAAGGAAAGCCAGTTTGCAGTCCCAGTTCTGCCAGGTATGTGTGACTTGGGGGAAGTCACCAAGACTCTGGGAATATTTCCCATAAAAATAGGAGGTTGGACTGGCCAAGGGTTCAGTAGGATTCTGAATGCACGGCCTGCAAGATGTGGTACTAGAGTCACTACTGTGCACCTGTCTGGCTCCCCCATTAAATTGAAAGTGCCCCCAAATCCCAAAGACTGGGAGAGCATCCCACCTCCCTCATAACCCTTGCCAGGGTGGCTGCCGGCTAGGAGCTCAGTAAGCAAACCAATAACAACAGAAGGTCTGTCCAGTGAACGCATGTCCATGCATGCCCTAAGAACCCAGTCTGAGCACGTATAGCACCCCTCTCCTCTCCCAGCAGTTCCACGATCCAGATGCTTCCGGGAGACACAGGGAGAGCTCAGGTCCTCCCCACAGCGAAGCTCTGACCTCTGCCACGGCAGAGCTGAGCGAGGGTCAGGCCTCTCTGACCTTCCTCCAGACGCCTCCCGGCTCCAGGGCAACTGCTCAGAGCGCAGCAAAGCGCAGAGACTGTCACTATCACTGTTTCCCAATGTCCCCTACCCAGCAAGGCACTATGGTCAAGGTTCTCTGGGGAACCCCTTTCGCTAGGTCAGTTTGCTTAGGGGAGATTTTTCTGTATCTATAAGAGCACAAGGCGGGGAGACTCAGTGCGGCACAGCCTGTCTCTGGGAAGTACTAGTGGGCTGGCAGGAAAGGGCAAGCTGCAATGTCCCCAGAACCTGAATCGCCACAAGGCAACGTGAGTGTCTGCTTCTGCATACCCTGTCTGCCCAGTGCAGTGCTGGGCACAGATTCAACCCACATGGGACCAAGGAAGAAAGGAATGAACTGGCATGGGCTCCAGGCCCAGCTATGAGACAGGCCAGGTGTGCCTGCGTGAGCACATCTGGGGAACGAGAACATTCAATCCACTTGCCTTGATGCAGCTCTCGGCCCCCTAGAAGGGTCTAAGGAAGACAGAGCCCCAGGTCCTGCCAGGATGAAGCAGCCTCACAACTTCTGTGTACAGATTAAGACTCTGGCCTCCCTCCCTTTCCATGTAGAGAAGAAAGATGGTGTGTGTGAAGAGGACTGGTGGATCTGCAGGCAATCGTATGAGGTGGAGAAGGGTTCGGCACACTGCTGGCAAGGAGGAGGCAAACATTACAGCTCAGCTCCTTCTACCCCTGTCGCAAAGTGAAAAGCCCTCACTGGGCAGCCAGACACACTGACCCCACACACCATGGTGACCAGACACACTGACCCCCACACACCAGCACAACCTGGATCTCAGGCAAAATCAGCCCATCCCTGGTCAGGGACATTTCACATGCTGCTTCTCCCACTGAGTGCTTATTTAATGAGGGCTAATGTGGGCTGGGGTTCCAAAGCTTCTGGGGAGCAGTCTGATACAGTTGCGTAAGCCAAGCCTCTGGTCAGATCCTTCTTCAGAAGCCCGGAATCCAATGTCACAAGCACAGTCTCAGAGGGCCCTGGCCTGGAGTTTGAGAGGAGCCCGAAGAACAGGAGATAAAGCCAGAGTGGACGGCCACTGGCCTGCCTGGCCTCCCCACGTGCTGCTGGGGGTGGGCCACCTCCCCCCAGCTTGCTGGGATTGTTTCCTGGTCTGTGTCACCCGCCTCTAGGAAATAAGAGCCAGCTGTAGAAGTGCATTCCCCTAAAGGTGTCCTGTGACATAAATGCTACCGGACTCTCACTAGGGAAAGGTTCTAGGCAGATCTTTTAGTAATAACAGCACAGACTGACAGACACACAAGAACGTGGCAGGTGTAAGCAGTCTCATCCCTACTTCGCAGACAGGGAAGCTAGAGCTTCAAAAGTCACAGGACTTGCCCAAGATCACACAGACAGAACTCAGACCCAATTTCAAAGCCACGGGCTTTCTGTTCACCACGCTGCTCTTATGGTAAAGAATCTTGTAGTTATAAACTTACCCCCTACTTTATCAGTTTGGTAAATCTGAATTTTAGAGCCATTCTTAAACAGGGATATTTTTAAAGAGGGGTATGTATACAAGTGATCACAAATATTTAATTGAACCCAACTGGGTCTCTTTCACTAAACTGCAGAATTTAGAGCTACAAGGGCCCTCAGAGTCCACTACAACCTCCTTGTTTTGCAGGTGAGGAGGCTGAGGCCTCTGGGATGAAGGGCTTCATACAAACTAGCTGGTGGCAGCCCCAGGGAACTAGCTCCAGGGGTCTAAAGTCCCATCCCAACAAACAACTCAGGCCCCGCCTTTCCCAGAAGTAGGGTGAACCTGAATCCACATCACAGTGGAAAGAACAAGCTGTATTTACACTGCAAATCCCCTTTGGGCCTTCAGAGAGGATCAAACAAACACTAAGGAGGGAAGCCACTGGAGACTTAAACAGCTGGATGCTTTGGGGTATCATGATACCCCACCTTCATCAAAACGAGCGACTTTGGAAGTCAGGGTACCTGGAGGACAAAGGGCCATTTCCAGAGAGTGAACAGCAAATGGTTCCCCTTATATATACACTCTGGGAGCCAGGAGCACTTCAGAGCGACGTGGGGACAATCCGCCAGAGGCCAACACAGAGAACATTCTCTCAGCCCAACAACACGGCAGTCCAACCAGACACCCACTGCTGGACAACGACCCCTCCTCCCAGAACTAAGCCACACAAGCCCCCTATTGTGTTGGCTTAAAAACCGAACTTTGCTGGGCAAACACACTCACAGCTGTGTTCAAGAAATCAGTTTCTCTCGCCACTTGGAAAGCAGCAGCAGGCACACCGAAGGGCCAGTTGTAGGGGGGGTTGTTGGTTTGTTTTTCAAGTGAAGCCCTGGTCAGTACTGCCATAGCAACTGTGATAAAACATGATAATAGCAAGCACTGATTATTCTTCCAATGGCCCTGGCTTCGTAGCTTTCAAGAAAATAAAACAGAGGGAGAGTCACCCCTGAGCATTTTGAATGGAACAAGGAAGGATTCAGGCTTGTGGTGTGCATGGCGGGAGGACTGGTCTTGTATATGATAATTACCACAACCACTGCAGGGCCCTATGACAGCTGGCAGAGGCAATTAGCAAGGGGGGGAGGGGGTGAGAAACTGAGGCTCTAATAAAACAAAACACCCTCAGACCTGAAGAAAGGCAGAAATGTCAATGCAAGATGGTGACAGGACCCTTCTTCAGGACAGGGTAGCTGTGAACTGGTCCCTGAAGTTTCACAGCCCAGTCCCTGGACAAAAGCAAATTGGGAATGCAAGAGTTTCCCTCCAGTGGGTACTGGGGGCTGGGGGGCGGGGGGAGGGGGAGGCAGCCTTCTGAGAACCCAACAACGCTTTTGGCTGGATCTTCCTAATCCTTTTAATACTGCACTTCCCAGCTACAATTTGAGAGAGGAGGGCCCGTATGTCTTATTTCTTCCTTACACTCCAGGCTGTCTGCAGCACAATCCCTTAAATAGTGTCATCTTCCCACCAAAGACTTCCTTCCCCAGCATAATCCTCCCTAAGCCAAAATCCAATCTTTGGGGGGATGTGGGGGGGAGTCAGTGGGTAATTACATTTTAAGCAGCGAACTGTGGGAACGCGAAAGGAAAGCACCCAACGCCTGAACAGCAAAAAATGCAGTTTCAGCAGACACTTTTTGAATAGCGGCAGACAAGACCTGGAGGAGAGGAAAGGACGAGCCGGAGTCTGGGGCGCGAGGGGAAGGCAGAGGACGGCAGGCCTGCGCTCGCACTTCAGGGGGACCTCCCCGTCACCCCGGCCCACGGCTGCTCGGCTCAGTCACACGGGGAAAAGTCCAGCGTGTGACTCAGTGGGAGAATGAGTCCTGCGGCCCCGCGAACTGGAAACGGGGTGGGGGCGGAGAAGGGGCAGAAGGGGATGTCCGCACGCCGCCCACCCGGCCCACGGGCTCCGCCACCCCAGGTCCCACTGCACACCCGCCCCCCAAAACCTGCCCAAAGGTGAGGGCTGGTCCCGGGTTCCCAAGCCGCCGCATCAGCGAGTGGAGGAGGGAGAAGAAGCCTCAAAGGGTGCGATCCGGGCTCAAGGATGCAACTCGGGGAGGCGTGAACCGGGCCACGGAGAGAGGGGTTGGGGCCCAGCCCGGGTCCCCGACCCTCGGGCGCCGCGGCCCCCTTACCTCCAGAGTCCGGATCTCCTGCTGAGTGAGGTCGTTGGACACGGCGCACTTGGTACGCAGCCCGCGCAGGCTGCCGATGGAGATGTCGATGAGCTTCTGGAGCTGCCCGCACTGCTGGAGCGCCCGGCTGGCCGCGGCCCCGGCGCCCCCATCCGCGGCCGCCGCGGCCCCACCGCCCTCCTTCTTCTCCCCCATCGCCGCCGCGCGCCGCGCCGCTCTATCCATGCCTCGGCATCGGGGCCGCGGGGGGCCGAGGCGGGGAGCCCGGGGGCGCGGGCGCCTCGGCAGGGAATCCTCGCACCGGGAGGGCGGGCTAGATGCGGCGCTGCCCAGCCGAGACCCCAGGAGAGCCGGCCGCCGAGTCTGCGCCTCCCGCCCGCCCAGCCGCGGCGGCAAAGCGAAAGCCGCGGCGACCCGACGGCTGCGGCTCCCGGAGCCTTTAAGCGGCAGCGGGGGCCGGGTCAGGGCGGCCGGGCATGCTGGGACTTGTAGTCCGCGCCGCGCACCTGCCGCCCGGCCCGCGCCCTCGGGGCCCGGCCGCGCCCCGCCGTCGCTCCCGGCCCTCCCTTCCCGGCGGGCGCGGGCGGTGCGGGGAGGCCCCGCCTGGGCGCCCCGGCAGGGCCGCTTCTCGCCGGCTCCGCCCTCGGGCGCCGAGTGGGGGTGGGTCGGGGGCTCGTCTCCCCGCACCGCCCCCCCCCGGGCCTAGGAGCTTCCCGCGACCCCCGGATGGGGCGGGGTCGAGGCCGCTGCCCCACCAGGCCGCGGGGACGGGGTGCGGCCGGCTGTACCCCAGGCGCAGGCCAGGCCTGGAAGATGGGGACAGTGGAGGTTTCAGAATTTTTACGCGGATTTAGGGGCCGCCATCTAGTGGGAAAGGGCTTAAAGTAATTTTCCTGTAGCCGTTCTCATAGCACTTTGCTCTCGATTGTCCACCAAAAGGAATGCTCAGGCATGGAGAAACGAAGGGGCTGTCTTCTGGGCCCTTTATACGCATCAAAATAAATGTTCCATTCCTCCACCGTCCCCAACCCAGCAGGCCAGCCCGGACACGTGCAGCAGCGCGCTAGAGGAGACAGCCCGGGTTCGAATTCTGACTCCACCCCTGCCTAGTGTGTGATCTTGGGCAAGTTCACTTTCCTCTGGGTGCCTCGTCAGTCAAAGACCTATCTCGTAGGATTCCTGAGAAGAATGAGTTAATATCAAAGATAAGAACAGCATCTAGACTGTTTACTGGCACGTGTGGTCACTGGATAAATGTTAACAATTGTTACTGTCTAATCTCAGATCTCCTAAATATGGCCCTGGACCCAAGCAGGACCCAAGCTGCAGGGAACAGTACTGCCAGGGACTGGTAGCCTCTGTTGTTCTGTGCCTTTCTGCGCCTCCTCACCCACCATCTGTTCACCCTCCTCTCCCATCAGTTCACCTCATGTGCCCTGTTATCAGGTGAAACTGAAAAACCAAGACGCTGATCAAAGGTCTCGATCTCCATACTTCAAACATCTGCCAACCGGAGGAAATGTCTCCCTTGTGAATATTCTCTCGTAAACGTCTTGATTGCAGAAACGACTGGCTAATTTATCTTTGCACCTCTTCATAGAGCCAGATTCAGTGCAAGGTTCCATAAAGTTTGCAAGCTGTCTCAGCTCTTTCAGGCAGGTCCTAAGTCATGTTTCTCTTATTGCTCAAGCAGCCCAGGCCTAGGTAGCTAGTAAGGGAGTGTGTGTGTGTGTGTGTGTGTGTGTGTGTGTGTGTAGATAAAGAGATTTTTTATTTTTGAGGATGAGGATCAGATGGGAGGTGGGATCCAAGCATTGTACTCTCACTTAAGCTATAGACACTAAAACAATCAGTACTGGGTGGCAGTTTACATTACACTTTCTTTTAATATCATTTGGTATTTCAAAATAAATCAAATATCAAGTCTAAAAAGCAAAACTATGATAACATTAAAATGTGCTTTTGCGAACTAACTCATCCTCTGGAGATTTTCTGAAATACAGAGGTATTCCTCCCCAACACCTGGCCCTTCCCATTAAGAATCACTGATCCAACCCTCACTCCATTTATAACAGGACCCCAAACACCGTATCTATAAATCCCCCAGTGGCTGACTGTTACCTTAACTCCACCCTACCGCTCGCAGCAAAGTAATTACTGCCCTGAAAGTGAAACTGTAATCATAGCTCTCAAACTTGAACTTGCATCAGAATCACCTGGAGGGCTTGTTAATTCTGGGAATGATGGACCCCACCCCTATGGCTTCTGATTTTGTAAATCAGAGGATGGGGCCAGAGAATTTGCATTTCTAGCAAGTTCTCAGGTGGTGCTGACACGGCTGGTCTGGAGATCACACTCTGAGAAGCCCTGGTGTAGAGGAAGGTCAGTGGGCCAGAGAAAACTATCTCGAAGGGTTTATCCATGGCTCAGCCTGGCTGGTTAGAACCTCTATTTGCCAGCAGCCAGAGCTACCAAGTTTGAGCAACCGACTCTCTAATTCAATTCGAGAGAGATTATCTGATAAGTGCCTATTTGTATACTTACATCAAGCTTATAATTGCCACTGGGACCTGGTCAACACATTCTCCCTCCAGGGCCACTTTATGTGGGAAGCCACATCCTGAGAAGAGCCACGGCCAGCCTGTGGCATCCATGCCCACCCATCCTACCACAGCGGTGGTGTCTGAGCTGGAGACTGGACAAACGCCAGCTTTCGGGCTACTCTCCCACACAGGTCTCTCCTCTGCGGACACAGTCTTCCCTCTGAATGTGGAAAGTGTTCAGTGGGCCACAGCTTTCCTTCCCAGTTCATTGCAGTGGGCCTCCCGCCTTCTTCCCTGGATTTGAGGGTTCCATCAGCCACTGTAGAGGTAGAGAAAGCAAAGATTTTTAGATCACCCCTCATTCATCCTTTTAACATTCAGTACGCATTCATTAAGTGTGGCAGGCCCTGTTCTGGGTTCTGGAAAACAGTAATGAACAAAACAAAGATCCTTACCCTTAGGGAATTTATATTCTGGTGAGAGAAAATAAACAACTAAGTAGAATGCATGGTGTATCAAGTGGTAACAGGCAGTACGGCACCGGCACTGTATAAGGCAGGGGACAGGAACAGGGAGTGTGGCCTTTACAACTCGGAATAGAGCTGCTTTAGAGAGTGGGATTGTCAGCTCAGTCTCTGAATCGCTGTATGACTTTGGGCAAGTCTTATATGACCTTGAGCAAATCTAATCTTATAGCACAGCTTCTTATTTGCAAGATGGTGATAGCTAGCGTGTTGTGAGGATGAATAGATTATGCAAAGTGTAGTCATAAAATCAGGGTTCAACACATTTATTCGATAAATACTATTTGTTTACTTACACTGTTCCAAATGCCTTATTAACTCCTTTAACTAATATTAGTTACTTTCTTCCCCACTTTCCAGTCTCTTCCAGTTAGATGAATTCATCTGTTACGTGTTGATCCTTAGATTCATCGTCATTTACAGGTTCTTAAGACTTTTTCTGAGGCACCCTCGGTAGAGAAAGTTTGCTCCTTCCCTCCTCCCTCCCCTCTGCCTCGGGCACCTCCGTTAGTTTTTCCAGCTCAAATGCATCTAAACACCAGCAGGAGCATGTTCGTGCACAGACCCCACAGACATGAAAAGGCTCAGGGTTAGGCTCAGAGGGAAACCGAGTCATTATCCAAGTGCAACATATACGAGAGTGGAAACAGGAAATGAACAGTCAACAAATATATTACCAAAATAAATTGGGAATGATAAGTGCTATGAAGGAAAAAAAAAAAAAAGCAAATAGCTGAGAGTCCCTGGGGGATGAGGTACTTCATTAAATAAAGTGGTCAGAGAAGTACTCTCTGACCGACCATTGAACTAAGATCTAAATAAAGAAAAGGAACAAGCCACGTGAAGCTCCAGGAGAGGGGCATTGCAGGCAGTGGGAACATCATGTGCAAAGGCCCTGAGGCAGGAACAACTTGGCACACTCCAGGAACAGAATGAAGGCCAGTGTGGCGACAGCAAGATGAGAGAGAACAGGGATTGGAGATGACGCGGGAGAGCTGGGCAGGAGCCAGTTAAAGTAGGACATGGGAAGGAAGTTTGGATTTTTCTCTAAGCCTTTGTTACTCCTAATGTGGTCCAAGAGTAGCAGCAACTGCATCTCCCAGGAGCCTGTTAGAAATGCAGTCTCAAGTCCAACTCCAGATCAACTGAATCACAGCCTGCATTTTGGCAAAATTCCCACTCAACCCTAATATATATTAAAGTTTTAGAAACACATGGAAAGAAAGCCACATTCTTTGCAGAAGTGTTTTAAAAGATCCCTCCTGCTGCCACATGGAGAAGGGCTGGTAGGGAGACAAGGGCAGAGCGGTGACACTGGTTTTGAGACTGCTGCAGCTGCCCAGGCGAGGCGGGGGAGCAAGAACTGGGTAGGAGTGGAGGAGATCTGGGAAACAGAGGGAATAGAGAGCATGTTTTGGAGACAGAGTCCACAGGACATGCCGATGGGTTAAATGTAGAAGGAGGAAAGAAAGGGTTTTGGCCATCCTGGCAGCGTAGCCTCCACCCTTCCAAAGATGCCTGTGGGAAGAGCCCTATGCTGCAGCCAGGTATGGCCACACCCTCAAGTGCCACATCCACTCTCCCCTACACCCACCTCCACCCCTAGCATCATCTCAGGACTCAGCAGGTTTCTGTTAGAGCCTAGGGCCGGTGTCGGGGAGTTTGGGTTTCCTGGATTTCACCTTCAGTTAAATCGTCCAACAATGCATGGAATTACCCTGGAGAGATGCACTTTTGAAATTGTTGCTACATACACCTGTGCTTATTCATTTATTCATTCATTCATTCAACAAATATTTCCTGAGCCCCCAATATATGCTCAGCACT
This sequence comes from Lemur catta, assembly GCF_020740605.2. NCBI lineage: Eukaryota > Metazoa > Chordata > Mammalia > Primates > Lemuridae > Lemur > Lemur catta. The sequence continues at coordinate 20,131,633 of NC_059142.1, forward strand.
GTGCCGGACACTGGGGATCCAGCAGTACATATGAAAGGACTTTCCATCTATCTGAGTTCACTATAAACCTGTGTTGTCTTCCTAAGACCAGTCCCATGTCACTCCCCAGCTAGAAAACCCCATGGGTTCCCTGTTGACTTCAGGGTGAAGCATGAATTCCTGAACCAGGGCTACAAGGTCCTGCATTCCTGGGCCCCGCTGACCTCTCCAAGCTTATCTGCTACCCAAGGTTGTTTGGAGTAAACATCCCAGTTTAAGAATCTGATGAAAATAAAAAGAAAAACACCTCTCTCCAGAAAAAAAAACCAATACACAGATACTCACAATTGTGATGGAACTTCTGGGGGTTTGTGGGGCCCCTGGAGGCTGTCCGTGAACCCCAGGACTATAGACAAGGTCAGGAACCTGCCCCACTGCTGTGCTCTCTGCCTCTGCTCCCCGTAGTCTCGGTCACACCACAGAATTTCATGTCCGGGTGTCTTTGCTCAGGCTGTCGCTTTTGCCTCGAACTGGGATAGACTCTGTATGACCTTGGCAAAGTTTTTCACCTCTCTGAACTTTTATTGCCCCCTCGGTAAAAATGAGTGCAATAATCCCTCCCTCCTGCGAGGGGTAAAGAGAATAAAGCAGGTCGGCCTGGGACACACAGCGCTTAACTCACGTTTAAACAAATAATGGCACGGACACCGGGGCTTCTCCCTCGGGATACTGACTCCTGAGGGGCCCGCAGGTGCTCGCTCTGGAAGGCATGTCACCACGACCTGTGCAGTGTGTTCAGCACCGGGCTCTGGGTCAGGCTGCAAGAAGCCCGGTTGGAAAATGGCCTTCTCAGCCCTAAAACTGAAGACACACACGCTGTCGTGGGGTTTTTCAGGCAACCTGGCAAGAGAGAGAATCACGCTGGGACACGCAGGGGAGAAACTGGCCAGGGAAGGCCAGGAGGTGACGTGGGTGCCCTCTTTTCTCCTAGTGACCTTCTGAGCCATTTGTCCTCCCCCACTTTCCAAATCTTTGCCTCCCTAAGGCCATGAGGGTGCACCGTGTGCTCCCTCGTCTTGTGGGTTTTGTACTAATCTCCCAATCACTTCAGCTCGTTTATCGTGGGCTCCGGCTTCCTCTCCGCCCCCAGTTTCATTATCACCTTCCTTACCATCACGTGCTCGTGCCCTTCCTTCCCTCCTAACCCCGGGTAGACCCCACGCTCCCTGGCTGACACCCTCAGTAAACCTTCCCCCCCTCTGTCCATCCTATCGAGCTGGCTAAAGCCCAACCCTCGCAAAACCCGACCCCCCACCTTCTCCAGGCTCCCCGGAGCAGCCCAGTGATGCAGGAGCAAAGCACACAGCTCTGCTGACGGTTGCTCTTTAGATTCGACCACAAACCTCAAATTGGCACTCCTCATGCCTGGCAACCCTACCAACCTTTCCTAGAAAGTTCATTTTCCTGCCCTCCAACATGGCTATTTCACCCTTCCTTCTGACTCCGCAAACTGCCCCGCACTGCTCAGCTGACTGTCCCGGTTCATACTTCATTGAGAAACTGGAAGCCACCAGACCAGATCCGCCAGCGCTCCCGCCTCTCCTCCCGCAGCCGCAGGATTCCTGCTCCAGCGTAAGGCAGCGGCCGGCTGCCTGGACTCTAGATCCCACAGCCTTGAGCAGGCTCAAGGCCTCCATTCCACATGCATGTGTCCTAGGATCTCCCTTCATGAAAGAGAGAGAGAGAGACAGAGGGGGGCGGGGAGAGAGAGGGAGGAAGAGAAGGCAGGAGGGACCTCTTCATCAGTTAGGGGCCTGGCAGGAATCAGAATTCATTCAGATGGTTTCACTGATGTCAAAGAGGCTACTTCCAAAGTTAAGGGAACAAACAAGGGTGTTGGGGCACCCGGAGACGCACAACAGTGGGTGGGGTGGTAACTCCTGGCACAGAAAGGACCAGGGGAAGAAATAGCTTCCAAGAGCCGTGGAGGAGGGGCAGCCCGGAAAGAACTGCAGGCTGGGGGCGAGTGGGGGACACAGCTCCTACAGGAGACAAGGCACGGAAGTGGGGAGGGAGAGGGGACAGACTCCCGCTCTCTCTTTGCTCCTGCCTTTGCTTCCCCTCTGCTGAATCCATCTGGAAGTGTTCTAACAAGAGCCCTGGTGATGCAACACAAAAGGGTCACTCTCACAGGGCCCAGAGTGGGACACAAATGGCAGAGACTGAATCTTGGGTGGAAGATTGGCCAGCACACCTTCCCTCATCCCCAAATCCCCTTCCAGCTTCTGCCCTGCTTCTCTGCTTACGTTTATAGCAAAACTTCTTGGAAGAGTTGTCTGCACTCCGCATCTTCACTTCACACTTCATTTTTCTCCAAGCCGCTAGTCTAGCTTTCTCTCCGTCATACAGCCTGACAGCAGTCCACCTAAATTCCTCTTTTCAAGGTCACCAGCGACTTCCACATTCCAAATCCAAAGGGCAGCCTCTGGAGCATAGTTGCCACATCCCCCTTGAAACAGTCCTCTTGGCTCCCTTGACCCTAAGTGCCTCTGCTTTCCCTCCTGCCCCTCTGGCCACCAACGTCTTGGTCTTCCTCGCTGGCACCTCCTCTGGATCTGCTGGCCCCAGAGCTCAGCCTGGGGTGGCTTTCTCTTCCCTGTGTGGCCTGTCTCCTTTGTGCCCTCTCTCTGGTCCACCTCGGCCAGGTGCGGGGTGCCTTCCCATCCTTCAGCTCTCAGCTCAAATGTCACCCTCCTGGGGCAAGCTCTCTAGAGCCAGGTCACTCCCTACCTGCCCCTGTCACTGTGTCATGTGGCCTGCGTGTTTCCTTCACTGACCTTACCACCATTTGTCAGTCTGCTGGGTTTATGGATTTGTTTCCTTGTTTATGCAGGAACTTGTTATCTGGCAGTCTTGCCCATCCCTATGTCCCCAGTACTAAGAATAGTGCATGGCACATAGTAGGTGCTAAATAAATATTAATAGTTGCTGAATGAATGAATAATAAGGGTCTTTACAAAGGTCACATTGCAAGATGACATTAATAATTTAAGAGCACTTTTACTTTTGCAAGACTGAATTTCCTAATAGGGACTTGCTGGGTCTTTTGAAGGAAACTTCCTCTCCTATTAAATTTATTCTTGCACGTATTACACATGTATATAAAAGTAACCCAAGCAGAGAATCTGGATTTGGAAGTAGATGAGGTCCGGAGTTATTGTCACATAACTGCGTAAAGTGAAGATTCAGAATGAGATTATCTCTTCGCCACTCTGGGTCCAACCCCCGTGAGGCAGCACAAGGAAGGACTGAGGGCCGGGGCTCCTGAACCAGGCAGACCTGGGCTCAAACTCCATTTCTAGCCCTCATTCACTGTGTGACCTTACCCAAGTCACTGTACCTCTCTGAGTAGCAGGTTCTCGTGTGTTAAGTGCCTGCACGGGGTCGTCACAGGGATTAATGCACACAAATCCCTCAGCCTCGGAGCCTGGCGTGTGCAGACACGCTGTGATTGTACCAATCATTTCCATATCATTATGTGCTTTCCTGATTCCAGAAGCTTCCCAGTGATCACAGGCTGCAAAAGGGAGTCATGAATGTGGATGAGGGCAGGCAGCTGAGGGCTGACAGCTGTTTCTGGCAGGTTGTTTGGAAACGGGACGCGGGTGACTAGAAACGAAGGATAATGTAATGTTCTTTCCAGGGTCAAAGCATTGAAGAGATTATGGTGTCCATTCCTACAAGTATGAGTCAAAACAAAAAAATTAACACTGAAACCCACAAAACACAAATCTGCGTGTTTGCTGAAATGAAAACAGCTTCTTTCTAGATTTTCTGATTGCATAATTCTAGATAAATTCACTGAAGCCGAATTCATTTTTTTCAATACCCTTGTTTTGTTGCCTGCCTGCAGGTAATCCAGCAGGCACCGAGCCCAGGTTCAAAATTTCCTAGGATCTGGGTGCGGAGAGATACTTTCTACACCTCTACTATCAATAATGATAACGACCATCCATTGCGTTTCTATTGTCCCATTGTTCTTTCAACTCTGCAAAGTCCCTTCACCTATGCTACCTTGCTGTTATTTCCTACCTATATTACTCCACATCTTCCAGATGTGGTTGGTAGTCAGAAGGGAATCAGTATTAGCTCCATGGGTTTTTTTGTTTTTTTGTTTGTTTGTGTGTTTGTTTTTGAGACAAAGTCTTGCTGTGTTGCCCGGGCTAGAGTGAGTGCCGTGGCATCAGCCTAGCTCACAGCAACCTCAAACTCCTGGGCTTAAGCGATCCTCCTGCCTCAGTCTCCCCAGTAGGTGGGACTACAGGCATGCGCCACCATGCCCAGCTAAGTTTTTCTATATATATATATTTTAGTTGACCAGATAATTTCTTTCTATTTTTTTAGTAGAGACAGGGTCTTGCTCTTGCTGAGGCTGGTCTTGAACTCCTGACCTCGAGCAATCCACCCGCCTCGGCCTCCCAGAGTGCTAGGATTACAGGTGTGAGCCACCGCACTCAGCCTATGGGTTTTATTCCTGGAATAAAACCTGTGGCATTAGGTCCTACAATTATGTACATACTGCAACCACTGTCCCCATTTTATGGAGACTGAAATGCAGTGAACTGCTTCTGCTCCCTGTGCCGTGGCATCTGAGACAAATGCTTGTGGCCCAGTACCCAGGCCCCTTGTGCCAAAATGTTGATGACATTGTTCTCATTATCTTTTTTTTTTTTTTTTTTTAGTTGAGTTACTTCTTTTCTGTCTTTGAATGTCACACACATAGTGTGCCAGGGTTGCCCGTGAGAGTCTGGGTACGAGATGACTCAACAAGACATCCCAAGCTGCAGTTCCCAGAGTCATGTCAACGGTGCCGCCAAGGAGGGGTTGCAGCATCTACGTCTCAGTCAATGGGTACAATCTGTTCTCAAGCCCCCACGCCAGTGGGGAAGCTTCCCACCCTGCCGAAGGGTGGAATAAAAGGACACGCACATCCCAGAATGGCAATCCCAGGAGAACTTCCCAGGAGAAAGCAGAAAGGGCCTAGTAAGTAGGGAACTTGGAGGGGCAGGAAGCTGCAAGGCGACCTCCCCAGGGAGAGAGGGTCCTGCCCCTCTCCCATCCGCTCCCTTCCTGCATCTCAGCAGGAAGCTCCAACGGCCCCCACCACCCCTGCTCACCTGGACCACTCTCCACCCTGCAGCCAGAGCGGCCTCTCCAACCCCCAAGTGTCTAGTGCTCAGTGCTCCCTCTTCAAACCCTCCAGACTCCCCTTCCCCCTATCCTTTGCAAACCAGGCAGGGCCAGCTTCACCAGCTTCATGGGTCTAGGACCTGTGCGGTCAGGCCCTGCGCTAAGGGCCCCACACCAGGTTTAATGCTCTGCTATAACTGTCCTAAAATTCCTCATGACACTTGATGAAGAGGTCCACATTTTCATTTTGCACTGGGCCCTGCAAATTGTGTAGCCAGTCCTGGAACCCAGCCTCGCCCACCGAGGGTTAATCCTTATGTCCAGGCTTCAAGGCTCAAGAGTGTAAAATGAGGTCACATTTCTGTTTAATAGCAAAATTACAAGGACTTGGGACTCTCACCCTCCTCAACCACAGTCTGCAGCCAGGCCTGCCCCTGAGGGTGTCTGGGCCTCCCTCTGGGAGTCAAGCCTGTTGCACAAACCTGCTGGCTTGGTGACGTGCCTGGGCCAGGCCTACAGCGCCAGGCTCTGGGCGGCTGGCTCAGCGCAGTGCCCAGTCCTCCACCAGAGCAGGCAGGGTGTCCTGTGCTGCCCAGGCCACCTGGCCGAGTTGAGCTCCAACCCCCTGCAAAGGTACTGTCACCTCACAGCCAAGACTGGCGGGCAAGGTGTGACAGTTAGTTAGAAGGTTCACAGAGAAGGTCCTTATTCTGAGCTAACATGTACTGAGTGCTTCCTACGTGCAAGGCGGTGCTCTAAGCACTTTCAGTGCACATGCAGGGTCCTCACCGTCGCCCTGAGAGGGAACCACTATTAACTACTAATCCCTGGTTATCATAAGGAAGCTGAGCTCAGGAAGATTAGCTGCACCTCGCAGGCCACTCCTCATCTTCTCGCTGAGTCTCCCTCACCATCCAGCCTCTAACTGCAGAGTTCTGGGGCGGGCCTCCATCCTCGCCTCCCCTGTGTCCACCTTCTCGCCCCTGGTGGTCTCCTGCAGCCTCCCCAGCCATCTCGTCTATAAGGTGACTCAGAACTCCAAGTGCCACCATCCCTCACGTCTCTGCGTGGATCTCTGACAGACACGCTCGAACTCAGTGTGCCCAGAACGGAGCTCCGATCCTGTGGTCTTCCCCCATCTCAGACACTTGTTCACCCAAAAACACTGGAGTCATTTTTAATTCTCTGTCCCCCACCTCCAATCCACTAGCAAATCCTGTTAGCTAGACTTCAAAATGATATGCATGCACAGAAAATTATATACAGATGCTCCTCCAGTTAGGATGGGGTCACATCCTGATAAACTCATCATAGATTGAAAATATAAGTCAGAAGTGAATTTAATATACCTCACATACTGAACATCATAGCTTAGCCTACCTTAAATGGGCTCTGAATACTTAAATTAGCCTACGGTTGGGCAACATCGTCTAGCACAAAGCCTATTTTATAATGATGTGTTGAATATCTCATGTAATTTCTTGAATCCTGTATTGAAAGTGAAAAACAATGGTTCTGTGGGTACATGAAACATTGTTTCCACTGAATGCATATCGCTTTTACACAATGGTAATGTTGAGAAATCGTTAAGTCAAACTATCACAAGTCAGGAACCATGTGTATATACATAATAGTATGTATTAATATATATCTATCGGTTGATGGATCAATTGATCAAATAGGACACAATAAAATTGACAAATTAGACTTCTTCAAAATTCAAAACTTTTGCACTTCCAAAGATACCTTTAAGAAAGTGCGAAAAGAGAACCCACAGAGTGGGAGAAAATATTTGCATTTAATTTCACTCCTTCCCCCAAATCCATTAGAACTACAGTAAAAGGATGTTTTCTCTCCCCATGGGAATAGAGAGAACAGGAGATAGGACAACAGCTACATAATCTTGGAAGCTGGAAAGCTGACGGACCAGTGGTAAAGGATTTAGCAAAACTGAGAAGCAATCAAACAAAAACCAAGGCAATAATGAACTCCAGAGAAAACAAAACCATGCAGGAAAAGTAACCATAGTTTGCCACCTTCAGCCATTGTTAGCATTTCCGTAGTCATAACAGGGTGAGTACTGGATGTTGCTCTTAGCAAAATTATAATGGTATAAGGAGGATGGAAAGAGAGGGCTTTACAGTGGGGGGCACCTGGAGGAAAGAAAGCTAAGCCCTCATTTTGCACAGTGTAAAGCCAATGAATAATCCTAAAACTGAGAAATCATAATCATGCAAGTTTGTTATTTAAAGATGTGGAGGAAAAAAATCCAAATAATCAGTTAACATTGACATTGACCCTTTTTTATTTATTTGATTTTGTGAGCAAACACAAGGTTTAAAAATTAATAATGCAGATTCTCAGGCTTCACCTAGACTGGGCAATTGGAACTCTCTCAGGATGGCACCTTGGAATTTGCATATTAAAGGGCTTCAGAAAAAAAATTCTGCCTGTTGGCAGGGCTGTTTAAGATGCTAAATCACAAGTGTGAGTGTCTCTGCTTCAGCTTTCATGGCTAAAGCTGCAGTCCCCAACCCTGGGCTGCAAGCCAGTACCCAGCTGTGGTCTGTTAGGAACTGGGCCATGTATCACCACCTGAGCTCCGCCCCTGCCCCCCACTTCGCCCCCATCCCTTTCCACCCCTACATCCATGGAAAAATTAGACTGACTGGTCTTCCATGAAACTGGTCCCTGGTGCCAAAAATGTTAAGGACAGCTGGGCCAAAGGGTTCTTGGGAGATTACCTAAGAACCAAAATACAGGCCACTCAAGTGACTTTAGGTCTCCTTCTCTGGCAAAACAGGGTCCTCTCCTGGCTCTGCAAGTGACTTCCTCAGAATGTGTCTGAGTTCTTTAGGCAGAATTGTGGCCAAGTCTGTAGCTTGATGTACTTTGTCCCTAGGATTAGGGCAGAAGAACATTGACTGCATCTCCAGGAATGCCTGCGTTTTCTCCATTCATTCACTCATTCATTCACTCATTCATTCTACATATAGTAAGTATTTAGTAGAGTCCAAGCTCAGCACAAGGACCAGGGCCACTTTGTTGAAAATGACACTCATGGACCCTGCCCTCCTGGAGATGACGATGGAAGAAGACAGTCAATAAACAAGGAAACAATAAAGAAGCAGAACTTTGGATCGTGAGAAGTGCTGTGAAGAGATTTAGTGGAAGTAAATTCAGGTAGGGTGGCCTGAGCAGGTGGTGTTTGATGGCGGGCCACCCACGGAGCCACGGGGATGAGTGAGTGGCAGCCAGCGGGAACCCACAGGCACGTCCCTCAGACAGGAACAAGCCGGGCAGGGGTGGGGCGGGGGTGGGGTCTTGGGAGGTCAGAAGGTAGAAGATACTCAGAGGCTGGAGTTTACTCTGAGTACAGTGTGCAGCCACAGGAGAGGGCAGGGAAGAGGAGCTCTCCTACAGCCGGTTGTCACACAGGCCAGAGTTGTTTAAAAGATAAATCAGATCCCTAAGAGGAAGAAGAGAAGCAGAGAGTGGCTAGAAGGCTGTGGAATCAACTGTGCGAGACATGGTGGTCACTTCTAGAGACTAAACATACTCACAGACAATGGCCAGACCCTGTAGAAAAATAGACCTCTGCCCCACAGCCTGCAGCAGCCAGCCAACAAGCCAAAGCACAGCACTTGTGGCAATCGGTCCAAACCTGCCAGGACTTGGACAGTAACCGCCAGCGTCCCGCACTTTTGCCTTCCTGTCCTTTCTTCCAACTTAGGACCAACCAGAGAAAGCCAGATACGCTCCCCGGACCAACCACTTGGGAGGCCCCACTTCTACTCAGCCCACCTCCGCTCCCCACCCCAACAGCCTGCAGTCGGGGCACCCCAGAAACCTTCCCTTTTGTCCGCTGGAAAGCTTCCCCACCCCCGCCTGCCTCTGAGGCTCTGCTAAACGCAGGTAATGGTGGCCGGCTCCCTCTCTATAGTAAGCTGTGAATAAATAACTGCTTGTTCTCATTTGAGTGGTCTTTGTTTACTCCCGCACTTCGGACTAGGGGTGGCAAGAGTGATGGAGACAAGGGGACACGCTGAGATCTACCTACTCCCCACCTGGCTAATGGATTGGAAGGGGGAGGGGTTGCAGGGAAGGAAAGAGGGCACCAAGGAGAGTCCAGGTGTCTGGCCCTGGGCACCCGGGTAGACGGTGGCACCACTTACTGAGACCAAGATTGGAGGAGGGGAAGGTTGGCGGGGTGGCTAAGTTTCGGACGTGTGGGTTTGAGATGCCTGTCAGATGCAGGAGCCAAAGAGGCAGGAGAGCAAGCGGGACAGAAGACACAGAGTGGGCCCACAAAGATGGTTTTCACAGCCAGGAGCGTGCATGGGGTCACAGAGGGGAGAGTGTAGGCAGAGAAGTGACAGGAGCAGCAGTACTGAGCCCCAGAGACTCCCACAGTCAGAGGTGTGCAGAGGATGAGGGGGTGGCATCAGAGACCAAGAGCGGCTGTCAGTGAGGATCAAGACACCCTGCCGCGCTAGGACAAACCCCACACCGCTAGGCAGGGCGAGGACCACCCTGGGCTGTCTGCCCTCTGCCTTCCTCTTTAGGCTCCTCTCTCCTGCCACCCTCCTTCAGCCAGTTTTAGTGTTTCCCCAAGGGCATCCTATTGCTGCAGACCTTTGCACATGCCTCCACTCTCCAGGAGTGCAAAAGTCACAGAAACTCATTATAATTGGTCAAACCAATGGAAATGCACGACATAGAAAGCTAAAGCTGTCCATCACCCCGACTTCCCGTTAATAAGCATCTGTGCTGTGTGTTTCCAGGTGTGTTTGTTGTGCACGTACTAATGCACTCTCTCTCTCACACGCGCACGCCATCCCCCCACCCCCACAAAGGAAATCCTGACTTTACCACATGCTTTTTCCTCTTAATACATTACGGACTCTTTCCACATGCATAGGGAGTACATACCTACATCTCAGTACAAATGTACAACGGTACATTTCAGTACATAGTGAGGAGCCTAATTCTTTAAAATAGATGTTTAGAGTTTCATTGCATGGATTGATCACAACTTATTTAACCAATCTCCATGGATGAAGTGTTCCCCCTTTTTTCATTTTTTGCAATTATAATGCAGCAATGCTCTATGTTGTATATTCTATACAAGCTCAGGCCTGTAGACGAACACATTCCTAGAAGTAGGGTTGTGAAGTCAAAAGAGGTGAATGCTTTTCATTCAATAGATATTGCCAAACTGCTCTCCAAAGAGCTCAAGACAATTTTTGCCAACAAATTTTTTTTTGCCAAGTGTGAATGAAATTCCTTGTTTACCCACACTCTTGCCAAAACTGGGTATTATCAATCATTTTAACTCATTGAATTCTGATGGCAAAAAATGATATTGTATTATTGATTTAATTTGCAGTTCATAGAATATAAATAATGCTTCTAATGGTTTTTCACATTCTTTGCCCATTTTTCTGTAGGAATTTTTACTCTTTGATTTGTAAGAGTTCTTGATATATTAGATGTCTTATATAGGTGTTGCAAATATTCTTTATTAGTTTGGCTTTTTTTAAACTTATCTTTATTTTTCCAAAAGGTTTAGAATTGTATATGGTCATGCATAGTAACTTTTTTCCCTCCAAATTTTGTGTGTCATGCTTATGAAGGCCCTTAATATTTCAAAACTATTTTCTAAAACTTACTCATCTTTTTTCTAGAACTTCATTGCTTTTATTTTCATACATATAAACATATTTGAACCATCTGGAATTCTTTTGGTGTTGAGAGGTAGGAATCCAGTTCCTCTTTGTAAATATTTATTGAATGAATGAATGAATGAGACATTCGGCAGCTCTAAGTAAAGTTGATGGCCTCCTAAGGGATTAAGTCAGATGGTTAATAAGGTTGATTGTTCACTCAGCAAATATCTCTATCCCACAGGCCAGCGCGGCAGAATGCAGTGGTGACTACAGTCAGATATGGCTCCCACCCTTGTGGCTACAGCAGTTGATGGAAGAGGCAGACGTTGGCCAGATAACATGAATGGATGTCAACATTACAAAGGAGACATGTGCTCCGGAAGAGCATATAATAAAGGAATCTACCCTGGCCTGGGATGTCAAGGAAGGTCACCGCTGGTCAGGGAAGCTCCTTGGGAAGTGCGCTCAGGACAGCCCCTGTGGGGCGGTGATGCAGCAGGACTGGCAGATGGAGGAAACTGCTTTGCAGTTGCAGCAAAGGCCTTGCCCAGCCCCACAGGGAGCTCTGGAGTGGAGAGGACCCTTGGAAGTTGCTCTGAATTGGAGCCAGGGCTCTGGGCCTTCACTACCCACCACAGCCCCCTGCCCTAGTGGACTAGGCTGATGGCCCCGGGCAGCTCAGCCAGGGTGCTCCCACGGTGAGACTCATCTGTGGGTGCCAACTGCCAAGCCTCCTGGCAGCTGGGGAAGGAGGACCTGGTCCTGACGTGGACGTCTGGGTGGCACCGCACAGCGTCCACGGCAGAAGTCTTCTCTAAAGAAGTTGGGGAGATCTTGAGTACGGCTGGGTGAGTAGGTGTTAACCAGGCACAGAGAACAGGAACTTTTTCTAGGGGCAACGTACTTTCTCTAGACATGGGAAGCCTTTGTATAGCACAGGCAGGAACGGAAGCAGGGAGACAAATTAGGAGGCTATTAAAGGAATGGGTTCATATAATACATTAAAATCTGGATATAAGCTGGGCACAGTGGCTCACGCCTCAAATCCTAGCACTTTGGGAGGCTGAGGAAGGAGGATTGCTTGAGGTCTGGGGTTCAAGACCAGCCTGAGCAAGAGGGAGACCACTGTCTCTACAAAAAATAGAAAAATTAACTGGGCATGGTGGCACCTGCCTGTGGTCCCAGCTACTCGGGAGGCTGAGGCAGGAGGATCGCTTGAGTCCAGGAGTTTGAGGTTGCTGTGAGCTATGAAGACACCACTGCACTCTAGCCAGGGCAACAGAGTGAGACCCTGTCTCCAAAAAAAAGGGGGGGGGCCAGGGAGGTGGCTCATGCCTATAATCCTAGCCCTCTGGGAGGCCCTCTGGGAGGGAGGATCTCTTGAACTCAGGAGTTCGAGACTAGCTGGAGCAAAAGTGAGACCCTATGTCTACTAAAAATAGAGAAAATGAGCCAGGCGTGGTAGTTCTTGCCTGTAGTCCCAGCTGCTCAGGAGGCTGAGACAAGAGGATGACTTCAGCCCAGGAGTTAGAGGTTGCTGTGAGCTAGGCTGACACCATGGCACTCTAGCCTGGGCAACAGCATGAGACTCTGTCTCAAAAAAAAAAAAAAAAAATCTGAATATAAACATACAAAAAACTAGAAAGACAGAAAAGGTAAGTATCCTAATAACCCCAGCCCTCAGAGACAGCTACTATTGATGTTTTAGTGCATTTCTTTTCCATCTTTCTTCTCTGCATATTTCATTTAAAAGCCAGGACTTTATTGTAGATGTGATTTGTTTGTCTGCTTTTTTCTACAAATTTTCCTATACCTTTACTCTTTCTAATTACAAAAGCAGTGCCTGCCAATTACACAAACTTAGAAAGAACAGATGAATTTTGAAAAGGAGGAAGACCCGCAATCCCTTCTCCCTGGCTAAGTCCGTTGTTGACATATCTTGGTGCAGCATTATTCAGATTCTTTGTTATGCATCCCTGTATCTTGTTTTTTGTAGAATGAGTCTTTAAGCATCACTTATAAGTTTCCTTGGGGAGCCCTGGGCTGGGAGTCAGGTGGAACGTCAATAGCTCTTCCCCTGTCTTCCAGCCTGAGCACTGAATCGTGAGTAATGGCTGAGCCCTTCCAGCTGGACATATTATGATCGGGAAGGATGGGTGGCCAGTAGACCCCAGGGCTGCAGGAAGAGGTCACAGGGAAAAGAGAAGGCCCAGAAGCGAGGTCTGGTACCTCCAGAGGGAAGGCTTTGCCATCTCTGGCCTGTGGAGCATCCTCTACGCTGGAGAGGTGCCGGGCTCCAGAGCTGCTTTTGTTACCTGGAGCTTCCCATAACTCCTTGCACTTCCCCAAGTGCAACAGGCTCTCTCTGGCCCATGCTGATTCCCTGCCTGTGTCTCTTTCCTCCTACTGATGCAGCCACTGGAGGGTCCCCGACAACTTCTGGGGTGCTCCTTCCCCCACCTCACCTGCCTCTGTTTCCCATTTCCTGGGGAACAGAGCTTCGTGGAAGCAGAGAAGGGATCAGCCTTCTCTGGGTGGAGGAACGGCCTGTGTTTGCACAGTGAAAGTCAAGGCCTCTTTCGGAGGTGAAGAAAGTGGTTTGACTTTGGGAAGCTAAGCAGCTGCCTCTCGCCCTGCCGTGTCTTGGAAGGACATCAAAAAGTCAGCTTAGATGGCAATGACGATATTTAGGTGAGCCAGCCAAAGGAACTTCAAGACAGACAGGCGAGAGGCACTGTCCTCTCTCTTCTTAAAAAGCTTTGGATCCAAGCCCAAGCCACCAGCAGAGTAGGGAGCAAGCTCCCTGGAGTGGTGGCATTCAGACAGAGGTAGGATGGCCCCCTGTCAGGAATGCCTTTGAAGGGGTCCCAGAAAGAACTAGACTACTTTGAGTTTGAGGGTCTTCTAACTCAAAGACGGATGTTCCCCGAAACCCCTCATAGAGGCCCGAGGATCTGGGGGGTGGGGTGGAGGGACGGAGAGAAGTGGCTGGAGCTGGGCAGGTGGAGCCTGGCAGGGAGTTCAGCTGCATAGGACAAGGGACCAGCAGGGACTCTAAGTCAGCTGGCCAGAGGTGGCTTCCAGGGAAAGTAAACAAAAGCAGGGTGTACACCAGCACCCAGGCCATGAGCCTGCCACACTCCCTGGTCTGTGACTTCGTGCAATGGACAGTTTTTCATCTAGTCAGAAATTACAAGAAAAACTTCTAAGTGCCACCTCACTGGGAGAGCTCCCACTTCCGAGTCAGAGTGCCGTCCTTGAACTATTTCAGTCTCGCTGCTCTAGAATGAAGACCAAGCGCCTTAGTGTGGCCTTTAGGCCCTGCGTGACCTGACCCCTGCCCACCCCCCAGCCTAGTCTGGAGCTGCTCTCCTGAGTGCCCTGTCTCCTCCAGACATGCTGGCCTTCTGTCTTTTTCTAGAAGGCACAGTGTATGTCCCTTCTCTTCTCCATCACACTGTTTTTGCTGCAGGAACTCCCACCTCATTTAACTCCACAACCAGTCCCTTCACTGGGTAATGCCACCTACTCTAAGGGGCTCAGCTCAAACGCTACCTCCTCCAGGAAGCCCTTCTGGATACTCCAGACCAGCCCTGTGTGTTTCTCTTTCATAGCACCCACAACGATTGTACTTTAATGACTGTCATTTAACATCAGAATCCCCTGTTAGACTGGAACGTCTATGGGGGCAGAGCTGTGGCCATCTTGTTCACCACCAGACCCCCAGAACCCTCTAGAGCCTGGCACAGAGTGAGCACTAAGGGAGTATTTGGAGAGAGAGAGAGGAAGAAGGAGGGAAGGGAGGGATGGAAGGAAAGAGGAAGGAAGGAAAAAAGGAAAGAAGGAAGGGAGGGAGGGAGGCAGGAGATCCCTGAGAAAAATAGCATTCTTAAAATGACGAAACATGATTAATTAAATCAGGAACATAAATAGAGGCCCATATGTCAAGGTTCTATTTGTTCTGTGACAGTGTAAAAACTGCACATTTTTTATCAAGATGGAAAAAAACAAACAAACAAAAAAACATGTGCAGCATCTCCTAGGGACACCTTCTGCCACTTCGCCCGGGTGAGGCCCCTGAGAGTTCTGTGGGGTGAGGAGGAGGAGGGCGGCCTCCATGGAGACACACCTGGTCCGGCTTTCGGAGCTGGGACCCAGGAGCCAAGCTGGAGGGCAGGAAGCACAGGCAAGGAGCTCAGATGTACATGAACTATCCCTTCTGTGCAGGTACTGGGTTTGGTGGTTGGCTTGTTTAATCCTCACAGTAAGTCTGTAAAGTAGGATTTATTAATATTGTCCCATTTCACAGAGGAGGAAACTAAGCTTCAGCAGGTTAAGGAATTTGATTAGTGTCACACAGCTCAATACAAGGCAGAACTACCATTTGTACCCAGCCCTGCCTGACCCCACCAACAATGCTCTTTTCTCCCTGTAGCTTCTGTGAACAAGAGGCAGAGGTCCTGTTGGCAGCTGTGGGTACATACAGTGGCTTTGGAAGTCAGAGCGATGACGGGCAACACCTGTCTGTGCCACAGCCCTCCCTGTTCTGGCAGCGTGACCCTCTTTCTGTGTGGTGCCGGTGAGCTGCCCCTGCCCTTTTCTCACCCCAGCTCCCAAAGATAGATACATGCCCCCATCAGAACACCCATCCCCACATCCACAGCTATTGGTTCGGGAGTAGGCATGTGACCGGGCAGGGCCAATCAGAGGCCTTCCCTGGATTTTTGCGCTGAATCTATTGGGAGAGGTGGTCTTTTCCACTGAGGTGCTAAGTGATTTGGAAACAGAATTGCGGCTGGCATGGGACATCTTTCTTGCCACGTGAAGAAGACCAGCTGTGGACACAAACCAACAGAAGCAGAAAGGAGATGTGGACAGAGACCACCTTGAAGGCCTTGTCTGAGCTCTGGATCCAGTCATTTCTGAACTGCCCTTGGACTTCCCAGGTGCACAAGTTAATAAGTTCTCTTTTTTTATTAATACTTGAGCAGGTGTATGCTGGAGAAAAGTAGGCACACCTGGATGGAGAAGATGACAGGGTCGAGTAGGAGCTCAGCAAGACCTAGAACCATCCAAGTGACACTGAAGGGGACGGGGATGGGAAACAGAATCTACTGACTTGATTTGGGACCATCTTGTCAACCACCCACCAGCCTGCTGTGTGACTTTGTACCCATGGTGTACTCTGATCTCAGGCCTGCCATCTGCAGAGGGATGTATTAATTTTCAAACTAAGGCAGAGACTGCTTGTTCCTGGGAAACTTCAGAGAAATAGGAAAATTTCCAGTGAAATAAATATAAAGAGATCTTTCCCAATCTGGAGAGTGAAGAGGGGCCGCCATTACTGAGCACCTAGTGTGTGCCAGGCATGCACGCGAGGTGCCTTACCTGCTTAGCTGCAAGCTACTAAACTGAAACTAAGAGTCCAAGGCTTGATGCTCAACATGTCACTCATTCGAAAAGGAAATATTTTTGGAATGAAACAAACACTTATCTCAATCGACTCTCACAAAAGTCCAATGAGAAGAGAGTCAGAGACAAGGAAACTGATGCTCAGGGAGGGCCAGAGACTCCTGCAAAGCCACATAGTTGGTAAGAAATCAAGGCAAATTCAATGCACATCTTTCAGGCCCGAGAACTTGTGCATTTTTGCCATAGTCTGGGACTGACTGAAGCCATCAGCTCTGCAGGAAATGCCCACGGTGGGAGCCTCTGGGAACTTGCAGCAGAGGAGGTGGAAAGAATAGCTTGAGTTACATGACTTACAAACATGAGATGGAAAGAGCTAGATGACAAAGGATGTGTAACTGTTGAAACAGAAGTGACACCCGGGAAAGAGTTGGAACGAAGCTTTTCTCTAAACCTCCTGGCCTTGAGGATGGGACTTTTGCTGGTGTGAGGACAGAGATGGACAGCAGGAGAAAGTCAGGACAGAAAAGGGGACGCTTCCTCAAGGGCAGGAGTAAGGAAGCTGTGGGCCAGGAGACAGGGAGACTTGCAGACTCTGTGTGGAGGGGAGTTTGCAGAGGCTGCTGGCCCCACCTGGGAGCTGTAGGCTCTGGGATTGGCCAGCCCTGGGTTGGAATCCCGGCTCAGCCTGTTACTAACTGTACGACCCGGGGTTACTTTGTTCAGAGCCTCTGAGAACGAGCACAGTTCTCCCTCAGAGCCTGGCACAGTCTCCAGCAGGTGTAATAAGGACGGCAGAGATGCTCCAACCTTGTGCCTGGGGCTTGCCCTGGAGAGGGAGGAGGCCTCTTCCACTCCCCACCTTCCTCTCAAGCAGGGCTGGGACAGGTGGGGGACAACTCTCCACTTGCAGAGGTCCCTGGAGTGGAAAGGGGGAGGGGGATGGGAAGCCCAGGCGCTTCAGCCCTGAGCCTTGTCTAAAACATTTATCTGAGACTTTGGAAAATTTTTCTTAGGGGATAAAAAAAAAAAAATACTAACTTCAAAGCTTCCTGGTTTTCTATGTTGAGAGAGGAAAAGTCTTAAATGAGCCTTTGTGCCGCGGGTCCCTCTTGTTTTAGAAGAAACACCCCTAGGGACCTTGGCTGGCCAGGGGTTGGACCAGATCTTTTTCTAGGGTGGACCAGGACCAGCTGTAAAGACTGCCTTGAATGGGCACAGATGGGAATTTTGCTACGTGGTATTATATTTAGGAACAAGATTTTTCTCCCCCTTGGTATAGAGGTATGGACTGCACTACTTTGAAAATTGTTCCTGGGAGAAGAGCATATGTGTGTGAGCATGTGAGTATGAGGATATGGCGTGTGGGTGGCACCAGTGGCATGTACGAGACGTGTGCTGGGGGATGGGAGGGTGTTTTCTGTCCGGGAGAGCAGGCCCTGTCTTCATCCCCTGTTGGTGATGGACGTCTTCGGGACCGGGCGGGGCCCGCTGAGCCCCCTGCAGTCACTCCAGGAAAAAGCTCTCAGCCTTTGGTTCATGTGTGGTTGCAGACACCTGGATTCTTCTAGATTGTCCTGGGAGGGGTAGAGTTTTGTTTCTTGAGGTGAGCAGCCACCAGTCCTTCGATGAGTCATTCTAGAAAAGGGCGAATCTAAGGGTAGAGGATGCAGCTCCAAAGCAGAGGAGTTAGAGGTCAACCTCCCCATCTGGGGAGGAGGAAAAAGGGCAGCTACTGGAGAGGGTGGAGGAGGCCAACGGGGGATGGGGTGGGACTTTTGGCAAGGCTGCCCCTGGAGCAGTCGTTGCTGCCTTGCAGTTTCAAGTCTGTTTCTCCAGCCTTGCAGTTCCTCCTGCTGCTGCCAGGCCCTAAGGAACAGCGCTGGGTTGACCACTGCAGCCCAGTCTTTGCTGCGGGGTGTTAAAGGACAGCCAGTGTCCACACTCGGGGCAGACCCACAGAGGCGCTAACAGCCGTCCCCACGGGCCTCCTTCTCTGAGGCCTCAACGGTGGTGCAGCATCATTTCAGGAGAGACTGGCAGCAAAGTGACAGAGGTCCACGTGGAAGAGAGTGACTAGGGAGCCAGGTCCCAGTGTGGTCACAGCCTCCAGCCTTGATAGACGGGAACTAGACAGAGACGAACTCCCTCTGCCCTCAGGCCTGGGGTGGGACAAAGCTGAAAGCTGGAGCCTACATCCCAAACACAACGGTACAGACTAGTCACTCATGAGCTGTTTCATATATCCATCAGGACTCCTTCATTTGCAAAGGACCCAATTTATATTAGCTTTGGATGAAAAATAAATGTATTGGCTTATGTAGCCAAGAAATTTGAGGGAGTCAGGCATGGCTAGCTCTAGTAGTGTCGTGGGACTCTGTGTCTGTCTCTCTACCTCTTAGATCCACTTGCTTCTGCTTGACTTTATTCCCCAACAGGCTCTTACTCTGTCGGAGTGACAGGTCTCCCAATAGCTCCAGGTTTACAGGGTCTTAGAAGTTGTAATTCCAAAGAGACAGACTCTCTGTTCCAGAGTCCATGATAAAACTTTCAAAAGGATGTAAACCCATGGTGTTTAGTACAGAGAGATAGATAAAGCATGTCCCCCAATCACAATGAACAGAACTAGGGCATAGATCTCGGCTTCTAAATGCAACTCTATGCCAAAAGGAACTAGAATGCCGTAGAGAAACAGCTGATTCCAAGGCTGAGCCTGGGAAAGTACAATATGCACCCAAAATATCTTATTCAACTAGAAAACACAGAAGCACTTAAAGAAGGACAGGGACACATCGGAAAGGACACGGAAGCTGGCTTGGAGGAGCCTCCACTAGCCAAATCTGGGACAATTTTAGCATCACAATAAATAATAGAAATAATAGATTATAACCTACTGGATAAAACAGGGATCATTGAGTCCTTACTGATATAAATAAGTAAACACATCAGTTGAATGCTTCATGGGAAATAGGATATTTACCTTGTCTCAAAGTAACTCCCCTCAAAATACTTATTAATCACAAAGGGGAAAGAGTAACTTCCCCGTGGGGAAGCCTGGCCAACCTCACCTTCATCCAGCGACCAAGTGAGCGCATCAGTAATGGGGCAAATCAAAACGACACCCCACCAGGATGCAACAAAAAGGACACAGCTGCACTTCTGGGATGTCCCTGCCAAGGATGCAGAATCTGAATCGAATCAAAAGGAAACACCAGACAAAGCCATTCTACAAAATAGCTGGCGGCTCATCCTTATGGGGCTGAGGTCATGAGAGGCAAGAAAAGATCAAGGAACAGCTCCAGATTGAATGTGTGATTCCGGGCAGACCCTCTTGCTGGAGGGAATACTCCCGGGACAGTTGTGAAGCTGGGATGAAATCTGAGGATTGGACGATAATACCGTACCAGCATGAGTCTCCTGGTTTTCACAGCTGGTGTAGTGGAATGGCTTTGTTTGTAGGAAATACACAATGAAGTTTGTATTTGGAGGTGATGGGCATTGTGTCAGCAAACATATTCTCAAATGGTTCGGGGGGGTGGGGTAAGGATTTTGTACAGTACTTGGAATTTTTTTTATAAATCTAAAGTTGTTTTAAAAAAATGTTTTTATATACTTCTAAAAGGATTCTGATTGATCTTGCTTAGGTCACACATCTACTCTAGACCAATTGCTACGCCCAAGGGCTGAGGTTTTCTGAGTAGCGTGGAGTGCCCACGCCCGAGAGAGACGGGAATCTGGGTTGGGGACAGGCAGCTGGAGCAACAGCCCATCAGGATCAGATGGATTGAAAAACAGCAATTTCCTGGCGGAGTGGATTCAGGACAGAAAAAAAAGCAACATCTGTCTACTCCACTTAGGGAACACTGTTATTATTAATGCTGGGAAAAGAGTCATTTAAAAGCACATAAACCTTTTGACTCAGTAATTCCATGGCTTGGTAATCTATTATTAATATATATATGTATATATATATATATATATTTTTTTTTTTTTTTTTTTTTGAGACAGAGTCTCACTCTGTTGCCTGGGCTAGAGTGAGTGCCGTGGTGTCAGCCTAGCTCACAGCAACCTCAAACTCCTGGGCTTAAGCGATCCTCCCACCTTAGCCTCCCGAGTAGCTGAGACTACAGGCATGTGCCACCATGCCTGGCTAATTTTTTCTATATATTTTTAGTTGTCCAGCTAATTTTCTTTCTATTGTTAGTAGAGACGGGGTCTCGCTCTTGCTCAGGCTGGTCTCGAACTCCTGAGCTCAAACGGTCCTCCCGCCTCGGCCTCCCAGAGTGCTAGGATTATAGGCGTGAGCCACCGCGCCCGGCCCTATTAATATATTTTTAAAAAATAATCCCAATAGGGAGTGAGGGAAGCTCTGCATTCAGAGATGTTGGTTGCAGTGTTATCTAAGGTACCGAGAAACTAAAGGCCGCCTGTTAGTCCTAGTACGGGAGACAGGCTGAGGAACGCTGGCCCGTAGCCGGAGGGCTGCCCAGCTCTGCAGCTGTTGGCACACGGCCCGTGGGCCTCTGCGTGTCCTAAGTGCAGGGCTCTGCCTTTCCCCCTCAGCTGAGATCATCTCAGTGCACCCAGCTTGTCCAAGCCACTCCGCACGCCCTGGCATTAGCTGCTGTCCCCTCACACCACTGTCACCTTCTTTTCTGCCTTGTCCAGGGCTGGGTGCTTCTCTAGGCTAGAAAGAGGGCAAGGTGCCAGGAGTGTGCCCCCTCCATGCTCAGCCACTTGGGCTGGAGCCCAGTGCCTGTGGTCACAACATGAAAGCAAGACACTATCATTATAATCATGATGATGACGATGATTATAAACTTCACTGAGTGTGAAACATGCCAGGTGCAGCTCTAGCTTTCCTGTGCTAATTCGTTCAATCCTGACACTATCTCCACAAAGTAGCTGCTATTTTTCTCCCCCTTTTTCAGATGAGGAAACTGAGGCATCACACAGCTAGAAAAAAAGCCTAACGTACCATCTTGCAAACACATACAGACCACTCTGTGAGCTCCTGCCCTGGAAAGTTCTGAATTGACTCAGCTATTCTCTCCAATCTTCCAGCACCTTCTTTGACCCATGTTTTCGATACTAAACATTTATGGAGGGCAAGTTGGAGAGACATTGTAATAGGTACTTGGGGTACAGAAGTGAAAACAGGTCCTACGTCGAGGTTTCCCAGTCTAACAGGGTATATGGACGTGAAGACAAACAGTCCAGTCCAGGAGATGCTGGAAGTTGAGGTTTGGACAAAGGTCTGTGGAAAACAGATGAGGGTGCTCAGCCTACCCTGGGACCCAGAAAGGCAGAAGCGAGGTGGAGCTGGCTTTGCCGGGTACTGGGAGTAGCAGGGCTTTGCGGGAGGAGGCACAAGCGGGCAGAGGCGTGGCACTGTGCAGAAAGCTTGGCGATTCTTTAATACCACTCGGCACCATTCTTTAGATGGTTGGTTGGGTCAATGAAGTCCAAAGGAATGTCCAAATGTTTTCACTTTGCTGAAATGGTTTGTACTAGAATTTATTTTATACGAGCAAATCCTTGCCTTGAGCCTGAAAAGCTCTTTGTTTCATGGGAATTTGGGGCTATTTTGGAAAATGTGCCATGGGAAATGTCCCATATGCATCTCTTTTTTTGCTCACGTGCAAGTTCTGCAGAACTTGTGGCCATGCAGTGGTCTGATGGCTTGCACAGCACCTGGTTTGGAAGGGCTGGATCACAGTGCAAATGGGTGGCAGTGGAGAGGAACGTGGAAAAGAGAACCCTAACTCCCCAACACATGAAGTGTGACTCTTGGGAAGCAGCTCAACCTCTTGGATCCTCAGTTTCCTCATCTGTAAAAATATGCCTTTCTCCTAAGGTGGTAGGGCCAACTGAATAAATAACACAGCAGGCTTCTGGATTGCAGGTTGCATGCTGCAGAGGACATTCTGGCCTTGTTGGAGGAGAGGTTGGCTCACAAGCCCCCGATCTGCCTTGCACGCCGGAGACTTAATAGTCTCAGCCTGCACAGTCACAGGAGGGACATAGAGAAGGTGAGCAGTTAGGATTCCTGCTGACAGCCTGTCTTAGTCTGTTTGTGCTGCTATGACAAAACACCTGAGACTGGGTCATGTATAAAGAATAGGAATTTTTGAAGACAGATGGAAGGAAAGGAAGGAAGGAAGAAAGGAAGGAAGGAAGGAAGGAAGGAAGGAAGGAAGGAAGGAAGGAAGAATTTTCTTACTGTTCTGGAGGCTGGGAAGTCCAAGATCAAGGTGCTAGCATTTAGGGACTGGTGAGGGCCAAGAAGGCCTCCACAGAAGGACGCAAGAAGCTGCGTCCTCACCTGGTGGAAGGTAGAAGGCACAAAGAGGCCTCACTAGTTCCCTCCAGCCTTCAACAGGACACTAATGC
Organism: Lemur catta; assembly: GCF_020740605.2. NCBI lineage: Eukaryota > Metazoa > Chordata > Mammalia > Primates > Lemuridae > Lemur > Lemur catta. The sequence continues at coordinate 20,154,273 of NC_059142.1, forward strand.
CATCCGTGAGGGTGGAGCCCTCATGGCCTAATCACCTCGTAAAGGCTCCACCTCTTAATACTGTTGCATTGGAGATTTAACTTTTAACATGAATTTTGGAGGGAACACAAACACTCAAACCGTAGCAGGGCCCCAAAGAACCAGCCAGCTTCCAACGCAGCCTGGCTCAGCCCTGTGGGGACTTTTCCAACTCTTGCTCCTATTTCTTAACTCCTCCTGCTCCATGCTTTGCTTCTCCCTCACCTCTGCCCTCCTCTGCTCTGGCCGGGAAAGTGAAATGCAGCTTGGACAGCGAGAGAGGCTAAAGGCAGAACAATATGATCATAGGGCAATTAGAGTTTTTGCTGGTGTTTCTTTTCTCAACGTAGGGGTTCATTTCTTCACCATCACCATTTCGTCTTCTGAGCCTACTCAGGGGTCAGCAGCAGCAGCTAGATAATCAGTTGTGGGAGACAGAGTGCTAAGACAAGCATGATTTACCAAGAAGAATTTATGTGTGAGATTAAATCAAAATGATTTCCGTGTTCTACAAATAGATGTCTATATGGCGAGAAAAATGGACTTTTATCTCGAGCTCACGCCATACACAAAAACTAATTCAAGATAAATCACAGCCTTATGTGTAAAAGATAAAACTGTAAGGTTGCTAGAAGAAAACATAGGAGAATATCTTCTTGACCTTGGAGTAGCCAAAGATTTCCGTAGGCAGGATGCTAAAGTGTTAACCATTTTTAAAATAGGATAAATTTGTCATCATCAAAAATAAAAGCTTTAAAAGACACAATTAGGAAGTAAAAAGGCACATCACTCTTCACTGGGAGACTGGGAGAAAATATTCACAAGAGATACACCTAACAAAGGACTTGTATCTGTAACATATAAAGAGCTTCTATAAATCAATAAAAAAGACAAACAATCCACATTAAAAATGGACAAAGGACTTAACCAGACATTCTTCAAAAGATATATGAATGGACAATAATCAAATGAAAAAGTGCTTAACATCTTTAGTCATCAGAGGAATGCAAATTAAAACCATAATGAGTTGCCACTTCAAAGCTTTGCACATGAATAAAAGTAAAAAGACTGACAATTTCAAGCATCGTGTAGACAGAATACTATGCAGCAATAAAAATGAATTAATTACAGCTATCTGTGACAACATGAATGAATCTCCAAAACATTTTATGCCGAGTGAAAGAAACCTTCCTTACACAAGAATACACACTATATGATTCCGTTTATACAAAGTTCAAGAACAGGGAAAATTATTTCTAGTAACAAAAATCTGAATGACAGTTGCCTCTGGGGAGTGAACTATCGACTGGAAAATGGCATCAGGGGACTTCTTGATAGAAATGTTCTATATCTTGATCTATGTGGTGGTTATATTGGACGGCACTTTAAAAATCTGTAGTGTTGGCCAGGCACAGTGGCTCACACCTGTAATCCTAGCACTCTGGGAGGCCAAGGCAGGAGGATCGCTTGAGGTCAGGAGTTCTAGACCAGCCTGAGCAAGAGTGAGACCCCATCTCTACTAAAAATAGAAAAAATTAGCCAGACATGGTGGCGCATGCCTGTAGTCCCAGCTACTCGGGAGGCTGAGGCAGTAGAATTGCTCCAGCCCAGGGGTTTGAGGTTGCTGTGAGCTAGGCTGACGCCACAGCACTCTAGCCTGGGCAAGAGAGCGAGACTCTGTCTCAAAAAAAAAAAAAATCTGGCCGGGTGCGGTGGCTCACGCCTGTAATCCTAGCCCTCTGGGAGGCCGAGGCGGGTGGATCGCTCGAGGTCAGGAGTTCGAGACCAGCCTGAGCGAGACCCCGTCTCTACTAAAAATAGAAATAAATTATCTGGACAACTAAAAATATATATAGAAAAAAAATTAGCCGGGCATGGTGGCGCATGCCTGTAGTCCCAGCTACTCGGGAGGCTGAGGCAGTAGGATCGCTTAAGCCCAGGAGTTTGAGGTTGCTGTGAGCTAGGCTGATGCCATGGCACTCACTCTAGCCCGGGGCAACAAAGTGAGACTCTGTCTCAAAAAAAAAAAAAAAAAATCTGTAGTGTTTTATTGTACGTAAAATATACCATTATAAAAAATAGAATAGTTTTTTTTTTAAAATTAAGACTCCCAAGTCCTGAAAGATAGACAAATGGAGAGATGCATTTATTATACATAGTGCTCAACTATTTGCAGTACAATGTTATATCCATGGTCCTCGTACCCAAAGTCCTTACTGGGGTCTTACTTTGTCCTGAATTCCTACTGTTCCCCCCCCACCCCTGGGCCCCTCTGCTCCAGCCCCTCTGACCACTCACCATTCCTCAAATAAGCCAGACATGTTCTCATCTCAGGGCCGTTGTACTTGCAGGTCTCTCCGTCTGGAATCCTCTTCTCCCGGTGGCTGGCTTCCTCCTTCTCTTCCCGCTGTGCTGCTCAGATGTCACCCGGTCACAGAACAGCACACACATCCTGCCTTGTCTCTCTCTTTCCCTCTCCTTTTCTCCATTACCCGTTATCCACCCCCACCCTGACAATGTTCATATTTATTTGCTTACTGTCTGTCTCGCCTTCTAGAATGTCAACTCCGCAAAGACAGGGACTTTGTTTTGTTCACAGCTATAACCCCAGTACCTAGACAGTTGTTAAATATTTGTTCTCAGTGGGCTTTTGCAGCAATGCTGGGATATTTTTGGAGATTGTAAAGTTTAAAAAGGATAATGATGACAAACAGAAGGCCTGACACACAGTAGATAGTCAATAAACGTTAGTTCTTTGCTCTCCCAAACTCTTCTCTGGGTGTGTAGGCAAGGATTTATTATCTCCCCCATTTTTTTATTTGGGAAAATAAAGTTGTGAATGGTATCAATTGATGACCTTCTTAAGGTCACACAACAAATGGCAGGTCTCAAATTTGAGTCAGGGCCTTTCGATCCCAAATGGCCCTTCAGACAGACAGCAGCCATCAGTTAAATGGCCTGACTATGCAATGGGAGGCAGAGATGTTAGCAAAGGACGAATTTGTTGAGCACTGTGGGGTACTAGCTCCCCCCACCCTTCAATTTCATACCCTGGAGACTTATGGCAGGATGCATATAACTCTCTATTAACCTTGTGGGTTAGGAAGGAGGCCTGTTGGTGTTGTAGATAAGCTAAAGGTCACAGGCATTTGACACCTGAACACTTCACTTGTTTTCTTTTGACAGCAGACATATCTCCCAAATTATGTGCGACCTCAGCTACATTCACATGAATTTGCACATCAAGACCATGTGCTCCACTGTTTGCAGGACACAAGAGATTAGGGTGGTGGGATGAGGGAGCAGGGAGGAGCTCCGATGATTGAAGACAGCCAACAGGAGAATAAGTACATGCCGTAAAGTCTAAGTGCACATTCTCCAGGGTGGAAAATAGCAGATCCCTGCGTGGAATACATAGTGCTGCGATTGGACCTGTTCGGCGTCTGATTCAGCTATTGGCACAGCCCAGCCGGCCTCTCACTTCCTCTTCCTACCCTCTTCCTCTCGCATCACTTGCCCTGGCCCATCTGACCTACCCTCCAAGTTCCACTGATGACATCACTGTCCTCCAGGCAGATCGAACGTTCCAGAGCTCTCTCCCCACCTCCACCAACTGTGCCTGGGACTCTCCTCCCAGCCTGGACCAGGTTCTGGGGGCTTTGCTCCCAGTGCAGGCCCCGAGAGGGACTTAATATTTAACAGTGGAAACCCCAAGGCTCGGGAGGACTCTGCAATGCAGGTACAGGTGGGCATCTTTTCCTAAATCTGACATTTATTTTGGGGGGGAGTTAAGGACCCCTTTGGGAATCTGATAAAAGCTATGGATCCCTTTCCCCAGGGAAAAGCACATTCACACAAGAGTTCAAGAGTTCCTGCACCCCCTGAAACCCAGCCACAGAGAGAGAGTTAAGTACATCTGCTTTAAGGCTTCAAAGCACCCCATTTTTCAGAGCCTTTGTTATATTCCTTAAAACATCCCAACGATCCAATGCTTTTCAGCCTTAGGATGGTTGGGGAAGCTTCTCCTCTTAATTATAGAGGAGTTTGTGTTGGGAGGAGGCAGCTCTAGTGGTAAATGACGCTTAGGACTTGTCTGGGAGAATGAAGACGAAAAGAATAGCTCAAGTCTCGTGTTTGCCAGAAGGAGAAGGAACACGGCGTCCTCACGCTCAAGGCTTGTTCTAAACTTAGCCGGCTCCCGTGGTTCCAAAGTTGGCAAAATGAGCTCCCGCACTCCTAATAAACATGCCGCCGTGCGGTGACTCACGGAGACAGCAGCCACGTGCGGGATGTGGCTGCTTCAAGCAAGCCAGACGGGGACCATGGTTGGCTGAATCTCTTGACACGGCAGGGACGGCCAACGCAGGGCCGGGGAAGGACGGCCCGGGTGCCAGTCCAAAGAGCCAGGCGGGCTCACCCATGGCAGAAACCAACTTCTCATCGGGGGCTGGAGAACATGGGGAAGGACCTGGGGAGGTCACACAGTGAGGGAGCCATCGTGGGGACTTCATCCGATGGGATCATGCCCCTCAGAACATGGAACAAGAGAGACAACAGTGCCGTGTGGGTACAACAACCACCTAAGAAGGATGGCCTTGCTAGATGGCAAGTGATTTCTCTCTCCATGACCCCTGACAGGTGGGCGTTAATAGAAGGTGGCTTTTAGCAGGAGAGACAAGCGGGGTGCAGTAGTTCACACCTGTAATCCTAGCACTTCGGAAGGCTGAGGCAGGAGGACCACTTGAGCCTAGGAGTTCAAGACCCACCTGAGCAACATAGTGAGACCCTATCACTACAAAGAAAAAAAAATTAGCCACGCCTGGTGGCATGTGTCTGTAGTCCCAGCTACTCCGGAGGCTGAGGAAGGTGGACCCCTTGAGCCCAGGAGTTTGAAGTTGCAGTGAGCTATGATGACACCACTCTACTCTAGCCCAGGCAACACGGCAAGACCCTGTCTCAAACAAAAAAAAAAAAAAAAAAGTAAAATAAAAATGAATAAATAAATAAATAGAAGGAGAGACAGGTAATGCTCCTCGGTCCTGCCTGGCTCTGCTATGGTCACGATGTCCTGGTCAGGCTGTGCCAGGGGCCTGTGATCAACTGGAGGCAGTGTGCTCCTGTAGGGTGTGGATGGACGTGGGGTTCACCATTAGATGGGGACACAGATGAATGGGCGTGGTCGGTATCTCTAAGGAGCCGGTGGGCTGTCCAGTGTGTCAAACTCCCTCTGCAGAGGCTGGGACAACCCCACAGGAACACCAGCCACAGTGGGATAGGGAGGGTGTCCTGGAGGGGTGCTGAGGGTTCCTTACAGAAGTCAGGAAGAGTGTTCATCTGGGCAGCAAGTAGAAGCGGAGCAGCCCAGGACATCGTACAACAGCAGGTCTGAGAAGTGATGGGAGGCTGGGCAGATGTCCCAGGCCAGGGAGGTGAGGGACAGGCTGGGAGGCTGGGGGCTGGAAGGGTGCAGGGACGCTGGCTCAGAGCAAGGCGGGAATGTGCAAGCTTGCTCTGGGTGGGCAGTGGCTTCCTGGTTGGCACCCAGGGAAGTCAGAGGGCCAAATGAGGTGGGCAATGCTGGGCGTCATAGCAGAGTGGCTCGTCACATTTCATGGGACCAACAGGAGAGCTAAGGCTAATGGGAGGAGCTCTCAGAAATCAGTCCCGTGTGAGGAGGGGCGTCCTGACAGCCACAACTGTCCAGCAATGAGATGGGAGGCAGTGAGCCCCCCAGCACCGGGAGAGCAGAGCACTTGGTAGGGAGAGAGGAGAACAGACTCAAGCATCAAAGTCCATTCCAACCTTGACAGTCTCTAGCCTGGATTCCTCTGGAAGCCTCGTTCAAAAGTGGGAAAGCCGAGGCCCAGAAAGACTGAACACTGCACCCAAGGCCACACAGAAATGCAGCAGAACTGGGAACAAACCCATGTCTGCTCCTCTCCAAGCTCCAGACTTTCCCATCTGGTTTCCCAACTGGTGTCCCAGCCTGCACTAATTTTGACTGGCTCCCTTGGCCAGGACAGAGGGCGCTTACAGGACGGGCACAGCAGCACCGTCTGCTGGAGCCCAGGTGAGGCTGGTACCCAAGCGCCAAAGGCCCTGTCCTCGCTGCCCAGGTTTGAGGAGTTCAGCACGCCTGTCAGCTAATCGTCACATGCACAGATAAATAGGGATAAAAATGCGCTAGACACTCACTCACCCAGCCCTGGCTCTGTCCCTGCACCCATCAGGAGGGAATGTCATTGTGCAGGGCACTTACCCTAACTCTGGCTCTCGTGGCAAAGACAATCATGTTGACCTCACTGTGGGGTGAGGTGAGGAAATCTTCAGGGTCCACAGGAGAATCTGGTCCCCCGGGCTACCAGGGGGACCCTGCTGGCGTGGCTTAGATCTTTGTTTCCCAAAGTAAGTTCCTTAAAACACCAGTCCTTCCAAAAACTCCTTGAGGAAAGGCTTTTGGGGTTTTTTGGTAACAGCTTTATTAAGATATAATTCACATACCATACAATTCACACATTTAAAGTGTGCACTTCGATGGTCTTTAGTATATCCACAGAATTATGCAACCATCGCCACAATCAAGTTTAGAAACTTTTATTACAAACAAAAGGAACCCATTATCCTATAGCTGTCACCCTCCAAACCTTCTCTTTCCTCCTTCCCCTGACCAGCCCCAGGCAATCACAGTTCTACTTCCTGTCTCTATAAGTTTCTTATTCTGCTGATTTTGTATGAATAGAATCATATCACATGTGATATTTGTGTCGACTTCTTCCTCTTAGGGTAATGTTTGCAGGGTTCGTTCATGTTGCAGCACGTGTCCATACTTCATTCTTTTTGATGACCAAATAATATTCCGTTGTATGGGTATACCACATTTTGATAATCTGTTCATCAGTTGAGAAGCATTTGAGTTATTTCCATCTTTTGGCTATTATGATTAAGAAAAGGTTTTGGATTCTCTGCCTCCCCTGGCTTTGAGCACAGGGTTTCTGTCACGAATCCTATTGCTGCCTTGAGCAGAAACTTTTGGCACCAATTTTACCCTTACTCACACTTGGATTAACAGCAAACTCTAATTTCCGTGCCAACTCATTTCCCGCCCTTCAGGGAGCCTGGTAGGAGGCCCTGACTGGGCCCTGCCCCCCACATCCAAGCAAGAGTGAGGCTGGAGCACTTGCACGTGGTGCTGACAGACTCATCAGGAAAGGGCCCAGGACACTGAGTGCAGGCCTGGAGGGCAACCCACCCAATCCCCAGTCCCCACAGTTTGGGAGATCAGCAAAAACTGAGACCTGGAAAAGGCCTTTGGTTGCCCAAGGCCACAGAACTGTCCCCACACCATGGTACTGACCCTCCATTGCAGTCGGCCCCTAGAAGCTTGGGCAGGGAGGTCCAAGGTGCCCTGCCAGCCTTGAGGCCCCAAGGGACCCCTACCTGCCCAGCAGGAGCTCCGAGAGCCCTCCAGCTGGAAGGACCTCAGGAAAAGGGAGAGGAATAAAATGAAAACGACTCTCCCGTGCCCGGCCTCCGGTTGCCTTTTGACGGCTTGCCTGGGTGGGGGCAGGGCCCTGCTGCTGGGCCTCCTGCCAGGCTCCCTGAGGGTGGGAAATGAGTTTGCATGCACACGGAGTCCACCGTTCTCCCAGGCATGCGTAAGGGCCAAACGGTTGCCAAAAAGAGGCTGCTTCTGCTCAAAGTAGCAAGAAGGATCGTGAGAAAAGCCTGCACTGAGACACCAGAGCCGGGACCCCTTCCCCACCTCACTGCTGTCTGGCCCCGTGACCTTGAACAACCCGCTTAACCTCCTGGCGCTTGGAAATTCCACCCATCACCTTGGACAGACATGTTTCTGTGCTTGTTCATTCATTCGTCCAACAAGCATTTCTTGGGCATCGGCTCCCTTGGGAACGGATGTGTGTGTGGTGGGAGGAGAAAGGCCTGGGAGTCAGAGACCTGGATTCCAACCCTCATCTGCTACTTACTAGCATGTGACTGTGGGCAAATCACTTAATCTTCATGTGCCTCAGTCTCCTCGTCTACAAAATGGGGCTAAGAACACTTTCCCTCACATGGTGGATGTAAGAATTAAGTTTAACTGCACAGCATAGGAATCTCTGATAAGTGCCAAACACAGCAGCTGTCAGTAGCCCACAGATGACAGCCTGATGGTGATGATGAAGGTCTGTAGGGCCCAAGCCAGTGCCTGAAGCATTCAAGGTGCTCAAGAAATTTTAGCTACTGTCACTGTGTTACTGCTGATATTAACAATCCTTATGCAATGATATCATGACATGTAAAGTGTCCAACGTGCTTCCTGATGTAGCAGCTATGGAGAAGTGGTTGCTATTAACGCCTTTATTTCAGTGATGGCATCGTGATACACCCAGTGCCCAACACCTGGTAAGTGCTCAATGCAGGTGAGTTTCCTCCACTTTGGCAGAGACCTCAGGGCCTCCTGACCCTGGCAAAGGGTCTGGTGTCATCTAGAATGTAGTTAGGTGCCCTTGGGTACCCAGAGCAGGGTGGGTGTGAATCCCAGGGTCCCACTGAGGCCTCCCCACCCCTGGGATAGCTCACAACCCAGATCTCTCTCACAGCTGCTGCTGGAGGTCACAGATCTTTCCGGCAAACCCTGAGCCTGGTTCTAGACCAGCCACTATCCCCACACCCCCACTTCATGTTTCCCAGCCCAGGAGCAGGCTGGATTCTGCTCTCCCTGCCCAACATTTGTGCTCCCAGCTATTTATAACCCTGGCTTAAGGCAGGGGCTGAACGGGTGGTGAGAAATCTGGCCTCCCAATCACATGGGCGGCCCCAGCGGCCCCTGACCCCCATCGGAGCATTTCCTCTTCCATCCCGTCTCTCTAGGTCTCTTTGTCTATGCCTGGCTGTCTCTGGTCACTGTCCAGCGTCTCTGTGGCTAAGGCTATATGGTTCAGTGAGAGGTCATTTCATCTATCCAGATAACTCTGCTTTGGGGTCACACAGAGTCCCCCGCCTGTTTGTGGCCTTGAGGTGCTGTGCTTCTCTTTCAAACCCTCCCTAGTACTAACTGGGAATGTGGCCCTGACTGTCTGCAGGGGGGTGGAGAAGATGAGGAGCGATGTCCAATAGCTTGGGGAGGTGAGAGGTGGAAGGAGTGAGGGGGAGGAGAAGGGCACTGTGCTGTCTGCAGGGTCCAGGGAGGGCGGTGGGAAGACCAGAAGCCACTACAGTATGCTCAAGGGGCAGAGGCACTGGTGCTGGAGTCTCAGATCTGCTACTTCCTAGCTGTGTGTCCTTGGGTAAGTTACTTAACCTCTCTGAGTCTCTGTTTATTCCTCTGTAAAAGACAGAAAATAAGTCTCAGCACAGGGTCATTGTCAGGACTGAGAAAATGTTTGAGGAGTTCTCATAGCACAGTATCTGGCATGCAATTGCTGGGTCTGCCTTCCTTTCACCTCCCCCGAAACTCTGATCACTGGGCCGTAGAAGGTCAAAAGATCTAAATCCACTGCCCCCATGCTTTCCTCAGCATTTGCCATTTGGAAAGGAGATTAATTCGAGGACGAGAGCCTTGGCTTCAAGTACCGCAGACCGGCGACTCCCACCTAACCTGCCTGATTTAGAGCTGGTCTCTCAGTCAAGGGCAGCCGCGGGCCCGGCATCCAAGGCTACGGAATCCCTGGCCTGTCAGAAGAAGGGGATGGGGGAGAGGCTGCCTGGAGGCTCCCAGGAGAGAGAGAACGGTCCTGAGCTGAGAGCCGAGGCCCAGGCCTGATCCAAGGACCTCTCGCCGGCTGTGGTGAGACATGGCGTCCCAGTGGCTTTGTGGCAGCATCAAGACACGGCCTAGGTGAAAAGGCAGGTCGGCCCTCCCCACAGGGCTGCGGTATGAGGGGAGAGAAATGGTGACCCAAGAGGCCAGCATGAGGCTCAGCTGGGGAGCCCAGAAATCACCGAGGGCCGTGGTGGGCACAGTCCCAGAGATGCTGCTCCCCGTCCCCACGGCGCCCCCTTGTGGCCGGGTCTGGCTTGTTTGGCACGGTCTCCCCAGGGGTCAGCAGGCAGCCTGGAAAGCTCAGGAATGAACCAATGGATGAATAAATGATGACAGAAGACCGCTTTCAGGGACAGCAGCAAGACTGAGAAGACCTTGGTGTGCTGTCCCCTTGGCTCCCACACCAGGTCACACCACGGCTTGGGATGCTAGAGGCAGCTTGGTACGGGGCGAGGAGCAACCCAGCTCTGCTTTCTGCAAACTGGTGACCTCCGGCTTCTAATTTACCCTCTCTGAGCCTCACAACTTCCATCTTTAAAAAAAAAAAAAAAAAGGCGACCGTAAGGCTGTCTAGGCAGAGGGTTTTACGGTGTTTTGTTTTGTTTTCTGAAATAACACGTGAGGTGGGCGAAGGGCAGCACACAGTCAGTGCTCACTGCAGGGGCATTTCCTTGGCAAGGCGGGGTGGGCAGGAAGAGGGTCCCCCCAGCGCCCGCTCTGCTTTCTCATTCTGTTGTTCGTGTACACCCGCTCCCCAGGAGGGGCTGCCTGCAGCACCCAGACCCCACACAGCCGTGTCACCACTCCTGCTCCCGCCCTCCCTGCCTTTCAGTGTTTCTTCGGTGGCTTCTCTGCCCCGCTCTGTGTTCCTTCTAGAAAGCATTCCAGCCCGCTGGAGAAAAATAAATCAGAAACTTCATCCTTATCCAGCTTCTGTTATGGCAGAGCTCACAGCCCTCTGTCTTGGGCTCCCTGGGCTCTGAGAACCCCACCCCACCCCTGCGCCCAGCCCCTGTGCCCGGGGCTCCCCCTGTAACGGGCATGGGCATTTCAAATAAAGGAAGCACCATCGATGGAGGAAGCAGAGCTCAGAGAAGCTGGCCTGCCCTCCCAGCTCTGCTACAGACCTCAGACGGGAGCTAACGCTTTCTGGACTTGAGTTTCCTCCTTGTAAGGAGGATCTGCTCACACTGCTCTAGGCTCTTGTGCCACTTTGGTTGAGCTAATAGAGGAAGTTCTCCCAGGAGGACCAGCCTCTAAAGAGGTGCCCTGAGTTCAGGCTCCTGTGTATCCTCCTCTTAGAAAAATACCTAATGTAGCATCCAACTGGGACCCCCCTACCTCAGAGTAGGAAAAAAACAGAGGAGATCGCATGTAATGAGCGCTTACCATACGTCAGTCCTTTGAACTGCACGTGAAGTATCTCATTTAATCTTCACCACAACCCTTTGAGGTCAATACTATTGGTTCCCCCATTTTACAGGTGAGGAAACTGAAGTGCCTTGCCCAAGGTTGCATATATATCCAGAGGCAGAATTTGAACACAGATATCTCTAGCTTCAAAGCTGATACACTGAGATCGCCATCCTTTTACAGGACAGAGAATGACAAAAGGCAATAAATAAAGTCCCCCTCTTAATCTGGCTGGATTTTATGCAAAGGGAAAGTTAGAGATGCTGGAAGACCCCACCACTGTCCCTTGAGCAATAAGAAGTTCTAGGACTCTCAGTTGACAAACAAGAGGTGGAAGATAGACCAGCAAACTAAAAGGTACTTGCAAGGGCTGGAAGTTGGTTACACCTGGGTTTGAATTCGAGTTCTGCAGTTTGCTAGCTGGGTGGTCACAAGCCAGTGATGTTACCTTTTTATGCCTTGGTTTTGGGGCTTTCTCTTGCAGTGTAACTAAGATTCAACTGAACTAACCTTCCCACAGATAACAACTCTTGACAAAATATAAAACCAAAATCAAAACAAAATAAAACACCTCAAGGCCCTGGAGAGTGAGTAAAAGCAACCTCTGGCTGGGAGTCAACACTTGGAAGAAGGGACTGGCATGTGGTGGGGGAAGGGGAGCCCAGTTGGCACAGCACTCATAGGAAACCCGTGGTCTTTCTGGCCTGAAGAACCAGAGGACAAAATTTAGAGCAACTGCAGCCACTGGAGAGTAAAGGAAGGAGTCCCATAGAGACCCAGAGACCCGGAGCTCTAGATGCTGTGTATAAACTCTGTCCAAACCTCTGGCTGATCCCTCAACCACACATGCATGGAAAAAACCTCGGCAGAGAAAAAAAAAACTAAACTGAGATTTGAGCAGCCATCCAAGAGCAGAGTTTGAAGTTAATTGCCTAGTAAAACAATAAAAAACCACGTATTGGAGGAATATAACAGCAACCAGACCTCCCACAACATAATATGCACGATGTCCCGTTGTTCTACAAGTGTGTTCTCAGAACACAATGGAATTAAACTAGAAATCAATAACAGAAAGATAGCTAGAAAATCCCAAAATAGTTGGAGATTAAACAACACACTTTTTGTTGTTTTTGTTTTGTTTTGTTTTTTTGAGACAGATTCTCTCTGTGTTACCCAGGCTAGAGTACAATGGTGAGCTCACTGCAGCCTTGAACTCCTGGGCTCAAGCAACCCTCCCATCTCAGCCTCCCACGTAGCTGGAACTACAGGCACGTGCCACCATGTCTGGCTAACTTTAAATTTTTTTTTTTTTTTACAAATGGAGTCTCTCTATGTTACCCAGGCTGATCTTGAACTCCTGGCGTCAAGCAATCCTCCTATCTCCTCGGCCCCCCAGAGTTCTGGGATTATAAAGCATGAGCCTCCGCCCATGTTGTTATTTAGAGCAACACACTCCTAAATAACACATAGGACAAATAAGTCTCAGGAGAAATTAAAAAATTTTTTGAACTATGAAAATTTAAATTCAAAATTTGTTGAATGCCATGAAAGTAGTGCTTAAAAGGACATTTATACCATTGAATGCATATATTATTAAAAAAAGAAAGATCTAAAATCAATAATTTTAAGTTTCCACCTTAGGAAGCTAGAGAAAGAAGAGTAACAAGCTTAGAGCAAGCAGAAGAAAAGAAATAATAAAAATTAGAGCAGAGACCAGTGAAATTGAAAACGGGAAATAAATAGAGAAAATAAATAAAACCCAAATCTTGTTCTTTGAAAAGATCAGTGAAAATGATGAACCAACAGCCAGGCTAACCACAAAAAAAACAAGGAAGACACAAACTACTAGTACAGTCATCTCCCTTATCCGCAGTGGATACATTCCAAGACCCCCAGTGGGTGCCTAAAACTGCAGATAGTACCAAACCCTATATATTCTATCTTTTTGCCCAGAAATAGACTCACAATTAAAGAGCAAAAGCAATTCAATGGAGAAAATAGTCTGTTCAACAAATGATGCTGGAAAAATTGGCTGTGTATATGCAAAAAAAAAAAATCTAGACAAAGATTTTACTTCTTTTATAAGAACTGACTCAAAATGCATCATATGTCTAAGTACACAATGCAAAAATTATAAAACTTCTAGAAGATGACACAGGAGAAAATCTCAGGGATTTTGGATTTGGTGATGAGTTTTTATGACCAAATGTATGATCTATGAAAAAATATCCACAAATTGAACTTCATTAAATGTAAAACCTTCTCATCTGTGAATGAATGAAAAGATAGGAAATCTCAGCAAAGAAATAGAAATTATTTTTTTAAGGAATGAAATTGCAGGAATGGGGAGGTGTAGGGAGGAACAAATGGAAATTCAAGACCAGAAATATACACTGTCTATTCATCTCAGGAGGAAAAAATTCACAGGACAGATTGAATGACAGAATGGAGAGCAACAGAAACCTGTCAGTGAACTTGAAGATAGATAAACAGAAATTATCCAACCTGAAGAACACAGAGAAAAAAGATTAAAAACAAATAAGTAAACAAAACAGTGTCTCAGAGACCTGTAGGCCAATTACATGTAATTGTAAGGACTCCATACATGTAATTGGAGTCATATAAGGAAAGGAAAGATGAAGCAGAATAAAATATTTCAAGAAAATGACCAAATATTTCCCAAATTTGATAGATATAAATTTAAAATTTCAGGAAGCTCACCAAACCCCAAGCAGGATAAATTTAAAGAAAACCATGGACAGTGTTATGAGATATATATATATATATATATATATATATACATATATATATATATATATATATATATATATACACTTTTTTTTTTCACCCACAGTTCCTGGCTCATAACTCCCATAGTCCTTGTTATAATGTTGGGGTGCTTTAGGCCCAGAAGACAGAATCTCTCTCACCTTCTCCTGTCCTCCTTTTACCTGCCCAAGGCAAGATTCTAATCTGATTGTGGATCAAAAGACTCATTCCAGAAAAGGTCCTGCCCCATAAAGAATCTGAACAGACAGGCCTTGTTGGGTTTAGATCATGCGCTTTTTTTCCAATCACATTTTGACATGGTTGTCCATGCTTCAGTCATGGCCAACCAGTGAAGTCTCCATAAAAGGACCAACGGATAGGGTTTGGAGAGCTGCACATGCGGAGGTGGACAGGAGTAGGAACAAGACCTCACACACGTGCTGTGAGGGTGGCATACCCCAGCTACACAGGGACAGAAGCTCCCGTGTTGGGACCCTTCCAGACCTCACCCTATATATCTCTGCATCTGGCTGTTTATTTGTATCCTTTAAGATATCCCTTGTAATAAATCGGTAAGCATAAGTGAATGTTTCCCTGAATTTTGTGAGCCACTCTAGAAATTAATCAAACCCAAAGAGGGGGTCATGGAACACCAATTTGAAGCCAGTCAGTCAGAAGTTCCGCAGGCCTGGACTTGTGACTGGTGGGAAGAAGGGATCAGTCTTAGGGACTGAGCCCTCACCCTGTGGGACCTAATGCTATCTCTAGGAAGATAGTATCAGAATTGAATTAGAGGACACCCAGCTGGTGTCTGCTGCTTGGTGTGTGTGGGGAAAACCCACGTTTGGTCACAGAAGTCCTCTAATTGTTGTAGCATTAGAGGAAAGGACAATTTGGGGAGTGTTTTTTCAGAGCACCATGCCAAGGAATATCAAGTCAAACCGATATCTGAAAACCAAAGAGAAAATCTTGAAAGTAGACAGAGAAAAACAACACACTAGATACACAGCACCAAGAATTTGATTGACTGCTAATGTCTCTTCAAAAACTATGGAGCCAGAAGATAGTGGAACAACATCTTTAAAGTGATGACAGAAATTTTTTCTACATAGAATTATATATCCAGTGAAAATATCCTTCAAGAACGAAAATGAAAGAAAGATATTATCAGATTAAGAAAAACTAGGCTGGGCGCAGTGGCTCACGCCTGTAATCTTAGCACTTTGGGAGGCCGAGGTGGGTGGATTGCTCAAGGTCAGGAGTTTGAGACCAGCCTGAGCAAGAGCAAGACCCCATCTCTACTAAAAATAGAAAGAAATTATATGGACAACTAAAAATATATATAGAAAAAATTAGCCAGGCATAGTGGCACATGTCTGTAGTCCCAGCTACTCGGGAGGCTGAGGCAGTAAGATCGCTTAAGCTGAGGAGTCTGAGGTTGCTGTGAGCTAGGCTGATGCCACGGCACTCACTCTAGCCTGGGCAAAAAAGCGAGACTCTGTCTCAAAAAAAAAAAAAGAAAGAAAAAAAAAAGAAAAACTAAGAGAATTCATCACCACAGACCTGCATTGTAAGGCATGCCAAAGGGAGTTAGTTTTTCAGGTAGAAGGGAAATGATACCGTATGAAAACTCAAATCTTCAGCAAGGAATGAAGAGTATTGGAAATGGTAAATATCTGGGTAACTTTCAGACAGAGATGGGGGAAGCAAGATAAAAAAATAAAAAAAACCAAAAACACAAAAAACAAAAAAAATCTGGGTAACTATATAAGATAATTTCTCCTCTAATTTCTCTAAATAGATATAACTCTTTAAGGAAAAATTATGGCATAGTCTTGTGGAGCTTGTAAACTATGTAAATATAATACATATGTCAATTCTAACATAAAGGGCAGACAGGAGTGTGGTAAATGGTAGTCATGGTAAATAACTGGAAATAGCGTATGAAATAATGCATGATTAACCCTGAGTAGACTGTGAAAAGTTAAGAATATATATTTTAATTCCTAGAGAAACCATTGAAGATAGTAATTAAAATGGAATTCTGAAGAATTTTCAAATCAAGAGAAGGTAGGAAAGAAGTTTTCCTCACCTGTAAGTGGGCATTGCACAGTCACACCTCACAGAGCTGTCATGAGATTAAGAGATAGATATGGCAGTGGCTGCTGGAGGAGGGGAGTGGGGACAGGCTGGGCAGCTTCTCACTCAGCACAGGAGGAGTGGGCTGATATCATCCAGTGACAACAGAGGGACACCCTATCCATTCAAATGACCTCTGGGATCCAGGCTTGACCCTCCCTGCCTAGCTCCCATGATGTAGGAGGTCCCCTTCCCACTTCCAGAGCTGGAGTCTCCCTCTGTTTCAGCCTCCCCCTCCTCTTAACCTACCCAGGGATCCAGAAGGGCAGACAGCCCCAGTTCTTTATGTAAGATTTGTTTTGATATGCAATGTGGTCAGGCCATCAGTCCCCTTCCACACTCTGGCCTAGCAGGCTGTTCCAGCTTCCCCCATCTCACATTAGCCCCACACACAAACCCCAGTGTGACCTGGCCAGGGTTCAGGGTTCAGGGTCTTCGGGGACCAGCACAGCAGCGGTAAGAGGACAGCAGCTGAGGAGCCCCAGGCTTCCCTGCTCTGCACTCTGCTTTGCTTCCCGGTCCCAGCCCCAGCACAGCTCAGCGGGGGCCCTGGCCCCCTCAACCCTGAGGGTTAACAGGACGATGCATTCATTCACTCACACCTTCCCTCCTTCTGTGTTGTGGACCTACTGTTCACCAGGTGCTGGGAGTACACAAATAGGAAACCTGTCCCCTGCCCTCAGGAAGCTCCCAGGCTGTTAGGGGAGAGACCCTTTCTGTTAGTGCATGACCTCGTGACTGGTGCGGGGCAGTGGCAAGCACAGGGTGCTGTGGGGACAGAGAAGGACAGGGCAGGGGGCCAGCACTCATTACCTTTCCTGGCCACTACTGGGCAGGTCTCCTTGGTAGGAAGTTCTTCCCTGATTCAGGCCTGTCCTTCCTCAGTTTAACTTCTCCCCTGAGGTGCTTGTCACACAGAATGCATCGAATGCCTTGGCCTCATGACAGCCTTCAAGTGTTTGAAGACAGTGTTCATCTTCCACCCGATCTGGGCCAGGGCCTAGCCAACTCCTAATATTTACTGACAACCACTGAGTATTAATAGAAATCCAGGCTCAGAGAGGGGAGGTAACCTGCCCAAGTTCACACAGGTAAGATGTGAACAAGCCACTTATCTGGGCCCACGGCCCACGACTGTCTTGGTCTTTCTAGGACTCCACATTCCCAGCACCCCTTTGTTAACTCTGCCTCCGCCTCTGTATCCTACGGCTACTGCAACAAACTGCCCCAAACTGAGTAGCCTGAAACAACCGGAATTTATTCTCTCATAGTTTCAGAGGCCAAAAGTCCACAATCAAGGCGGTGGCAGGGGCACGCCCTCCCTGCAGGCTCTGGGAGAGGACACTTCCTTGCCTCTTTCTAGCTCTCGATGCGCTGGTTGTCCTCAGCTTGCGGATGCCAGATACATCCCTCCAGTCTCTGCCTTCGCGTGACCTTCTCCCTATGTGTCATCTTCCCTCTGTACGTGTCTCTGTGTCCAAATTTCCCTTTTCTTACGAGGACACCAGTCACTGGCTCTAGGGGCCAACCTAACCCAGCATAACTTCATCTTAACTTGATCATATCAGCAAAGATCCTATTTCCAGATAATGTCACATTCACGGGTACCAGGAGTTAGGACCTGAATGTATCTTTTTGGGGACACAATTCCACCTCATACAAAATGTGATTGAAACTAATTCAGCAAAAGGAAGCTGAACAGAAACCGGCATGCACAGGGAGTAGACTGTTTTTGCTCAGGGTGTGGAGGGCAGGGCAGAGCCCCAGGGAGAAGGCCCGGCTGCCCCAGGCTCAGGGACAGAGCCCCAGACGGAAGCCTGGTTTGTCCTCAGTCACCAGACTGTCTTGTGCTTTTCCTGGCTGCTCCGTCTGCCCTCCAGCCAGCAGGAGGGGAGGCGGTGCAGACAGAGGAAGGAGCCCAGGAGGAGAGGCCTGGGTTGAGTGTTTGCAGTGAACCCTGGGCAGGTCACAGCATTGCTCTGCAAGACACTCCAGATATCAGCTGCCACTGAACTGACCTCATCTGTCAAGCAGCAGCTCTGTCTGGGGCCCAGAGGATCCTTGGCAAGGGCTGGAATGACTGGGAAGGAGAGGAATTTTTCTTAAAAGAAGAGAAACAAGATAGAGGAAGATTCCCAGGGCAGAGTGCAGTTCTTTCCTTGTTCAGACCCACCGACTAAAGCTTAATTTGTGGGAAAGACAGCCTGGACACCTTATGATTTAAAAGAAAGACCTCTGGGTAGGGACTCCAGGGTCCCTTCTGTGTCTGAGGCTACTCCCCGGGGCAGAGTGGCTTTGTGGGAAGAGCTACCTGAAGTCAGGAGACTGGGATTCAAGTCTTAGCTCTGCCACATACCAGCAGTGTGGCCTGGGGCGTCAGTGTCCCTATCCCTGTGCCTTATGTCCCTGCCTCTAAAGAAGAGAGGGTGGTGAGCATTTGTCATCTGCCTCCCTGGTCCCCATTCCCCATCTTACAGCCATGTCCCTTGTCCTCACTTAGGGCTCCACCCTCCCCTGCTCTCAGGAAGGTCCCATACCCTGTTCAGGACCAAAGCATTTGGTGGGATCCTCAAACCGTTGGGACATTGCCTTCTTCTGGCTATGGCAGTTGGCTCAGGGACAGAAGATTGGCTCGAGCTGGTCATCAGGCTGGATGGCCAGGCTCTTGCAGGAGCTCCTGGAAAAGAGGTTTCAGGCTCTGGGATGTACTACAGCCACCTGGCCACTGTGAGAAAAGGACCCAGGGCTGCTGGGTGACAACACGGTGCCAACCCTAAGAAGGGAAGAACCGAGACAGGGCAGTCTGGTCTGGGAGACACTGTCGAATCCACCACCAGACTTCTCAGTCGCATAAACCAACACGTTCCCTTTTTCGCTCAAGCCTGTTTGAGTCGGGTCCTGTGTCACTTGGAACAAAAACATCCTACCCAACCCATCCTACCCCTAGCCTTGGAGACGCGTGGCAGGGACAGCTAACACTGACTGAGAGGGCCAGACAAGGATTCCCTGAGGAAGTGTTTGCTGGGGACTGAAGGCCTGGGAAGAGTCAGCTGGCGCTGGATGGGTGGGAGGACGCTGAGGAAGGGGAGACAGCCCGCACAGAGCAAGAGATGCTTGAGGAAGGGTCGTCATCGCGGTGGTTCCAGAGGAGCAGGCCCAGGAGACAGGCCTGCATGGGGCCGGCAGGAGGGAGGAGGGACCTAGTGAGCCACACTAAGCTTGGACTCAGCCTTAGAGGGAGGGGAGGGACAGGGGCCACAGCAGGGGTGCGGCAGGCTCAGACTTGCACACTGGAGAGCTCCTTGGCTGAAGAGTGAAGGGTGGGTAGGGGACAGCATGCCCGGAGGTGTGACAGTGGTCCGCAGGGACACACTGGCGGCCCGAGCCCCAGGAGGGGCAGTGGAATGGAGGGGTGTGGGCTGATTCCAGAGTTGTTTGGAAGGCAAACAGTGATGGTGTGCATGTTGGGAAGGAGGGAAAGGGAAGAGTCAAGGGCAGCTGGAGAACCGCGTGGCCATTCCTAGAAAGATTTACTCAGGGGAGAGCAGCACGGGCCTCCACATTCCCCCTCCTCCTCCCACCTCCAAGGAAAGCTCTGTGTCAGCCCACCCGGCCCCTGGGCTTCATGGCAGAACTGCGGGGGGCCGGCTGGATTTCCATGGAAAGTGCTGAAAGGCACATGGTAAGGGGGAAGGGGAGGAGGAGGAGGAGGAGGAGGAGGAGGAGGAGGAAGGCCTGCAGAAGCTCAGCTGAGGCTATTTGAATGGCAGATGTTGGAGGGAGCAGGAGGTGCAGCTGCCACACACGCAGCAACAGAGAAATACTTAAGGAAACAGGCTTTCAAAAGCTTTGGTGCGTTCTCGGTGTAATTTCCTGCGTTCTCTTCCTAGAGCTGCCATAGCAAACCATAAACTTGGTGGCTCTGAACAAAATAAATTTATCCTCTGGCAGTTTTGGAGGCCAGAAGTCTGAAATTAAGGTGTCAGCAGGTCGTGCTCCCTCTGAAGGCTGTGGGGAAGGGTCCTTGCTGCCTCTTCTGGCTTCCGGTGGCTTCTCAGCTCCAAGAGTTCTTTATATATTCTACATACCAGTCCCCTGTCAGATATGTGACTTGCAAATATTTTTTCCAGTCCTGTGGGCTGTCTTTTCACTCTCTTGATAGTGTCCTGTGAAGCAGGACAGTTTTTTTTTTCTTTTTTTTTTTTTTGAGACACAGTCTCACTCTGTGGCCCGGGCTAGAGTGCCGTGGTGTCAGCCTAGCTCGCAGCAACCTCAAACTCCTGGGTTCCAGTGATCCTCCTGCCTCAGCCTCCCGAGTAGCTGGGACTACAGGCATGCACCACCATGCCCAGCTAACTTTTTCCATTTTTAGTTGTCTGGCTTTCTTTGTATTTTTAGTAGAGACAGGGTCTTGCTCTTGCTCAGGCTGGTCTCAAACTCCTGAGCTCAAGCAATCCTCCCGCCTCGGCCTCCCAGAGTGCTAGGATTACAGGCGTGAGCCACTGCACCTGCCCCACCCAATGTTTTGAGTATAATAGGCTGAGAAGGGTCCACAAGTTGGCTCAGTAAATAAGCTGTGGTCATGAGAATGGCCTGTGTGGCCTTGGGGGGACAGGTCCCCGATGCCTTCTGTCCCCTCCCCTGTCCTCCCCTCACAGGGATCCATGCTCTGTGGGAGCTGTCATCTGAGGCTGGAGTGCTCCTCAGGGCAGGGCATCCTCATGCACAGCGGAGAGGCCTGTCTCAGGTCTGCAGGGGTGGAGACAAACTCTAAATAAAACCACAGGGCAGGCATCAAGAACCAGAGAGGCTGGTTTTCCAGAACGCACCCTAAACACAGAGTGCGGGAGCGGACTGCCAGTGGGCTGGAGCATGCGGTCAACAACGGAACAGTCCACCTGCCAGAATGGCTGGACAAAAAACCTAAAAGCCCAGTAATGGCAAGTGAGCATAGGAGCAACAGGGACTGTCACACGCTGCCATAGAACACGGCACGTTTCCACTAACATAGAGCATACACCTTGCCCATGACCCAGCACTTCCACACCCAGCTACATGCCCAGCACCAACGCACTCGTATGTTCCCTAAGACACGTACAAGAAGGTTCACAAAGCACTATTCTCAGTAGCCACAAACGAGACACAAGTGTGCACCAACAGCAGAATGAGCAAATCAGTCACGGCATATTTACACCCTGGAATATTGCAATAAGAATAAATACACCACAGCATAAATAAATCTCACAAGCAGAGCATTAAGTAAAAGGAGTCAGACCCAAAGATGTATATATTATATTGCTGAATTTCTATAAAATACAAAGCAGGAAAATTAATGGTGAGAGGGTCGGAATAAGGGTCACCCTTGCAGGGAACAGTGACTGGAGACGGCACAGGGAGAGGCTTTTCTCATTCTTTCCTGATCTGCTGCTTCCATGATGTGTTCACTCTGGAAAGTCATCAAACTCTACACTTATGATTTTGATTTTTTGGAGTATGTGTATTGAGTCATTAGAAAATTTATAACAACAAAAACCAGGACAAGCAAAAACTGGGTGTGACGCTGTGATTGGGGTGGGATCGAGATGAGTGTCATGTACAGCTGGCCCAGAACCAGGTTCCTCTTCCATGGGGACTGACACACTCCCCACAGCCAGGGGCGGGTGCTTAAAGGGACAGGACCCTGCCAGGCAAATATGTGGAAGGCAAAGAACAAAGGAAGGAAGGAAGGAAGGAAGGAAGGAAGGGAGGGAGGGAGGGAGGGAGGGAAGGAAAGAAGGAAGGAAGGAAGGAATTCATTTATTTACACTTCTAGGGCCCACTTACTGAGCACCTACATGAGCCAAGCCCTAGGTACACAGAGATAAATGACTTACAGCCCCTGCCCTGGAGGAGCACACAGTTTCATGGGACAAGCAGACCCATAACGTCAGCCCAATCAGGAGGCAAAGGGGCCCTGATAAGCAGCCACCCAGGAGCACTGTGCTCAGATCAGGCTCGCTGGGGGCCAGGGCAGGGCAAGGGGGCAGTCAGGGAAGGCTTCTCACAGGAGGTCGTGCAGGACTGGAGTCTTGAGCAGGTGCTGATCAGGCAGCCTGCAGAGGGAGGACGCTCCTGGCAGAGGGGACAGCCAGTGGGCTCCGTCCCCTCCTCTTACAACTAAGTGGACATGGCTAGGAGGCGAGTATGGAAAATAGGGTGGCAAGTCAAGAATCAACAAGAAGGGCCTGGGGATGACCCCATGGATTTAGGTGACAGATGCCACTGTGTTCTAACTGCTGGCTGGACAGGAATCCAAAACCAGCCCCTGGTAGCAGGAGGCTGAGATGGCTTCTCAAGGGGTCAGCTTCTCTCAGAGCCCCACTTGTCAAGTGCAAAGGTGGCTGCCTGGGGTCCAGACAAACAGCAAATGTGCGGCTCTGGCCGGGTGTGAGGCAATAGGGAGTGGTGGGGTCTGTGGACCTTTGGCTCTCGCTAATTATCTACAGGCATTCAGATACTATCATTTTCTAAATGTGGCACAGGCCAACAGAACAATCTGGTCTGTGCCTCCCATCCAGCCCTTGGCCACCAGTTTGCAGCCTCTGGGTGAGCTTGTCCCCAGTGATTTCTGTAATCTGGCGTGTAGGGGACGAGATCACTGCCTGCGATCTGCAGTCACACTAGGTAAAGCATCCTCTCCTCTCCTCTCCTGCCAGAGTCTCTCAGTGGCCAAGGACACCCCTGTGTGCCTTTCATAGCCTTCCCTGACTCTCAGGGGGCAGGATTCAAAGGGATTGATTCCTTCGCTGTGGAAAAATACTGGTGATCCTAACAGATGTGGATCCAAGTTCTGGAAAATCCCAGATGGCCAAGAGCCTTGGACGCACAGTTGTCCTATGACCAGGACAGAAAGACCTGTGGAGCGTGCAGGACAATGTTCCTTCCTCTCTGTGAACACCTACTGTGTGCCAGGCACTGGGCTGGGCCTTTGACCCATGTCATCAAATTACAATGCCTTAGGGTGTTTACTATGATTGTTCCCATTTTACAGAGGGGAAGATCAAGGGGCAGAGAGGTTAAGAGCCACTGCAGCTAGAGCCCCAAACAGCCCAGAGCCTGCTCTACGACAACAGTAGCCTTGAGGTCAAACCTGTGTCTGGACATGTGGAATCTAGGCTCAGAGAGGTGAAGTGACTCATTTAATGCCACACAACTGGGAAGTAACACACTACTCATTATCATCCTTCATTTATCCTTTTAAAAATTGTTCTTTAGGACCTGCTAGTCATCCAACAAGTACTTTCTGAGCACCTGCCAGCCACTGCTGTAGGCTCTGGGGACACACAGTGAACAAAACAGCCAACAACCTCAGTCCCCATCACACTGACATTCCAGAGGGGGAAACAGTGAACAAATAAACAAGTAAATTGTGTAATGGCTAGGAATGCGAATTACAGTGGAAGGAAATAAATCAGGGAAGGCTGACAGGGCATGAGGGGTGTGAGGGTTGCTGGATTAAATGGGGTTGGGGGGAAGGCCCCAAGGAGTAGGTGACATTTGAGATAAAACCCGAAGGAGTGAGGGAGTGAGCCTTGGATGTTTCCGAAGGAAGAGATTGCAAACAGAGGGAACAGTCTGGAATCTCTTCCCTCGGAAACATCCAAGGCTCACTAGCACATATATTGAATCCTCATAAAATCTGCAACAACAGAGGCACCAAGGTGGAGAGGGTAGCACATGTTGAGGAACAAGGAGGCCAGTGTGGCCGGAGCAGGGGAGCGAGGGGCAGAGGGGAGAGAGGAGGTCAGCAGGGCGTGGAGGTGGGGGCAGGGGGCTGATGCGCAGGGTCTCGCAGGACATCATAAAAAGCGGCTTTTACTCCGAGTCAGTGGGAGCCATCGCAGGGCTTTGCGCGAGGAGCGACGTGACCTTACTTGTTTTAACAGGCTCCCTCTGGCTGCTGTGGGCAAAAGCAGAAGCAAAGGGACCCATCGGGAGGCAACCAAACCTCAGGGACCCAGGCGAGAGAGAATGGGGCTTAGATCAGGGCCCAGCAGCAGAGCGGGTAAGCAGCAGGGGGTCTCGAGACACATGTTGAAAGTACATCTAAGAGGATTTGTGGTGGGTGGGACATGGCAAACGAGACCTAGAGAATGGCACTGCTGGTGTCACAGTTTGGCCCTGAGTGAGCGCAAGAGCCACCACTTACTGATCTGGGAGCAAGTGTGGGAGCAGAAGGCTTAGGGAAAATTTCGAAGTTCGGTGTCGGACCCGTTAGTTTGAGATGCCTCTTGGATTTCCAGATGGAGATGTTGAGGCAGCATGGTGCCGGCAACTGTGGGGAGATGGCAGGACATGAGTGGCTGCCCATGAACTCGAAGCGCTCTCAGGCTTGTTGGGAGGGCAGGATGCCCTGGGGTCCCCTGACTCCAGCAGCGCTCTGATGTCCCTCATGGTGACCAGTCTCCAGGAGGGCCCCACTGAGCCCCACCTCCTGGTATTACTTATTCCCACCACGTGGAGTAGGGCTGAACTATGCAGCAAGTAAGATGGTGCAGAAATGCTAGTTTGTGACGGCCAAGCCTGGGTCATAAAAGAAATCATGGCATCTGCTTTGCTTTCTCTCCGGGAAAAGTCACTTGTTCTGGGAGAAGTTGGTGGACATGTCATAAGGACACTCAAGTAGCCCTATGGCATGGCCCATGTGGCAGGGAACTAAGGACTCCTGCCACCTGCTGTGCGAGTGACCCATCTTGGAAGTGGATCCTCCAGCCGCAGTCCTCAGTTGACAGCAGGCCTGGCAGACAGCTGGACCACAGCATCGTAAGAGACACTGAGCCAGAGCCACCCAGCTGAGCCACTTCCAGATTCCTGCCCCACAGAAACTGTGCAAGATGAGAAATGCATGTTGCTTTAATCTGCTAGGTTTGGGGATGATTTTTCATACAGCAATAGATGACTAATACAGATTTCTTTTTTCAATGCTCAGAAGGGCAGGGCAGGCACCTTTGTAGCTCACACGTGTTGTCACTTACCTGCTGGCTCACCCCATGGTTGTGAGGCAGCAGCTGAGCCTGCCACTGCTCTGCCTTCCCGAGACCCTCCTTCAGCTTCCTGGACTCCTGGGCCAGGTGTGTGGTCAGCAGCTCAACAGATGGGGCCTGCTTCTCACGCATGACGCCTGCACTGAAAGGTCAGAGGAAACCAGAACTAACACGGGTCTCTGCCCACCCTCGTGAGTTCCAGCTTGTCCTTGCTCTACAAGGATGTCCTTGCTTCATATCCCATTGCCTACCCCACCGACATACAGCCCCTGCACTGGATGCAAAGACAACAGCTTTACCCTGACTGTTTACACAATTAATGGTGCAATAGCCAAGGCCTGTAACAAATCCCTTTATAAAGCTGGAACTGTTTCTGCTGCTCTCACACAGCCCTTCAGGCCTCAGAGGACGCAGAAACAGAGCACGGGGAGAACCCAGCTTTGGGGAAGGGCAGTGCCCACGTGGCCCTCACTCCCAGTCTTGTTGGGGAGTCTGGCCCGAGCCCCACCCAGGAGAAACACCAGGCCTCGCTCTCCCAGGCGAGTGTCAGGAGACCAGAGTCTAGTGGCAATAGCCTTGGATTTTCAGATCTGGGTCTGGCTATGTGACCTGGGGCAAGTCACTTGACCTCTCCAACCTCAGTTTCCTCTCCTCTAAAATGGGGATTTAATGTCAACCTAATGAGATTACACATCAAGATAAGATGTCTAAGCTCTTGGCACACAGGGCCATCCAATAAATACAGATAATTATTGTGATGTGACCTCATGGCTCAGGGCTGGTGGATTGGGATTTGGACAAGGCCACCTCAGCACTTCCTTTGTCTCCCAGTTCCCTTTTCTGAAGCTGGGTGACTAATCTTTATCCCTGCCACCCTTTCCGGGGCTGTTGGGAGGACAAAAATAGGAGCTTACGTGGGCCCATTTCTCAAAAGGTGCTGTCACAAAGAAGGGGACTCCATGACAGTTGACTGGGTGGTTTGAGCTGGAACGGACTGTAGAGGTCATCTCTTTCAATATCTTCAATGTCTTTGTGAACAAGAACCATTTTTTATAGTCCCCAAATCTTGGTTTCACCAGTGTGGCCAGAGGAAGTTGGGTCCAGGACTGGGAGGGGAGGAGGTTGGCAGAGAAGTTTCTGGACAAGTGGGAGGCATGAGAGGGGAACAGCTCCATCCAACTGCTCTCCCTACATATCTGCATCTCTGTATGCATCTATTTATATATGCATGTTTTCATCTATGTGCATTTCTAGTTAGTTATTTAGTAAACATTAGCACAGCACTTACTATGTGCCAGGCATCATTGTAAGCACTTTATAAATATTATCATTTATTAGGCACCTATTATATAAATGCAAGCACCTTGCCTATTTGGTACCATTCGATTCTCCCAGTGGCCTGGCAAAGCAGCTGTTAGTGTCCTCATTCTGAGGTTAGGAAACTGTGACTCAGAGACTGTTCCATGTCACAAAGTAGGTGCCTGGGGGAGCTAGCATTCTAACTGGGTCTTGTGAGATGCCAAAGCCCACATCCTCTCGCCCCTGCTCACATGCTAGAAACCCTGCCAGGGCCGAAGCTGCAGGGGGTGGAAAGCTTCAACCAATCTGGACAGCTAAAGCCAAGTCATGGCTCACAAAGTTCTTCCACATCTAGGAAAGTCTACAGGACCTGCCAGCAGGTGTTTGAGATTCTGTTCCCCACTTCCTGCATATTAAAGATGAATAAACTGGGATTTGAGAAGTTAAAGGCGTTGCCCAAGATCCCACCTGGCCCTTTTGCTATCCCATCTTCTTTTCAGGAACACTCTTATCTCTCCCCAAGAGCACACAGCTGCCCCCTAAGCTGAAATGAGTCAGAGTGAGCATTCTTTAAGCTCCTACTCTGTGCTAGGCATTGTATACACATTGACTTGCAACAACTCTGAGAAGTAGATACTTTCATTTCCATCTTATAGCTGAAGAAATTGAGGTTCGAGAACCAAAGGGATTTGCTGAGGAAGTGGGGGAGATGAGATTTGAACCCAGATCTGGTTGACTCTAGAACCTCTCCAGTAGATGCTCCTTTGACTGTAATTCACCGTCTTATCAGGGGGCAGCTGGGCCACCAGCTGAGAGGACAGGGTTAGGGCAAAGCAATCCTATCCTTAGGAGGAAGTTCAGACAAACCAGGTACAATTTCGCAGAATGTGCAGTAGCACACACCCTTCCCATGAGCCTTTGCTCCCAGGGATCTCCCCGGCAGGGCCAGGAATGGGAGGTCTCAGAGATGGCCTCTACTTCACTGTTTCTGCTTCACAGCAGCAACCTTGGGGTCCCTCCAGCCCAAGCTCCCATCCATCAGTGGGTCCCATTACACCATTCCCCAGAGGGGTGCCAGTCCCTGCTTGAGTACTTCTGGGGACAGCAAACCCACTCCTCGATAGGGCTGCCCGCCAAGTTACCACTCAGGACTCTGAGGTGGGAGGGTCTCTTGAGACCAGGAATTGACGAGCCTGGGTGATATGAGACCCCATCTCTAAAAAACAACAAAACAAAAGTCTTCCCTTTGGTCCACCAGGCTTGCTTAGACAATAATAACAGCTAACATTCATTCATTCAACAAGTATTTATCGGGTTCTTATTTTGTGCCAGACACTGTCCTAAGTGTAGAGATATCGCAGTACACAACACACACAAAATAATGAGTGTACGAGGTAATACATATATTAGTTAATTTCACTTAGCTATTCCACGACGTATGCATGTATCACGAAGCACCACATTATACACCATAAATATATAAAATTTTGTCAATTAAAAAATAAATTAAAAAGAAGACAACAACAGACAAACTCTGCCCTTAACGGGGCCCAAGTGCTGGTGGACTGGTACATGCTCATTGGACATCACACCCTGCTCTAAGTACCTTCCATGCACGAGCTCATTTAATCCTCACAATAACTCTCCGAGCTATGCTGCAACTACACCCATTTTACATATGAGGAAGCCTGAGGCACGGAGAGGTTGGGTAACTTGCTTAGGAATAATCATAACTACCGTACAGGGAGTCCTTGCACTATGCCAGACACTGGGCGGAGCTTTCTGCGTTCAGTATCTGGGCAGGTGCGGAGGTTAAGAGGCCTGAGGCGGGACAGGTGTGGTTTGAGCCCCAGCTCGCTCTGAGGCCCTCACACTCCTTCCTCCATGAGTCTTAAAGGAACGCACTCTTTGGTGGCTCTAGGTCTTGTGAAAGTCTCCTTGCCTACTTGAAACCTGAGAGGGAACGCAGAGGGGACAAGGCCGGGTCCTGACGTCCACCAAAGTGTGCTCGGGGGCCGGGGGTGCACGCGAGGGTGAGGGTCAGAGGGGCCGGGGGTGCACGCGAGGGTGAGAGTCAGAGGGGCTAGGGGTGCACGCGAGGGTGAGGGTCAGAGGGGCCGGGGGTGCACGCGAGGGTGAGGGTCAGAGGGGCTGGGGGTACATGCAAAGGTGAGGGTCAGAGGGGCCGGGGGTGCACGCGAGGGTGAGGGTCAGAGGGGCCGGGGCAGCGCTGCTGGCAACTGCAGCCTCCACGTGCTCCCCAGGTGGAGCCCACACTGCCCTCAGCTCCTGCTGCTTCCAGGAGCGACCACATTTCAGGGCGCATAAATGATCAAAGTTGGGGGGATGCTGTCTGCAGATTTTGTGCTGGAAATACCAAGGGGGTGGGTGGAGAAAACCACGGGCCTGGAGGGGTCAGAAGTCCCGAATTCCAGCCCCCCACTTCCCAGGTGGGCTGTGCTGCCTTGGTGAAGGCACACCTCCCCAGGTCTCAGTTTCCCCATCGCGAGCCGCCAGGCGGCCGGCGGGAGGGCGGGCGCAGGGGCGCTGCCGGCGGACCCGGGAGCCCCGGGCGGGCGCTGCGGGCTCGGGCGCCCCCTTCCGGCCGAGAGACGCACTGCGGGGCCAGGGAGGGGAGCTGCCGCCTCCAGGGCCCGACCACGCTGGGGGCAGGACTATGTCACCGCGGAGAAAGGAAATGAGTCGCCATTCCCCGAGGCTGGGGGGCGGCCTGGGTGACTGCGGAGACGCGGCCGCAGGAACCCAGGACAATGGCGGGAAGTGAGAGGAATGTGGGTCTGACCCCGGACCCCACCGAGTGAGGGAAGGAGGCCGGGGCGCTGGGCCGCCACCGAGGGGACGGCCGGACGCGGGCGGGGCGGCGCCACGGCCGGGGCGCTCCCGCCCGAAGAACAGCCCAGCTCATTTCCCAGCACCCGGCGATCTTTCCGAAACCGTAGCCAGACCCCTCGGAGGCCCCCGGTTGCCCTGAGCACGGCGCTCACGCTCCACCGGACCTCGAATAATCCCGGGGGCGTGTCACAACCCCGCCCCACCGCACGGCGGGCCGAACGGGGCCCCAAGAGTTTGCATTTCTGAGAAACTCCCAGCAGGGGACGCTGAGGCAGGTCCTCGCCTCTCCCAGTAGCGGCGCCTTGGACTGAAGCCGGCGGGACGCCGTGGGTGCGGCTCCTCCAGCCTCGCCCCTGCCGCTCCCCGCCCCTCCACACACCCAAGACTCGGCTCCCCGCCTTTGCCGGTTCTCTCCGCCGTGTGTTTCCTCGGACCGAAACCCCTTCCCTTCGCGCCATTGCCCCCCAGATGACTGAGTTCCACCTGCCCTTTAAAATCGCCACGGCCAGCATCAAAGGGCATAGTCAACAGTGAAAAGGCAAACCACGGAATGGGAGATAGTATTTGCAAATCATAGATCTGGAAAGGAGTTAATTAATATCCAGGCAGACTATACAAAGAACTCCTACAACTAGACAACAAAAAAAATCAACCAAAAATGGATGAAGGACTGGAACAGACATTTCTCCAAAGAAAATATATAAATGGCCAATAAGCACGTGGAAAGATGCTCAACATCACTAATCACTAGGGAGATGCAAATCAAAACGGCAAGGAGGACCCCCCCCACCCACCACCCGTCCTGACTCTCCTTCCTTCCCATGTCCGCCTTCGGATCAACTTCAGGCCACTCAAGGAGCCACTGGGCTTCATCGAGGTCCTAGTGGATTGCCTCCACCTTTGCTTTTGCCACCTGTGCAGGTTTTAAGGGCAAAACAGAAATGCAAGTGAATTGTCCTCCCACAGTTACTGACAATAACACTATTACAGCTACTTTGGTTTCCCATTCAAGTTGAATCAGGCATCATTTCAGTCACCTCCGTGTGTAAATGTGTGTGCAGTAAACTGGAAAAGTCAAATCCTCATAGAAGATTACTCTTCTTATGCTTATTTCTATGTTGCATTTGCAGTGTGGCAGTTGCCTGCCTTGTCCCCAGGAGGGGCCAGAGGTCCCTAGCTGTTTACCTAAGAATGCTACAACCATGGAAGAAACTGGAGGACATTATGCTAAGCGAAAGAAGCCTATCACAAAAGGACAAATACCCTACGATTCTACTTATATGTGGCACCTAGAGTAGTTGAATTCATGCAGACAAAAAGAAGAATGGTGGTTGCCGGGGACTGAGTAGAGGGGGAGACGGGGAGTTATTATTTCACGGGTACTGCACAGTTTGTTTTGCAACATGAAGAAGTTCTATGGGTGGATGGTGGTGATGGCAGCACTATAGTAAGGATGAACTTAATGCCGCTGAACTTTACACTTAAAAATGGTTAAGATGGGGTAAAATTTAGGTTATATGTATTTCACCACAATTAGAACTCTTTTAAAAATTCTTGTCTATGGCAGCCTGAGACCCCCTCCAGAACAGATCAAGCCTCCTTGTTTGCTCCTGCTGTACCTAATGCCTCCAGGAACCCATCTGCCACACTGCAGAAGTTTGGTCTTTGTTGTTATTTTTGGCTTGTTTATTTTAATTCACTTATTTATTTCGCTAATGGACAGTGAGCTCAGTTCTGTGTCCTCTGCTCTTAAGCAAGTGGTGTGAGCACCCAGTAAAGGTTGGATCCTCTGATGATGGGAGATGAGGGGAAGAGGAAGGGAGAATGGATGTGAAGGTGCTGGGTACGTGGGTGGGTGGATGGTAGACGGATGGATGTCCCCAGAATGCAAAAGGGCCACTGAAGGAATCTGGCCTTTTTGCCATGGAACAAGTGCTTGTCCCCAGTGGCCACGATCAGTGACCTGGTGCAGTGGGGTGAATAGCTCAGCATGGTTTTCCAAATCTGGGCACAAGTTTTAAGCTTGAGTCAGGGATACCCCAAGTACCCTTTGGCAAATGTCCTCATGAAACTGAATGAGTCTGGGAGACACACACACTAATCCCAGCTATTCACTTACACCATGACCTTGGACAGATGGCATGCTCTCCCTGGGCCTCTACTTCCCCATCTGCAAAGCGGAGAACCAGCATGGTGCTAAATCAGATGATCTCTAAGGTTTTGCCTGGCTCGAAATCTTTCTCTTTTTTTTTTTTCTTTAATCAATTTTTTGAGTTAATTATAAAATATTTTAAATAAAAAGGAACAAAGAACACTACAACAGACCTCTGTCCTTGCTCACACAGTTTTAACAAATGTTAACATTTTGCCACATTTGCTTCGTATTTCTCTTTTTCTAAAAAAAAGAAAAATCCTCTGATAAATCTAAAGCCCTCCCATGCCTCCCCTGTGTAGGTGCTACTCTCAGGTTACTATAGATTCTTCTTGACCATATATGTATACTTGTACTAAATAGCTATATAGCAATATGTACAATACTATATTAATAATTTGTATATACATTATATTATATAAATACTACATATAAATAACACATATATTAGCAATATATATACATAAATGATATCATACTGTGTAAATCCCTTTGACATTTGCTTTTTCACTCATCATTATATTTTGGGGATTCATCCATATTGGTACATTGTAGATCTGATTCATTCATTTTAACTGCTATAGAGTTCCCCATCGCCTGAATAAACCTAGTTTGTTTATCCATTCCCTTACTGATGGACTGTTGACTGTTTCCATGTTTGTGATCGCACATAGCACTGCAATGAAAATTCTTGTGCAAGCACGTGGGGGTTTTTCTAGGCATATGGTTGCTGGATCATCGTGCAGGCTCATCTTTAGTCTTTACCATATACTGACAGGTTCCTCCGCAGTTTCTTTGAAACCTCTGAGGCCATATTGTTTCAAATCTCAGGATGGTTCTCATCTTAAAAACATAATATGCTGTATGATTCCATTTATTCTTGAAAAGACAAAACTATAGTGGGTGGAAAACACGTCAATCATTGCCAGGAGTAGGGGTGGTGATGGGGAGGGTGGCATTAGAAAGGGCGAGAACGAGGGAGTTTGGGGGAGTTGTTCTGTGTCCTGACTGTGGTGGTGGTTACACAAGTCTGTCCATGTGTTACATTTCATAGAACTGCGCAAAAGGAAATAAGAGTCAATTTTACTGTATGACAATTTAAAAAAATAAAAATTGAAAAATGTTAATATGGTGGATATACTAACTAACTAAAACCCATAGTGGGGTTTAGGCAGCACCCTATAATCAAACATTAACATTTCTTCAGCAAAATTTATAAATAATATGTGATAAATTAAAACTATAAGTAGCCTCAAATTGTTTCAGATCAGGTTTTGTCATAAAGTGAGATTAAACTAGGCCAGGCGTGGTGGCTCACGCCTGTAATCCTAGCACTCTGGGAGGCCGAGGTGGGTGGATCACTCGAGGTCAGGAGTTCAAGACCAGCCTGAGCAAGAGCAAGACCCCGTCTCTACTAAAAATAGAAAGAAATTAGCTGGCCAACTAAAATATATATATATATATAAAAAAATTAGCTGGGCATGGTGGCGCATGCCTGTAATCCCAGCTACTCGGGAGGCTGAGGCAGGAGGATCACTTAAGCCCAGGAGTTTGAGGTCGCTGTGAGCTAGGCTGACGCCACGGCACTCACTCTAGCCCGGGCAACAAAGCAAGACTCTGTCTCAAAAAAAAAAAAAAAACCAAACAGGGGGAAAAACTTCAGTTTTCAGAGGTTTTTGGACTTCAGAATTGCAGATAAAGGATTATAGGTTTATACCTATTTATAGTCCCACCAGAAATTTATGAGTTCTCATTTCCCCTTATCTTCACCAATATGGTATTATTAGGCTTTTTAATTTTTGCCCATCTGATGAGTGTGAAATGAGGTTTCATTATTTTGATTTCAATTCCCATAATTACTAATGTGTTGTGTTTTTCATTTGTTTATGGCCATTTGGGTTTTCTCTTCTGTGGATTTCCTGTTTCTCTTGAATTGTTCTTTAATTGATTTATAGGAATTCTTTGTATGTGCTGGATACAAACAAGTTGCAATGAATTGCAAATATCTTGCCTTTTCATTTTTATGTTACTTTTTGCCATAAAGAAGTTTAAAGGTAATCAAATGTATCAATATTTTCCTTTACACATGCATTCTTTGTGTCCTATTTAAGAAAACTTTCAAGTTCATGGACATATTCACTTGTAGATTTTTTTTTAAGCTTTAAAATTTGGCTTTCTATGTTCAGTTTTTTAAAATATATCTGGAATCTATTTTTGTGTCCACTGTGAGGAAGGAATCTAATTTTACATTTTGCATATGTTAGCCAGTTGTTCTGGTATCATGTACCATTTGGTCTCTTCTTTTCCTGCTGATTTGTAGTAAAACCACCTGCGTCATGGTCCAAGTTGCCATCACTGTGTGGCCCATCCCTGGGTCCTCCACTCGGACCCATGGTCTCATTTTCTTTTTTCTTTCTTTCTTTCTTTTTTCTTTTTTGGGGACACAGTCTCACTCTGTTGCCCAGGCCAGAGTGCTGTGGCATCAGCCTTGCTCACAGCAACCTCAAACTCCTGGGCTCAAGCAATCCTCCTGCCTCAGCCTCCCGAGTAGCTGGGACTACAGGTATGCGCCACCATGCCCGGCTAATTTTTTCTATATATTTTTAGTTGTCCAGCTAATTTCTTTCTACTTTTAGTAGAGACGGGGTCTCACTCTTGCTCAGGCTGGTCATGGTCTCTTTTTCTGGCTTTGCTAATGATAAATCTTTTTACAGGGTAGGACAAGCCCCTCCCTCCTTATTTCCTGCCTCATTCTTCTTCAGTAGTGTCCTAACTATTCTTGGTCCTTTAACACTTTACTTTTAAAGGAAAACTTGTCCATTTCCATAGGAAAACTGGTTGGATTTTGATTAGCATTGTCTGTGGGCCACAATTTCCCTATTGGTAGGGAGAGATGAGAATTTTTTTCCCCCCGCAAAAGAGAGGGCAGTCACACCTCTGTTATTCTGAGTTACTTTTCAGCAACCTCCAAAGTCTAGAAAACAAGAGAAAATACGAAGAGGGCCCAAACAGCCTCCAAGAAGCCTTAGATGCCCCAGAACCTATGTGCTAAAGCACGCCCTCTTTTGTCACAAATGATCTTCTCTGCCCCCCCCCCACCATATTTACTTGTTATAAGAAACTTGACGATCTGGTTCCCCAGCCTACAGCAAATCAAAAGTTATAACTTAGAAGAAGAGACGCAAAGAGAAGAGCATTCCAATAATTAAAGTCTGACAAAGAAATGTCCAAATAATTATCAAAAACAACTATAGAAATACGAGAGGGCAGCAGAGTGGGGCCACTCACTTCTAGAACCTTGGAGGCTCCACTGTGCATATGGCAGACAGAAGGCAGCTCTGCTCCATGCTGTCATTCAGGGGCCACCCTCACCTTGCAGCTTCCCAGGCTGTGGCCTTACTGGTCAGAGGTGAGAAGGGAAAGTGAAAAAGCCCAAGTCAGCACCTGCTCT
Source organism: Lemur catta (assembly GCF_020740605.2). NCBI lineage: Eukaryota > Metazoa > Chordata > Mammalia > Primates > Lemuridae > Lemur > Lemur catta. The sequence continues at coordinate 20,189,153 of NC_059142.1, forward strand.
CGGGCAAGGGAGGTGGGAAGACACACTCACCACTCGCAGTACCATCCCCTTGGTGAGACCTCGGCCCTATGGCCCTACCCAGCTGCAGAGGGACTGGGTGACATGCTCCTTTGCTGGACAAGCAGGTCACGTAAGGCCTTGTAGACCATCATAGCACTTTGGCTTCTACTCTGAGTGAGATGGGGAGCCACTGGAGGGGTTTGAGCCCAGCAGTGACCTGATCTGATTCCTAAGTGATCCCTCCAGCTGCTGTGTTGAGAAGGCTGAGAGAGTGGAGGTGGGGACAGAGGCAAAAGCAGGGACCCGCTTGGATTACCTGCTCTATGAGGCTCTCTTGGCCTTCTCCTCCCCTGCTGGAGCCGACCTCTTCCTCCTCTGTTCCCCAAGCTCCACAACATTTCTCTTACGTTAAGCACCTATCGTTCGCTTGTCTATCTTCCTCTAGGTCAACATATCCACAACACCTGGCCCAGAACAGGTGCTTGGTATACCTCAAGTGTGTTAGATGCAATCAAAATAACAGCTGGAACCTGGTGTGTTAGTCAGGGATCTTTAATTGCAAGCAGCAGAAATTATGGTAGTCTTAAAGAAAAAACAAAATTTGGGAAATGCCCAGAACCCACCGGAAAACCCAAAAACCAGGTCTGGACAAAGTACAGGAAGCAGCAGAGAAGTTCTTGGCAGTCAGGTTGTGCTGCTGCACCGAATACGCCAATGGCCTCTCCTGGCCTTGTTTCCATGTCCTGGGAAGGGTCTGACTGGGAGGACTTAGGTCAGGTGTCCAGGGCAGGGAGGGGAAGAACAGTGGTGGGGAAAATCTTCAGAGACCCCTTTGGCTTCCATGGCAGAAGGCGAGGTTCCCTGATTTACTGTCTTTCCATGACCTGGAAAGTGAGAATTGTAAAAGAAGTGTGTCTTCCTCATCTTTGCATGCCCAGAGCTCAGCACAGTGCGTGGTACTCGGTGGGCGCTCACCTGATGTTTACCCCCTGAGTCAATGGCTAGAGTGATGAGCTAGAAAGCCCAAGGGCTGTTAGCATTTCTTGACACATTCGTTTTATGAACCGAAAGGGCATGAGATGGCAGCAGCCTCAATGAAGAGATGAGTGCCAAAAAAAAAAAAAAAATTGTTTCAGGGGACAAATTGTATCACTGTTCCCAAAGGCCCCATTAATCTCACTATGGGAAGGATTAACATTTATTTAAAGATATTAGCCCCGTACAGCCCTGGCTGATTGTGTTGGACGCAGTGGAGGGGCTGGGCAGCAGGAGGTGGGCGACCTCCAAACCCTCAGGGAGCTGAGGACCCAGCCCTGACGCTGGCATACAAGAGTAGGGCCCGGCAGTCTCCAGGGAAGACCCAAGCCAGAAGTTTCAATTGCATGTGCCAAGAAGCCAGTATCTCCCAAGGAAAGCCACCGGGCAGGGCACCAAGGTGTGTCACAATCCAGGCTTGGGGAGTTGGCCACAGAACCCGCCTGGAGGTCATAGAGCCCAGAGGTTTCCAGATGTGCTCCTGGGGCCTGGGACTTCACAGAAGTGTCCCAGTGCAGCCGGAAGTGAGGAAGAGGAGGCAGCACCCTGAGCTCCTCATCATTCCTGTCACCTTCAACAGAGCAGCAACACACTTTTGGGTTTTCCGTGGAAGAATCTGTTTGAATAAAGAAGTCTGTACCCCCTGCCCCTCCAAAAAAGTTTTGAGATCCAGCTCACTGACCTGGTGCACACCCAATTTATAAAGTGTTTTCAGGAATGTCTGTGGGAAAGACATTTACTAGTTAAGTGACTTTATAAAGCCTTAGTTTTCCCATCTATAAAATGGGGATGACATGGGAGGATTGTGGTGAGATTAAATGGGATAATGTGTGTGGCTGGAGATTATTAGGAGACACTCATCGATGTTCATTTTCCCACTTCCTTTCCCACATTCAAGCAGTTTTGAGCGCAGTGGCAGAGGGAAGAGGAGGGAAGCAGCAGTGGCCTAAAACTCTTGTAAAACAAAAACCTTTAGAGAGTAGAGTGGGTTTCCAGAGGTGAGAAAAAGGGAAATGAAAATTCCTGCAAACGTTCAAGGCCCCTTGGCCAGAGCAGCAGGGAGATGAGCCCCTCCCACTCCAGAACCAGCAGGGTCCCCTGGCCTGGGGAGGAATGACTGAGGGCAAGACAGCTGCGGGCCCCGAGCAGCTCTCAGGGAGGCGGCGGGAGCCTCTGGGAAGTGACTCCACTTGTGTTGAAGTAAACAGGAAAACATCAGCCCGGAAGGGGCCCTGTGGATGCGTCAGGGACAGCCCCAGAAATGACTTGAGGATGGCTTTCGGAAGACCAGAACACTGTCCTCCCCACCATGCAGCTTTGCATAGAGACCTCAGAACTAGGACATAAACCCTAGAACAAGTTATATATTTTTCCCCACCAGCCTGATGGGACAGGGGCTCAGAATCAGAAATGAGGCCCAGAGACAGATCACGAAAGCTGCACCCCCGGCCCGCCCGAGGAGTCTGGAAGTTAAGAGGAGACCCACCGTGTGTCTGTAAGGCCTAAGCCAGGGCGGCTGCCTCCTCCCCTTGCACGGCCTCCTCCCCGGCCCCATGTGTCCTGCAGTTGCATCCCCACTTTGGCTTCCTCCGGAGGGGCGGAGCCACGTTTGAGGACCCCTGTAAAACGTTGTGGGGCTGTTGACGTCTTCTTTGGGGCTAACTGGATTCTCACAGGGGCCGGGGAGAGGGCGGTGGGAGGAGGATGGGGCAGGCTGATCCTGAGGGTCTGGCACTCCGAGGGAGATGTGGCCTGATCCCAGACTTGGCAAGGCAGCCACAGACATTTGCAGAGTGACGAGGGAGAGGGGGAGACTAGGAAGAAAATGGCATCCACACGTGGAAATGCCTGGAAATGTTTTCCAGACACATTTAGTCTCCTCTGGGCTGATTTTCAAGGACAGCAGAGCCTGGGACGCACTGCTCTCGAGTGACTCACTGGGGCAGATGTGCAGATGCTTCCTCTCTGCAGTGTGTGAGAATGTGTGTGCGTATGTGTGTGTGTTGTGCACGTGTGAGCATGTATGTATATGTGGATATTTGTGTGTGTGCGTGCGCCAGTGTGCGTCCACTCCAGGACAGGGGCCCTTCCTAGATCCTTAGAGCCAGTAGGGCATTTAGCAATCCCCTAAATCCACCCTCACCTTTTTAGGGATATGAAACCACGGCCCAAATGACATGACTGCCTGAGATCACGCCATTCTCTAGATACGAAGGAGGAAATGGCCTGGGAGTCTGAAATGGTCTCCCCTGAACCCCAAATCCTTGGCCCCTCTTGCTCGGTAGGGGTCTTTCTCTCCAGACAGCCTGCCCACTTGATGAAGACAGAGCAGTTAGCATGCCCAGCACTGGTCCCACCCGGGCCAGACCTTGTGCCTTGCACTTGACATAGGTTATGCCGTTCAACTTACCCCACAGTCATCTCCTAAAGCAGGCATTTTAATCTACATTTCACAGAGGGGGAAACTGAAGCCAGGTGTGTTTTATTCCCACAGCTCACATGCTTGTTCCATTTATGTAATCTGGATTGACAATTTTGAGCACCTACTGAGTTCCAGGAAACTGCTCTAAGCACCTTGTACATGTGAGCTCCTCTTGCTCTCATCACAGCAGGTCACTGTGACTGTCCTCATGTTATAAACAAGGTTCCTAAGGCACAGAGTTCAAGTAATTGCTCAGGGTAGAACAAAACAAAACACAAACAAAACACATAAAAACCTGGCAAGCAAAGATCGGAAATCTAACCTTTGGGCAAAGGAGGGGAGAAGTGGGACGGGACAGGGGAAGCCACACAAGGCCCATTTAACCACAGTGAGCAACTAAGGCTCACCCGAATCAGAGGAAGCTGAGAGGCTTTGTGGAACACAAGTCAGGGAGTTAGCGAAGGGTTGAGGAGGCACCTTGTGGGTTAGGGTTGAATCTGGGGTATGGGCAACTCCTTGACACTTCTAAATGGCCGTCTGCGGGCATGTGCTCCTCATCCAGGGAATGAGGCAGAGCTGTGGGAAGCCACCCTCCGAAGGGTGCTGCCTGCAGGTGACTCTGGGTGGCCCAGGGGATACAGGCAGGGCAGCATCTGCTCCCACTTATTAGGCCCCACACATGGTGCTCAACAAATGCTTATTTTCTCCCCTTCTCTCTACAAGTACATTTTTTTTGGACCCAAATATTCTTAGAAACCAATCGAGTTTATTTCATTAAGTGTATGGCAAAATGTGATTTGTTTTTATACCACCATGAACATTTCATATTAAAAAAATCTCACAAGTGAGAAAATCTGCTTTGTCAGGTCGCTACCCAATTATCCACTGCATAAAAAGTATGATGTCAGCACTATTCACAACAGTTACGGATGGAAGCAGCCCAAGTGTCCATCGGTGGCTGAATGGATGAACAAACTGTGGTATATCCGCACAATGGAATATTCTGCAGCCACAAAAAGGAATGAAATACTCATTTTCACTGCAACATGGATGAACCTTGAAAACATTACGCTAAGTGAAAGAAACCTGACACAAAAGGTCACATATTGTATGATCGCATTTCTGTGAAATACCCAGAAGAGGCAAACCCCTAGAGACAGAAAGCAGAGTCTCAGTTGCCAGGCTGTAGGGAGAGAGTAATGGGGAGAGATGGCATAATGAGTCTGGGTTCTTCTTTGGGGGTGATGAAAATGCTTTGGAACTAGATAGAGGTGATGGTTGCACAATGTCGTGAATGTACTAAATGCCATTGAATTGTTCACTTTAAATGGTTAATTTGACGTTATGTGAATTTCACCTCAATTAAAAAAATATCATGGTCACTTTATCCATAAAGAGTAGAGAGAAAGGCCAAAAGGCAGGTCTCAGGTGAACCTTCATCTTCATCTTCAGTGAGCCAGACACCTCCCCTGCCCAAATAGTCCTGCCAGAAGGGCTTCCCCCAATCTGGGCACTGCCACCTCTCTTGAATATATCTGCCTTCTGGGAAAGAGCCTACTTCTAAGAAAGAGCTGCTAAATAGAAGCAAAGCCCCAAACCGCACAAAGATAGGAAAACCACATATTTAGCCACATCCCCTCCTCTTACAAACAGGGCCACCAGACCCCAGCTACATAGTTGCAGAGCAAAGACAACAAGCCAGCCCTAGGGTCCATTCTGGTTTGCACATGCGCAGGAGGAGAAGTGGCAGTGGACAAGCCAGGCAGCAGGAATTGGCTCCTGCTGTCCCCCTCCTTGGGCCTTGAGAGAAAGTCTGGCAGGGCGATGGGCTGCCTTTAGGGTCCCTTAGCTTCCTTGGCTGCATGTGGGCCATCACAGACCTGAGCTTGACTCCGGGTCTTGGGTGCTCCTTGACTAATGCAGTTAACGTCCCACCAGTATGTAGGGAGGTTGCCCCGCCTCCCTTAGTATTTTGTGTGTTTTCCTTACTCTTTGCCTAAATGTCAAATAGACAATCGCCAGACACCAGCATCCAATCTGCAACTTCTCATGTCTTGCCATTAATATTTGCTTCTTGATAAAAAGATTGGTTTCATGCTCCTTGTAAATATTTTCAATCCTTTTAAGGACTTTCTTTGCTTTTTAAATTAAAACCTTTTATGTCAGCACTTCCCAATCCAGATGAGTCTTGTAAACTTCAGCATGTGCTGGGAAGTTACTTGTTCTGGAGGTGACTCTTGAGGACCTTGTTTTTCTTTTAAAAGATTCATAAAGCATTAGCGATATCTTCGACACAGTTTAAATAAGTGGACAAAATCAGCTTTTATCTTATGATGAAATGTGGTCACACGCCTCTCCATTTATGCAAATTGTATTTAATGCCTCTTAGTAAGACTGTGGCCTTGATGGCCCCCTGAACCATGCCTCCCAGTGTTTATATGCCTGTGTAGTCCCCTCTCACACTGGCTCTGGACTTGGCTGGGTGACTTGCTTTGCCAACGGGGCATTAGCAAGAACGAGGCAAGCACAGGCTTCATAGGCATTTGCACAATGGGGCTTTTTGCTGTTGTCAGCCGCCGTGACCTAGGGCAGTCCAGCCATCCCCTGTGAGATGAACCAGGAGGAGATGCCCGGAGAACAGAGGCGCCCGGCCCCAAAGTCCCAGGCGGGTACCGGAGGCCTCCTTGGACGTTCCCACCAGCCTGGTCAACCAGAGACTGTGAGCAATAACAAATCACTGCTTGCTTTATGCCCCTGAGTTTGGGGACCCTTCGATTCCCACACATGAAGTTTGTGTTTTCAATAGTAAAGGGGAGTGTGGACAATCCCAGAAGGAAGAGGCTGGAAAATTCTTAGCATTCTCACTCCTATTTTTCTCAGTGTTAGGGATACTTCTTAAATTTATTTCTAACTATAAAAGGAACATTGGAAAATATGAAAAGAGTATAAAGGAGAAATTGGTATTACTCATAATCCCACACTCAGAAATAACTATATTTCACATCTTGGTGACTTTCCTTTCAGATTTTCTATGTGAGATACACACACTTTTCTTTCTTGTCACAAAATAAGAATCATACCCTTGATGTAGGTTTGTGTCCTGCTTCTTGTGTGTAACACTATGGCATGAACTGTAGCTGATACCTAGAAATGGCTTCAAGAACACAGTCCTCAACAGTGACACAATAGCCCCTCACATAGACATAACATCTTTTATTTAACTAATCCCCTAGTGTTGAACATTTAAATTGGAATTAAAAATTTCAGTCTGTAACACTGCAATTAATATCGGTGTAAGGAAAATATTTGAGCATATGGCTGATGATTTTCTTAGAAAAAGTGCCCCAAGGTAGAATGACTCATGTCCTGATTAATCTGTTTGTCCCCCAGATTCTCTGTGAATCCTCCTCCACCCTTTTCTGTGCCTGGGAGTCTGAGCCCTAAGCCCTGCATCACTCAGCTCCCCTGGCCACTTTCAGTGGGGTTCAGCCACCGAGAGGCAAGGGTGGGGTAGGGACAGGAGGGGAGCAGGTATTTACTTGTCCTGCTCCCCTGTTCCCCACTTTGCTGTGGTTCAGGCAACGGCTGCATCCCCAGGACTGCGACTTGGGTATGGCAGGTGCTCCAGACTCTGTATTAGATGTTAACGGATTCCTACCATTGCATGTGCCTCAACTTCCCCTCTTGGTTCCCTTAACCCTGCCCACATCTCTGCAAATAATCACTTTACTGAAAGATCCCTTGAAAATCCCACCTGGGTGGGGGATATTGGAAGGTGTTACTAGAACACCTTCTAATATGCACGAGTTCTCCTTGTCCAGCCATTTTTTTCAAAGTGTTCTTGGTTGGCCCCACTTGCCTTTGAACTTTAGATTCCCTATGTAATCTAAAACCCCCCAAAAAAATCCTACTGGAATTTTTATTAGTATCACACAGAACCCATATATTAATTTGCTAAGCATTGACATCTTTTCATTATTGAGTCTTCCCATTTGGGCATATCACATGCCTCTCCATTTATGCAAATTGCATTTAATGCCTCTTAGTAAGTTTTGGTCATTTACAGGACATGCACATTTTGTGTTCAGTTTATATCCAGGTGTTTTATAAATGACTATTAAAAAATTCTAGGTATTAAAGAAATGCAAATTAAGAGAGAACAATGAGATGGCATTTTTTTGTCTTTCAAAGTGGGACATATTTTTACAAATAATACTACACCTTGGCACCAGTGTAGTGAGAAGGGCATGCTCACACACTTCTAGAGAGATATGCCATGTCTATTTATATCCGTTCTGCAAGGAGGTTTGGCATTTTGTATTATAAGAATTTAAAATGTTCGTGCCCTTTTAGATGAAATAATTCCTGCCCCGTTTTCCTGTGCAGTTGCTTCACTCAAGCCCGTTTTTTAGCTGGACCTTAAAAGAAATGTGAATGAATGTCCTAAATCCATGATCAGTCGCCTAACATGATTTAAAAAAAAAAAAAGAAGTCCATTCCCCTTGGCTCAGTGTATAAGGGTAGGGTCCTTGCCAGAAATAGGCCCTAGCTGTTAGTCTATAATCAAGGTGATATTTTAAACCAGTGAGGAAATACTCTACTAAAAGAAAAAGGCTGCAAGGTATTTGGGAAGTTGGCTAAGTATTTGGAAAAGAAATAAGTTTATATCTTTACCTTACACCTTATATCAAAATTGATTCCAGATGGATTTAAAAGGTAAACAGGAAAGAGAAGGAGGAGGAGGAGGGGAAGGGAGGGGGAGGAGGGGAAGGGAGGGGGAGGGGGGAAAAGGAAAAGAAAAAATACAGATCTAGAAGAAAATTAGGGGACTGATACTCACACGGGAACAGTCACAAGCAAAAAAGCAAAGACAGAAAGAATGAAGAAAAACATCCAAAGTTCAGACCACATAAAAATGTCCAAGTGTCTGTGTCGAAAACTACCAAAAACAAAATCTGAAGGTAAAATTCTAAGCTTAGAAAAATATTCCCAATACATATGGCAGGCCTGACATTTTTAAGAGTTTCTGTAAATCAGTAAAAGGAAAAAATAGAAAAGCGGCCCGAAGATGTGGATAGGCAACTCACAAAAGGAGAAAAGCAGATGTTCACATCTATTTTTAAAAACAGGGTCTTGGAGACGACGCAGGCGCGGGGCGGTGGACGGGGGCCCGGGGAGCGGGGCTCCGGGACGCCGAGTTCGCCCTTTCCCAGGTCGCCTGGCAGCGGCCAGGAGCAGGCCCGTCCTTTGTTGCAGCCCCTCCGGCGGCGGCGCCTCCCGGCCCTGTCTTCCCGAGGACACTGGGGCTGCAAACGGCACAGCTGCGCGCACCTCCGGCCGGCTCGCTCGCGGCCGCCGGGGGGCGCTGCTGCCCAGGAGACGCCAGCGGGGCCCACAAAGTCCCCTTTCTCCTGCACCGGAAAATGAGTCACGCCCGGGCAGTGCAGGAAAGGGCCGCCGCTCCAGGGCCACTGCACAGATGCGCCTCTGAGTCACCCCAGGTGCCTGCTCTGGACGAGGCTGCTGCTTCTTGGGCTTGGCAGGCCACGCGGGGAAAACTGGGTCAGGCGTGTGGCCTAGTTTGCCGGTTGGCAGCCGTGGTCGGTGGCAGGAGGGGAGTAGGAAGGGCATCTCTATTTACTCCCTGGCTCATTCATGTGACATATATCTGAGGAGTCCCCACTAGGTGCCAGGCCCTGGGCAGGCAAGGAGACACTCTGACAGCCAGTTCCTAGTAGACTCTGAAAGCCTGGGTCACGTGAGTGCAGAATGTGTCATCCAGGACCCTTGGGGCTGGGCCTGCCTGGGCAGGTCCCCAAATCCCTGGTCTCCCTGTCACCTCTCAAGCTCGGCTGCCCAAATTGGAATAGCTCATCCCGGTGCCGGATTCCGTTGAAACCTATCCCTGCCCTACCTCTCTGTCTGGCTCCCAACAGGTGGTCTTTACACTGACACCCCCCACCCTCCCACCCTGCTCTGTGGGCCCAGGGCCTGTGCTCCCGGCCCGTCCTGCAGTGGCCACCGCCTCCCACGCTGCCAAGCCATCCAGTCTCCTCTCTGCTCCTGACTCTGCCCTGGGATGTCCGAGGACGACGTTTCTTTTTCCCTCCAAAATTCCCACTTTTTGCTAATAAAGAGGACACTTTTGTCACCTGATCCAAAGGTGTGAGCTGCTGGCCTTCGGCGACCCTGAAAGCAGCCTTTACAGACCAGGTCTGTGCAGCTGGACACGGGGACAGCTGGAGATGGCTGGGGAGACCCGGCGGGGATGGACCCCTCCGGAGAAGGTGCGGGCTCAGCCATGGGCCTGGGGGGCATTAAGACCCCCTGTGCCAGGAGGGAGGGCAGTGAGAAAGTGAGGCGAAGGAGGACACCCAGCCCAGCAGGAACTGGCTCTTCCTCCCGTTCTTTCTTTCCTTCCTCTTCTGTCCCCGCCCTCCCTTGCAGTCGGATCCAGCGCTGACCCGACATTTCTGGCTGTGGCTGTGGAGCTGGGCTGCAGCAGGGCCTCCCTGCTGCTGAGTTTCGCTAACTCAGTGTCATCTTGTCCGCCCCCCCCCCCCACGCCCCATTTCCCAGTGACTCCGGCCATCTGAGATGGCTCTGCCTGCGTTACAGATGGGCACAGTGACGCTTGGAAGGGCTAAATGACTCGCCAGGGAACACAGCCATCAGTGGGGGTGGGTTGGGGGGCTGCAGAGTGGCAGAGGGGATCAACTCTCGGGCCTGTCACCCTCCCACTCGAGAGGATGTGGCCAGCTGAAACAGGAAGACAGATGCTCCGTGCCTTTGCTGGGATGACACTGTTCATAGAATCGAAGGCATCAATTTGTGGCATTTTAAAATTAGTTTAAAAAAATGTTTATGGTAGAATGTCCAAACAATGCAGAAGTGTATAAGACAGAACCCAAACAAAAGTCTAGTTCTCCCCAACTCGCATCTCACTGGTAACAGTTTGGTTCCTTCCAAGCTTTTTCAACACATAAGATATATGTATTTATATAGCCATGGAGCTACCATTCTGGAACTTCCCTGTTCTCTTCCTGCAGCTCTAGCTCCTTCTTTAGAAAGGCTGCTAACCTCCCACCACACGGCTAACCCAATGGACTGTTGGACAGGTAGGGGGTCCTGGCTTGGCTTCGCAGGTCCTGGCTGGGTGCGCTGGGAGAACCTCCCGGGGAAAAACTTCCTACAGTGGAGCTGAGGGAGCAGAGGCAGGCATGCTTCTGCCGGGCCCTTAGAAGGTTGTGATGTCCAGGGGCTGACAGGTGCAGGGCAGGCTGTGAGGAGCTGCCACTCCCCTCCCCCTGCCCACCTACCCCCTCAGCCTGTCCCTGTCACTCATCCCTGGGGCAGGAAGCAGCTCCATCTAAAGCTTCCATCTGCATGTACGGCCTCTGGGGTCCTCCTGGCACCCCTGACCCCCACAAACTCCTTATTTGCCATCAAACACCTCCACCACCCTCCGGCTCTCAGAAGGACAGACGGACAACTGTCCCACCCCAGGGAACAACCCATTTAGCTACAAACTTGCAAAATCTCCCTTGTGTAGCTCTGCCCATCCAACAAACTCCCTTTTCCCTCCTTTTAAGGGAGTGACAACGATACACAAGCAGTTTGTCTTCAGATGCGACCAGTCCATCTCTGTGGCCTAGCTGGGCTCGGGTGTGTCTACCCAGTGTCTCAACACAGGTTCTGGGGCCGCTCTGGTGGTGCCAGGGGAGTGGTGTGGACCAGTGCCGCAATACGGCTTTGTGGACACCCCTCTGCACACACAGTCCCGAGCCCCACACTGGGGATGAGAGGAGAGAAATGAAGGACATGAGCCCTGGTCCCCAGTACTGTGTGCACAGGGCTCTGAACTTCCAGCAGTGGAATTCAGTCATACCCCAGCACGGTTTTAACGAGCTGTGCCTCCCTCGTGCCCACCTCCCCACCCAAGAACACGAGTACAGGTGATTCTTCTTCCACAGACTCACCTGCAATGCGAGCCTTAGTGACCGGCATCATGTATGAGTGCAGGATGTTCAGACCAGTTCAAGGAACATCCTCAAGAACCTTCTATGTGTCTGGCACATCGTGCTGCAGTCCGTGTCACTGTCTATGCCAGCAAACTAGATGGAAAAATGTCTAGCCTCACCCTCACTGTCTGGTCACAGACAGGTGTATAAACAATTACAATACAGTGCGATAGGAGCAAGAGGACATGGCGGTAGAAGCGGGGAGGCTGGTGACATTACGTGATAATACGGAATATTTATTTATGTGTGGAATGTCTGGGGGGAAACGGTGCCAATCCATCCTCTTTCCTTTTTTACTTGCATGTTTTGACGCAAGTTTGTATGTTCTCTGTCTGTGCCTTTTGTTCTTGAAATCCCTTTGGAAAAGTCTTCAGATTAGACACAGGGAAGATAGTAATCTTCCCAGTCTAAACACAAAAGCCGTGTAACTTTCCATCTGTCAAAGCCGAACAGCCGGCCTGCACCCCCTTTCTGGCCCCTTGTTCTCTTCCTGCCATCCTTGGGCTGTTGCTTTCCTTAGTCTTTGCGAACCACCCTCACACTTGGAGCCATACCTCCCGATCGTTTGTGCTTTTCACTACTGGGTATTTTTAAAAATCGACTCTCTTTTTAAGAACATAAACACATTTATTTTAAAAGGCCTGGGGAGGCTGGCAGGCAGGCTGGCTGGATCGTGGAGGAGGAGAGAGGAGTGCAGGAGGCCCTGGCTCTGGAAAGGCTGGAGGAATTGGATGGGGTCCAGACAGGGGAGGGCCCCAGGCAGTGGGATGTTTAAAGTGGCCCAGGCTGGGTCAGATTTGCATTTTAGGAAGATTGCCTGTGGCTACCAGGGACAGAGTGGACAAGGGTCGCTGACAGCATCAGTGAAGGTGGATGCCAAGAGATTACATCCAACATGGGGAAAATAAATTCAAAATTTGGAGTGCATAAATTTTTCTCTGGGGAGAGGGTATAGAAAGGCTCTTAACTCCATAAGAGCTAAGAATGAAGTTTCCTCCAACTAGGAGCCGACCTTGAAAAGGAGAGAGGGACAAACTGAAGCTGTCTGGAGGCAGACGGGGCCATCTCCTGACAGCCAGCGCCACCCCACCTTCCTCCGGCTGGCCCCGTGTGCTCAGAGGCCGTCCCAGTGGCCAAGCCCCCGAGGGATTTCGGGGCCTGCAGCTGTCTCTGTCCGACTCTGCCCCTGCTCTGCCCCAGGCTGGGAGCCACAGCTACCTAAGGAGCGAGCTTGAGCAGCAGAGCTGCAGCAGTGGGTCAGAGAGTGCCCTGGAACTGGAAGAGGCAGCCAGAAGGGGAAGGGCAGCAGGCCCACCCCACGTGGAGTTTCCCAGCTTCCTCCCTGGTTTCCGGGGCTTTCAGGCCTGGCCCCATTTGTTATGGGAACTGCTGGGACAGTGGTTCCAGTAACAGGATTGAAAGGAAACAACACCTTTGTTAGTTCCTCAGTCTGGGCTCTGCTACTGACTACCCCCTTGTCTTGGTCAAGTTGATTGACTCCCGTAACATTAAGGGGTTCAAATCAGACTGGTGGTTCTCAGCTGGAGAGGGAAGGGGTCTGGCAGGTATATTTTCAGAAATTCCACAAGTAACTGTGAAGGTCAACACAGGCCTCAGCCCATCTCTGGCGTCCCTTGTCATCCCTCCATTGGGGACACACTCACTGTGAGCTTGGGGGGGTGTGGGTCTAGTACTGTACAAGGAACTTGCAGCACACTAAAGAAAAACAACTTAACACTTATATTGTGCCACACCATGAACGAATGAATGAGTGCCTGGGTGAGCAGTGCTGGTGACAGAGGGAGGCACAGGATGCCGAGAACCCCGGGGTAGAGCAGCCACAGCCAGGGCAGAGGCTCCGAATCAGGCCCTCGAGGGTGGTTTTGTGCCCAGATCTGTCCATACCCAACGGTCCCTTGTACATTAGTCCTCCCCATGCAGTTGGCCCCAGCGCTGGTTCTAGCAGAAACCTCCGCCCACCCTGGGCTGTAGCCTCCCCAGCCCTGGCAGGCTGTCAGACGGAAGGACACCCCCACCCCTGCTCCGGGGCTTGTGTCTTGGGAACAGGAAGTCAAGCTGGGTTTCCATCCACTTTGCTGCCTCCCCTCCCCCGCCCCCCTGGTCATCTGACCACTCACAAGACGCCCAGAGTGGGGTGTGGCTGTTTTTAATGCTTTTGGCATTTGTTTCAGGAAAGGAAAGGAAAAAAAAAAAAAACACTAAACAAAACAACTACTCAACAAACTAAAAAATTCTCTAATTTGCCTCAAATTTGCACAGGAAACAGGGTAATGGTAACTACTCAGGGCTGATGCTGCTGCAGAGATGGGATTTTTTTGGCACATTAATGATGTCTCCCTCCCTCACTCAGGCTAGACCCGGTATTAGGTGCTCTGGGCTTGATCTCATTTCATCCTGGCAACCCAGGGCCATAACTATTGCGATCATGTCTGTTTCACAGGTAAGGAAGGAAGAGGAGCTTCAGAGAGGCTAAGGGACTTGCCCAAGGTCACGCAGCTACACAGTGGTGAGAGCAAAGATTTTAAGCCAAGTATTTCTTGGCTCTGGGGTCACAAAGCCTGGGTTTGAATCCTGACTCCACCCTTCACTATTAGGTGACTTTTGGCAACTTAGTTAACCCCTCCATGCCTCAGTTTCCTCATTTATAAAATGGAGAAAGCACTGTCTGCTCCATAGGGTTGTTGTGAGGATTAGATTATACAGATTACGCGCTTAGAACAGCACCTGAATCATAGTAAAAGTTGATGAATGTTGGCTATTTTTCAACTTTAATACATTTTGGGTGGTTGTCATGGTCAAGGCATTTTTCAGGAAGGGCCCACAGATTAATTCGCCTCATCTTACCTCACACTTCATTTACTACCTGTTTCTGGTGTCTTCTCCTGACATTGTGTATAACAGGCCACTGGCCTTTTCATTATATATACATTCCATTAACTTTGTATTTCATCAAATCCTAATCACCACTGACCATAATCTGTGCCATTATATATGACACTATAGTGTGTACCACTTAAAAAATTTTAAGACACCATCGATTATAAAATATATCCCGATTTCAGAGATGTTAAAATATGGGGGGATAAAAGTGTAACTTTTAATCGGTGAAATATGGTAAGAATGATCTGGTTCTTTATTACTGCCTTGGGTCCTTCCTGGCTATGAATTTTCCCTGCTCCTTGGATGGCATCTGTATCAGGCGACCTGGATAACTCTTCCACCCAATTCAGTCTGGCCCCCAGGATGCTAGCCCGGTGCCAGCCTCGTGGCTGGCATTACTGCTAGGTCAACTCCAGGTGAGTGAGAGTAACCTTGTTGGGAACAGCTGGCAGAAGGGGCTCAAGTTATTATCATTGTAACCTGACTTGTTGTTAATCTTTAAAGCCAGTGGCTGCAAGCTCAGCTGACTTTCTGACTTCCAATGACTGCTTTGCTGCATCCGGCTACAGCCTGTTTCAGTTGGATTTGTGCATATGGGCAATAAAATAATTCATTTGAGATAAGTTCCCAAGGAGAGCAGTATGCAGGAAAAAGCTAACCAACTTCCAGTATAATTTCCCTAGGCAGTGGGCAAAGGACACTTTGTGAGGGTTTCAATCGCCAAATTATATTTGGAGTCATTCCTTCTGTGTTTGTTTTTTCCATGATTCAGTAAAAGGTAGGGTGTGTTAGGGAAGGCTTAGCCTGACATCATGGCTGGCCCCAGGGGGTTGGCAAAGACACAGGCAGGAACTAATTGAGGAGTTTGATGTTGACTGAGTGCCTTTCCTAAACTGTATGGCCACTATGCAGAGAAACAGGCTCTGCAGAGTAACCTGATTTAAATCCTGGATGGTCATCTCTTAGCCGTATGGCCTGAAGGATTGAGTTGGTCTCTCTGCAGCTCCATAGCTATAATACAGGGATAACAATACTACAGGGTTGTCGAGACACACCGGGAATAGCAATGAGCACATGGTCAGTGCTCAACAAATGGTAGTAACAAATGTCGAGTGTCTACCATGTACCCGACACTGTGCAGACACCAATAAACGCTAAACACCATTCATGTAGGGAAGGCATTATTGCAGCATTTTTATGTCAAAGATCTGAAAGTTACAAGCTGTTAAGCAGCCAAGCCAGCAATCACCCAATCTATCTTGGAACTGCAGCCTTGGCCACCACTTCTGCAAAGTCCTCTGGGCAGCAGGCCCTGGGGCGAGAAACCGGGCCAACCTGCTATATGAACATCCTCCTGATCTGAGGCCAGATGGGGCCAAGCCTAGAAGGCTGGGTCTTTGCCAGGTGTTGAGCAGCGAGACCCAGACAATCTGAGGGAGCTGCTTTCTCCACCCAGCATGAGCTACATTTGAGTGCCCTGGTATGCTCATCCAAACTCCCCAACCCAGGGGTACTTGCATGCCTGCTGACCAGGGACTGATCTCTCATCTTTTCCATGGCACCAGTCACTATGACCCAAACATCAGCCAGGGGCAGAGTCCTGTGGGAAAAGGCTGATGGATCCCTTCAGGAGTAAGGAGTTTGCCTTCTAAATGAGGCAACAACACCTAAGGACGAGTAACTAGCAACAGGGCATTCATCATGAAAGGCCAAAAAAGTAGTGTGGAAATCGGGTCTTGGACGGAATTCAAGAAAGAAGAGCAAAATGACTTTTGGCTGGGGTGGCTTACCTGTGACCACCTAAAAGAGGCCATTTAGGTGATGTCATAAACTGAAGTATCTACAAGAATTGGGCATGGCCAGAACTTGAGTAAAACAAATGAAGCAGGCTCATGTCACACAAAGGGGATGGTGGGGACACCTTTGACTTGGGGGCTTCCTTGTCCTGTTTGCCAGATGCCACGTGCTGACCCTTGCAACACAGTACGCCCACCCCACAGTAACGTTTCTTTTCTGAGCTCAACTGGGATCATCTAAGAGAGAACTTGAGACTTAATGTAATTCCTGCCAAATCACAGCAGGGGTCGTAGAGGTGGCGAGATGGCTGGGGATACGCAGAAATGGCTGTGTGCGCTGGAAGAGCTTGTATCTAACTAAGAAGTTTTAAGGAGGCATGCCTGCTGGTCCTAGTGTCTTAGTCCATTTGGGCTGCCATGACAAAGAACTAGGTGGCTTATGATCCACAGAAATTTATTTCTCCCAGTTGTGGAGGTTGGAAGTCTGAGATCAAGGTGTCAGCATGGTTGGGTTCTAGAAAGGGCCCTCTTCAGGGTTGCAGACTGCCATATTCTCATTGTACCCTCACATGGTAGAGGGGGAAAGAAAGAGAGCTTTCTGGGGTCCCTTTTAGAAGGGCACTAATCCCATTATGACAGCTCTACCCTCATGACCTAACCACCCCGCAAAGGCTCCTAATACCCTCACATTTAGGATTAAGATTTCGACATATGAATGACCGGAAAGGACACAACATTCGGTCCATAACATTAACTGTGCTTTTCCTCAACAATTGCTATGAGGTAAACACTGAATCATTTGACTTACTGGACTTCCCATTTTGTGTTGTATTGGAGCCAAATATTTAGCTCACTCAGTGCAAATATGTCTTTCTGTTTTCCATTTTAGCCTCATTCTTGCCTCTATTTTATTTTATTTATTTATTTTTTTGAGACAGAGTCTCACTCTGTTGCCCGGGCTAGAGTGCCATGGCATCAGCCTAGCTCACAGCAACCTCAAACTCCTGGGCTTAAGCGATCCTTCTGCCTCAGCCTCCCGAGTCACTGGGACTACAGGCATTCGCCACCATGCCAGGCTAATTTTTCTATATATATATATTTTTAGCTGTCCATATACTTTCTGTTTTTAGTAGAGATGGGGTCTCGCTCTTGCTCAGGCTGGTCCGGAACTCCTGACCTCGAGCGATCCTCCCGCCTCAGCCTCCCAGAGTGCTAGGATTACAGGTGTGAGCCATCCTGCCCGGCCCTTGGCTCTATTTTATGTATATCTTTCTCAGGTATCTCTTAATATTCATCATTTATATTCTCTTTTATTTTGTATAAGAACATTCCATTATTCATCAACAACTGGGAAGCATAAAACAACTGATTTGAATAGCCACCTCCATCTCTCTTACTTCCTGACCTACACTAGATGATTTCTACAGTTCACACTTTATTTCTGAAGAACAATAAAAAAAGAGCCACTGGTGCTTCAGCCTCATTTAAAAAATAAAATAAGCAAAAACTGTCATTATAATGATGGTGACAGGCAACACTCTATTACAGATTTTCCTAACAAAGCCTTACTTTTAGACCAGAAGAGCAAATTCTCTGCAGTACCACAGGTAGAGAAAGTTCCTATCATCTCTAAAAGAGAAACCACAAGGTTAATCACCGTTGTAGACTCTAACAGAGAAAATAATGCTGGAGTTAATAAAAATTCAATTAAATAATTTTTCCTTCCCCAATTCCAGCCTCATTCAATCTTTTTATGATTTCTCAACTGTTAAAATACCAACGATAACCACACAAAACTACCCAACCACCTGTAATAGAAATAGGCCACTTTACACCTGGTTCAGGCCAGATTTTTGCTCTTGGCTAAAGGAAAGCTTCAGAGAGCAAAGGGCAGGTTGAAATTGCCTACTAATGTGCATTCCTCCCAAACATCTTACCATAAACTAAGCCAAGGTTATGATAACCATTTCTCTAGTTTGCATTTTATTGTTAGCTACCAACAGCTCTTACTTCTGAGGGGAAAGAATTTAAAAACAAAAAACTCAGCGCACTCCAACGGATGCTTTATCTATGATTTTACCACCAACATACAATAGTAAACCCATACATAACTCTACTGTATTTATGCTTTATAATCTGTACATTCTCTAGTTAAAATGCATTATCATAGGCCAGACAGAATCTGTCCAGAATTACTTGGATAAAATGCTGTATCATCCACACATTTTCCTTCTGATTAATCTGGAGGTTGGAGTCACTGTCTCAATGGTTTCTGGCTTGTGAGACAATGCTGAATTTATGCTTTCTATTTTCTTAATCCTGTGCTGGCTGGCTGACAGCCAAGTCCCCTGCCACTGCTTCAACCCATAAGCATGCTACAGTGGAGTCCAGCCTTTTTTGGTCTCGCAGCCTTGAGGGCAGTGCAAACCAGCTGAATCCAACTTTACCTCAATCACACCAGGCAGGGAATTTCAAGGACCATAAACTTAAGATTTGCCAACCTATGATCAAGTTACAGGTCTTAAAATGACTGCATTATTGTAAAAGGATAGCATGACTGCTGAGTGTGACAGATTTTCGTACATTCACACACCCCTGTGGGATACTAAAACAGGAAATCAAATCTGAACATAATTGATCTCTTGCCAGTTCTCCAAAAGACACGTTTGTGGCACAGAAGAGAAAGAAGTATTATCATTTTAAAATCAAGTAGCTAGAATCTGACCCAAGTCAATAAGCCAATCACATTTTCCCTATTTTTCTTTGGTTATTCAGTCTAAAGTATTGTCATCCTGTTCTTCCCCATAAATGGAAAATTCAAGCATGTTTCTCCTTGACACGTATTCTACAATCTTCCCTTTCATATTGGCACTATGGTTTTCATGAGAAAAGGTAGAAAACAATTGTGAACATCTCAGATAATGTATCTTCCAAACTGCTGTTTTTACTTGATTGGGTATGTTGGTGTGGAAAGTAAATAATTTGATGGTATGGAGAATATGTAATAGCAACTTATTTTAAAAGTATAAAGCTCATATATTACAAAGTAAAATTCAAAAAGAAAATCACAAGCAGTTTAAAGATAAGATGCTTTTTGTGCTTCTTTTTGCAAAATACAGGGGATCTTCAAGAAGTAATTTGGGCAGATTTTCTACTGTTTTTCAAATTTATAACCTGTAGCCCTATAAATTTTTAAATCCCTTAACAGAGCTAACTGTAAGAACAACCAAATAATCTTTCGGTGGAAACAAGTCTTCAAGATCACATGTAGCTAAGCTAATAAAAGTTTTGCTTTTTTTTTTTTTTTTTTTGCCTTCTCAAAAGACCCAGACCACTAGATTTTTCTTGTATCTACTTTAACCATATAGGCTTACAAAAAACCTGTTAGTTCCCCTTAAAAGATCATATTTTTCCTTTGCTATTTATTTTCCTTTGTTCTAGAGCTTTTCTATGCTTTTAAAATAAGCATTATTACAACAGTTTTCCCAAAAACAAACCAACGTAGAAGTCCTTGCATTCATGAAGCACTGAATTAACTCTATAGTAGTGCACTAGTCTTCTGCTATTCCCTCATTACCCTTTTTGCTTAATTTACTTGTGGTTGTGCCATCAACCAATGGAGATAGACAAAAAGCACTGAACCTTCTAACATATTTAGGAAATGTTTGCAATATATTGGTTTTTTACAAGTCTTTTATTAAAAAACTCAACAAAAATATATAATCAAGCATTTTACATAATGCATACATTCTTAATATCTGCAGGTAAGATAAATAACAGAAGGCAAAAGCAGATACACTGGATTGCTTCTCTTTGGCAAGTCACCAGTATCATCCCCTGCAGAAACATAATAAGTGTTTTAAAAAAAAGCCACGGTCTTAAAATAATTGTCCCTTAGTAAAAACAAATATTTAGCAATAACACAGCAGATGGATTTTCCAAATAGACTAATATTTATAATACTTTATACCACAAAGGTAAAGTAGCAAGCTGTTTCCAAAATTAAGGCCCACAGCAGTATTTAGAAGAAGGGGAAAAAAAAAAGACATCCTTTTTCTAGTTAAATCCTGGCTCTGGTTTTTTTTAAACAATGTCACATTCAAACTCCACCTTTCCCTATACAAAAACTGTGTTTCATTTGCAGGTCAGTCTGACACCCCCTGCTTCCCCAACCAAACACATTTTGTATGAGGCAATTCAGCTTAAGTCAATATTTAACATGTCAGTGTCCCAAAATAAAAAAATTCCTTCCACTTTACAGCACAGATACATATTGTGGCTCTACTGAAGCAATATACACATGTCAGAACTAACAATTAGAAAAGCAAAAGGGTCTATTCAACATATAGCAGCTTGTATCTAAATATATACATGTATGTATATGCTTTCACAGTTAGAACTTAAAAAAATTTACATTTGATATGTTCAGAAATATTTCTATAATCCTAGTCTATAAATAATATTTTAAAAGCTCAACTGATCAAAATGCAGTACAAGAACGTATCAAATTAAATAAATCTTCTAAACCTTTAAAAACAGATACTTGAAGTCAGTAAAGCTTGAGGTTTGTATAAAGTGTATTCTGTCAGTCCCTACTATTAATAGTAGGGAAGGCAGAATCTTCTAAATACGATAGGAGAGAAACTCCAAAACTTTGGAAGGAATCGGCAGCTCCCGGACTTCTTGGGTGGGCATCACTCTTCGGATTGACAGGCGACATAAATGTTGAAGGCTTGGGACTTGCCTTGGAGTGGCCCAAAAATACACACTTCCATCATGTGTCCTAAACAGAAACGAAGCATAAAATTAGTTACTCAAGCATGTGTATTTCAACATCCCTACAGCTCAAATAATTATCATTCAAGGCTGTGTATTAGAGTCACAAACTTCACATTAAAACTTAACTAAAGAGAACAAACCAATGATATACCCTAAGACAAGGAAATATTATAAAGAGCACTTATTGGTGAATTACTGACAATAAATTACTGGCTGCTTTACCTAAAAGCCACCTTAAATTCCCCTAACCATCCCTTGGAGAAAAGAGAAAAATATATTTACCCAGCAGCTAAAACACTGCCATCAGTAGAAAAGGCACAACAAAGACCATTGCTCAAAGGTGCAACTTGTACTGGATAATCCTCATCAATTCTCCAGAATCTCACCATTCTGGAAAGGAAATAAATTATCTAGTGAGTATCTAGGAGGAAATTTAAGGTAAAAGCAACTTTTAAAATTTACAAAGAAATGCCATTGTGTTCTGAGTCACAAAATACACACATATCACTGCAACAGGTAATTACTGTAACTTACTTTATAAAATATTTTAGTCTATACCAGGTGGTAATTTGGATCAACTCACACTTAAGAGAGAGACTACAATGCACGGCTGCCTTCCCTTCCCAGCGTTCAGACCCATAATGTTTAGTTTTCCTCTTTCTTACACTTAAAAGATAATCATCTAATGTTTTACCCTCTTCCAGATATTTATAAAGGCTTTTAACCTAGATAGTGTGTGTCTAAGAATACAGTGGAGAACTAATATGCAGAATCTATCTGAGCAAACAGAAAACAATGGTGGTTAATGAAACTCTCCCCATATATTTGTCAATATTCTGGAAAGATAATGAGTTGCTTTATGAATTATGTGACCAAACTGCTCAGTGTTATAATCCATGAACATTGTATGATAAAAGCATGAAAAAATGGAATGCCTGTAACTAATTTCTGCTTCTTACCAATAAGAACATCTTATTCATGTGACATTTTATCTTCTAGTCTGAATCATAGTGGATACAAATTACTATGGTTTTACTATTTCTTCACTTTAGAAATTTCCTTCTGCTTCAACCTTTATAAGATACTACTTTAAAAAATCTCTGTGAGCTGGGCTAAAAGCTGATTAAGAATCTATCCAGTTCGCTTAATTAAACAAGAAACACAAGAAAAGGCATGCATTATCTTTAGTTTACATGGATAACTGTTGAGGACAATATTCCTTTTTTATTTAGGGTGGGGGATTGTGAGGAGTGGTGTTCAGTTGCCTTTTTTTTGTTGTTGTTATTGTTGAGACAGTGTCTCACTCTGTCACCCTGGGTACAGTGCAGTGGCATCTTTGTAGCTGACTGCAACCTCCAACTCCTGGGCTCTAAGCAATCCTTCTGCCTCAGCCTCCGGGGTAGCTGGGACTACAGGTGTGTGCTGCAACACCTGGCTGGGTTGTTTTTTTTTTTTTTTCTTTGTATTTGGTAGAGACGGGGTCTCACTCTTGTTCAGGCTAGTCTGAAACTTCTAAGCTCAAATGATCCTCCTGCCTCAGCCTCCCAGAGTGCTAGGATTACAGGCATGAGCCATCGCGCCTGGCCCAGACCAATATTCTTTTAAAACACATCAGCATCTCCAAAGGTCTTGTCTAGATAAAGATGTTAAAACTCTAACTACAGAAAGGCCTTAAGGCTTAAGAATGTTTTCATTAAGTAGAAAGATGAAAGGAAATCTTTAAAAGGCAATAAGAAGTCAGTCAAGCTATAATTCACATACTTACTTATCATCAGCAAGGCTTGCAATATGCAGTCCATCGTGACTAAAAGATACAGATCGTACCCATCGGTCATTTGCTCCTCCAGCAAATATTGGAGTAGGTGGGGGAAAGAGGTGCCTGAGGTCAAATACATGCTTTCAGTGGATATCAGTTACTTCAAGAAACAAAACTACACAGGTACAAAGTACGCATCTCTTTGAATAAGGTTTAAAGTATCCTTAAGAAATACAACTGAGACTGAGTAGAGCTGAAATTATTAATCTCTTCTTCACAATGTGGTTGGTTTAAGACAGTAAGCTTAGGTCCAGCTTTCGTTTTAAAATCATTTTTCCCCAACATGAAACTTTAAATGTAATTACCACTTCTACAAAGAGTCAGGTATTGTTAAATAGTGAAACCTATATCCGGAGAGCCAAATTATTTATTGAATGGTATTTAAAGCTTTGCATCATTCAACAGTTTAAGTAACAAAATTTTAAACTATGGTAGATTGTAATTTTAGCTTTTGTATATTAGTGATTCTAATTATTCATATAACTTAAAAGCTATCTTGATAGCCAGAGATGAATTATAGATGAAAACAATTCATGTTGTACCCACCCAAATTCCATCAGAATGTCTCCATTATATGGATCCCAAATATATACTCGAGTATCATAAGATGCAGTAGCCAGTAATGCTCCATCAGGAGAAAAGTCACAAGCTACAACATCATGGTGATGTCCTTCTAGTTTCCGTATCATGGTATATTTATCCATATTCCAAAGGAAAACCTGCAATAAAAAGGCAAATGTTATAGCTTCATTCAGATACACAGAGGACAAAATGGCACATCTTAAACTAAACTGCTAAATTTAGTTAAGATTATATTAAATTAAACATTATAAATTATGAGTAATTTAAAGAATATGCTCAGTGTCATAGATTAAAATCAGTCTTTAAGTTAATTAAAGCAGACATGCAAATTCTATTTCAAATGTTTTTCTGTTAAATGTTAATTAAAAAATAAGCCTAAACATAAAGGCAATGCAATTTAACCACAAAGTTATACTGAAATCCATTTATTCCAAAAACTAATTAACTAAAATATACAGAAATAAATAGGGTTAAATACTACAAACCCCCTTTTCTTTTTTCCAGAAACTACCAAATTTTTAAAAAATATACAGACAGAAAACGTAAGGTTAACAAATTGTTACTCCATTGGCATCTCCCTTTGAGATAATCACTTGTTTACAATAGGCTTGGGTCACCAACGTGAGCCTAGGAAGAGAAACAGATACTGCAAGCAAAGAGAATTTTCACAGCCAAATGAAATTTATTTGGCAAACAACAAGGATGTTAAACCACATTACAAAATGAAAATGCTATTTTATGAAAATAATATAATTACAACATTTCTGTGAGTCAAGATTTACCAATCTTATTTTTCCCAAACTGACCACAATCATTAGTCATTTTAAGTATATATAAAACAGTTCAATTACTTAAGAACAAGTTCACATACAGTTTTAGATTCTAAAGATCAGTAGTTAGACTGTGCAGAATAGCTCCAAATAGGATTCTAATGTTTACTTCAGTCTGTTATATTAAATGTGAGCTTGGAGGTTTATAACAATCCTAGTAAGATAGCGTCTCCTCCTCTTGGGAGTAAAGCAATCCTTTTTGCTACTTTTTTTCTGCACAGACACAACATATTATTTGCAAAGGAAAATAAGTACAAATTTTAAGTTGGATCAAAGACTTAAGATATCTCTAACATCTTAAAAGAATTCCAAAAAATAGCACAGAGAAACCATTTGAAAGTCAATTACTTTACATTAAATTGGTTTCACTTGTCAAGACTCCCAATTCCATCAAACTGGAAGATCAATTTACTCGGAGGAGTCAGGGGGAAAATTATTTTAAAAAAGAAAAAAAGAAAGAAAGAAAAGCAGAAAGTGGACATCGACCAGCACCTGTGTACGTACAGTACACCTTGCAGCCGAATGCAAGGTTACTTCATCCTATGGTAAAGGTCGCCCCCAGCCCGGTAGCCAGAGATGCCACTCTTTCTGCCCAGCTAACACCATTGTGCGCCTGTGTGCGAGTGGTGCCAGCATAACCTCAATCACACCAATATTGCTGCCACCACCTGTGACAGGGAAAGCAAGAAGCATATGGAAAACACACAGCCTAAAATAGCAATGTCAACATCTAGCTTTGTTCTTCTTATGATTTTTAAAGAACTAAACTATTTTATTCTAAACTTCTAACATTTGTAACTATCATTTTACTATACGTCTTGACTAAATAAAATGCATTTTAATTAGCCTCCCACCCCCCATTAATTCAAAGTGTATTTGTGATCACCACATGTACTTGGACTTCAACCCATTTCATAAATATGACACTACTGAGGTCCCTTTAACTACTAACTCAGCTGGTAAACAGCTAAAAGAGTTCATTAATAAGCATAACCCTCTTAAGAGTCATTTTACTTAAACTGTCTATAGGTATGCTATGTAAAACAGACAATATCAAATCTCATCTATAATTCACTCTAGGACATACATAAGTGCTATTTTTATTCTCATTAGGTTTTTAAGTTACTTTTTTCAGTTAAATGTCCAGGACCAGCTGGGACTCAAAACTTTAAAAACAGCAAACTGGACAAAAAAAATAGAACAACAGAGAAGAAAATAATTAGCAAGGGAATGTCTTAACATATGGACTAGATCTCTTCTATAGGCACATAAACTTTACTAGATCTTACAAAAAATAAATTTGACATACCCCCTCATTTTATGAATATTATCCCTAAAAACAATCCAACTTCTCACTTCATAATCAATAACTATATTTAATTTCCTTCATGCAAATTCTCCCCATCATGAAATTAAACATTTAAGATATTCGTGACACCGAGCACAGACTTAATAGGTTACTTAGATTTAAAATGATTATACACACATTATTATAATCCAATTCACAATGAATGTACAAGAACTTTGACACATACTGTTTTACTGGCTCCAACTGAACACAGCATGGAAGAGTCAGGAGAGAATGCACAGCTGTACACCCAGTTCTGATGCCCCCTCAATACTTTCATCATGTTTCCTGAACAAAAAGAAATATCTGTCAACCTAGAATCCATTTCAAATGAGAAGCATTTCAAAATGGCAGTCAATCACAGGATCACAAACTTACAGCTAAAAGCAATTTATCTGTAACAGGGGTTGGCAATATGCACCAGCTGCTTATTTTTGTAAATAAATTTTATTATAACACAATCATGCCCACGTTTATGCTGTGCTACTACGGCAGACAGCACAGTCCACAATCCTAAAATATTTAACATCTAGTCCTTTAAGAAAAAGTCTGGGACTGTTCATCTATAGAAAACAGAATTCTTTTTGTCCAATCCCATCATTCTACAAACGAAGGAACTGGAACTTAGCAAGGTTAAGATACTTGTTGAGCATCTTCAAAATGTCTTTCATTTTTCTTACTTTTTGGTAACCTACATTCCACTCCAAAGTCCTTGTGTATTCTACCTATAGCACACAACTATGCTTAAGTATATTTAACTCTTAGTTTTATAAATACTTATACTGAGTGCTTCTTACGTATCAGGCACTATGCCAGCACAGAGGATATAGCTGTGAATAAGACAAAGTCCCTACTCTCTTGGACCTTACATTTTACTGTGCCGACATTCATAAAACGTATGCATATAACCAAAATTAGGTTGCGATAAACAAGCACCATTTGATCTGCAAAGGAAAATAAAAATTTAATAATCAAACTATTTTAACTGTTGGGATCTCTTTGCCCTTCAACAGCTAAGCAATCAGAGAACTGGTAAAATGCAGAGAAGGTACTTCATGATTTGTTAATGTCAGCATATTACTTTATTAAGCAATAGTTACTACTCAACAGCTGGACTGTCTCCAAATCTGAGGGTTCTTATTCCTACACCACATTAAATTTAAGTTATATCATCCCTGGGCAAGCCCGTCAACCTCCAGCTTAAGGCTGTTAGAGCACCAGCAAATCATATTTAAATATAAGGTTTTTTGTTAAAAATGTAAACTCTTTCCTTAGGGACTAAGAAGGGGGCAGAGATGGTCATCTCTGGTCCTCTCAAATTAAGATACCCTCTCCAAAACTTTGTAAGCATCACCTGTATCAAGGTTTCAGAAAAAGGTGAGCACTTGTCATTGACATTATCTTTCTATTACATTGGAAGATAAATCTTTTGCTTTTTATAAAAGAATTCCTAGGGCCAGGCGCGGTGACTCACGCCTATAATCCTAGCACTCTGGGAGGCCAAGACGGGAGGATCACTCAAGGTCAGGAGTCCAAGACCAGCCTAAGCAAGAGCAAGACTCCCATCTCTACTAAAAATTAGAAAGAAATTAGCTGGACAACTAAAAATACACAGAAAAAATTAGCAGGACATGGTGGCACATGCCTGTAGTCCCAGGCACTCGGGAGGCTGAGGCAGTAGGACTGCTTGGGCCCAGGAGTTTGAGGTTGCTGTGAGCTAGGCTGATGCCATGGCATTCTAGCCCAGGAAACAAAGGGAGACTCTGTCTCAAAAAAAAAAAAAAAAAAAGAATTCCTTAACCTATCCACTTATTATTGTGCTTATTATTAACATTTACATGTTATAAATTCTGCTACGTAAATTGTTTAAATCTAAATTTTATTAGATTACTAAATTACTTCAAGATCTACTTAAATTTTCACTAAGCAAATGCAGGAAGTTAACCCTCCCTAAGATAGAAAAAATAAAGTAACAAAGACCAGTTCACGTAGGACCCTAAATCTGATCGAGATTTTTGTCCTCAAATACTTGATACAGATCTGTGTGGTTAGTTTCTGAATAATATCAGATTATAATTGCTGCTTCCTATTCTGGGTCATATTTATGATTTTGTTTGATCTACTAAGGAAAAGGAACCAAAGAATTAAGTAGAGAAAAGGACGCTCTGATCATATGCTATTTTAAAAGTCAAAGGCCCCAGATAAACCCTTATACCTCTCAATAGTAATATTAGGAAACTAATCCTTTTCCACAGCCTGGAAAACAGACATACCATCATCTTTCAGGTCCCACACTCTGAGAGTTTTGTCTCTTGAAGCTGACACTAGAATCAAGCTCCCATCTGGAGCAAAAGTTAAATCTCTGACCACTTCGGTATGATCTACCAAGTTAAGGAGGAGTTTTCCTAAATGTGATGGAGGGGGGGAAAAAAGACAATATTAATATTTTTATCAACTCCTTTTAAAAAATAGGGTTGTTCACCATTAAAAAAATGAATAAAAATTCTTGGCTACCTCCTTAAAGTATAAAATGACTTATTTATTACTGCCACTATTGTTACCATTAAAGATTTACTATTAATATTTACATTGTTTTAAAATGGATTCTTTCCAAGCTAGTAAAGCCTAAGTTTATCAAAAAAAAATTAAAAGGGAATTCCTGAAATGTAAACTCCCAGATCATGTTAATTTAATATTAAGAAAGCCCCCACATTATCATTTTTCAAATCTTTGAACAGTATGACTTTAAAATATAAAATCAAATTATTCCTTTGCTTGTATTTCCTTGACCTTGGATTACTAATGCACTGTCAAACTCCCCAAAAGATACATGTTATCCCACAACAACTTTAAATTCACACATAATCCCAGTGGAAAAAATGTACTTTATTTTTCTAATACCATAAGAGTTTTGTTTTCTAGGAAACTTTATGTGTTTATCTTAAATTTTTTTTTCAAGAACCCAAACAAATTTTGATTCATTATCCCCATTCATTATTAGCATCACTTGCTGTGTTCTAATGTATGTATTGTTTTAATGCTCATTTTAAAAATCCTTTACATTTTTGAATACATAATACATGCTACAAACCAATTTAGGCAGTGAACACTACGTTTATTTTTAATTGCCCAAAGAATTTAACTTCTCAGCCTGTCTAGTTGGACTTTAGATAAACTGTCACTAAAACCTTCCAAAGGTTAGATAATGATTGTTGAAACTTGATTTGCTTCTTGAAAGCCTCTAAGCTATCAATCATTGAAAAAGTATGTAAGAAAACACCTTGCTATTTGAGTCATAAACTAAATTACTAGTTTATAAATGATAATTAAATAACATTTCTTAGACGTGCCCTTCCCTACTGCAATATTCTCTGAAGAGTGAACTCTATATTGTTTTCCTAAATTAAAATCATGAGCTAAAGATGCTGTTAAGGTCAATTATAAAGACACACTCATAGCAACAATTCTTAATTTTCAGTAAGTTAAAACCCTTAAATCATATATTCCAGTGCCTATAACCAGTGTCTTCCATTATAAAATAATTAGATTTGCTTTTAAAACTATGAATCCATACCTGTGTATACATCCCATATTTTGATACGCCCATTGTTTAACCCTGTGGCAAGGAGTAGCTGATCTTGTCCAAATCTGAATCGATGCCATTCTATATTTACACAACGACTCTGTTTTTCTGGAACTGAAGACCCAAAAGCAAGACTCCAGACTATATCTCCACAGTCTATAATATGTTCACGAGGCTTATTTTTCTGACCACCATCACTATTTTGCCTTGACAATCTTAAACTGCTTGAATTGGTAACATTCTTGGTGCCATGCAAGAGACTGGAGGAAAAAAGATTAAAATTGAATTATTATTTATTCTGGACTCTTCTGGATATTGAATAATCATGAATGTTTATAAAAACAACCACAATATAATTATAGTAATACTAAGTAACAATAGAATCCTATAGATCGGAAGGGGAAAAGTTGCTATTTGAACCACAGGAGAAGGAGCAAATAAATTTAGATCATTAATAAAAATTCTTAGTGGCTGAGAAAAAGTTCAATAAAGCAATTTATAACCTATTTGCCTCCCAAATTTTCCTCAAAACCATTGTATCAATTGGGACTCCTTCAACCTGAAAGCAAAAACATTAATATAAACAAGCAAAAAACACCCCAGTAACTTAATATATCATCAAGCTGATCCCAGAAAATTACCATTAAAAAAACCCCTTAAACCATAATAATCAATTTCTCATACTTTCTAGACCTAAAGTAATACGTAATAAGACCACTAATGAATATAACCATGTAGGTCTACTAGATACAAAAAGGAAAGACTCAATTTAGCATACGATACATTTTAGAAAAACTTTCAACAAATATTCAAACTCAATGAAAAAAATACATAAAATATAACTACATGATCTATGTACCACTGTTATCCAATAAAATGTTGTAAAATCCAAAGTGAATCCAAGAAGTTTCACATAACAAAGGTTACCTGCTCTGGCACAGCACAATACATACGCTAACAGGGAACAATTAATTTGCCCTTTAAAATATAGAATAACTTAAAGACATGTAAATATCTGAGAAAATATTCTATACTGTATAAATAAAGCCAGGCAATTCTTTAAAACAATTTTCCAACAAATATATTCAGCCTATGATTAAGACACATTTACAATACCATCTATGAAGGAAAACTTAAACATCAAAATGTTTTTATTACCCTGCACTGGCAGAAAATGATAAATTCCACAAACAGATACAAAATATAAAAAAGAAAAGAGTCTTACAAGTTCTTAAGGCACTGGGACCATGGGACAAGCTTTACTGTACGATGTCCTTGTGACCAAGCAAAGTATGAACCATCTGGAGCAAAAGCGACAGTCCAATTTTCACGACCACATTTCTTGTCAAAAGGAGCTGCTGGAGCTAGAAGTTCACCTATAGTCCGTGATCTCACTAAAAAGAAAAAGAAAAATACAGGATATCATATGTAACCAACAATGAATGTAAGACTGCTTCCATATTACTTTAGGATTCAATGAATTTTTTCTCTTTTCTATGTAGAGAGGATAAAGTGAGTTCTGCTTTCCACTTTCTAAGGGGAAGTATGTGATCTGAAGATCTCTTAACAATAATAACTATCTTAAAGTTTTGGTACAGTGATTTTCCTAAAACTTCCCAATGCAAGAGTTAAAAAAAAAAAAAAAAAGGTCAAATAATAACAACATAATGACCAAGCAGTGCTAGCAATTATTAAAGTCCTAACTTAATTTTTTTATTTTTTTTTGAGACAGAGTCTCACTCTGTTGCACGGGCTAGAGTGCCGTGGCGTCAGCCTAGCTCACAGCAACCTCAAACCCCCGGGCTCAAATGATCCTCTGCCTCAGCCTCCCAAGTAGCTGGGACTACAGGCATGCACCACCATGTCCGGCTAACTTTTTCTATATATTTCTAGTTGTCCGGCTAATTTCTTTCTATTTTTAGTAGAGATGGGGTTTTGCTCTTGCTCAGGCTGGTCTCGAACACCTGACCTCGAGTGATCCTCCCACCCCGGCCTCCCAGAGTGCTAGGATTACAGGGGTGAGCCACCGCGCCCAGCCTCAAGTCCTAACTTTTGATTACATTATGTTTTCATCAAATTACTAACATTTAAAATGCAAGAGCATAAAATTACTTTGCAAGAAAGGTATCTTCCAAATTAATTTTTTTAGCCTTCAAAAACCATAAACCACTATAGAATATGATTATTATACCATTACTCAAAGGAAAGCACTACAAAATGGCCTATTGAAACATGAACATTCTTATCCTTTTCATGCACACGTCATGAAAATTACAAAACCCTTAGAACTAGAAGGGACTTAAAGGTTGTCTAGTCCAACCTACCCAATCAGTGCTTTAAAACGAATTGTATCTGTGATTCTCAAATAGTGGTGCTCAAGAGTCTTCCTAATGGGCCCCAAACTGACTCAAAAAAATAGAATAAGACAAAAAATGGGCAATGTCATACATTTTTAATTTAGTTAATACTACTCAAATTTTGCATTCATAACAAAAATTGGCATATTATCAGAGCAAATGAAGAACATTACTTCCACATGGAACAAAAAGCATACCAACCAGCTCCTACTACAAGGCACGCATGCAAACTCAGCCGGAATCTAATTTTGGGAAAAGAGCCTCTTTATCAGTATATCACCAATACTGTTTTGGGTTAGTGTTGATTTCAAATTTTACTAGTTTTCCTTTTTTGTTATAAGTTATTATCAGTTTAGCTTCCCTATTATTACCTATTTTGTGGTCAGTTGTCTGGTCAATTCTACAATATATAATAAAGCATTTTTATATGTTTTGGGCTTAAACTTTACAACTGAACTTTAATATGTTCTATGTACGGCAGTTCAAATAAGAACCACTTATACTCCTATAACTAGAGAAGATCTATACACACAAACCCCTAAAATGTACTCATTCAGTGACACTTTCAGACTGAATGTGTGCTCTGCCAATAGTTAGATAGCACCTGACATATAACCGGTGCTCGGTAAATATACTGAATGAATATGAAAGTACGTGTATGAGCTCCCATTCTTGATTTAAATATGTTCCTTGCCCAATTCTTTGACACATTAACAAATGAGTAGTTTAAAAAAAAAAAAAAACCTGAGACTTATTTTTCTATGATATTCATAAATAAGAATACCTACTAAGATTTATTCTATTTTGGTACATCTGATATTAGCAGAAATTTTTCCTTTTAATGACTCAAAATCTTTCTCCTACCACTCTATCTGCTCAGTACTGATTCTGACCTAAGTCCAATCCTGGTCTCATGACATTTATATATATTAAACATAGCCATGACATCAGCAACTGAATCTTTTTGCCAGGCTAAAATATCTCTAGTCCTTTCAATCATTCCTTAGATGCCATGATTTAAAGTCCATTCCCCATCTTAACTTCACACTTTTCTGGATAAATTCCAGTTAATAGTGGCCCACATAAAAGTGGCACCCAGAACTAAACACAACACTTCAGGTGTGGTTCAAACAAGGTAGCAGAGCCCTCCATGCACCTCACCCATATTAATGCAGCATAGGTGACATTAACTTTACTGACAGTGACCCAACTTTTAAATACAAAATTCACAAACTGGTGACCCTCAGATGCCTGCAGAATGATTATTTTCTTTAGACAGGGTCTCACTCTGTCACCCCAGCAAGAGTGCAGTGGCATCATCACACACAGCTTCACTGCAACTTCCAACTCCTGGGCTCAAAAGATCCTCCTGCCTCAGAAGTGATTTTTAAATATACTAATGATTTCAGAAAAAGCATGCAGCTCCTGGTTTACCTACATTTTTCCAAGCCCATAGTCTTACATGGTCATCTCACTATGGTCCTTCATACGCATGGCTTCTGAATTTGCAATCCCTGTCAAAATCTTTTTTTAACTAGAGTTTCTGTTTAGCCACATCTCTCTTTTAAACCCCATAAATTTTAGGAGAAAAAAGCAAGGTTCACAAATAAGGGAAGCAAGTTTTAAAATGCAACTGAAAAGCCCTTGGGTTAAACTAAGTGAGAATATTGATATAACTTATATATCAAGGGTCAGCCCTTGCATTCAACTTCAAAAACATCTGGTAAATTAGACTAGCACTCAGCTCTCTCTTAGCGAGCACAAACAATACTTCCTACAGAAGATTCCTTTTTTTTTTTAGTCTATATTTTAAGATTACTCTATACTTTTCTTTTTTTACCTTGGTCACAATCATGAAACTCCTTTAATATAAAAGGAGTGGTAATAAATTAACAACTAAAAAACAAATAAATTAATAACTATTTGAAACTTGGCTGGTTCAAACAGCAAAAGACCATGAAATAATAAGCTATTCTATCCTCAAATATACAGAAATTCAAGAAATTAGGCCATTATACAAACTGCCAAATACATTATACTGTTACAAGTATTTTACTAATAATTGCCTTGTATTTCCTTCACGGTTAGTTAACAAGCATATCAAAAGCTTTTTGAATGTTAATGAAATGATTTAAGCACTCCATTTAAATACTGGTACATTATAAGCCTAGCACAAAATTTCTAAGAAAGTGCTTTGAAAAAAAATTTTTTTAAGTCAGATCTTTATTACATTACCTGCAACTGTTCAATGTTAGCAACAAAAACGTATAATTTGGCTGGGCATGGTGGCTGCCACCTGTAATCCTAGCACTCTGGGAGGCCAAGGTGGGATCACAGCTGGAGCTCAGAAGTTTGAGACCAGCCTGAGCAAGCCCAAGAAACCTCATCCCTACTAGAAAAAATTAGCCAGGCACGGTGGTGTGCACCTGTAGTCCCAGCTAGTAGGGAGGCTGAGGCAGGAGGATCACTTGAGCCGAGGAATTTGAGGTTGCTGTGAGCTAGGCTAATGCCACGGCACTCTAGCCCCCGGCCCTCCCCCCAAAAGTATAATTTAATGACCTTGCATAACATAAAGGAAAGGCTGCCTCCCCTCGGAAATTAGCCATAAGATACAAAACTACATATTAATATCTGTACAGTGGT
The DNA here is from genome assembly GCF_020740605.2 of Lemur catta. NCBI lineage: Eukaryota > Metazoa > Chordata > Mammalia > Primates > Lemuridae > Lemur > Lemur catta. The sequence continues at coordinate 20,223,266 of NC_059142.1, forward strand.
AACACCTCGTCCAAGTCACTGCTAAACCAAGTTAATCACATTTAGCTCCTTCTTCACATTCCTTCCTGCAAAGGATGTGTGGCAGTGCCTCCTTAAAGGGCAGTAGCCCAGGGCAGTAATTCCTGTCATATAGAATTCCTTAATGATTGATTCAAAGAATCTTGCTTCTACTCTCAGTACATACTTGATTAAACCAAACTTGGCTTGGCTACAATTAATAACAAAGAAATGGGAAAAAGTTCGTTCTTACTCACTGATTAAAAAGATACACAGAAAAGTAAATGTTTAACCTTGTATACAAATGATACTTCAAAAAAAGAAACAAAGAAACAAACACTGGGGTTAAAAAAAAGCTTAGAAAAGGCCAAAGTTCTTCTAGATATTTGGCACTTGGCTAGTAAGTAACTTTTTATACCATATGCAGGAAATAACATGAGACGGAAATACGCAAAAAATAAATTAAAAATAACAAGCCACTTAACGGATGGTTCTATAAAGAAGCTCTATCCAATCCTTAGAAAAGAGGACTGGAAAGTTTTCAAAAACTGTTTATCAAGACGAGGTAAAATAAAGACAAACTAAAGGCAGATCACTCATCTATAATATTATGGTGTAGTGGAAGGACAAAACCCACGGGACTGATTACAAGAACATGTGACTTCTATGTCCCACTTCAAGACATACTAGTCTTAAAGTACAGTTAAAATAAAAACTGGACATGAATTTTGGGTGTTTTTGTATCTTTAAAATAGTCATTAAAACCACGGTTAAAGTCCCCTCCTGATCAGCCATTCAGTCTTATCCCTAAGAGCACAAAAGTCCAGAATTCTAAGATAGCTCTTTCTAGATATAAAAACTCACCCACATACAAGAGAGAGGGCGTTTGGACTGCTTCAGCCTCTCCTCTAGAAATACCTCCTCCCTCTATTTAGTAAAGACACACATTTACATCAAGAGCAGGAAAATGCAAATGCTCTCTACTCAGTGGCCATCGCCAATTTTTACTTAAATAACACAGTAAGATCAATGTTTATTAAGCATATCAGTCAATGCGCAGTACCCCAACACCCCCCAAAATTGTTCCAGTTCTTTTACTTAAAGAGGGAGGAGTATTCAAATAATGCGAGGTGCTTTCAACTGAGCAGGTATGGACGCACAACCTTCACACCCACTGCCCTGTCTTCAGCGGGCCAAGCCACTAAGCCAGAAAAACCTTTCCAGTTTGCTCTTCCGTAGAGCAGCCTTTCTTCGGTCACTCCACCCAACCACTCAGCTCCTCCCATGTGTGTTTGAATGATAACTCTTTGAGAGTCTCCTCCCCATAACCGCAGCCTTTCTTAACGTCCTACCATTTTTAAAATACTGTATTGCTTTTTCCAGGCTGTTGGCACCTCTTCTGGCAAGTTTCTCGATCAAGAGTTGTCAGTATACATGAGGACCCCTTCCTTTCATTGCACCTCTGAACACACAAGTTTACTTTTCCCACCGTAAGCTTAAATTAGAGTTGCTGAAACTTGCCCGTAACCCCTGGGAGTAACCCTCCCCTGTCCCCTCGACACTCAAGCCCCGCGTGGACCTCTGATGAAGAAACTGGGGTCCGAGGGATGAGCGCCCGCCTCGGCCACAAAGCAACAGGGAGGCCGGCTCGGACCGGCCCGGGGCTCGCTCCCACCCTCTCGCCCCTGCGCGCCCAGGCTCCCCTCGACCCTCCCTCCGCGCCAGAAGCAAAGCAGGCGCCGCGTCAACGTTGTTCCTATGTACCCCTCGGCAGACACGCACCCGCAGGGCCACCTCCTTCTCTTCGCTATAGGCTGGCGCCGCTCACTCGAGCTCTTCTCTCAGACTCGGAGACGCTTCCTCCCAAACCGCCTCCGGGGAGTCCCTGCCTCTCCTCAGTCCCACCCACAGTCCCATTCCTCACCGATCTCTTTCTCGTTGACCCTCGGGGGAAAGCTGGCCATCTATGGGGCACCGTCTGATTCCGGGGACACGATGCGGACGCAGCGACAGAGAAGAGAACGGCGAGCGCTGAGGGGCGTGACGCGGGCTCGGTCCCTCCCTGGCCCGGGGATGAAGGGGAGGGGCGGGGGCGGCCGCTGCGGCTTCTGCCGACTACCCCGGGAAAGCTCCGGAAGGCCTCGGAACAAACTACAGAGTCAAACACAGACAACAGACCCTGTACCCAGCCTCCCGCCTACGGACCAACAGAGATGCCCCAATACAGTCCACGACAAACGAGACACTGGAGACAAAATGGCGGGCGGCGCGGCAGATATCCGGACGGCGGGGGCGTGGTCACGTGACGTGGATGCCCTAGGCCCCGCCTCCAGACGCAGGGGACGTGACGGCCGGAGCGGGGCGCGCGCGGGCGTTGTCTGGGGCACCCGCAGGGGGAGATCCGGAAGAGCGCGGAGGCCCAGGCGGGGGAGGGTCCGCAGTGCTGCAGAGCGAGGCCGCGGGGCTGGGGCGGGACGTGCTGACTGTGCGGGTAACCCGGTCGCGTTTCCCCGGCCGGGATGCTCTAGCATGGCATTATAATTGAAGTGCCTTTGAAAAGGGCAAGCTGGGAGTTACATTTATGTATTCACCGACAGCTTAAAGATTGCATAGAATTTAAACCGGCTGAGCCGAAAAGAACAGAAAGACATTTCAGATGTTAACTCGATTTGGCCACCTCTCCAGCCCTCACGTGATGAAAAAGATAGGATGAGCATTAACATCGTGGTGCGTCACCTGTCTGGCGGCGATTGTTCTCAAGCGAGCCAGCCGGTTTTAGGAAGGGCTGAGGTTATGTGGAGTGGGGAACAGGAAGGAGACCCCAGCACGGCCGCGTCCCGCCGCGGGGCCTCCCTGGCTGCCTTTGTCCTGGCTGCGCCCCGCACCGGGCCTGTGCGGAGCTGGAGGTCAGCGGGGTCCCGGCCGCTGGCCGAGGCAGATCCCACTGAACTCAGAATCGGCCCTTCCTCCACCCGTAGGCCTCTAGGAGACAACTAGCTATTCACGCATCGGAACTGATAAAAGTGTCAGTGTCTGCCAGATGCCAACTGGGTTCCGGTTTGCAGAGGACATATTTGCATTTTAATGGAACCATGTGTGGACTCTACACCTTGTTCTGAAGGAGGGCATATAAAGCTGGGAATTTCCAATATGTGGCAGATATTCATGGGAGAGGGAGTTGCATAGCCAAACTCTTGAGAGATCTCAAGTAACAACACTGTAGGGCATGTCTGTTTCATTTTTTTCTTTGCGTGCGTGTATAGTTCTTCAAATTGTGAAATGTTTAATAAATATAAGAAATCATCTCCTGTCCTTTTAAAAAAATCACTTTGTTATCTTCAGTAACACATTTATTGAGAACTTTGTGTTAGGTTCTAGGGCTAGATACTCAATCTTTAGAGGAGAGCAAGAAAAATTTTAATACAGTCTTGTAGCTCATTTACTCGAACATTTATATCAGCCCCAGTTAATTCTTTTAACCAATTGCTGTTACCTCTGTTTACTTGTACTATACAAATTTATGGAAAATGCCAGTTCTTGAGTGTCTAACTGTAAATTATTTTGGCGAGTTTTTAATACAATTAATTCCGATTTTAATTTATTCCTGCAAGCCCACAGACTTCCTGACGATTTTCTCAATTGGCAAAGTATGACAGTGGAATGAAAAATAATTTTATGATTTGAGTACTCTTTAGTAATAAAATTTAATATTCACTGGGTCCGTGCAACATGCTAGGCACTAAGCCATGTAAGTGCTTTTGTGGATTAACCCATTTAATCGTCACAACATACGAGCATTGTATTGGTGATATTCACATTTCACAAACAGTATAGTAACTTGAAAACGGTCCCAGATTGAGTAAGTGGCAAGTGCTCGATTTGAACCCAGACTTGTCTGACTGCCCTATTTCCATGCTACCTTGCCTCTCACAAATGAAACCTAGCTTGAAAATATATACTTGGCATTTCATATCTATGTTTGTTATTTTAGTATCAAACTGAATAGGCTCTGTATTCCCTGAATATCCCATAGATGCTGGAGTTCCCTGGAGTTCTGTCCTTGGCCCACAGCTTTTTTCTTCTTCCATGCTGTCCCTGGGTTAGGCAACCTCTCTCTCTTGGGTTTAAGTACCAACTTTATGCAAAGACTCTCAAGTCCAGATCTGACTTCTCTCCTGAGCTTAAAATTTATATATTCAAATGCTTACAATAAAGCTCAACATGTCAAAACACTTCACTTTTTACATTTCGTACTTTAGTGAACATGTCTACTGGGTCACCCAAGCCAGAGTCTAATCTTCTTAGACTTCCTGCTCTCCCCCAACTCCACATCGAATCAATCAATCCACAGCCCCACCAATATTTTATCTTAAACCATTTTGGAGTCCATCCTGTCTGTTCTGGCTCAGCTGCTACTGTTTTAGTTCAAGATCTTGTCATTTCAATCCTCTTAACAATCCTTTATAATCCCACACCCTGAAAAACCATCATTGACACTTTGGTGTATTTCCTTTCACTCTAAAAAATTTACTATTTGCATCATGACCTTGGACAAATTATTTAACTTCCGTCTTCTCATCTATAAAATGGGGATAGTAATAACACCTACTTCACAGTTTCGGGGCTCAGCATTAACAAAAAGACCTGACACAGAGTACTACGTAAGCATTAGATGCTATTTTTATATATAGTAATCACAGCTTACTGCAAAATTGAAAGATCAAAATCTCACAGAAAACAAAAGATTGGCAAAAAGCCATAAATAGGGTCAAAGCTGAAAACCTATTCTCTTCATTCTCATTCTTGAATTATTTAGAAAATATTGCTGCTGTGTAGTTATCTGCTAAGGCTAATTTACCTATACTTTTTCTTATGCAGATATTATTTCTGTTGACATTTTCAGACCGATGTTTACTTCCTTGGAATACACACACACACACACACACACACACACACACACACACAGGTTGAGCATCCTTAATCTGAAAATCTGAAATCCTCCAAAGTTTGAAATTTTGGGTGCCCACATGATGCTGCAAATAGAAAATTCCATACCTTACCTTATGTGACAGGTCGCTGTCAAAACTTTGTTTCATGTACAAAATTATTTTTAAAATTGTAGAAAATTACAATCAAGCTATATGTATAAGGTATATATGAAACATAAATGAATTTTGTGTTTAGATTTGGGTCCTGTCCCCAAGTTATCTCATTATGTATATGCAAATATTCCAGTATCCAAAACATGTCTGGTCCCAAGCATTCCAGATAAGGAATACTCAACCTGAATATATTAATATATTTGTATACGTATCCTCCCTGATTCCATTTTCTCACATCTCAGCAAACTGTTGTATAAACAGCCTGGCATTTTCATGTAGCTATACCTTTGTTTTTCCTATGCTATTTTCTTTGTTTCATTTATTTATTTTTTTAGAGACAGGGGTCTAGCTATATTGCCCAGGCTGGTCTTGAACCCCTGGACTCAAATGATCCTCTTGCCTCAGCCTCCCAAGTAGCTGGGATTATAGGCTGGGATTATATTACAGAGGTACATAAGTATAAAAGAGGTGGAACAATGGTTGTCACATTCTTTTGTTCAGAGGAAGTGACATAATCATGCATATGGAAATAATTAGCTTTGGAGAGTAGATTACAATATAAAAGTTTATGTCTTGCCTTTTTTCTCACATTATTACACAATAATATTAATAAAATTTTCCACCACATCATTGAAGGTAATCTTAACTTCATTTGGAGGTGAACTTTTTTTCTTTTCTGCCCCAAATTGCACAGTACTTACAATGGCAGAAGGTTGGGCTTCTCTTGTAATTAACTTTTCACTACTCCTGTGGGTATAATAGGTATGTTTCCCTTTATGTCATTTCACAATTTCCCTTAATGTCAGTTTACAATTGTGGCCTTTTTTTTTTTTTTTTTAGAATTGACAGCCACTAAAAATTAGAGTAATCCAAGTGGGTTGCTGTCAGGATATGCATCCATGTAGGTCTCTCAAGTTACAGACAGACTTTTAAATAAGATTTAGGTGGGGAAGGATTCCTGCAGGAACTTATTTCTAAACCTATATCTTGGTGAGAAGAAGAAAGTAAATGGTCTGTGGCCCTGGGGTTGGGGACCGCAGTTCTGTAGGATTTCGTATGCTCACTGATGAGATAACTAACACTCCCCTTTGCCCTCGGGTCTCCTTACCCCCCAACTTAGAGGTGTCCTTTAGCTCAATCCTTGACCTTTAGGAGAAATCTGTGTAAAATGGAATATTCCATGAGATGATAGAGATTTTTCCTGGTATCAATCATTTTTCTCTTCCTCTGATAGTTTTTGCACTTTCATTTTTCTGAATATTTCCGTCTGTGACCATTCTACAGATGCTGTGAGGAAGAAAACAATTATCCTTCACCAAGGGCATAAAACTCCAGGCTTTCTTTCTCCTGGCCTCCCCCTTTACTCTTTTATTTCCTGTTTAGGAAACGCTTCCTGAGTCTTCCCATCTCCAGTTGCCTGGCTTTTTTGGCAGGCTTTTTAGACAGCTGTTTCTCCCTTCCCACGCAGGGCAATAACATTGGCTGGAATTTGAATCTTTTTCCAGGGGTCTCAGAGAGTCCTACTGACAGGTCACAGACTATCTCGCCTCAAGATTTCACCCCTGCTAGGCAATCTCACTCTGGTGGAATGGATTTGAATGCAAGATCTTCCTATTGCTATCTTTACTTACTAGTACAGAGGTCGTAGTTTTTTTAGGCTGAGGAATTTCTGACTGATTTCCAACAATACACATCATTTCTTCCTAAGTTATTTTTAATCGTCCATATTGCTTTACTTTGTGAATTTGTTTTCCCTTTCTATAAAATGAATATTCTTGGAATAATGCAAATGTTTCATTTTCTCTACTTGGCTGTGGGCTTCTTAAGGGCCATGACCTTTCTTTGTCATTGAATCATTTTTAGGACTTTGCTTATAATTGATATGCAACGTTTGTTGGGTGGAATTGCATTTTATCTTTCATCTAGCTTCCTAATAGGGTATTTGATGTTAATTTAGAAAGCAAATGTCCCTATTACTATCTTTATAAAAATAAGGACGTAAATCAAATTAGAAAGTTTGCTTGTAGGAGAGTTCAAAGATTGAGACAGTTGTGGATCTAAGCCAATAAAAAATATGTGGTAGTCTTCTTTTATCCAAGATTTCATTTACTTGCAGTCAACCTTGGCCCCAAAATATTAAATGGAAAATTCCAGAAATAAACAATTCATAAGTTTTAAATTGCAGTTTTTGTGTTCCAGCAATCCCTATTTTACTTCAGAATGGCCTCAAAGCACAAGAGTAGTGATGCTGGCATATTGTTATAATTGTTCTATTTTATTATTAGTTATTATTGGCTTTATTTTTAGGTATCTCACTGTGCCTAATTTATAAATTAAACTTTATTAAAGGTATACATGTATAGGAAAAAACATAGTGTATATAGGATTTGGTACTATCTGCAGTTTTAGGCATCCACTGGGACATATCCCTGTAAATAAGTGGGTACTACTGCACTGTGTGACTTTGCTTATTAGTTTTAGATGGGAAAAAAAGTGTACTGAAGAGGTTGTCTCCAATATATATTTAGGAGTTTTTAAGGTCAGGCATTTAAGCTAATTTCTCAGAGACATAGAATCATTTTCAGACTCATAGCTAGAAATGACCTTAGAGATCAGATGATGTGTGTAAACTTGTTTTACAGATGATGAAACTGGTGACCTGTTGTATAAATGACTTTCTCACATTCATACCGTTAGTGACAAAATGAGGATTAGGGACAGTTTTCCTCACAAAAAGCCCAGTACTTTTCCTAATGCACTGAATTTTGCATATATGTCATCTTTTCTAAAAGAGTCATAAGTTAATGGAAGACAGAGGTCATGTCTTTTCTTTTCTTTTCTTTTCTTTTTTTTGAGACAGAGTCTTGCTCTGTTGCCCTGAGTAGAGTGCTGTGGTGTCAGCCTAGCTCACAGCAACCTCAAACTCCTGGGCTCAAGTGATCCTCCTGCCTCAGCCTCCCAAGTAGCTGGGACTACAGGCATGTGCCACCATGCCTGGCTAATTTTTTCTGTATATATTTTTAGCTTTCCATATAATTTCTTTTCTTTTTTTTTTTTTTTGAGACAGAGTCTCACTTTGTTGCCCGGGCTAGAGTGAGTGCCGTGGCATCAGCCTAGCTCACAGCAACCTCAGACTCCTGGGCTTAAGTGATCCTACTGCCTCAGCCTCCCGAGTAGCTGGGACTACAGGCATGAGCCACCATGCCCGGCTAATTTTTTTGTATATATATTTTTAGTTGGCCAGATAATTTCTTTCTATTTTTAGTAGAGACGGGGTCTCACTCTTGCTCAGGCTGGTCTCGAACTCCTGACCTCGAGCGATCCACCCGCCTCGGCCTCCCAGAGCTAGGATTACAGGCGTGAGCCACCGCGCCCGGCCTACATATAATTTCTTTCTATTTTTTTAGTAGAGACAGGGTCTTGCTCTGGCTCAGGCTGGTCTCGAACTCCTGAACTCAAGTGATCCTCCCATCTCGGCCTCCCAGAGTGCTAGGATTACAGTTGTGCGCCACAGTGCCTGGCCGGTCACGTCTTTTCGTCTCAATCTTTTTGGAAGCTAAAAGAGTATATAATGCCTGGCAAATATGGCTACAAAATAGTAGGTGCTCAATTAACTCCCTTTGAATTGAAATATGTGAATATGGTGAAATATGATTCTTCTAGGTCTCATGTTCACGAGAAGCCACTCTTTATTTACTCATTAAATATTTATAGATTACTTACTATATAAATATTTATTGATCACTTACTATGTGCCAAGTATGAGGCTAGGATCAAAGGTTAGAGTTAAAATGAAGATCTCCTTTCAGCTTTGGGTCTATATTAAAACATTACTGTGTGGTGTTAAATATCTCAATTAGAAAGGAAAGGGAGTGAATTCTTAGCTGATCCATTTCCTTTTTATGGACAGATTTGCATTTTATAGAATTTTAGTGCTAACAGGAACTTAGGTTACTAAGATCACATTGTCAGTAAATGACAAAGCAAGAATGAGAGTGAATGTCACCTCTTTCAAAATCCAATATTCTTTACATTATAAAGAATTCCTTTCTCTCTTTTGCATTTTTGGAATAACATATGCAATAGTTGCATAAATCTGTATTTCTTCTTGATTAGGTATCAAAATACCTGAAGAGGGGTATGGAGAGAACATGTGCTTGGGAGAACAGAACAATTGACTCTTATTCAAAAGAGCAGAAGATGCCCTAATCATTTGCTTCAAATTATGGAATATTAGGAATATTAAAGCTGGGTGGGTCTTTAGAGACCACCTAGGCAAGCTCCGTCAGGTGCTGAGGTGATAGAGAGGTTGAAGACTTTACCAAAGTTACATAGTAAGTTAGTATCACAGGTAGGCCTAGGATCCAGGTATCTTGACTCCCAATCCACCAGGCCAGTGTTTCCTAACCTTCAATCATTTGCAAACCACTTTTTCAATTTTTCTCAATCTCCATATCATCAGTACTAGTACTTACTTAATGTTATTATTTGAATCAACTCTTTTTTAAAAAATTTAAATCTTATCTAATGTGTATTTTTAAATGTCAATTTATTTTTTTTATTTTTATTTTTTTAGGCAACCACAAAAATGAGGTGTTTTTTTTTTGTTTTGTTTTTTTTTTTGAGACAGAGTCTCGCTCTGTTGCCCAGGCTAGAGTGCCGTGGCGTCAGCCTAGCTCACAGCAACCTCAAACTCCTGGGCTCAAGCAATCCTCCTGCCTCAGCCTCCCAAGTAGCTGGGACTACAGGCATGCGCCACCATGCCCAGCTAATTTTTTCTATATATTTTAGTTGTTTGGCTAATTTCTTTCTATTTTTAGTAGAGACAAGGTCTCACTCTTGCTCAGGCTGGTCTCAAACTCCTGAGCTCAAAGGATCCACCTGCCTCGGCCTCCCAGAGTGCTAGGATTACAGGTGTGAGCCACCGCGCCCGGCCCAAAAATGAAGTTTGTTGAGGAGAGAAAGATAGGATTACAGGGCAAGAGCAAGACATAGGTTTACAGAGCATGGTACATACGCCACAGATGACGACTGGACCCATGGTTGCAGCAAAACCAGTGCCAAAGGAAGGGTGCAAAGAGGTCAATTTATTTTTAAAAGAAATTTTATGCCATTCCCGTAAATGGAAAACTGGTATTTTTTTTTTTGCTGCAATTAAAAGAGAAACCTTAAACAACAAAAACAAACAAACAAAAAAAACTTTAAGCCAGGCGCAGTGGCTCACGCCTGTCATCCTAGCACTCTGGGAGGCCGAGGCGGGTGGATCGTTTGAGCTCAGGAGTTCGAGACCAGCCTGAGCTAGAGCAAGACCCCATCTCTACTAAAAATAGAAAGAAATTATATGGACAACTACAAATATATAGAAAAAAAGAGCCGGGCATGGTGGCGCATGCCTGTGGTCCCAGCTACTCAGGAGGCTGAGGCAGAAGGGTCACTTGAGCCCAGGAGTTTGAGGTTGCTGTGAGCTTGGCTGATGCCACGGCACTGTAGCCTGGGCAAAAGAATGAGACTGTGTCTCAAAAAAAAAAACAACAAAAAAAAAACTTTGGAAATAATATTTTGAAATTCTGCCCCTTTCCTGCTCTTCCTGAAGGCACGGAAGCCTGAAGAAAGCTCTTTTTTACAGAGAGAAATTAGCAAGTGGTAGAGACTCAAGGTGAGAATGGCTTCCTGGTTCAATCAAAGACAATTGAAAAGGGAATCACTTTCTATGTATTTTAATGTCATTTTATGCTGCAGCTGTTTCCTGCCTACATCATACCACCAACAATTCACACCACACATTTTGGGAAACAACTGCACTGTCCAATAATAGCATTTACTGAAAATATGTTTTCGCTCTGCACTTTCACCCTTGGGTCGCAATGTGCATTATGAACGCTAAATGGCTCTTATCTCACCTTCTGTCTTAAGGGCACAGACTGTTATTACTTCATCCCACAGAGGGATGAACTGAGTTCCTGAGAGGTTTGGAAAATTATCCCAGCACAGCACATAAGTATGACTAAGCCAGGGGCAAATAAACTAGGAGCTTAAATTCCTGATAAGGACTTGGCCACCTTTCTCCCCTTGATGTGATCTGGGACTCTAGGAGTTATGCAATCCTTAGGGCTTGCTCCAGCTGCCAAGCAGGGGGCTCAAGAGGTGGGGAGAAGGCTGCCCTTCCCTAAACTCCATCTGGCCCTTCGCCAGGTTAGCTTATTTAATCCTCCCAGCAACTGTATCTCCATTTCACAGATAAGGAAAGGTTTCAAAGAGGTTAAGTATTAATAACTTTTGCAAATTCACACACTTATGGTAAGAGGCAGAGTCAGAATTCAACCTCCTCCTTCCCACTTCTTGAGCTCTTGTGCTTCACTGATACCATGAAATGATGCATTTGGAGATCTGGGTTCTGGGTCTATTTTGCCACCAAATTGAAACGTAAATTCTGATCCGAAGAGCCAACGATCCTTTCTCATCTCTGCCTTCTTTTGCCCAGTCACCGGCTTCCTTAGTTTTCTCATCACCTCGCACGGGGACACAAGTGGGTCCACGTAGTCAGCCTCCTGGCTCCATCTTTCTTCCCTGCATAAGTACCATCCCTTGGCCCTTATTTTATATTGCATCATACTGTTAATCAGAGCAACGGCAAAAAATGAGAAATTGCTCTGAAACATTGAAACTCCAAAATTAACACTAAGAATCATATAAACTGATTAAGATGTAGAAATAATCCACACTGAGAGATAATATATAAATCATGGGATCTGACTAGCTCCTAAATCTCATCGGGAGGGTTTTTGGGGAGGGGGTGAGGGGATGCCTGAGGGGGGAGTTTTTGGAGGGAGATGACTTAACAGGAGACTTACAGGGCCTGAGCCTGGCGGAGGGAAGAAGTCTTCCTAACCAGGAATTCAGAGGGACCTGAGGATGCAGAGCCAAGTGTGTGTGTGTGTGGGGGGGGGGGGGAGACAGGCATGGTGGGGAATTGGAGGACAGGCGATGACAAAGGAGGAGGGCACAGGTTTCTTCTTTTCTGCAGCTCCTTAGCCTGGTTGCTCTGCCTGCAGCAGCTCTTGCACATATAATAGCTCAGGGCCCTTTCACACTCCTTGAGCTCATAGTGCCCTCAGCCAGGTAAAAGACAGAGCCCATTGTTCTTTTTTTTGTTTGTTTTTTTTAAAGATAAGGTCTTGCTCTGTCTCCCAGGCTGGAGTGAAGTGGCATCATCATAGCTCACTGTAACCTCAAACTCCCGGGCTCAGGTGATCCTCCCACATCAGCCTTCCAAGTAGGTAGGCTCGTGCCACCATGCCCAGCTAATTTTTAAATATTTTGTAGAGATGGTGTCATGCTATATTGCCCAGGCTGGTCTTGAACTCCTGGCCTTAAGTGATCCTCTCGCCTCAGCCTCCCAAAGTGTTAGGATTATAGGCATCAGCCACTGCATCCAGCTTGTTGTTCTTTTTTGCTCCCTTTGGACAGCGACTCCTCTGGCAGCCTGATGTCTTGGAAAACATCATCATAGTACCTGCTTCATGCCAGGCACAAGTTATTTTCAAACTGCAGGCACTTGGAAACTGAGCCTGCTGCCTTCTCAGATGGAAACTTCTTTTCATATTTCAGCAGGTCATTCACAGACACCACCTCATTCAGCCCCCATGGATGCCATTGCCCCCACAGTCCTCGTGATGGACCACGGCACTGCCGTCTCCATGGTCCACTGTGTCTTTTTTTTTTGACATAAAGTCTCACTCTGTTGCCCAGGCTAGAGTGTCATGGCATCAGCCTAGCTCACAGCAACCTCAAACTCCTGGGCTCAAGCCATCCTCCTGCCTCAGCCTCCCAAGTAGCTGGGACTACAGGCACACACTACCACGCTTGGCTAATTTTTTCTATTTTTAATAGAGACGAGGTCTCACTCTTGCTCAAGCTGGTCTCGAACTCCTGACCTCAAGCGATCCTCCTGCCTCGGCCTCCCAGAGTGCTAAGATTACAGGTGTGAGCCACCACACCTGGCCTGTGTCATGTATTTTAATGCCTAAGTTTTGTAGAACATCTGGGGAATATGTTTTAACAGGGAAATAAGAGTTCTATCTTTCAATTTGACTTATTGAAATATAGCCAAAAGTTAATGGACCCATATCACAGGAGGAGCCAGCAAGGGACATATTCCTCTTATTTCTCAGTGGCTTGTCTGATGCAATCATTGATTTTAGATAGTTCATCTAACATTCATTTCACCCTCAACATAACACATGAAAAAAAATTCTATTAATAATCTTTTTTTAAATCAAGAAACTTAAAGACTGTGGGTAGTAAATAGCATGTAAGAAGCCATGATATAAAACATATCATGTTTTGTATTATTTTAAAACCAGTAGTTATTCTTCCATTGGAGAGACTCCAATTTTATTGATATGCAATTTTAAAGCACAACGGAGTTATTTTCAGAGTCACAGAGCAAGGAATAGTGGAAGTCCTGAGTCCTCACGACAATGAGTCTGTGTGAGTCTGTGATCTAATAAGAAATATATATTTGGTCTTTATCCCCAGTTCCTGATACAGAGCTCCTAAAACTCTTAATTTCCTGAATATAGGGGTAATAAGAGCAAATTTTGTTGTCATTTTGCTCTTCACCCCTGGTTGCTAACACAGAGAGTCTAACACCGTTAGGATTTCCTGAGTGATTGGAGCATCTTTCGTTCTAATGAGGCCACCCTTGGCGGGCCCCTGGAGAGTTTTAGGATGGAGGCTAGTTGCCAGAGAAACCAAGGAATGATTAGAGGGCTGGAACTTTCAGCCCCACCCCCAACCTCCAGGGAGAGGAGAGGGACTGGAGATTGAGTTAACTACCAATGGCCAATGATTTAATCAATCATGCTTACTTGATGAAACTCTCCCAAAACTCCCAAAACTACGGGGTTCAGAGAGCTTCCAGGTTGGTGAATTCATCCACATACTCTAACTCCACAGAACAGAAGCTCCTGGGATCCTTCTGGATCCTTCTGAACCTTGCCCTGTGTACCTCTCATGTGGCTGTTCATCTGTATCCTTTATAATATCTCTTATCATAAGCCAGTAAATGTAAATAAAGTGCTTTCCTGAGTTCTGTGAGCCATTCTAGCAAATCATCAAACCTGAGGAAAAAGTTGTGGGAACCTCTTATTTCTAGCTGGTTGGTCAGAAGTACAGGTCACACAACCCGGGACTTGCGACTGGCATCTGAAATGAGGGCAGTCCTGTGGGACTGGCCCTTAACTACGGGATCTGGTGCTAACTCCAGGTAGTTACTGTCAGGATTGAATTAAATTGCAGGACACTCAACTGGTATGTGGAGAGTTGGAGAATTGGTTGTCGGTCTGAGGAAAAACCCCACACATTTGGTGTCAGAACTGCTCCGTGGGTAGAAACAGATCTTAGGGCAGTGACTAAAACAACAGTCAAAAACCTCTCATTGTTTGCCAAGCTCTTGTCTTGTTCTCTTGGAAAAAGTGATTTCAAATCAAAAAGTCAAGCATACATCTTGTAAAGGGACTTAAAGCACAAAGTAGGTGAGAAGAAATTAAGAAATCACATAGTTCCGTGAGTTTCAGTCTTCAGGCCTAAATAATTTCCATGCCAAAGTTCTAAAGGAACCTTCAGGCCGGGCGCGGTGGCTCAAGCCTGTAATTCTAGCACTCTGGGAGGCCGAGGTGGGCGGATCGTTTGAGCTCAGGAGTTTGAGACCAGCCTGAGCAAGAGCGAGACCCAATCTCTACTAAAAAAATAGAAAGAAATTGTATGGACAACTAAAAACATATATACAAAAAATTAGCTGGGCATGGTGGCACATGCCTATAGTCCCAGCTACTCGGGAGGCTGAGGCAGGAGGATTGCTTGAGCCCAGGAGTTTGAGGTTGCTGTGAGCTAGGCTGACGCCACGGCACTCTAGCCCAGGCAACAGAGTGAGACTTTGTCTTAAAAAAAAAAAAGGACCCTTCAAAAGTGATCATTGAAGCCAGGATAGAAAGTCTTTGCTGAGAAGTCAAGAAGAACAGATACTACATGAATTTGTTGAGAATTTATACCCAAAGGAGTTAATGAATGGAATTAAACCAATCTAGAGGAAGCTCTTATAGAAGAGATTCCTTGGGGAATTAAGAATCGGAGAGATGAAGAATCATTAGTGAGGAATCATTAGGAAACACAGTCTGGAAGGTACATCATTGGGTCTAGAGAGGTGGCAAAGTTCAGTGGAAAAAGTCCAGAACTTGAGGTCTGGAACTTGGGTCTGTCTTCCTGACAATTCACATGACTTAGGGTGTGCGGCCTTCTGTTGCATCCTTAGAAATGCTTGGTGAATAAAAATAGAACAGATCTGTGCGATGCTTTATGTCTCTAGAAGGAAAATTATGTATGAAGGCAGGATAGTATTATACTACTTATCATTTAGTCCACAGGCTCCACTGGATTTATTAGAAATTTATGTAGCCTGAATTACCAAGTGATTTCAGGAATAAGCTACAAATTATGGAGGAATAGGCAGTTCTATTAATAAAATAGATATAAGTGAATGCATAAAATAATACCTATTTTATTGTTTTGAAATAGGACTAGCAAAGCTGCTGAATATACAATTTGGGTTTTTTCTGCCAAAGTAGAAACACTTCCCCAGAATTTTTCCTTAAATCTTTCTTACTGTTTTCCTCCCACTTTATCTTTTTCTTCTTTTTAAACCTCTCAACCATCTACTTCTTTGCGGAGCATTGTTGAAACATTAACTACGTAACTTTTCTCACCATCGCCTTGAGTTAAATTAGTCCCGATTGTTCCAAACCATGCTTCTGTATATGAACTTGGGTGGAAAATAATAAATGCCGAGGGAAAGGTCAACTTGGGGATGCAGAAGAACTGGCAAGGAGCAGAAATCCAAACGGTTGAGTCACAAAAAGGAAATGAATGAGACTAAAATACAATCAAGCCATGGGAGGAATGCAAATCTTTTCTTAAGTGAAAATTATTTTTCATGGCCATTACTACACCCATCCCAGAACTCAAGGCCCCTCAAGTCTATGAAAAGATAGCTCTGAAAGGAGCTGCTTCAATAGATTACCTTGTTTCAGTAACTTGTTAGATTCATTTAGCAAAACAGATACAGTATAGATAAGAAAAGACAGAGAGGTGGGCAGAAGGGAGAAGCCTGGGAAAATGTCAAGATTTTCTTTTTGTAGCAAATGACTCTGAAGGAAGAAAGAATTCATTCTCTTATCCTTTTAAGTCTTACAGCTTCATATTCCTCCCCAAATTTGACCTTCCTTTCAACTTGTATTGGAATTTCTCCAGTACTAAAGTCTATTGTCCACCTCAGATGATAACCTTTCCTATTTCCTTTCTTCTTGCCTGCCCTATTACAGATACGTGGCATTGTTTTTGCTTTTAATTAAAATTCTTTTGGAACCAATATTTATTTTTATCAAAATGTTCCATGCAACTAGTTTGGGGAGTCGAATAATGCTAAAAAGGCTTATGCCAAAAGCAGCAGTTCCATTCCCACCCCATCATCTCTTCCTATCACTCAGAGGCAACCATTCAACTTGTTAAATTTATCTCGTCGGGCATTTATCTCTGTATGCCTAAGAAAGATGTGTATATTATCTGTGTTTTGTCACATGGGAA
This sequence comes from Lemur catta, assembly GCF_020740605.2. Classification (NCBI taxonomy): domain Eukaryota; kingdom Metazoa; phylum Chordata; class Mammalia; order Primates; family Lemuridae; genus Lemur; species Lemur catta. Next base: position 20,240,005 of record NC_059142.1, read on the forward strand.
TTTTTATAGTTTAGGCAATTGTGAAAAGCTTAAAAATGTGAACCAATTGTTCATCTGATCAAATTTGTTGTTCTTCAAAATTCAGGTAGTTCCAGCTACTTGGGAGGCTGAGATGGGAGGATCACTTGAGCCCACGAGTTCAAGGCTATAGTGCGCTACAATTGTGTCTGTGAATAGCCACTGCACTCCAGCCTGGCAACATAGCAAGACCTTCTCTCTAAAAAAACAGAAAAAAGAGAAAAATATATATATATATATTTAGGTAGTGACTTCAATTTAATTAGTCCTCAATGTACAAAATCTACATAACCAACCTACCATGCACCAATCTGAAAAAGTGTTTTGGAAGAGCAAATCCAAAGACAATAATGCATTCACCCAGTTATAAAATCATTATAATACTGCCAGTCAGAATTCGATCACAGAAGCAGAGATTCAAGTAGAGAAGCAGAACCCACTGGGATGTGTGTATGTATGTATGTCATGTATCATATATAATCTTACACAATTGTGGGAACTGTGTAAACAATCTCTGTAAAGCTGTTGTCTTGACACCTGATCCTGGAGCACAAGGACTTCAGGGAAGGCAGTCAGGAAGGGAAGATAGACGTAAAGTAGGGAAAAGCAAATACAAGCTGGAACCCACCAAGGCAAACTAAGCCCTGTTGGTGCTCACTGCCTTTGACCTTGATGGTGTGGATATCTTGCAGAAGCTGTGCTCCTTCATGACATACCTAGCCCAGGAGTTGGAAAGCTGGAGAAGGACTTAGGGGCAGGTAGAGCAGTTGCAGCCCCACGCCAATGAGGTCACCCAGCAGATAAGCAACAACGTGAGCTACAAAATAGCTGCTGCTTCACTTCCACCCCAAAATCTGCAATAAAATGTCTCTTGCTTGACCCACCTTAACCAGAAACACAGGGAGGGAATTCAGGGAAATGTAGTTCACTCTAGTCAACTTGACAAATTACATTACAAAGCCACCACCCTCTACCCCTTCTTAGTTTGGCACCCATATTTTAAACCATAGTTAATCTCCAAATAAAGACGACAACAAAGTCATATTTCTTGTCTAACATTACACAACTATTCCACATGCAACCCAGAACACACTAACCCTTTCCCCAAAAAGAAGATACAAAGTTTCTTTTTAGTCTTTGAGGGATGTTTATTCTTCTGATTCACACTCTTTTTTTGATATTCTACAATCTAAAGACGGATATAAAGCTGACCTGCTATGAACACACGTTATATGATGAGGGTACGGGAGAGGGAAAGAAAACCATAGTACTTTATTAATATAGATAACAAACATATTCATATGAAAATAAGGAAGAAATATTCATGACAGTCTTAGTTTCTGCAACAAGTTACCTGGTAGTAAACTGGTTTATCAAGCCGGCTGCTCCAGAGTGATGGGAACGTGATAAGAACAGTGAATTTCATGAGCATGAGTCCCTTGCCACACCTTTTTTTTTATAACTACTTTCTTTTATTACCTGTTCTGTAGTCTTTGTGCCCTCAGCAAGCACCTCAGCTGATTTTAGCTTCCTGCCTGCTAGAGTAACCCAAACCTTCCTTCCTGAATGAGACTCCAGCCCATCAGCAGTTCTGCTTTAATTGGGTTGTTAGAGTTTCAACTGACCTTAATCACCAAGCATGGGAGCACGAGGGGAACTCTGGAGAATTCCCTGCATTCCAGAAGTGTTCCTCCTCACCCTCATTGCACAACAGCATTCTGATTCCCTTGATGGTCTGGATCAGCCACCGCAGAGAGTACCCCTTCTTTGCCTGTGATTCTGCGGCATGAGCCCAAAGCAGCCGGGTGGCAGTCTCAACTTCCAGTTCATTGGGATCACTGTCGTGTTCCCCTGGTGGAAGCATTTATCCCTTTAGAACCAAAATCTCTAAATCACTCATTGGGATGGGAAACAAAAACTTTGCTAATGGATCACTAGGAGTAACAGGGAGAGGAATCATTCCCAGTCCCACCCCTTGATTTCCAGACCTGTGAATCCTGGCTATGAGAGAAATGCCACCATATTGGATGCTGATTTAGGGCATATACGGCCTTCTGAAGGACACTGCCCCAGCTCCACAGACGTTGCCAACTGGAAATATAGTTGAGTCGTCCAAAGGCCATTCCACTGTTCTATCAAGCTGGCTGCTTCAGGACAAGGAGGAACATAATTAGAACAGCGAATTCCGTGAGCATGGGCTTTTGGTCACATTTTATTTACTGTGAAATGAGCTCCTTGGTCACAAGTGATGCTGTGTGAGTGCCATGATGGCAGATAAAGCATTCCATAAGCCCACAGATATAGTAAAGTCCATCTGTGTATATGTATGTGTGTATGTGTGTGTGTGTGTGTGTATATATATATATATATATATAAATAATTTTTTTGCCCATAGTTTATGCTTTTGGGCTCTTGTTTAAGAAATCCTTTCTCAACCTCAAGGTCACAAATATAGTCGCCTACATTTTCTTCTATTACTTTTATGGTTTTACCTTTCACATTTAAGTCTTTAAAATAAACTTGGAGTTTATTTTATTTGTGGTGTGAAATAGGGAGCCAATTTTTAAAATCCATTTAGTGAGCCAGTTTTCCCGACTCTACATCCTTTCCCCACGTGTCACTGGGTCTCTTTCTGGCCTCTCAGTTCTATTCTATTCTGCCTGTTTGCCTGTTTCTACTACAGTGTCACACTTCCTTGCTGTGGCATTGTAATGGCTGGTAGGGATATCCTACCTCTTTGCTCTTCTTTTCTCAAAATTGTTTTAATTTTTTATGAATGTTTAAATATTAAATAATATTTTTATCATAGTTTAGGATCCAAGTTCCCATCCTTCCCCTTCTGCCTTGCTTCTGCCTCTGTGACACAAATTACTCTAATTCTTTAAATTATTCAACTTATAAACAAAGTATTAGATTGGGAGAATCCCATCTTATAAGTTAGGTTTATTTCCTTTATATAGTTTACAGCTTTGCTTTGCTTTCTGTGTTTGATGTAATCATCTACTACTAAGTTCATTTTTATAAAGAGAGAATTTCTTTCTGAAGAGTTTTGCTTCAGTAGAGACTTTTATGACTATCTTCTGCTTCCTAACTTCTCTTGACCAAGAGGGCAATGAAAGAGTCACCTAACATTTCTGGAACCATGTGCACTTCCTTGGGAAATATTATTTGTAAAAGCCAAAAAGAATAACAGTGGTATTTTATCCCTGGAAACTACCTAGAAGTCCATCACCAGGGACATTGGTCCACCTCCTTTTTCTACTGCCCAGATTAAAATAACTGCTGGATAAACTGAGGTTTCTGAAATTGTGTTCCTCATACCATAAAGGAACAGAATGTAGCAGAGCTAGGCTTTTAATGCAGAGCCCTTTCATTTTCAATCAGCATCTTATTTAAAACAAAACAAACACACAAACAAAAGGCTTCAAATGAATCATCCCCATAGTACTATGCATTTATTTTCTTACTTCTTGGCATTTAAATGAATTCTGTTTTTCTTTCACTTTATTTTTAAGTAGATAGGCTTAAGTTTGTCTCTCATCATCACAATGGAATCTAAGAATTACTATTTATAATGGTTTAATGAGTAAGAACAATGCATGCTGTTCAGCAGAGGGTAGGGGAAGCTGGACAACTCTTAAATTTTGAGTATTAAGAAATGTGCTCTGATGAAGTCAAATAATTTAATATTTTTGGGTGAATGATCTGTTTCTACTTAGTATAACTTTTTTTTTTCAGGCACAGTTATATAAAAGGAAGGACTATACCTAAATTTCAATTACAAATTAAGTTTAGATCTCCTTTTTTCCTCCCAACCTATCCTTGGATAAAAATGTAGCATTCTTTCCACTGTATGACACGGCACACAAGCAATAGACCTTAAAAGAAAAAAAAAACAAGCCAGCACTGTAATTTTTCCCCTAGCCTTTCCTTGTCAATAGAAGTTGGGAAGCAGAAGATAGTCATAAAAATCTCCACTGAAGCAAAACACTTCAGAAAGAAATTATGTCTTTATAAAAATAAACTTAGCAGAAATTGGTCACATCAAACACAAAAAGCAAGCAAAGTTGTCCACTGTATAAAGCAAACCAATCTAACTTACAAGATGGTGTTCTCCCAATCCAAGACTTTCTATGCAGAGTGAATAATTTAAAGAACTACAGTAATTGTGCCACAGAGACAGAGGTAAGATGCTTAAGTGACAGGAAGCTTAAAAACTAGTTTTAAAATGTTTCTGCTGTTGACAAACAGAAACCATCAAACCCCTTACATAGATCTCTTTTCTCTGAATCCCCAGATGTACTCTATTTTTCTGCCTTCTGGGTTTTTTAGGTGGGAGGGGAGTTCTGGCAGGGCTCAGCTGAATGACTCATCTGTCAGTGAGTTTCTTTCTCTGTATCATGGCTATTGCCTCAATTATTCTACGCCTGTGAGATCTGCTTCTGCAGACCTCACGTCTCTCAGAGTGTTTCTAAATTTTAGAATGAATACCACAGGGGATTCATCTGTGTTTGATAGGGGTGAAAAAAGATCCCTCCACCATTTCTTTATTGTATAGGTTTTCTAGATTCAGTAAGGTCTTCCATAAGAACCAATGTCTTCATGTACCCATCTACTGAATACCTTATGGAGTACGAGGAGCATTACCTACAAAGACTTCTATTGGACCCATAGTTTTAATGATCTCACATTCCAAAGGCACTTCATGTGTCCGTATAAGTTATGTTAAAAGTAGTTGAAAATCAGAAGTGCTTTTGTGATTTTTTTCACATTTTGCAGCCTAAAGGGGTGCATGTAAATAAAAAAGCCATATTTAATAAGGAAATTAGTTGTATTATTAAGTAACAAAGGTAGCTATAATTTCACCATGAACTGGAAAATACATTACCAATAAAATTTCTGAACATTCCACCAATTTTGATATGTAATCTTAAAATGTCTTACAGAAGATCCACGAAAGGTCAGAGCAGTTGGCAGGTGAGGTCTCAGTGGGAAGATGCCAAGATCACCTTTGTAATTAACTCCGGGAGGTGGCCTCCTAAACTAGCAGCCTGTGCTTCTTTCTTCAGGCAGTGAGTCAAGATGATAGTCTCATTTAGTTGGGGGTGGGGAGAGGGAGGATGAGTAAGCAGGCAAGCACTCAGGGAAAACCTACAAATTCTACCATAGCCAGAATTTCCCTTTATTCCTACTTGGGGGTGGGGGCGGGGGAGACAAAAGAGGAACAAACACTCTCTATATACGTTTCTCTAGTTGTTTCATTGTGCTCACTGAAACCAACTCTGTTTAAAATTCATATCCAGGATATGATGAATCAGCAAACTGTTTTTAACTTGCAGTACTCAGTTGCTTTTCCATAAGCAAATGCCTCATGTGCCTGCTATATTTCACCATGACATTGGCAACACCTATCTCTGCTCTGAAGCTTTATAATTACTAAAATGACTCTTCTTCTTTTCAAGTCTAGCCAAGAAAATCCTGTCTAGAGAATGCATCTTTGCTTCAGTCTTCCCAGTGGACACTGTTGGGAGCTAGGAATGAAGTTTAATAAGAACTGTCTAGTACGTTCTTGGCTTTCCTGGCATAGCGTTAAAAGGGTGTGGATGGACCTTCAATAACAGCCTACGATGAGGCAAAAAGCAGCCCTAAGCTAACCCTTACCCCACGTATCCCCTCAAAAACTTACTAAAGGATATAACTAAAGAAATAAAATAGGATAAAGACACTAACAGGAGTCACAACACTCCCCTCCCATGTAAATTCAACAGTCCAACCTTCTCAACCAACAGCATTTTAACAGCAAGAGGCTATTACTTTACAAAGTTGTCTGTGTTAGATCAGTGGCTATAGAGCTATCAGGTGAGTCTTCTGTCGTCATTTCTGAATTAGGAAATAATTATTCTTATATTCATTTCATAACTCCAGTGAACCCTGAAGGGCTAAAAACATTTCTTTTCCTCCAGGAGGTTACCCCAGCTCGGCCACATGTTGTAGGACCTCCCCCAACCCCCAAGCTCACAATCTCAGTGAGTATCAGGAATCTTCTTAGTCCAGCAGGATCTCTTCTGGATGTTTAATTGGCCCTTCTCTGCTTTGTGGTTTAAGCTTCATCAGGATTCAAAACAGCTGATGGGAAACCAGAGCAGGACCCTAGAAGAGCCAAGACCAGGGTGGATTCCTGTTGCAGAAAGTAGGCTGGCAGTTTCCAGTCCACCACATTCACGGGCATCAGAAAATCTCTGACAACCAGCCACGGACGTGCAGGAACAGCTGCTCCTGAGTCATCCAGAAGTCCCTCAGCATAAGGTTCTTGAAGGAATGAGAAACACATGTCAAAACACTTAAACTGAAAAAAACTTCTCATGCATGGAGACACAGGGCTCTCATTAGGGCCACAGTTGCTGACGGTAGAATAATTTGACACATACACAAATCTTCAACTAGGAAGAAGAAAGCAGAAAACTGTCTAAAGTCTGCCTAGATTCCTTATTACCTTATGATCAAGGTGGCTACATTACTCACATGGCTGGTTAGGCTTGCTAGAACAGCAAGGGGCTGGGCAGCATCACCCTCCCTGTCCACACAACCTCTCCATGTTGCTAGCTTGGGCTTCCTCACAGTATGGCTGTCTCAAGGTTGTTGGAGTCTTATGTAGCAGCTGATTGGAAGTGCAAAGTTTCTTATGCCCTATCCTTGAAAGTCCCAGAATTTCACTTCTGCCAAATTCTTTTGTTCAAGAAGTCACTAAATCCAGCCCAGACTTAAAGGGAGGTGGATTGATTTCACCTCTTAAAGGGGGAGGGGCAACGTCACATTGCAGAAGAGCACGTCATGTGGAAGATATCATTTAGCCATCTTTGAAAAATACAATCTGCCATACCTCAGGATTGTAAATTTTCTAACAACAGTCTCGCATTAGTAATTCTGGTGGACTGTATTTCTGTGTGTTGGGGAGAATCATGAATTTTGCTCTTGCTAATTCTATTTGGGCAAGTTGGAAATTTACTAAGCTTTCCAACTAACCAAATTTCTGATTTTGAGTTCTAGCCGTATTTAAGCATTACTATGATTTGAAAGAAGCTGTGGATTCTTAAGTAGTGGGCTTTGAGTTGACTTTAAAAAAAATAAACATTGTTTGGATTTTAAATGCAATATAGATGTGATGGTAATAAATCATTGGTTTTCTAGTGATTATTTCCATTCTGGAGAGTAAATTGAATGAAGGTAATAGTCAAAAGTTTAAAAAGAGATAAAGTAAGTATGTATAATGCAGCACCCAGAAAACCCTCTTCTAAGACTACATAGAGACAACTCCATTAACCTCAATAAGACTTGAAGAGTTCAACTCCACTGTTGAACTCAGGAATAAGCCCAAGAGAAACCCAAGTCATTGTATGCAATCTCCCCAACACCTTTCGGGATCCAGTCAGCAGAATGGGACCTGCATCTAGAAATAAACCCAGTCATCAGCACAGAAAAAAAGAATATGATTAGAGGTAAATGGGTGGGGAGATGGGATAAAGCCCAGATACAAGCAGGAATGGAGGAGGTTCAGTCTGGAGGACAGTCATCAAAGTAGCAGGGGACAGGCAGTGCAAAACAGCAGGACCCTTGGTGGGACATGGCATGATGTCCATGAAGGCAGCAACTAGTCAGACATTCAGGAGTCCCCCAGACACTGAAGATGCCAGGAAGGCCCAGGATTTGGCCTGGGGTGGGGTGGGGAGTGTTTGGATTCCCAAGAGAGATTAAACACGCAAAAGAAAAGGGAAGAACACATCATTGTTTGACATGAAACAGGATTAATACCAGTTATGTTCTCTTCTGCCTAAGGTCGTGACTGGTCCTGGGAGCAGAGATGAAGCTGTTGGGGGCACAAGCTGATTAGACTTGAGGGGCGGAGAAGACCTGTACAGGGTAGGGGCTTATTTGGCTAGAAACTAACAGACTCTCAAATTTTAATGTGTCCCAGAATCGCCTAATTGGGTTATTTAAAAGTCATATTCTGGATTCACCCCTAGAGACCCCCGGCCAGGATGTCTGGGGTGCAGCTCAGGAATCTGTGTTCTCACAACCACCCCAACGGATTCTGCTGTTCCGCATTTTGCAAACTGCAATACACCCAGTCCTTTCCACTTGATTGCCGGCTCAAGGGTGATGCAGGCAACCGGGTTAAGGTTTCTGCCCACAAATAGAATGGTTAGAATTTCAGAGGACCCGAGAGGGCCTGAAACATAACTGAGGTCAGTAAATAATTAGTCAGAAGTGATACTATTTCACAAGTTTTGCTTTTAAGCAACTGTAGTAGAACTATGACAGCCACATCAGAGGTTTGAAATGTGACTAGGAACATTTCTCATCGTTTAAAAAATGGTAAGAATTCAAGAAGTTTACCCAGCCTGGTCTTAAGAGCTGCATATTTGAAATTAAAAATACTTTTGTAAAAAGTAAAAACAACCCTAGTTGATTGCAGAAAATTAAAAATTTAGATAAGCAGAAATAATATTTTTAAATATCCATAATCTCACCGCCCAGAGATAACCACGATCAACTCTTTCGTGTGTATCTTTCCAGCCTTTGTCTAGATAAATATATTCATATATGGATTTGTTTTTTCTCCCCTTTGTTTTGATAAATGGGATCCTACTGTGCATGCCTGGGTAGTGGTGCTTGTTTTTAAAGCTGTTGGTTTAGAACCAGCCACTGAGGTCATTCTCTATTCCTTCTAGATCACATGGTCTCCCATCTCCACTTCCCTTGCAGTGTGGCTTCATTCTTCTGGCTCTCACTTTGTGACCCAAACTGGATTTTCTACAAATTACTGATAGATGCAACAATATGCATGAATCTCACAGTCTTTGTGCCAGGTGACAGAAGCCAGACAAAGAAGAATACATATTGTATGTTTCCATTTATACAACATTCTAGAAAAGGCCTAACTAATCCATGGCAACAGAAAATAGCTCAGTGGTTACCTGGGTGTGGGGTGGGGAAGTTGACTGCAAATGCGCACAAGGCAACATTAGGGAGTAATTAAAATATTCTATATCTTGATTATGGGCGTAATTACATGGGTGTATACATCTGTCGAAACACATTGAACTTCAGATGGGTACATTTGATTGTATGTAAATTATGCCTCAATAAAGTTGATTTACCCTACACTAATTCACTGTTCAAAAATTTGAAAAAGGGATTCTTACTGGCTCAGTTTGAGTCAGATACCCACACCAAGTCCTACCAGCCAAGGCTGAAGACAGGGGCAGATTCACGGCTCACAACAAGCCTCCTTCTCCAGGAACAGACCTGAGACTCAGGGCTGGCCCCTCGTGGCCATGTCTGTGCTGCAGGACTGAGTCCACCTGCCACAGCTGGCTGGTCCCATGGTGGACGTGTGACCCAAGCCAGGCCAGTCCTTCCCTAGGAATTGGTGGTGCCTCCTTGGATGCGAGGCCCAGGTGTTGCCAGGAAACAGCTCTGCTGTCTTAAAGCAAAAAGTCAACAGGCGAAAGGAACAAAGTGCTGGTAAAAAGATTTCCCAACAGAGTGGAGTAGGTGTGAAATAGGTAGCAATAATTCCAATCACTGAAACACACCAAGTCAAACTGGGTATTCACTTTCCTTTCCCAGAGCTAGAGAAAATTCCAGGGACAGGGCTTGCTCAGGTGTAAGTGGGGGAACAGCGTCTCCAGAGCCAGGAACAAATTCAAGAATGCACCCAGATCAGAGACGGGCAGCCACTCATCTGTGCTTCCCAGGAATACTCACTGAGCACCTACTGGGTCCCGGCACCTGTCCTAGGTGCTGGCCATACAGTAGCCTTCAAGGCAGGTGCGGTCTCTGCTGTCGTGAAGCTTTCATTTCACTGGAGAGAGACAGACAAGAAACAGACTCACGGAAATTCTGGATAGCGACATATTCTATGAAAACATAAAACATAGGGATGTGGTAGAAAGCGGCTTCTGCAGAGGGTAGGTCACCCCAGACAGAGGTCAGCAAAGGTCTAGCAGTAGAGGTAGCATTTCAGGGAAGACAAGGAGCCCAGGCAGCCAGACCAGCTTCCACAAAGGCTCTGAGGTGGAAGGAGCTTGCGGTGTCTGGGAAAGAGAAAGAAAGTCCCTGTGGATGGAGTGACAGTAGCAAGGAGAGCTGTTGCAGGTAGCAGGTGATGTCAGAGAGGCAGGCAGGGGTCCGATCACACGGGGCTGTGCAGACCCGAGTAAGGCGTTTGGTTTGTGCTAAAGACAACAGGAAGACATTGGAATACTAAGAAGTTTCCATTTTTAAAAGTTCCTGCCAGCTATGGCACTGAGGATAGAGAGTACGATGACAAGAGTGGCAGCAGGGAGACCAGGTGCGAGACCGTCGCTGTAAGTCCGGTGGGAGACACGCAGACAAGTAAAGATTTAGGATATATAGGTGGAACGTCAGGAGGTGAGAAAAATAAAAAGCAGATGGTGGACAAGAATTGAAATGTGTAGACGAAGAACAAAGCATGGTCATACACCACAGAGCCCAGTAACCCACTTACAGCAAAACCTGTGACAGCCCAGCAGGCTCAAGGTGCCAGAGTGACGCCCAGATGAGGATCTGCCACCGACATGGGGAAGCCCTTCTCCCCTTTCTTGCCACACTTTGATGCCCTGGGCATCAAAACAATGGGACTTGGGCCTGATATTTCAGACTTCTCAAGGGCAACAACTCCTTCAGCATCTTTTGAAAGTGCCTCTCTCCCTGGCGCTCAGATCAACGCTGCCCTCCCCAAACCCCCAGTCCTCTGGTGCAGGCAAACATTCCAGCTCCTTCTGCAGCAACTCATATAAATGGACAGTCCAGGATCGACTCCTTCCGAGCTCCTGCTTGCACCACCCCACCCAACCAACAGACACACACATCTGAACGGCCCAGTGATGGACCCGGTTAAAGCCAAGATTGCTACAGCAGTATTACTTTAAACCTCCCCAATTAATCTTCCTTAACACCTTAAAATATTAAGACCCTATTAGGAAAATTGATTTGGGTAATTAATCTAAGCTCGAAATAAGTACTTAACCAGCAATGCCCCTAATCTGATTTTCCATTGACTTTTTGAATGTTTTCTCCAATTAAAAAAAAAAAACACAGAGATAAACCAAGCAATGAGAAATGAGTGCTATTATAACTTCTAGGCTAGATGTGGATGCTAAACCGAGTGCCTGATCACCTAGGTGTCAGTCCTCAGAGATATATTCTTTCTTCCCACTAAAATTCACTCTTCCTGCAGCTCCCATTTTCTGAGCCAAGACTAATAGTTGGAGGATTATAAATTAACAGTCATAGATTATTTGGGATTGGATTGTTAGGAGCTCATTTCCCCTGCTCTTCTAAGTCAAAGGTCTGTTGGTTGCTAGAATCAAAGGCTTACATCCAGAAAAAACTAAGCCTAGGTTTGAGGAGGAGCAGAAAGGGAGCGAGGCTGCTCTCTCTTTTGTCCCTCTCTTTCTCGACTCCACCCCACGTGCATGTGTGTCTGTGTTTGTAGGTCTGTCTACTCCTTTCCTCTCTCACTCTCTTCTCTGGCTGCTCCCCTGCTTACTCACTGCTGCTGTTTGCTCATACCTTAGGCATGCACACGGCCCATTAGAGCCACCCAACCTTAACTCTAGAACTTACTGGAACCCCCACGTCCACCACTCCCCCCTTAACCGTTCTAAAGTCCCCCAGTTGGAATCTGATGGCTCAGTTCATATTTTCAAGCCAGGCCACAAGTCACTGACCAGGCCAGGAACTAGCTGCCCTTTGGTCTGATGTCTGTCCCTGATTAGTTTGGTTATGGCCAAGGACTCAGGTCACACGGTACACACCATGACCACTCAGGGCAGCAGGAGACTCCCAGAAGACGGAGTGGGTGGGCAGAGATCCTAAAATAGCTTTTAGTACACCCTCCCATCCTGGGACCCAGGAGCCCAGGCTTAACAATTGTGTTGCTGCCCAAATCTCCTTGCTGGCAATAAAACCCAGGACCCAGTACTGCTGTTGTCCCTCCCCAGACATCTAGCTGGTCCTCAGTCACCATTCTCCCTCTCTTGCTCGCCTTTATGCCTTTAATTGTCTCAGCTTAGAGGTTGTAAAAGCCCTTCCCACACTTTCATGGGCATAAGGATCAAACTGTGGATTTTGTTAAAATGTATGTTTTTACTCAGGAGCCCTGAAGTGGGGCCTGTGAGTTTGCATTTCTGACAAGCTTTCAGGTGGCTCCAATGCTTCTGCTCTGAGCACCTCGCTTTGCTAGGCAGAGTTTTAGGACTCAGTTTGTTTCCTGCTCTTTAGTTCTAGCTAGTGTCCGTTCTTAAGCAGTTTGTTGTTTTTAAAGTCCTAGTCCTGGTACAGTGGGAGAACATCGGTTGTGCACACAAATGGTGTGAAAGCTGGCCCCTGATGGCCAAGAGACTTGAAATTAACTCTCCTTTATGTGTAAAGAGGTGGAGGAAATTATATTTCTTAGCATTCCAGAAAAGCTCATCCCCAAGAGAAAAGCTGTCAGGGTAGGAGACTGGACCCCGTGTCCCAGGAAGTCCCCACTGGTGCCAGCCCTGAAATGTCCAGTCTCTGGTGTGAAGGCCCACAGGCCATATGGCTAAACACTCAAAAATCCTAAATCAGGGAAACAAACTGCTAAATAAAATGTGTTCCACCCTTCTACTTTGACAAATATATCTTGAAAATGACCATATTTAAAAATACATGTAAAGCTATGGTTTGATATGCTCAAATCAGTACATTACCAAAGAGGACTGAATATAATTATGATCGCTTTATGTCTTGGTGGTGAGCTGATGGATCAGGGATGTTTGAAAGATTAATAAAATAAGACAATCATAATTTGTAAGTTATTATACACTCATTTCATAAAAATTTATTTTTACCTTCATTTTAGCAAAATTACTAAAAAGTCATGATAATATTTTTTACATAATTGTGTTCTATTGACAATAAAGCTCTAAAGGGTTAAAAAATATAATTGTATCCAAAGTATAAAAATGGAATATATTTTATCAAAAAATAAATAATATAAAATAAAAAATTACTTTTCATATGTTTTCAAAATACTGGTTTTACTTCTAAAATATTCAACATTACCTATTATAATGAAAAGGCATACACTTATAATTAATGAGTATAAGAAAATTTTCATTGAAATTGCTTAAATAAAGCAGAAATGTTTATTTACATTTTAAAAAATTAAACTAAATCATAACAATTTTCATTTAAAAATCTATGCACATTAGAATTTAATGCCATGTAGTAGCTTTTGTAACAAAGCACTATTACACTTCACACATATTACATATTTAGATGTAATCGGAGAGTGACCTGAATTGTTTAATATTGCAAAATGCTTCATAGCCAGCATGTGCAACTGCTTTGAACACTGTGCTATTTTGTTCACTTGTGAGTACCTCCACGAACACAAAGAGAAGCAAGAAAATGAAGCTTAGCCACTTTCAAGAAGTGATACTTCACAAAGCAATTTGTCAATTTAAAAATGTGTCAATTTAAAAAATTCAAAAAACAAAAACTTGCAGAAAACATGTTTGAAAAATAAGAATAAAAATAAATAAATAATGCCTGCTGTTGCCGAAGTTCAAGGCATTGTTCTCAGTCACCTTTTGCATGGAGAACGAAGAACAAATGCTGAGAACATGGGGCCCTGAACGTGTTGGTGGAGGTTGAGAATTGCAGGTTGTTCTCTGACACACTGGGCTCTAGATCTAGAGTGACAGAGGCAATGTCATATTCTTCAGGTGATTCAAATCATCAGGGAAGTTTGGGAAATACAGATAAGGAAGGGCAAAAATATGTAACTATATATATGTATATATAAGTGTGTGTATTTGTATATTTTTTCTTTTTCTTTCTTTCTTTTTTTTTAGAGTCAGGGTCTCCCTCTGTCGCCCAGGGTAGAGTACAGTAGCATAATCATAGCTCACTGCAGCCTCGAGCTCCCGGGCTCAAGTGATCCTCCAGCCTCAGTCCCCAAGTAGCTGGGACTACAGGCATGAGCCACGTCTCCCAGCTGTAACAAAATTTAACGGAGTACTCTCAAACTAGTGGCTCAAGCAACTGGAAGTTGCAAAACTTATTTGGCGACATTGCTAAAGAAATCATGATGAAAATTATTATAAGATTATTTACAATTTTTAATACGGACAGAATTGATTTCATTTATTACCTTTACACATTTCAGTGTTAGATTTTAAAAATTCAAATACACTTATTTAATAATATGTTGGTATTATTTTAAATGATGCTGTTGAATTATTAATAAAGTAACATTCTAAAGGATGGCAAAACAAAGTTTCTTGTGTATGCTGTGGGTTGAGGGCATCACAAAGACCTCACAGAGATTGTTATACCGGACCCATTTAGACTAGTTATGCCACTAATCCCAGGATGATACACTTCTCTTTTGATGCTTTTTGCTAGAGGTAGTTTGGATCTTTTGTTATCTGATATACACACACATACACCCGTATCCTATACCCTTGGTTTTCCAAATTGAGCAAAAACAGGGCGCTCACAAATTCCAACTTTAGCTTAGCAAACTCACATAAGGAAGTGAGAAAATGTGTGCTATAGATCATGTTAGAACAGGGAGGGACCGGTTATAGAACTGAGGCATGAAAAGATTAAGCAATAGTGTTGGAGAAGACCATAAAGGGAGGTAATAAGAGTGTCTTTAGAAGAACTCCAAATCCACTGTGATGTCCATGGCAGTGCAGAATTCCGGAATTCCTCTGAAACTTAGTCCACAGCCACATGCACCACTCCGCATAGGCTAGTCTGATCCAAGGCATTTTGCTTACCTAATGGAAGCTCATGTTATCTGTATCTTTGCACTAATGCCATTTAATTTGAGTTTACTGGGAGCAGGGTTTTTTTTCCCCCTGGAATGTTGGTTACCAAACAGATGGAACTTTTACAAGTTCAAAACAGCAACTTGGTGCACAGCTGACCACAGGTCAGTGTACTGACTGCAGTGCATCGTATCTAAAAGGTGCCTGCTGTTTCTTCCACTCCTTAGATTATTTTGTTTATCAGAATCTGGTGTTTCCAGGGGCCCAAAGGGCTGGTGAGAACAAAAGCACACAAGATGCCCTTACAAACACTCCCAGTGCTTTTGACCTTTGAGGGATCCGCTAGGAAATGGAACGGCTAGCTCTACTTCCTGAGAAAACTATAGCAAAAGAAATTTTCAGTGGGGTATTATTTTTGGGAAGTGTTCAGATTTCCCCAAGCTGATTTTTCCCCTAACAGAACAGAAGTAAAGAAATCCAAAGATCATCCTAACAAAAATAGAGCCAGTGCTACCAAGTCTCCATGTCTGCTCAAGCAGTTAGACTATGATGATATATTTGAATAGACCCTTTCCCTAGACATGTTCCAAACTTCAAATGTTATGAATATCTGGTTTAAACCTAAAGAGTTTTTTCTATGAGTTAGAAAAGAAAAAAAAAAGTAAGAAAGTATTGGTACTTTTGGATAATGTGGGTGATTTTGAATGTTAACATCTAATCCCATCCTACTCATACTCCCAGTTCCTAATTGAAAGGAATAAAATATTAACACAAGTGAAACTAGGATCAGGGCTATGACTAAAAAAAGCTCTCATCTACATTTCATTGGTGGGACTGCAAACTAGTACAACCTCTATGGAAAATAGTATGAAGATACTTCAAAGAACTAAAAGTAGACCTACCATTTGTTCCAACAATCCCACTAATCGGTATTTATCAAAAAAAAAGTCATTTTATCCAAAAGACATGTGCACTCGAATGTTTATTGCAGCACAATTCACAATTGCAAAGATGTGGAAACAGCCCAAGTGCCCATAAATACAGTGAGTGTATTAATAAAATGTGGTATATATATACTATGGAGTACTACTCAGCCATAAAAAATGGTGAACTGATACCTTTTGTAACAACCTGGATGGAACAAGAGACCATTTTTCTAAGTGAACTATTGTAAGAATGGAAAAACAAACACCACATGTACTCTATTAAATTGGAACTAGTCCATCAACATCCATGTGCACACATGGTAGTAAACCTCAACGGAAACCAAGCAGGTGAAGGGGGGAGGAGGGGATGGGCAAATTTACACCTAACGGGTACAATGCATGCTATCTTAGTGACGGGCACACTTTTAACTTTGACTCAAACTGCACAAAAGCAAGTCAAAATATTTGTACCCCGGGAATACTCTGAAATTTAAAAAAATACATCTCAGCAACATTGAGGACTTTCTACTGTACTACAGTAAGTAGTCTGCATTGAAGGAATAGCTCCAGGACATCTTGGCCTCCCTTCCCCCCAGGAGCACCCCCCTGGAATAATTAGTGGGGATCCTGGATCCTACTAACATCCCCTAATTAGAAAGGACAGGAGTAAACCGTAAAAATAGACAAGTCAATCACATCGCTTGCAATCCCTTTTACCTTGAAAACCAGTTGTGCATGAGGCCCAAGGTTACAAGTGGCCACCCTTTAAAGAAAGTCAGGGTGGAGGAGTAGGGATGGGACTCCTTCCGGAGTCGGTGGGCACAACACAGGCTAGACTACACCTGGGACCTGGGGCCCCCAGGCCAGTCGCCGTGGGCCAGTCAGAGAAAGCTGAGACTGGTGCATCACCAAACACCGAGAATCACAGTCTCTGCCCGTTAGCTTATAGCCCTGGAGCTCTTCCTTCTTCCCCTAGTCTAAGGATCAAAGAGGTCTTCAAATTAAGATCAGAGAAGAGCATCGTAGCAACAACTGGTGATAAGATCCCCTAAGAATCATTTTATCCTGTTTCTGGGTCATATAGGAAGTTTAGATAAATTAATTATCAAGAATGAAAAGGCAAAAAAACAAAAACAAAAAAAAAACCATGGGAACCATGAAAATATTCTGTGTCATAAAGGGAACAGAACACAGCACTCCAGAGGAAAACCACACTGTTGAATAAAGTGAACTGTGGCTTACTGCAGAGGAAAAATTATTACTTTATGAGCTGACTACTTGATTTCTCATGGGGAGTGAAATGCCTTTGTTTAAGAACATACCTTGCAGAGCATGACTGGCTTTGAAGATGAAGCCTTCTAGGCATAGCTAAGATGGTCTGGTGAGCAAAAAGATCCAGAGATAAGAAGGGAACAAGATTTGGGAGGGGTTGGTGCAGGCCAGAGGGGACGTGATGTGCGAAGAGTTTGGGGAGAGAAAGGGCTAGTCCAAAAACCTCCCAGCTCACTGCAACCTCATATTCCTGGGCTCAAGCAATCCTCCTGCCTCAGTCTCTTGAGTAGCTGGGACTATGGGCACGTGCCACCACACCCGACTAATTTGTCTATTTTGGGGGCTCTCACTCTTGCTTAGGCTGGTCTCAAACTCCTGGCCTCAAGCAATCCTCTAGACTTGGCCTCCCAAAGTGCTGGGATGACAGGTGTGAGCCATGGCGCCCAGCCTCATGGTGATGTCTTTTACCTCCATTCAATCTCCCTTATGATTTTTTAATCCATCTCACCAGAGTACACAGTACTGGAGAACAAAGCCTATTGTTTCTATGTTCTGTACAGTAGCTTGCACATTGTGGGCATTTAATAAAAGAAGATTGTAATTGTACCTGGCAAGTACTCCCTTCAGTAATTTTGCTGTGATAGTAGGGCCAAAATGGTGAAGCAAAGCACGTACATCCCGGTAAGTCAAGAACGCTGAGACCCTCCGTTTTCTTCCCCTCTCCTATCAAACTTCTCTTTCTAAGCAAGGTATTTATCTCAACCCAACACTTGATTCCATTTGCGCAGACTCAGCCTGGGAGTGGCGTGGACATGGGGTCGTGCTTAGTGGGGGGAAGCATCCTCTATCTTGCCATCTTATTTATTTTAATTTTTATAAAAAATCTAAAGCTGCAGAATCCTATGGTTTGTCAGCAACACCCCCAGTTGTGTCCAGAGGTTGCAGTCACGAGCATCATCTGGAACCAAGAAGGCCTGGCATCTCTCTTAGCGGAAGAAAACCCTAAGCAAGTCTCCCCACAACCACTCTGTCCAATATGGGAGCCACTAGTCACATGTGACTGTTTAAATTCAAATTAAGTAAAATTTAATAAAATTTAAAATTCAGCTCCTCATTTTTACCAGCCTCATTACACGTGCTCAGTAACCACACACGGCTAGTAGCTGCTGTTACGATACTGGACAGCTCAGCCGCAGAATATATCCCGCATCACACAAAATCGTCCTGGACGCCACTGGTCTAAACAAGACCCCTCATGCTCCTCGTTTAACGGAAATTGAAACAAAGGAAGCTTGTTTTCAGCGTAGCCGTGTCAGGCCATGTGCAGAGATTGTAAACATTCCCCTTCCTGGCAGGATATAGGGAAATTCCTTTGCCTTAAACTTTCTGTGTTCAGTTGACTTTGGATTCTTAGAGGTCCTTATCAGAATGTTTTAGGAAGGAAGATAAGAACTTTTTTATTTTTTAAAAAATCTTGTATCTGACCAAGTCAGAGAGGATTCTCTGCCAAGATTCTTAGCTATTTCCATTTTTAATCCAGCCTATTTGGAGAGCCCAGGAGTTGATTTAGTGGATTTGCTCTCTGGGACTGTCAACAGGGGTCAGAGCATTCTCAGTTCCCCTGCCCAACAGTTACTTCTTCAGAATGTCAAGATGCTTGTTTCTTGTTTATTACATACCTTTTTTTTTTTTTTTTTTTTTTACCTTTCAGATTGTTAAACATCGTAGAGTTTAATAGCCAGTGCACCGAAGACGAGATGGAAAGAACTTGAGTCCTTGATGACCCACTGTTGCTGGTAAATTAACCACCTCTGGAACGGGCTGACCTCCAGAATCCTTGTCATGTGAGAAGATACCTTTCATTATTATTTGAGCCATTTTGAGTTGGCTTCCAGTGGCTCGCATCAGGGGCTCCCGGACGGGCACACCAGGCTCCCACGTGGTAACACACACCTGGGGTAGCTGGGCAAACCCAGACAAGGGCAGCAGGGATGAAACACACAGCCCGCTGGTGGCTTGCCTGGGGCTTCTAGGAAAACCATGGTTGGCCTCCCTCCAGCTCCCAGAGGACAAGGGTCTAGGGGCAGTGGGGTGTGTTTTGGCGCTTAGGGACTGAAGAAGAGTGCCTGTTTTACACCAAAGGCTCAGCTTTTGACGTCATTCATTTAGTTACTCATTATAGGTCTATAGACAGTAGGTAAGATGTGAGGACAAACAGAGGTGTAGAGCAAACAGAGCGAGTCTTCTGTGTCCCCTCCCTCCTACTCGCACCAATCCCCTGCTCAATGCTATCCCCACCCCTCTTCCCAGGTATCCGGCCCCTCTTGTTGACTCTTTCACAGGAAGTAGAATTGTGCACCATCTGAGAACCCGCGCACGGCTGGCTCAGGGCCGGTGTGGACCTTGAGAGCTGAGGAATGAGACTGAACCCTGGGTCAGCACCCTTCGTCAGCACCCTTCTGCTGGGGGGCGAACTTCATTCCCTAGTCCTGTTCTGCTCAACACACCCATGCTGAACCAAAAAGTGAGCTGGAATTAGATTGCCCTAGGAGTTACTGAACTTATTGATTCATTCAAAAGCCACTTATTCCAAAGACACAGGAGGAGCTCGCCATGCTCTGTTTAAACCTCTGTGATTTTGCACATGCCATTTACTTTCCTTGTTCACAGGGCAAACTCACACTCACTCTTCAAGACCACCTTAAATATCGTCTCCTCCACGAAGCTGACCATAATTCCCAATTGCCCTTCTCACTGTTGCCCTTCTTGACAAAGTAGACTGCCTCTATTTTCACACTCCGGCGTGCTTTAGACACAGCCCTGCCCACTCGGTATTAAAAGTCGTTTGTTTGTCTATTTCTCCCTACATCACTTCTTTGTCTTTGAATCTCTATACACGGCAGATAGGACGCCATCATGAAATGTCTATGGAAATGAAATGAGAAGAAATGAGATAATGAAACTGTTTTGGGGCCGTGGTGTCCACTGCGCCATGGATTTTCCTCTAGCCTCTCAATTTCCCTAGTGGACTCAATTTCCCTGGGGTATGGACTTGGGGTGGTAGAACAGATATCTTTCCTTCTGTCCAAGGAAGGCACAGAAACAAGGCAAGGAATTATCTTTATTGAGGATGAAGAGGTTTTTTTTTTTATAGTTGATAGTTGGATTTCCTGTATTCCAGGGGTCTCCAGAGCCCCAATAATGTTGAATCCATTTGCAAACACTTTTACCTCCTGATAAACTCACTTATGTGTGTTCTTTGGATTCAAACACATTGCTGCCCTAATGTGAGTATGAGGATGATTGAGAATTCCAAAAAGACTAAAATAAGACCTCCCACTAGAATATATAAAGAACTCTAACAATCAACAATCAAAAGACAAATTACCCAGTTAAAAATGGGCAAAGGACTTGAATAGACATTTCTCCAAAGAAT
This sequence comes from Lemur catta, assembly GCF_020740605.2. Classification (NCBI taxonomy): domain Eukaryota; kingdom Metazoa; phylum Chordata; class Mammalia; order Primates; family Lemuridae; genus Lemur; species Lemur catta. Next base: position 20,260,494 of record NC_059142.1, read on the forward strand.
ATATGCCAATTTCTGATAAGCACATGAAAAGATGCTAAACATCTTTAGACATCAGGGAAATGCAAATCAAACCCATGATGAGATACCACTTCACAGTAGCTGGGATGACTCCAATCCAAGACAGATAATAGCAAGTGTTGGTGAGGATGTAGAGAAATTGGAAAACTCACACAGCTGGTAGGAATGTAAAATGGTGCAGCCACTTTCGAAAATAGTCTGGCAGCTCCTCCAAAGGTTAAACAGAGTTACTATATGACTAGCAATTCCACTCCTAGGTATATACCCCAGAGAATGGAACACAGGTTCCTACAAAAACTTGTGCAGGAATATTCATAGCAGCATTATTCAAAATAGCCAAAAGGTGGAAACAGCCCAAATGTCCCTTGACTGACGAATGGATAAACAAGGTATGCATATCCTTACAATGGAATAGTATTTGGCAATAAAAAGAATGAAGTACTGATTCACGCTATAACATGGGTGAACCTTGAAAACATTGAGCTTATGTGAAAGAAGTCAGTCACAAAAGACTGCATATCATATGAGTCCATTTTTATGAAATGTCCAGAACTGGCAAATCCATAGAGACAGAAAGTAGATTAGTGGCTGCCAGTGGCTGGGGAGGATGGGGGGAAATGGGGAGTGACTGCTAATGGGCAGAGTATTTCTTTTCTGGGTGATGAAAATGTTGTAAAATTGCTTGTGATGATGGTCACATGGCTCTGTGAATATAGTGAAAACCACTGGATTATACACTTTAAATGTGTGAATTGTATGGTATGTGAATTATGTATCAATAAAGCTGTTTTATATAATAAATACTCCCTGCCCCCAGCAGAGCCAGCAGCCAGCCTTCTTCCTGTTTCCACAGCAGGGATCTCTCTCCTGTTTGCCTTTAATCCATTTACCTTCCTGTTGACGAGAATCCACCCAGCCAGCAAACCCGTGTTTGCTCTTTGGTAACATCCCGAGGATGCACCGGACCCCGGGCCTGACATTTCTGCACAGTCCTTGCCAACTAGGTCAGTGTCAGGGAAGGCAGCCAGCCAGGGGGGGCCTGGCAGCTACTGCGGAGTGTGACAACACAAGGGTGTGACAAGAAACCAGAGAGAGCCCCTTGACAAGGCTCCCTTGGCCAGGACGCTGGGGACCTTTCCTCTGCTTGAAATCTACTCCTGACCCAAGCGGTGAAGCTGGACACCACTGTGTGGGGCTGGAAATATTAATAGAAAAGCACTTCCCCAGGGCTCTGCTGCGCTCTGGGAACCACTGCAGTGGGGAAGAAGGGAGCAAACCCCGACTAAGCACTGCCCTGCCTGGTGCAAGACTCTATTCTAGCCGCTCTACGTGCTCATCTCATTTAATCCTTCCAATGGCCGTGTGTGGCCCTGTGTGGCCCTACTCCTCTTTTACCAATGGTGGAACTTCCAGTTCAAAGAGGTGACATAACTTGCCTGAAGTTACTCTGCATGGAAAGCCTAAAGTAACTGGCATGGCTAGAAGTGTTTGAGCTGGATTCTACCCTTTAAAAAAAGATTCAGAGCAGCATATATAGTCCACAACAGGGAACTGGTTAAATCAATGTGCTTCAATCATGCAGGGGAATACTATGAGGATGCTAAAAAGAACTGGGCATGCTTTAGGTAGTGATATGGAATGATTGCCAAGGTGTATCTTTAAGTGAAAAAAGCGAGTTGCAGAGCAGTATGCATAGCGTGCCATATTTGTCTAAAAGAGGGAGGCAAAGAATACATATACAGCCTTCAGTATCCACCTCTGCAGATACCAAAACACACGGATGCTCGTCTCTTTTATAAAATGGCATAGTATTTGCATATAATCTATGCACATCCTGCTGTATATTTTAAAGCACCTCTAGATTACTTATGTTACCTAATACAGTGTAAATGCTATGTAAATAGCTGTTATACTGTAGTTTTTATTTGTCTTATTTTTTACCATCATATTGTCATTTTTTTTGTTTTTTTCCCCCCATATATTTTTGATCTGCAATTGATTGAATCCACAGATGCACAACCCATGGGTAAGAGGGCCAACTGTGTTTGTACAATAATAGCTTGTGTCCAGATAAAATATCCCTGAAAGGACACGTAAGAAAGTAGTGACATTGCTTCTGAGGAGGGAATGGCTGTCAAGCTCCAAGCCCCCCAAGAGTGTAGCTTACTGGTATTCACTGGCACAGGCAGCACTGGGCTGACTTATTAGTGGAAAATCACAGAAATAATGGCGTGTGACTTCCAAGGCTAGGTCATAGGACATTGTGGATTTTGTCTTGTTCACTCTTGGATAATTTATTAACACATCATGAGGACATTCAAGCAGCCCTACGGAGAGGTCCACAGGGTGAGGGACTGAGGCCTCCTGCCAGCAACCATGTGGATGAGCCATCTTGGAAGCACATTCTCCAACACCAGACAAGCCTTCGGATGACTGCGACCCCAGCTGACATTTAACTGCACACGACACCGCCAAGAACTGAGGCAATTTCTATCTTTCTCCTTCACCATCTTTAACAAGCTCACTTTGGGGCCTATATATTGCCCCAAGGTGGCTGCCACAGTTTTAAGAATCACAGATGTGATCAAGGAAGCAAAATTTTCCCAGAAGCTTCCAGAATTCTTCAGCTTCTGCTTCATTGGCCAACCATGTCATACGGCACTTTTAGCTGCAAGAATGTCTGAGAAAGCAAATATTTTTCCCCAGACTCTACGGTGAAGGGGACCAAGGAGAAGGAAGATGGGACTTTCACTCTCACCACCGTATCCTCAATGCCCACAGCAGCACCTGACCTCAGAAGGCGATTAATACATATTTACTGAATGAATAAATGAATGACCAATTCCTGGACCCTGAAGCCCATCCCTGGACCCCAAGTTAGGAGCCCTGCTTCCTAGGAAGATCAAAAATTGAATCCTTTAATTTGGCAAACGCTGTGCTAATACTACCAGAAGTTACTGGGGAAGGCAGTAAAGAGTACCCCTGTTTCTCAGTCTGAGCCTGAACTACCAAGACATACAGTAGTAAAGCAGGTATGGACGCAGTATCACCTGCGTTGCTGATGAAGGCCAGGATCCAGGGTGTGGCTTGGGTGCACTAGGCAACAACCAACTTCCTACTACCATATCCAGAATGAGACCCACCTGCCTGGTCACAGGCAGCGCTGAGACTAGGGCCTCACTGCGGGCTGGCTGCCTGACAGCTGTGCTCACAGCTGGCCTGCTGGCCGGGAGGCCCCACCCAAAGGAAAGCAGGAGGTGGGCAGAGCTGGGCTTACGCGGTCCTCCCCAGCTCGACAACCACCTCCACCTTCTAGGAAAGGCTCGAGGGTGGGGAGAGAGGCCAGGAGGGTGTGACACTAAGGTATGAAACAAGTGAAAAGGAGCCTTTTCCCGATCCCCTAAATTATCAAGGTTGCATTGTTTCCCTTTCTCCATGTTAAAGGAGATCATGTCAGCAACAGTGCAGTGCCTGGAACTCAAAGATAGTAGGTGCTTAGTACAAGTTAGCCTCTTTTCCTCCTCTTCTCCATTCAGATTATCTCTTCCCCAGGGTAGGGAAAGATTAGCCTTCCCTTCCTGCTGCAACATAAACTTTATTTCTCCTTGCAATTGCTCAATTTCTCTTCCTGTGTTGCAATTTCCCCAAGCATGTGACTTTCGTTTGGCAACTCTCGCCCTGTGGCATTGGGGACACGGGAGTTATGCCTCACGCATCATATTCCTGCACCACAAAGTCAAATTGCAGTTCATGGCTGCACCCACTTGCCCCTGTCTCTGCGGGGGGGGGGGTCTCCTCTCCCCCCCAGCTCTATGACCCACCCACCTTCCTTGTGCTCCAGTTCTAATAGGTGGAAGGCATTTATCTTCTTTTTTTGGCCACCCAGCATTGGAACCCCTTTCTTATGTTTGGGGGACTCCCCACGTTACGGTTTTATTGGGAAGAGGCACCCACCTTCTACTAAAGAAACTGAAATGTTCCATTTTCCCTTTCCCAGCTTCCCTTTTGCACCTAGAGCCTGGGCGTGTAGCCCAGGCTGACCAATCAGAGGGGCCTGTGCCAGACTTCGGTGGGGGCTTGGGGGTGGCCAAGGGAAGCCAAGACTCCCAAGAAATGTCCCCTGTTGGTTGGGGGCAGTGCAGCAGATCTGAACTCCTGGCACCACAGGGGCAGCAGAGCTGGCCGGGTGACACAGCAGGGTTTCTTTGCAGATACAGCTCTGGTTCCATGGAGGCAGAGCGGGTGTCAATCTGACTGTGTAGCTTTGAACCTAGTTTTAAGGTCACGTGGCGGTTCTGCCCATTTACCTCTGGATACATTTTCTTCTTCATGCAGTTAGTCATCGTCCACGGTCTGTAGCTGTGAACAATGGCAGGTACACAGTACTTGAGTCCCTGGTCTTCCAAGCCTGACGTTCTCATCAGCTCTCACTTGAAGTAGAGATTGCGTCTCAGGAAGGATGTGAACATGCTCACGTGGTTCTTTCGCAGGCTTTCCTCCCCTTTGTGTTGGGGAGGGCAGTGCTGTGCAGAGCGTGCTAAACCCAGAGTAGGAGCCACGTACTTTGGTCTCCATTTTGGCAGAACCAACCCAGTGGCTTTAGGCAAGTCACCTCATCTCTCTAGATTTTCTCATGTGTCCGATGGTCTCGGTGGAGATGCCGGATCAAAAAATGCCCCGATTTCAACATCGTTTTATTTTCCAAGCTAGAGTCTCATTTCACTGCTTCAGCTTAATGGAGTGCTTTTGTTTTTCCTGTAATAACTTGTAACTATAGTTCAAGCAAGAAAGCCTGATGCACTGTTCATTCTATTGCAGTCCGCCAGACTTGGTTTCCAACCCCAGACTCAGATATGTCCCAGCTTTAAAAGCACAGGAACCAGCACTCTGCAATAGGATCAAAATAGGTGCATTCAAGCTATCCATAGCGACTGGGGTGTAGAAATTATGTCTTGCTTCTACTTATGGGTGGCAGCCCGTTTACTTATGCTGGGTGGATGGTTTATAGAATGAGCCCGTTCAAGCTCACCGAATCCTGGCATGGAAGTGGTTTCAAGTGTCTCTGAGTGAGTGACCACATCCAGTGACCACATCCTGCTCACTGCTGCTAACTCATGCGTGGGGCCCGACTTACCTTCCCAAGAAGGTTGTGAGTGTCTCAGGAGCATGACTTAAATGTAATTCATGTCCCCTCCCTGCCTTTACCCTTCTCTTACCTCTACATCCATATATGCCTTTAAATAGGCAGAACGTGTCTGTAAGACCCACCTAAGACACTGACAACCTCGAGTGCCTCCAGGAAGGCTGGAGCCAGGAGTAAGGGGGAGACACTTCACAGTACATTCTTGAATGTTTTACAGTGAACATAATATTATCATTTTTTAAAATGCCTTATAAAGAAATAAGAAAATTCACATTTCCACTTTAATTTCATTTTATGGTGGTGGTACAATCATGTATTTATCCAACCCCCTATTTGGGGGCATTCTGATTTCTCCATCTTGTTAGGGGAAGTTGACTCACCTCTCTTCAACCCAGGAAGGCCTCTCAGAGGAGGTGACCTCTCACAGATGAGTAGGAGTCAGATGAGACAGGGTGGGACATGAGGAGAAGGTATTCCAAGCAGGGGGAACACCATGAATGAAGATGGGAAGTGGAAGAGTGTAGCCTTAAGAGGAAATGTAAGGAGGGTAGGGGCAGGATTGGTAGAGATGAGGTCAGAGGGGCAGAGAGGTCGTTTAGGGCTCCTGCAGCATGCTAGGGACTTGAGTCTTAGCCTTGCTGCCAGACGCAATGAAAATAATTTGGGGTTAATGAGTGAGACTGGTCAACTGTACAAATCATCCCCACCCAATGGTGTGGTCATGGGACCCTCAGCGGACAACCAGCCACCCAGAAGAAACTCCTAAAGGGATCAGTGCTACCAACCTAACAATAATATTGGGGTGATGTTGGGGATGGGGAGAACCACCTTTTAGTGATGAGGAAAATTTAGGAACCCAGTTCAGTTATAAATCCAAGTATTTCCAAGGCGAACTTGAGCCTCTGCAGATAGGTTTAACATAAGAAAATCTTTTTCTGATCCTAAAATGTCTTGAAATAAATAGAAGATACCTATGGTTCCTAAGACATTGTTGGAGGAATTTTCAGTTCATTCTACAAAGGTTCTCTGAGCACTGCGTGCTGACACATAAAGGGTTCCTGCCCTTGACAAGGTCACAGTCTAGCAAAATACAAGAGTATGTAAGATAGATGTGACAATTTAGAACAAGGAGTTCTACTGTTGCACTCTGACAGTACAGTAGGAACAGAGAAGAAAACATTTGCATTTCTGTAAGTTCAAGCTGAGTTTTTACATATTAGGACTTCATCTTCTTTTCTCTGGGGTCACTGACATCAGTCTCACCAGCGGTAGCCAACATTTCTTGAGCCACGGCTTGAACATCATTTTACCAGGCTTGTAGCTGTAACACAGTGACCACAGTCCTTATTTTCATTTAAGGGAGGCAGGGTAGATTAATACTTACAAGGCTTCATGTTAAGTTCAATAAAAGTGGAAATAAAATATATCTAATAAAAAATGCCAAAGGGATAATTAGCTATTCAAACTAGAATACTTCTGAGAGTGAAAGGGAATGCTGTTAGTGATTTCACCCTGAAACCAGGTATAAATTGGGATTGTTCCAGAGAAAGCAAGACTTAAGCAGCACCTTGGCTGTGTATCAGTTACTGACTGCACATTTATTCATAAATGAGGGTTGGTGTCTTACAGCTACTTCCTACCCCCAATCTGCAGCAGGCTTCAAATAGGAAACGCGCACAGAGCTTTGGGAGCAGATGAAGACACCCCTAACTCGGTAAGGGGTGGTAGGGGTGATGGGAAAAGGCTTCCCAGGCTGAAAACCCAGCCTCAGAGCTCCCCAGAGGGACAGGGTGGGAAAGGGCCTTCCAGGCAGAGCCAACCACAGGAATCCAGGACGCATGCTCAGGTAGGAAGGGGCAAGATGCTAATGAGTTTGGTTCTTTCAGCTATTTTATGAATCATCAGGGGGCACTTCAGAAATAGATTTCAGGGCATCCCCAGACCTACCTAATCAGAACTTCCAGATGATGCCTTTGATCTGGCTTGGGAAATCTAGAACAGGGGTTCTCAAAATGTAGATGCTGTCTAAAGCCACATGCAGAGCCCTACTCAGACCACAGAATTAGAATCAACCCAGCAAGTGAGGAAGCTGCCTGCCTAAGGCGGTGGTCACCAGGTCACTGCTAGCCTGTCAGTTTGGCAGGGCTGGGAATGAAGGTGGACCAGTTCTACTTGTAGGTGCAAACAAAAACTGGAAAAACAGCAAAAGAGACTTATCCAAGTTCTTGCTTGGGTGTGGCTGAGGCTGCATCATCTCAGGCTTCTGGCCATTCTTGAAGCCCTCCCAGCAGGGGCTACTGTCTTTGCCAAGAAGCTAGAAAGCTTTAGAAGAAAGATGAGTCAGAAGAAAGATCAGATGGCCTCCGGGCTTCCGGTGCTGCTCACCCATCCCCCATCCCTCCAGGCTTCCCTCCTGTTCCTCCCCTCCTCCCAGCGCCATCCTGACTTCCTGCCCCTGTAAACGATAGCTCCCAACTCCCCAGTTCCCCACTCTTGGAGCTAGGAGGATGCATGCAAAAGGAGGTTGGGGGTTGAGGGAAGGGGGAAGGGACCGAGGAGCAGTGCTGACGTCTTCACTCTCTGGGCTGAATGGGGACTAATTGCGGGGCAGCCTGCTACCAGCAACACTGGTTTTGCAGGGCGAAGAAGCATCATTTATCTTGAATCAGACAAATAGCCTAAATAAAATCTGGTAACCTCTGGGATTCCTGGCTGGCACTGGTGCTTGTTGCTGGAGAAGATGTACAAAAAAATGGAACACTCATTGATATGTTGTGCTGGCCCTCAAATGGTACAGTCAGTTGCATGTGTCTTGGGGTACCCTCCAAATCCCCTTTCATTTATTTGAGGACCTACCATGTACCAGAGTCTTTGCAGGGCCTGGGGCTCCCACAAAGAAAGGCCCCACCTCAGACCATGGTCTCCAGAAAAGCAAAGACAAAGATGGCATGATAGGTAGAGAGAGGCCTGTGGCCACCCGGAGGCCAGCAAGGAGGGCACTAATCTGGAAGGGCGGGCGGCAAAGATGTCTGAAAAGCCAGCGCACGCTGATCAGCCCAAGAGGCAGTTTATTCTGGCTCAATAAATCAGCCAAGGGGGAGAGATCCCAGTGGGATTTCAGGGCTAAAACTGGGGGGAGTTTACTGACCTCCCTCCCCCAGAGACCCTCACACCTCTCCCTACCCCCACTCCCAGAGCACCTTGTGCTTGAGAATTAGCAGAAAAGTCCCAATGGGGAGGTGTTTGCTGGGAGTGGGGAGAGTTGAGTCCATCTTCTGATAAGGGGTGGAACGAAGAGGGTGGTGGCATTCCTGGCTGTTGAGCTCTGCACTTCCAGAACTGGGCCCAGTTAAACCCACTGCAAGAGTGATGAGGGCTTGGAGTGGCCTCTCCCGATCCCAGTATCTAGACCTCTGCTACTCTGCCCACCAGCCCCTCGGACCCCAGCGGCCACTCATTCATTCACTTGCTTGTTGAATTAATAGTGAGTGAGCACATTCTTCTAGCTGCTAGAGATACAGCCATGGACCAAACAAAGACAAAACCAAGACCACACAAGACTTTCATCCTAGTAGGGAAGACAAAGAGCAATCAGACAAGTAAGGGACAAAGAGGAACCAGGAAGGGAAAGGGGGAACAGATGCACTGGTTCAGTGGGAGGAGGGGCTCAATATCAAAGTGGCAGGTGGGCAGAGGCCTGAAAGAGGAGAGGGCGAGAGAGGGATGCGGAAATCGAATTCCAGGTGGGGAGAGCAGCACCTGCGAATGTCCTGAGGCTGGCCTGTCCAAGGCACCTCCAGGAGGCTTGAGGCCGCCTGTGTGACTGAGTTGGGTGGACTAAGGAGGGAATTCACTGTAAATGAAGAGACCCAAAGAAGTTTAAGAGCAACAGCTTTGCAGTCATGCATGCCTGGACACCCACTATTTGTTAGTGGTCTACATTTAGGCAGAATGCTTCATCCCCCAAGGCTCAGTTTCCTTGTCTGGGAAATGGGAAGAACGGTGTTATTGCATTATGGTATTCTATGTACTTTTTCTAAATAAATGGCAGCTATCGATAGGGTTATTAAAAATACAATGGACGCATGTTCAATATTTAGTATTGGCACTTTCCCAAAGACGTTTCCCAACTACATAGACACTCAATTTTTGTCTTCTTTGTGGCTTTAGAAATATACCTTAAATTATACGGACAGCAACACGTGCTGTGCTTGGGGTGCGTGAGCATGCCTGGCAATCACAAATTATACTGACCCTTTCTCCCAGTCCTCAAAGGTGGGGGGCAGTAAAAGCAATTGTCAGAGCCAGCATTAGGATCTAGTGATCTTGAGACGGAAGCAGAAAGTTTCTCTTTGAATCGACACTTCCTTCCACTTTCTTTTCATTTGAGCAAGCAGATGCCTGAAGAGTTTAGATCTTTTCCGGGGAATTCTGAGCTATGGCTATTGTAAGGAGACAGCCATCTCCCCTGGGGACTGGCCTGGGTCTCTGGAATGTGAGCAGGTTGCAGCCATCCTGCTCCTGCCCCCTCCCTGCCTGACGGATGGACGACGCATCTGATCGAGAGCGTTCTGCTCATCACCGCCCTCTGCTGGCCCCTCTCTGACCTTTGCAGGAGCCGCCCCCACCCGGCCTGCCCCTCCTGCCACACGGCTCAGACACCTTGGCATAAGAGCACAGCGAGACCCCGCTTATCTCTCCTGCAGGACATCTAGACCGTGGGTTAATGATGGTGGGAGAGGGGGATGCAGACCTTGTCTTGGAGGAACTTGTCATAGCAGAGGAAAAAAGTAACAACGACAATGAATGAATGAATGCTGTATTAAAGAAAAAATAAAGACTCAGAGGTCAAAGGTGAAGCACTGGGAGGCACAGCTTACTGCCAGGTGGCTAAGTGGCTAGGTGGCCTGGTCCGGGGTCTGTCGGCCGCAATGGCTAAAGCACATAGCAGGGACATCAAACCTAGTCTGGGATAGTCAACAAAAAGTTTTAGGAAAAGGCATGGTGATTTTCTTCCCTCTTTGTGTCCTCTAAAAACACTTACTCCTCTCAAATTAATGTATGACAACAATAGCTGTCATTTATTGCTCATTTAATGCGTGGCCGGTGCTTCGCTAAACTCTTTATATACATATGTTATTTAATCTGCACGTAAATCTTATGAGGTCTTATCACTGTCTTCGTTATATAGATAAGGAAACTGAGTTTATCTCCAGGGAAGTTAAGGAAATTTACTGAGGTTTAAATATAGGTCTTGCCCAGAGTTCAACCTTTTCACTATCAGATTCTGTCTATACTACATTTTCTTTATACAGCTTGTTGGGTTGGCTTGGCCTGGAGGCAGGGCCTTCCTCCCATTTCTGCCACAAAAAAAAAATGCTTATAATATTTAAATATTTATTACAGGTCTCCATGTCTGCAATGGTATATTTCCCAAATAATTATTCTGATCAAACCAGGAGAGAGGGAGAAATATTGATCAAACCCTGTTGTGACATTTTGCTGAGGTAAATATTTTTCAAACTACTAGCTCATTAGGTAGAGTTTAGGAATCCACTGTTACAAAGAGAGAGTTCTGATGAAGTGGAATTCCTGTGGCAAGCTTACCTGTTTACATTTACTCTGAGTATAAAATCGTTCCCACATACCACCTTCCACCTGGCAGTTTCCCTTTGCTCACTATGCGTTGGCCAGTGGAGAAATGGTTTACATTTGCCAAAGAGGCCCAAAGCACGCAATGCGTCTCTACTTTAACCTTTCAAGAAAAATATCTGTCTTTATGCGTGGTCTAATCTTTAAAAAAATCAGGTGACATGGAGAATGAGGACTAACATAAAACTACACAGCTAACTAGGATGAAAGTAGATTTCAGAGCTTTTAATGACGTCTCCTGACCTCTGGTGGATGCATTTGGGATTGCAGAGCCCCCAGCTCCTCCAAAGCAACCAGCAAGAGCTTTAGAGTTGGTTTACCAAATGCCTCTTCTATATCCATCATTTCAGAGATGAAGACAGCACGGTTCAATGGGTTTATGTGACTTATCCAAGGTTGCACAGTTACTTATGTGGTGGCATATTCAGGACCAGTACCTAGAAATGTATTAATATTATTGCCTGAGAAAACAGATATGCAAATGTTGATTAAATCCATTGACTGAATACTCGTTGGATTACCTGTAGAGAATCATCGTTATTAGAAACGGTAACAGCTGACATACACGAAGTGGTAACCAATAGTCAAAATTAGGATTATTTGAGCAAGGTCACAGTTGTCTTCATGCCCCTTACGCCCTAATCCCATCATTATCTTCAGTCACTGTTTGATGATATATAGAAAGTAATAGAGAAGACAGCAAGAGAATTCATTTCCACAAAAGCTCTTTGTTCGTTGCAAATTCCTCTTCCTGATTATGGTTTGTTAAAATTAGTTTGCCTTTCCAGAGGAAGAAATTTCAACTGACCATAGGAAAGAAGACCACCAGGGTTAAAGGATTGCTCCTTCTAAGAACTAATTTGGGCCAGGCATGGTGGCTCACACCCATAATCCCAGCACCTTAAGAGGCCCAAGGTGGGAGGATTGCTTGAGGCCAAGAGTTCGAGACCAGCCTGGGCAACACAGTGAGACAGGGTTTCAACAAAAAATTTTTTAAAAATCAGTCGGGCATGGTGGTGTGAACCTATTGTCCCAGCTACTCGGGAGGCTGAGATGGGAGGATCTCTTAAGCCCAAGGGTTCAAGGTTGCAGTGAGCTGTGTTCGCACCACTGCACAGCAGCCTGGGTAATAGAGTAAGACGCTGTCTCTAAAAAAATTAAAATTAAAAAAAGAACTAACTCTGCCAGTGTCCCTGCAAAGGCACAGGGGACCGAAGGAAGGTGTCAAAAAGTCTCTGGTGCTTCTTTAGTTCCAGGTCTCCTCCTTGAGGATGTAGCTAGATAAGAAAGCTGAATGACCACTGAAATATGTAGTCAAATTATTTCACATTTTTAAATACCCAAATATATAATGTTATCTGGATGAGTGGAGTATCATATTTGAAAGAACTTAGGTTTGCAGCCATGCAGTGCAGCTACTTACTAGCTGTGTGAGCTTAGGTAAATGACTTAACCTCTCTGAGCCTCAGTGTCCTCAGCAATAAAACAGGAATCATAAATAATACCATGCCAGAGAGTTGTTTGAGAATGCACAGACAGTGTGTGCAAAGCCTTAGTACAGTCCCTGGTGCAACCGGCCAACGAGAGGGATGGTGTTTAATTTCTCACACGATATTAAACATACACCAGATCTTAATAGTGGAAGTTATACTAGTTTTATTTTACTCACAAAAAGTACTGATTTATATATTTATCATGGCAAAATACTCAATTTTATGTTTCAAAGACCTACTAAAATAATCTAAAATGGACAAGACACACATATACATAAATGTTTTAACGTGAACGGCAAAACATCCCCATGCCAATATATTTTTTTTTTTTTGTCATTTGCTTTTTGTGGTTTTGTTGTGCCTTCTGCTCAATAAAAAGTGCTCTTAAAACTTGGCAGCTAAATTGCTTGTGTGTGTGTTCAAACGTTTCACAGACATTTGCTAAGCACATTTCCTTCAAGAAGAGAAGCAACAAGTCTTTGTTAATGAGAAACTGTGGCTATGAGTTAATGAAGCCTCCCTGAGTTCATGAAGCCAACCCAGGCTATCTTTAGTTGCCATGAGGGAGGGGAAGTTTATTCACGTCCCTTTATGGTTCTAGAGATTGTCTAGTCCCGTATGCCCCATGGAGCCCAGCAGAAGTCACAGCAGGGGTACTAATGAGGGCTAAGAGGACAGGATTCCAGAGTCTCAAAACCCTTTGACCAGAGCAGCGCTGCATTTTACCAGTTTTATGATCTATGTTCTCTCATAAGGAAGATTTTGTTTGCACAAAGTTTTTTGTGGCTGAAGTGCATTGCAGAACACAGATCTAATCTCATTCCCTAATTTTACATATGAGGAAACCGAGGCTCAGGGAAGTGAAATGACTTATCACTCAGCCAGAAGCAGAGCTAGAAACAGTACCCGAGGATCTGTATCAGTCATGGGTCTTGGCTGCTAGTTACAGAAGCCAGTTCTGGATAACTTAAGCAAAGACTCACAGGAGCCTGCAAAATTAATAGGAGGCTGAGAGTCAGACTTGGAAATGGCAGGAACCACGAGCGCTCTGGAGGGCAGAGAAGCTGGATAGAGGTCACAGAAAGTCCATAAATCATCTCGTCACTAGAGGATCCTGTTGGAAATACTGATGCCTCCACTGCCTCTTCTGCAAGCCATGGCACCAACCTTTCCCTCTCATTTTCACGTCACTTGCTCAAGATTCAAAGTCTCAGGAGAGAGTTCCCGACTGGCTGAGCTGACATCACACGCTCATGCCCTGGCTGAGTTGCAGCCAGGAGAGATGGGTCTGGCCTCCTGAGCACCCATAGTGGGAGGATCATCCACAATTACCCACCCAGAGTGGGGAGAGATAACGCCCCACAAGGAAATTAGGATGTTGTTAAGGGGCAATGGTTGTGGGCAGCCCAAAGAGCAACCAACAGGAGCCTGGTGGCACAGAGCAGATCCTGACCACATGGACACATTGTCCCAAACAGAGAGAGATGTAGCAGAGAGAAGAGGATCTTTGCTGATGTCTAACATCAATAGGGTAAGCCTCTTTTCTGCCTTTACATTATTGGTACAGTTTAAAAACCCCTGACAGTGGCCTCTATACGCTCCCCCAACTCATCACTAACTCAAAACTAGTTATTTAATAATCGTATACCTATTGCTGAGCAGTGACTCTTTTACAATAGTATTTCTTAAAATGTAGGTCTGGGTCCAAGGTCAGGATAGGGAGCAGGTTAAGCCTTTAAGGAAGTCATGATAGTATCAGTCAGGATTCTCCAGAGAAACAGAGCCAGCAGGCTGTGTACACACATGGAGATTTATTTAAGGAATTGGCTCATGCAATAGTGGAGGTTGGCAAGGTCCAAAATCTGCAGCGTTGGCTGGCAGGCTGGAGACCCAGGGAAGAGTTGCAGTTTGAGCCCCAAGGCAGTCTGCTCCCAGAGTTCCCTCTTCCTCTGGGCAGGTAGTCTTTTTTCTATTAAGCTCTTCACCTGATTACTTGAGACCCACGTACCTTACAGAGAGTAATCTGCTTTACTTGAAGTCTATTGATTTAAATGTCAAATTCATCTAAAAAATACCTTCACAGAAACATCTAGAATAATGTTTGACCAAATATCTGGGTATCATTGCCTAGCCAAGTTGACACATAAAGTTAACTATCCCATGGGTCTCAGAAAAGGAACTGGGAAGGTTTAAATGACTTTATAACCAACTGTAGGCACAGTGTGACCTCGGGCAGCCACTGTCCTCTCTGAGCCTCAGTTTCTTTATCTGTAAAACAAGGAGTTTGAGTTGGGTGGTCTGTAAGGGTTTGAGAGTAACATGGCAAGGTGAGTGTCAGCCTCTAACCGATCTACCCCTCCCTGATTCTCGTGGGGACATCCCGACAGTTTAATGGGGCAGGGACTTGGGTCAGACATTGGAACTAGGCAGAATGCTCGTTAGGGCTCTCCTGCCCGGCATGGCCCCCATTTCCTTCTTCCTTGTAGCATCCCAGCTTTTATTCATGTTCCCACTTTCCCTCACGCAGCCCTGTGCTTCCAGAACCACCCTCACTCCCAGCGCCAGGAGCTGGTGTGATTGGACTGAAGGGATCTTTATGCCCCTCCATTGATTGGGTCAGGAACACAGACCTGATCAGATTAATACATGACGTTTCCCTGGACACAGGGATGGGTTCACGAAAGGGTTGGTAACCAATTGGAGCCAATGAGATGTAAGGAAATGGATGCGGTTCATGGTGCCAAAAAGACAATTAAAAAAAAAAAAAAAGAGAGAGATGTAAAGAGAAGTTTGCTGGAAGCTTCTACAAAAGCTGGTGCTTTTTTTTTTTTTTTTTTTAAACGTCCTGGTGCTTAAGAGACAGCTGCCAGAAGAGACTGTCTTCCTCTGGGTGTTGTCAGGCAAGGCCTAGAATCGTGGCAACCATCTCGCTACCAGCAGATGGTGGATCCAATTCCAGGAAGAGACAAGTCTAGGGAATCCCCAGAACCGGTGCCAGAGCACTGATTGTACCACATCCGATCACCCCCCTAGCGATGGACTTTTTTAGTGATGGGATCCAATAAATCTTTACTTTTTAAGCCAATATGAACGAGGTTTCTGTTACTGTAGCAAACGGAAACCTAACAGACACAGTTTGAAAAGTGTCATCCATTTGCATCTGGAATTGGTGCTAGGTGAACCCTGATAGAATCCTCCTCCTCGCCTACCTTGGGGGGCCGGGAGCGACAAGGCAGCAGACACAGCAAGCAGGAAGCCTGAACAGCAGGGCTTCCTCTCTGCGCACACAGACAGCTGCACCAAGCAGCAGTATCGGTCCAGTGGGGCTTCCTTCCAAATGAGCAAATGGAGAAAAAGATGCTGCAAATCAAAAGAAGAGGACCACCCCGGAGAATCAGGAGAAATCCTCCAACTTGAAGGAAATGTATGCAACATTTTAGCAAAAATATGAAATGGATGTTATTGTTTAATCTGTTCAGCATCTCGCCCCACCTCTTGTGATAACTGGCCTCAGCCCATGGACACAGTTCTGGGATGAGACCCAGGCTAGGCCAGGCCAGTCAGTCTTTCCCTATAAGTTTCCCCTGAAGCTGGAAGAGAGAAACTCTATCCCTTCTTGGATCACAGAGCTGAAAGGAGATGAATTTGGTATTACTAGTGTTCATGTTTCTCACCAAGGGGCAAAAACACAACTGTAGTAGGAGAATATGAAGCCAGGAAATGGAGAGGGAGAGAGAGAGATAGAAATGAAGACCAGCCCCTGGTTCCAGTCTCCCTCTGAGGTCCCTGGAGAATCTTAGTTTCTGAGACTCTTCATTCAGTTTATCAGCTTCCCCAGCGTCTTCCCAATAACGTCTCCTTCTCCCTGAAGCCACCTCCAGCTGGGTTTCTGTTTCTTGCATCTGAAGTGCTCTGGCAAACACAGCTTCTGCTTCATGCTCTCATCCAGCCAGATGGAAGGGAACATTGGCTGACACAGAGCAGGAAGTCCCAAGGAGGGGTCACTCTGAGATCTGGAAAGATCTTCATGGAGAAGGAAGCCACAAACGCCAAATGAAAAACCCGGCGGCAGATCTGCCAAAAATTAATTTAGGGAAAACAAACAAGAAACCTACTGAGAACACAGAGGAGAAACATGAAAAGTACAAAACCAAGAGTGATGTGGAAGCCTGATTAAAGAGATCCAAGTACACACACATACAGACCAACGACCTTCATGCGAAACCCTTGGAGTCAGGTGTGCTCCAGGATTCAGCGCTGGGGCACTTTAGAAGGATGATGTGGAGTATGCACTGATGTCACATACACCTCCCAGCGGGGTCTAGGTCAGCACCCTGTCACCAAAACCATTAACATTTTTGTAGTAAAACGTGGAGGGAAATAAAGATGATAAATAGTCTCACATCACGTCAGGTCGGGATTTGGTGCCAAGTAAGTGTTGCCAACTCGGGGGGAAATTTTTGATTTCCAGAGATTTTAGGATTTGGGAATTGTGGCTAATGGGACCTATAATAGGACTCCCAGAAGGAGAGTAAGGAACTGTTAAAATAGGAGCAATAATCAAAGAATCAAATGGGGCAAAACAGCCAAGTGAAGATAGTATAACTTTGAAGCTCAAAAGGTCACAGACTGTCAGGCAAAATTAATTTAAACAAGGTCTAAATGTAGTCTGGTCACATTTTTAATTTGACAAGTAAGAAAAAAAACCTATAAGAATATTAAAAATTCTAATAAATAATTTATTGCACTGATTTAATGTCTCCATACCAAACCCTATACACACATAGTACATGTCATTCTCTTCAAACATACACATTATATTTATAGAAGTTGCTCATTTGCTAGTCCCCAAAGAAAAGCTCAATTAATTTGGAAAAATAACGTGACCAAGGCCACCACCCACCTGGGAGGTAATGGAGGTGGGATCCAAATCCAGGGCTTCACCTCTTTACTTCCCCAATAATCTAATAAACTCCAAGGACAAGTGAATGGTAATTCACTTCCAAGGACTAATCACAGAGATAAGTATTGTAATTTGGTGATAACGACCACAAGTGGCTAAGTAGCTAGAACAATGTAAATATTCAGTAAACATGAGTTGAGTGAATGAATGAGCAAATGAACACACAAAACAAAAGAGACTCGCCTTGGAATTTTGCAGCTGAGCTGGGATATACTCAAGAGCACCACTCTTTTCTAGAACATGCCCAAGACAAGGTTGGAGAAAGTAGCTGTTTCTTTATAAAGTAAGTAATGTAGCCAAGCAGCCATTAGACACCATTAGAGGAAGCATTAAGACAAGGATGTACATGCGACCAAATTGCAGTAAAACTTCCCCAGGGTGACAGGGGTCAGCGGGAGATGGGGCCTAGAGAGCCTTAATGGTCTTCACTTACTCTCCCTCAAAACTTTTTAAGCTTCCCCATGGTGACCAGTCCCAGAGTAATGCACATTTAATTCAGCTTCTAATGCAGGGAAATCAATAGCATTGCACCACAGACAGTTTATTACACGTAATCTGAAGTTTAACACATAAATAAATAAGTAATAAATGCAAACCACAGCACTTAAGAGTTCAGTTTGGGGACTCATCTTTCCCACAAATCGAAATACTTCTTACATGTTATAAAATATTTCACATTATAAAATAAAGATTTTTTTTTTTTAAACATCCAGGCTGGAATTGCTTGGAACATTTCTTTTCTTTTTTGAGATATAGTCTTGCTTTGTTGCCTGGGCCAGAGTGCAGTGGCATCATCATAGCTCACTGCAGCCTCAAACTCCTAGGCACAAGGGATCCTCCTGCCTCAGCCTCCCTCCTGAGTAGCTGGGACTACAGGGACACACCACCATATCCAGCTACATTTTTATTTTTTTAGAGACAGGGTCTCGCTATATTGCCCAGGCTGGTCTCCAACTCCTGGCCTCAAGCAATCTTCCCACCTTGGCCTCCCAAAGTGCTGGGATTACAGGCGTGAGCCACCACATCCAGCCTGGAACATATCTTTTAAAATAATAATTATAATGGCATTTATTTTAATAATACTTAACAAGGCTGGGCGTGGTGGCTCTCACCTGTAATCCTAGCACTCTGGGAGGCTGAGGCGGGAGGATTGCTTAAGCTCAGGAGTTCAAGATCAGCCTGAGCAAGAGTGAGATCCTGTCTCTACTAAAAAAAAAAATGGAAAGAAATTAGCTGGACAACTCAAAATATATAGAAAAAATCAGCCGGGCATGGTGGCGCATGCCTGTAGTCCCAGCTACTCGGGAGCCTGAGGCAGTAGGATTGTTTGAGCCCAGGAGTTTGAGGTTGCTGTGAGCTAGGCTGACGCCACGGCACTCTAGCCTGGGCAACAGAGTGAGACTGTCTTAAAAAAAAAAAAAAATAATAGTAATACTTAACAGTTTACAAGTTGTTTTCACATATCTTACCCTATTTTGATCTTTCTCCTCAAATCCTTGTGAGTTAGATAAGACGAGCAAACCCATTTATAAACCCATTTAGCAGATGAGGACAGTGAAGGATGAGGAGAGCCCAACGACGAGAACTGGGAGTCCCCAGCATCCAGGCTAGGATACTCTTAGTCCCCAAAGGGACTTTGTTCTAGTTGAAGCTGATGGGGGTGGGGAGATGGAAGCAGTGTGACCCTGAGCTGTGTCTGCCACTGCAGTCCAGACCTGTCTAGACTTGGTAAGGCAGGTTCACGAGAAGTCTCTATGCTTTCTGTTAGTTTGTTTTGTAGGTTTTTAACTGAGTTAATCATACCCCTCCATTCATGGCACGTTATCATCATCAAGGGACTGCTCTTATTTTATTCAGTTGTATACTTTCCTTTTATACACTATCCACATTTCATTTGTATAAAGTTCAAGACAAGCAAAGCTATTCTCTAGTTACCAGAGGGGTGGATACTAAGGGTGTTCCTGAGATGCAAATAATGTTTTAGTTTCTTTAATCTGGGTCCTGGTTATATAGAGTTATTTACTTTGCAAAAATTTATTGTGTTATATACTTATGATTGATATAGCTTTCTGTATGTATGTTAAATTTCATTAAAAATTTTCCTTGAAAAAATCCTACTGGAATTTGAATGGAATTGCATAAATTTATAGATTAATTTGGGATAGAACTAATGTCTCAGAATTGTTAGGTTATCTTATCCATGAACATGTTAACAAAATTTTAAGAGAGATATTTGTCATAAGGAATATTGGTCTGTAGGGTTTTTTGGTTTTTTTTTTTTTTTTTTTTTGCAATGGTCTGGATTTAGTATCAAGGTAATACTGGCCTCATAGAATGAGTTGGGAAGTATGCACTCCTTTTCAATTTTCTGAAAGAATTTACATAGAATTGGTATTATTTCTTCCTTAAATGTGATAGAATTTACTACTGAAGCTACCTGGGCTTGAAGGTTTCTCAAGGATTGGGAAGGATTCTAAACTTCAGATTCAATTTCTTTAATAGATATAAAGCTATTCAGGTTACTTATTTCTTCTTGGGTGAGCTTTGGTAGTAATAGTTTACATCTTTCAAGAAATTTGTCTGATTCATCTAGGTTACATAAATTGTCACATAGTTGTTCATAGAATTCCCCTATCATTCCCTTCATATCTGAGACTCTGCAGGGACGTCAGCTGTCTCATCCCTGACATTGCTAATTTGTGTCTTCTCTTTTTTTCCTGATTAGTGTGGCTAGAGGTTGTCAATTTTATTGATCTTCTCAAAGAAACGAATTTTGTTTCACTGATTATTTCTATTGTTTTTGTTTTCTAGCTTATTGGTTTCTACTCTAAACTTTATTTCCTTTCTTCTAATTACTTTGGGTTTAATATGCTCTTTTTTTCAAAAACCTTAAGGTGGAGGCTGAGAACATTAATATGAGAGAAAAAGTCCAAACTTCATCAATGGACTAGCAGAGAGTTCAGAAACAGGCCTGTGCACATATGGACAACTGACTTTCAGTAAAAGTGCAAAAACAACTCAGGGGAGAAGGAATAGTCTTTTCAACAAATAGTACTAGAACAATTGGCTATCCATATACAAAAAAAAAAAAATGAATTTGACCCATATCTCACAATATATACAAAATTAACTCAAATATATCATAGACCTAAATGTAAAACCTAAAAGACTTGTAGAAGAAAACATAGGAGAAAAGCTTTGTGACCTTGCATTAAGAAAAGATTTTCTAAGCTACACCAAAAGCACAATCCATATAAAAAAGAAATCGATAAATTGGACTTCAGTGAAATTAGGAATTTCTGCTCTTTGAAAGATCTTGTTAAGAGAATAAAAAGTCAGGCCAGTGCAGGCCTGTAGATCCATCTACTTGGGAGGTTGAGGCAAGAGATTCACTTGAGCCCAGGAGTTTGAGGTTGCAGTGCGTTATGATCATACCACTTCACTATAGCCTGGGCAACATAGTGAGACGCTGTCTCAAAAAAAAAAAAAAAAAAAAAAAAAAGAGAGGCCAGAGACTGGAGAAAATATTTGCAAATCATATATTTAATAAAGGACTTGTACCCAGAATATACCCAGAACTCTCAAAACTCAATAATAAGAAAAGAAGCAATTTTCTTTTTTTTTTTTTTTTGAGGCAGGGTCACATTGTCACCCAGGGTGGAGCACAATGGTGCAATCATAGCTCACTGCAACCTCAGCTTCCTGAATAGCTAGGAATATAGGCAAAAGCTACCATATCTGGCTAATTTTTAATTTTTTTTAGAGAAGGGCTCTTCCTATGTTGCCCTGGCTGGATTCAAACTCTGAACCTCAAGCAGTCTTCCCGCCTTGGCCTCCCAAAGTGCTGGGATTACAAATGTAAGCCACCATACGCAGCCCAGTTGTTTTTTAAAATTGGGCAATTTTTAAAAAAATTACAGTGCTTTAAAATTGGGCAAATTTTAATTTTAAAAATATTTTAATGAGCAAAATATTTGAACAGACATTTCACCAAAGAAGCTATGTGGATGGCAAGTAAGTATAGTCATGCATCGCTTAACAACAGAGAGACATTCTAAGAAATTTGTCACTAGGCAATTTTATCATTGTGTGAACATGATAGAGTGTACTTACACAAACCTAGATGTGATAGCCTACTACATGCCTAGGTTATGGGGTATAGCCTATTGCTCCCAGGCTACAAACCTGTATAGCATGTTCCTGTACTGAATATTGCAGGCAATTGTAACACAATGATATTTGTGAATATAAACATATCTAAACATAGAAAAAGTACAGTAAAAATATGATATGAAAGATAAAAAGTGGACCAGGCATGGTGGCTCACATCTGTAATCCCAGCACTTTGGGAGGCTAAGGTGGGAGGATCACTTGAGGCCAGGAATTCAAGACCAGCCTGGGCAACATAGTGAGACCCCATCTCTACAAAAAAATTATCTGGGCATGGTGGCATGTACCTGTAGTTCCAGCTTCTCAGGAGGCTGAGGCAGGAGGATTGTCTAGGAGTTTGAGGTTACAGTGAACTATGATCACACCACTGCACTCCAGCTTTTTAGAGACGAGGAGACCCTGTCTCTAAATAAAAAAAAAAGAATGGTACACCTGTATAGTGCAGTTGCCATGATGAATGGAGCTTGTAGAAGTTACCCTGAGTGATTCAGTGAGTGAATGTCGAGTGAATATGAACCTAGGACATTACTGTACACTACTGTCGGCTTTATAAACACTGCACACTTAGGCTGCACTAAATTTATTTTAAAAACATTTCTTTAACTTTTTGACTCCTTTGTAATAGCACTTAGCTTAAACCACACACTGTACACAATATTTTCTTTCTTTATATCCTTCTATAAGCATTTTTCTACTTTTATTTTTTTTTACTTTTCAAACTATTTTTTTTTTTTAATTAAAAACGAAGACACAAACACACTTGTTAGCCTAGGCCTGCCCAAGGTCAGGATCATCAAGGGTCAGGATCTTCCCCTCTAAATCTTGTCCCACTGGAAGGTCTTCAGGGGCAATAACACGCATGGAGCTGTCATCTCCTGTGACAACAATGCCTCCTTCTGGAACACCGCCTGGAGGACCTGCTGCCTGAGGCTGTTTTACAGTTAAATTTTTTTTGATGAGTAGATGGAGTACACCCTAAAATAATAAAAAGCATAGACTAGTAAACACATAAACCAGTAACATACTCGTTTATTACCATTATCCAGTATTATGTACTGTACCTGATTTATGAGCTATACTTTGATACAACTGGCAGCATAGTAGGTCTGTTTACACCAGCGTCACCACAAACATGAGTAGAGCATTGCGCTGTGACATTACGACAGCTATGATGTCATTGGGCAATAGGAATTTTTCAGCTCCGTGTAATCTTACGGGAACACCGTCATATATGGGATCTGTCATTGACCAAAACATCAATGTTATACGGCACCTGAGTGAACATAAAAAGGTGCTCAGTATCATTAGCAAAATGCAAATTAGAACCACGATGAGCTATCACTATATACTTATTAGAATGGCTAAAACTAAAAAGACTAAAATACCAAATGTTGGTGAGATGGTCAAGCAACTGAATCTCTCATATGCTGATAGTAGGAATGTAAAATGGTACAACCAGTTTGTCAGTTTCTTAAAAAGTTGAACATACACCTACCATATGACCCAGCCATTCCACTGTTAAGTATTTATCCAAGAGAAATGAAACTGTAAGTCTATACAAAGACTTGTATATGAATATTCATGGTGGCTTTATATGTATTAGTTCAAAACTGGAGACAACCCAAATGTCTATCAATAGGTCAATAAATTAACAAATTATGGTGTATACAGACCATAGAATGCTACCCAGCAATAAAAAGGATTAAAGTATTGATACACACACCACATGAGTGAATCTCAAAATAATTATGCTGAGCTAAACAAGCCAGACAAGAAGATTACTATAGGGCCAGGCGTGGTGGGTCATGCCTGTAATCCTAGCACTTTGGGAGGCTGAGGCAGGGGTATCACTTGAGCTCAGGAGTTCAAGATCAGTCTGAGCAAGAGAGAGACCCCATCTCTACTAAAAATAGAAAAAATTAGCTGGGCGTGGTGGCATGCACCTGTAGTCTCAGCTACTCAGGAGGCTGAGGCAGGAGGATCACTTGAGCCCAGAAGTTTGAGGTTGCTGTGGTCTTTGATGACACCACTGCACTCTAGCCAGGACAACAGAGCAAGACTCTGTCTCAAAAAAAAAAAAAAAAGTAGAAACATGAATGAATAAATACTATTGATTCTGTACTTGCACAAGATAGAGGTTCTATTCCTTGCAAGTTTGGTAAAACTTACCTGTGGACTTATCAGGGCCAGAGAATTTGGGGGATGGAGGAGATGTACCTACAGTGACCAACTGAGAACATGACCCCATGGTTCAACTTCAGGGAAATGTCATGCTCAAGAGGCAAAGGATAATAGCCAAGAATTAAGTTAAAAGGAATTCTCCCCCGTCCCTCCCTCCTCTGCAGGGATTTATCCCCAAATGCCTCTTTTGTGGGTCCTTTCCAGCTTATACTCTGTATCTGCATTAAGAAGGGTGTCTTTGACCACAGTGGACATTGAGTAGGAGCTGGAGATGTGGAGAGGGGGGTGAGGAATTAGGCTGGCAATTGTTCGAGAATCTGAGAGAAGACTTCTATAAACACTCTCTTGTTAATAATTTACATTCCTGAAATTCTACCCTGGCATTAGGTCCTGAGTATTTCCTTCCTGTTGGAATACACCTCCTTCTCAGCCTGTTCAACATCTATTTGCCTTTCAAGGTGAAGTTCAGACATCACCTCCGTGGGTCCTAAGGTAACAAGTAGAAACTCATCTACACAGTGTATTTGAATTGCTACCTGCTAGGGTAATAAAAATATGTTCCATTTCACCCAGGTGAGAACATGCAATATTTGGAAGGGAGCTCAGGAAGGGCATGAGCCAACCTCCAACGCTGGTGGTTTCTCTACAGCAGTGGTTCTCAACATTGGCTGCGTAATAGAATCAAACTCCAGAGCAATTAGATCAGAATCCTGGGGTTTAGGCTCAGGGATCATAATTTGTAAAAGTTTCCCAGGCGACGTTTACGTGCAGCCAGGATTGAGAATCACTGCCCCAGCATCCTCGGCCAGTGAGTATCCAAGAGGCAGCACGGTGTAGTATAATATAGTGGGAAGTGTGATGACGTCAGGTTTTTAGGTTCAAACCAAAGCGCAGAGACTTTCCAGGTGTGTGACCATGGACAGGTTCATGAACATCTCTGTGCTTTGATTTCCTTGCATATGAAATGGGGATAATAAAAACACAAACCTCTTAAGTTGGTTGTGAGGATTACACGAGAGAACCAGTGTAAAAGACTCAGCATGAAGCCTGGTGCTTAGTTAATACTCAATGTGGTAGCCAACCTCCAAGCTGCCCCTCTGATTCTCACCTCCTGATGTTCACGCCCATGTGTAGTCTCTTCCCACACTGGCATTGCAGAAATGACACTGTGACATCTGAGGCTAGATCATGAAAGACATTGAAGTCTCCTTCTTGTTCTCTTTCCTAGAACACTCCCTCTGGGAGAAGCCAGCTGCCATGTTTGAGGGCACTCAGTCACTCTATGGAGAGACTCACAGGGAAGGAAATGAGGCCTCCTGCCAACAGTCAGATCCTCCAGCCCCAATTAAGCCTTCAGATGACCGTAGCCCTGGCTGATATCTTGACTACAGCCTAATGAGAAGTCCCAAGCCAGAACCACTCTTCTAAGCTGCCCCTGAATATAAACTGTGTGAGATAATACATGTTTATTGATATTTTAGGCTGCTAAGGTTTGGAGTAATTTATCAGGCAGCAATAGAGGACCAAAACAGGCCATAAAGCTGTTGTCATTATTAGTATAATACAGTACTTCCTAATTTTGAGCTAAAATCCACTGTCTTGTAATCTCCACCCTTTCTTCCAGTTCCGTCTTTTCAAGCCACGCAAAAAAAACACAATCTCTCTTCCTCATGGTCAAAGTGTTTGGTGACAGTTTTCACTGCCAGCAATTTAATTCATCAGACATTTGCAGAAGAACAGTCATTGTGCCAGGCACTGGGGATGCAAAGATAAGTTGGATGGGGTCCCTGCTCAGACACACACTCAAAACATGGTCCCTGTGCGAGGTGCTGTACTGAAAGGACCTGACTCCCAGACACAGGGGATGGGGATCCAAACACAAGTGTGGCTGGCTCTGCTTAGAGAGGTGAGGGAAGGCTTCTCAGAAGAGGTGGTGAGAGCTGAGGCCTAAGGGATGAATAGGAGTTCACTCGGAAGATTGGACGGGAAGGACTTCCAAGCAGAAGTTACAGGGAGGAGAGAGACCCTGCAACCACCCTAGCTCTTTCTTCCCCAGGGCACCCATCTCCTCTTCCTCCTGTCCAACTTTTGAGTCCCCCTCCCACACCCTCCCCAACCTTGGTAACTCCACTCAGAGCACACCCTTTCCTGTCACTCGAAGGGCATCTAGGCAGAGCCAACCCTTCTCCAGGGTGGTCTGACCAGCGTGGAGTAGAGTCTGCCACCACCTTTCCTTTTCTGGAAGCTTCACTTGGCCCAGTCCTGTCTGAGGTTTCTCGGCCCCCACATCCTTCAGCTGACTCACGCTGGGCCCACAGGCGTCTGGACTGCTAAGTCATTTTTCACACGTGCCCCTGTCAAACCACATCTCCCCCAGGTTTGTACTTCTGCTGTCGTTTTGTTTTTACACTTTTTCATGGGTGTTTTGAAGTTCAAGGGTTTGATCTATGCAAACTGCTCATCTCAGCTCCCATGTGGCAGGGGCCGTGTGGAAGCAAATTGTGCCACGAAAAAACCCACTTTCGAACACGCCCTGGAAACAGAAACCCTCTGTCATTCTAAGGCCATTGTGGTTAGGAGTGATTCAGACTCACTGCAGCTCCAACCAGCCTTCAAAGATCTCACCGGATAAGAGCCTGTCTCAGATTTGAAGACGCCTTCTATGAAGGAAAGGCTGTGAGCGGGGTGTGGGCTGAGATGCTTTGCAGGAGCCCAGCACAGACGGAAGGAAATTGGAAGGGATATTTTTCTGGTTCCCCACGGCTCCCACCTTCCCTGCTCAGAGAGAATCGGGCCATTGTCTAGGGGGAACACTTGGCTTGTTTATCTTCTTAGACCCAGCTTGGTACAAGGTTTCACTCAGTTTTCTTTCTACCCAACAAAAATGACCACAGGAAGGGGCTGACCTGCCTTTGCCAATATCCAGTTCATGCACTCCCTTCCCATTTCTCTGCCTCTTTCCCCTACCACTGGCTTCTAACAGAAAATAAGAAGAGCAAGCTTCCCCTTGGTCCCATCAAAGACCACAGGTAGTCATTCATTCATTCAACTAGCATTTATTGAGTTTCTACTATGTGCCAGGCATTGTTCTAGGTAGTGGTGACCCTAGTATGAAAGACATAGTCCCTGACATCAAGAGATCACAGTTCTGGGAGGAAGCCCAGTAGTATTAGGGGCACCACTGGGGGGCTGGGAGTACACAGAAGAGGTGTTTGACCCAATGTGGGGAGGAATTAGAAAGGCTTCCAGGTAGAATAAAGGTACCTTGATCTTAAAGGTACAGTGAAAGTTATCCATGGAGAATTATAATGATTATAGGTTTTATTAAGCATCTTCTATGTGCCAAGCACTGTGATAAAATCTTTACATATATATTATTTCATTTTAATTGTCACAACATTAAGAGGTAGCTACTGTAATTATTCCAACGTCACAAATGAGGAAAGTGAGATGTAGAAAGGTCAACTTGCTCACGTTTTTACTGAGAATGAATAGCAGAAGTGAGATTTAGACTCAGTTTTTTCTGACTCTGGAGCCCATTCCCTTACCCAGGGCTACTGTGTACAGTTGTGCAGGTTGCACAATTCCAGTGACGGCCCTGCTCGTAATGATGCCTTATGCGTGGGAAGGCTACCCAGGCAGAAGAGGCCTCCTTTAGACAAGCATGAGAAAACAACCTCTCTTCAGGGAACTGGTTCTGCAATGTAGCCAGGTCAGGGGCTAAAGAATTCCTTGAAGATGGGCAGCTCTTCCACACCTCCATACCTGTGAAACTGGCTGATGGTGTCTTGGGAGAGCTCCTGAGGCTTTGCATTTGCTGCAGTTTTTCTTCTTGCAGAGCTGTGGAGCTCTCAGCAGGATGTGCATGGTTCCTTTCTGAACTGCTGGCCACACAAGCATTCAAGTTCATAGGATGCAAGAGGTCCCAGGTGTCTAAACTGCTCTGTGTTCTGCGAAGGGTCAACCAGCTTCTCATGCTTAGGCACGAAATATAACCTGGCAAACAAATCAGTTCACTATCTGAGCAACCCCGACTCCTTTGTACAAGTAATTTCAATAGCAAAGAGCAGTCCAAGAAACTGGGCACGTGCAGGGTGAACGCCTACGATAAGCCAGGCACTCTGCAAACATGACCCCTTTGATTCTCACCACTTCGTGAGACATCACTTTGCTGTAAGGAAACTGAGGCTCAGAGATGCTGAGTAAGTCACCTAGGTTGCGTGTGTATCCAGCTGCTGTGATTCTCACCAAAGTCTTTGGTGCCACAACACCTATGCTTCTATGCTAACGTCAGCTCACAGAAGGTGCCCAGAAGAGGGCAGGAAACAGCACATATGGTTCCTAAAGCATCGGAGAGCATTTATTTGGTGGGGGTCTCTGTCTCATGTTTATTTTATGTATTTTTCTAGAACCAATGTCATCAGTCTCAGAGCTCAGGGACCCCTCTCAGGCAGAGAGGCTGTTTCTAGACGTGATTCTGTCAGAGCCTTTTCTCTCTGGGCAGGAGTACGGTGCTGACAGAGTCCAATGCTTTGTCAAATGCTTTTCTGGAATTGACTTGCACTCAGGGGTCTTTTTGTTAAAATAATTTTCCGTATCAAATAGGGCTCTTGGTTGTGCCTGACTCTGCTAACTCAGGGGGTTTAGGGAGCGGAACTTACCAGAAAGTTATGGGTCCACTAAAAGAGACTGGAAAATGCTGTAATAATGGGGACGAGGACCAGGGCAGCTCTGGGGAAGGCCACAGCAGGAGCCTAGTTCTTCGGGACGTTGTTATCAGGGTTTCAGCTCCTGCTTGTTTCTGCCCTTGTTCACACGCCCAGCATGAGTTACCTGCCACACCTTGGCACCGAGAGAACAGGGCGTGTGCCTGACAGTCCCCCCAAGGCTTCAGGCAAAGAGTAGGGGGTGAGTCCCTAAAGCAAAATCCAGGTGACGCTACCTGAAGAAAGAGGAGTAGAGGCCGAGCAGGCAAAAACAACTGCCGTCTGGGTGCCAAAATGCACCCCAGTAATAATGTCCTCCAGGAATGTTAGACTAAATTATTTAATTCTAATGCATTGTAGGTTTGAAAATTAATACTTACAAAGAAACTTGCCTAAATGGGTAGAGAGTTTCAGTTTGGGATGATGAAAAAGCTGCAGAGATGGCTGGTGGTGAAGGGTGCACAGCAACGTGAATGTACTTAATGCCCCTGAACTGTGCGCTTAAAAATGGTTAATACGGTAAATTTTACGCTATGTGCATTTTTATCACAATTTTAAAAATTGCTTCAACCTTAAGAAAGAAAGAAAGTTACTAAATGCAATATGGTACCCTGGAACAGAATAGAATCTGTAGTTTAGTTCACTACTGTACCAATGTTAATTTCTTACTGTTGGCAAATGTATCATAGTTATTTAAGATTTTAACATTAGGGAAAACTGGGTGAAGAATATGTGGAACTCTTTTTACTATCCTTGCAACTTTTTTATAAATCTAAAATTATTTCAAACCAAAAAGTTCATTTTAATAACGAAACTCAAGTATAGCCATTTTTTATAAATAACCATCAATTCATGAGGGTTCCCAACATATAAACTAATTTTGTGCAAAACACCCATATTGTTCCATCAAATGAATGAGAAAAGTGTTACCTATTAGAAATTCCACAGTCTGATGATGTTCTTCTGATCCTAGTCTGAGTCTTCAGTCTCTTCTGCCTTGATAGTGCAGTCAGTACAATGCACTCTCTACAAAAAATTTTTAAAAACATTATCCAGGCATGGTGGTGCATGCCTATAGTCTCTAAAAAAGAAAAAAAAGTTCTAGAATGGCATTCTGGTGTTCATAATTCTGAGAGAGGATCCGTTATGGTGTGCTCAAGAACCTGCAGGGAAGTGTTTCAGAAAGTGTCATGTCACTTTAGGAGCCACTCTGAGGCCTCATGCACCCTGGTGTCCTCTGACCTTGCATGTCTTTTGAGCTTGGTCATATGTTTTGCAGACAGCCATGGAGAGTTATAATGTAAGTGTCTCATAGGCATCTTCGAGTTTTTCTGAGGCCTCAAAATATATATATATATATATATATTTGTTTCTATGTATGTGTATATATTTCTATATATGTATAAAACAAAGAAATATATAATCATCTAAATCATGCATATGTGGAGCAGGCTTTGGGGGAGGTGGGCTCCACCAAGTGCAGCTCCTAGTCGGGCCCTGCTGCTACCCCAGCCCCACGCAGGGAGGCCCAGAGCAGCCGCTGGCTCCCCTCCAGCCCTCAGACCACTGCAGCCTCCACCTGGACTCAAAAATGGAGCTGCTGCCCCCAGCCACAGCGGGCCCAGCCACACTCGCATCACCCGTTTGGTCTTCACATGCTTTAGGTGGAAGGTAAACACAGGTGAGGCAGGTGAGCGGCAGGGAGGCCAGGTGTACTGACATCCCATCGAGGCAGGACGTGCCCATGCCACACTGTGAGATGAAGATAGTTTACCTAGCAACAGTCAAAAAGCAATTCACAACCACTGTAACTGGATGCCCCTCCCCCCACACAGGTGGGGCTGGTTCTCCCCAAGCTGGAGCCCAGGCATTGTGGTGAGTGGCCTGCTATGATTAGGTGCAGGAGGCTTCAGGCTTCCCTCAGGGAGTGTCCCCCGTGTCGGTCATAAAAGGTCACCTTCTAAAATGAAAATGAAAATGAATCGTGTATAACCTATGCTGAATGATGGCTTGTGAATGTGCTTCTAAGGTTTCTCTAATATCAGCAAGGGGACTAAAATATAACATAAATTGTGATTCAAGGATTGTAGGGGGCCTGGGTTAATTCACCCTGTTGTGGCGGGCTTTTGTCAGTGTTTACAGCTGCCTAGTATCCAAGCCCTCCCTCTATTTGGGGGAACTTCCCATTGCGTGAGTCACAGCAAGCCTCACCTCCCGCTAGGGAAGTAGGAAGGTCTGGAGACTAACCTCTTCCCCAACACACTCTTAGTGAGGACAAAGGCAAATGTCAGGCTGGCCACTCAAATGCTCCCACCCTAGACTGTAAATTGTGAATGAATGAAGCAAAGATGAATGGAAAGTTAGAATCCAAGTGCGCTGGAAGGATTTGGCAGAGGCATCCTGGTAAGATGGTCCCTGCTAAAAGATGATTGTCTTGTATTCTGCTTCGTGAACCCCTACCCCTATCTCCCCCCCTCACATAGTTACCTTTGTCTGTGTGTGTGATGGCAAGTTTCCAACGTACAATACATTATTATGAACTGTAGTCACCCTACTGTACACCCTGTCCTTAATTTCTGTCTGGCTCTCCAGCTTCTTATAAACTCTTGGTAGCCTCGTAATCTCTTTTCTGTTTACAATAATCAGAGTTGTTTGCTGCTGCTTGCAACCAAGAATTGACTGCAACACATTTTTGGAAGACACAGTCCCAAGCTGATTTTCAGGTGTTATAGGGATACCACCATGAAACCAGTCTGGAATGCACGACACACAGTGCGTGAGAATACAAGCTCTGCAGTGAGACAGGCTTGAGCTCAAATCTTGGCTCTGCCACTTACTAGCTGGGTGACCTTCTCCATGTTCCTTATCTTCTCTGGGTGTCATTTCCTTGTCTGTAAGACAGGGTACTACTCACATGGTTGTTATGAGGATTAAATGAGATAATAGTTAGAAAGGGCTCAGCACAGTGCCTGGTATGGATAAGTGTATGATAAATGTTGGCTATGATGATGATGATTTTCTTTTTTTTCTTTTGTTTATGATGATGATCTTTAACTTCAAGGAATTCATAATCTTACCGGTCTGGCTCATAGTCACTAGTTCTTCCCAAACTTCCATGGTGGAGATAGAGGGGGCAGGTAATGTTGTACCAAAAGGCAATCATCTACATGAGGTCTAGAAATGGAGAGCCAAAGCCTAAGTACATCTGCCAGTCGTTCAACCAACAAGATCCACAGATATGTATTCAGACATTTACTGAGGCCCTCTTGCAAGCCATGGCCTTCACTAAGCATGATTTCAATACATCTAGTGGAGATAAAAAGCTGTATTACCTAGAAGAAACACATACTTTAAGAGAGCAAGTTTAATTTTCCAGTCTAGAAGAAGTAAATTCCTTTCAAAACTATCCTCTTTCTTTCTTCATCAAAAGGGCTTCTGAATACTAATTAATTTATTTTCCCAGAGACCTCAAAGCCAGGAAGCAGATATCCTCTAAGTGTGTTACCATGAATCATTTTCCAGACTCTAGGCTTCCGTGAAAAATAAAGTTTCTAAACTTGCCAAAATAAAGGCCAGATCCAACACTATTTGACCACACTAAGAAGCAGAAAACCTGTGAGACCTACCCTGTGTAGATATATACACACACTCCAAATATTTTTTGAGCACATCCTGTGCCCCAGGCATCAGGCTAGGCATAGGGAATACATCAGTGAATCCAATAGGATGGATGGTCCCTGCTGCCCTGGTGCTTACTGTACAGTGGGCAAGAGAGACATTCACCAAAGAATTACATAAATAGTCACGCAATGGCATTTGTGATAAGTACCCTGTAGGAGACGTTTAGGGATCTATGAGATCATGTAACAGGGAACACTGACCTAGTCTGGGGAGTTTGGGAAGGTTTTGATGAGTAAGAGCACATTTGAGCTATGATCTTAAGGATGAGTGGTAGTTGATTACATTAAAAGGGGAGGAAGGAACAGGTCAGGCAGAGGGAACACAGATAAAGACCCTCTGGTGGGAGAGAGCAAGGCCTGGGGACCAACGTCCTAAGGCATTGTGAGAAACATAGGTGATGCTACCTGTAATATGCAACAAATATTAACTGGTTGAACAAATAATAGTGTTCATAAAAACTAACATTTATTTAGCCCTTACTATGTTCTAAGAACTTTTCAAATGTATCAGTCAGGTTAATTAACACCAGCAAAGTATCCCCAAATCTCTGTGGCTTTAATGCAACAATGACTCACTTCCCCCTCACCTCCCAGTGAATGTCAGTTGGGCAGCTTTCCTGGGCAGTCCCCTCCTAGCTGTGACTCAGGGATCCAGGCTCCTATCTTGTAGCTCCATAACCACCTAGAGCCTCCTTCAAGTTCTCCCCTAGATCTTTTCTACATGAGTGCCCAAGTAGTGAAGGAAGAAAGAGTGGGCTGGGTGCTGTGGCTCACACCTATAATCCCAGCACTTTGGGAGGCTGAGGGAGGAGGATTGATGAAGGCCAGGAGTTTAAGACCAGCCTGGGCAACACAGCAAGACCCCCCCAAAATTAAAAAATTAGCCGGGCATGTTGGCGCACACCTGTAGTCCTAGCAACTCAGGAGGCTGAGGTGGGAGAATCACTTGAGCCCAGAAGTTTGGGGCTGCAGTGAGCTAGGATGATGCCTCTGCATCCCCCAGCCTGGGTGACAGAACAAGACCCTGTCTAAGAAAAAAGAAGAAGAAGAAGAAAGTGTGGAAGTTAGTGTGGGACTTTTGGGGCCAAGCTTGTAAGTGGCATACATCACAGCTGCCCTCACTCAACTGGCCAGAACCCTGTGACCTGGTTCCCAACTTGACTGTCAAAGAAGCCAGGAAAGTTGTTGTCCTGTGTGCAGTGCTTATATGACAAGATACTATTCTGGATGAAACACTAACAAAATTAGACAGAAATGGTTACCAGATTTGGGAGCTTACCCCCAAAGAGCCAGCTCTGGCCAGGAAACCACATGTAGAGCATATTCTGTTGAAGATTATTAAACCCAGGCAGTGATTGCCAATTGCCTGGGAGTGGAGAGGGAGCCTGGGGAAAGATTGCAAAGCTCTGAGGGTGCTTGTGTAATTTGAATAGGCATACTCTAAGACAACCACTGTTTTAATATGTTTATAGTAATGCTGTTCCACTCATTTTGAAGTTTTGAATAAAATTGGGTGGAATGTGGAAGTAGATATTTATGTTGTTCAAAAGGGATTCAAAGAAGAAACTTCAGACCAGGAAGGGGTAGGAAGTTATTTATAAGGGGCTGAATTTATGTGGAGGAAAAATAATAATAAAACAGGCAGGATTCCTTACCTTCCTCCTTTCCCCAACCTGACCATATTTCACATTATCTAAACTTGATGGGAATTTCCTCTCTAATCTTTGGCCTTTGGGGAGACAAAATTAGGGAAAGAGAAAATCAGAAATAAAAAATTGGAGGGAGAAAGAGAAGGAGGCTCTTAACTAAGAGAAACTTGCTTAGAGCATAGGGGAGGAGAAGATGTCATCAAAAGCAAACCCCCAGATTTATGTTAGGTGTTAGAAAAGGCTACTAGGAAGTTGGAGAGCCCAAATAAGCACCAACGGATTCCAGAACTGAGCTTCAAAGAAGGGAGAGGTAGCTTGGTATTTTGAAGACACTTCTGAGCATGACATTGCTCTCAATAAGACTTGGAGATTTGGAGTGGTGAGAATGAACAATGAATGACAAAAGTAGGTAAGCCTTAGTAACAGCTCCCACTCATACAATACTGTGATGCGAATTTTATCTGATTTTAATCACCACATTAATGGAACATGCACCCCTGTCAGTCCCATCTGCCAAAGACCACACTGGCTGTAAGTGGCCAAGCTGGGATTTGAACAGTCCTTCTGGCCTCAGAGTCCAAGCTGGAGTCAGAGGTACTTCAGCTGTATAAGGTTTTAATTAAATGTTAGTGTTTATGCAGTGGAAACTACACAGCACAATTATTTCTCTTAGCCTGGACATTAAATACTTTCTCCTTTACCTTTGCTCTGGGCTCCCACTTGGAGAGAGAACCTTTGCATTCTTAAAGACAATCTGCTTGTTTCCACTTGGACAGGTTGGTGAGGAAGAGCACTAACTCCTAGAAAGCTTCTACCCACTGCCAAGGTGAGCAAAGTAAAAAGTTGGTTCCATTTTCTGCAGAGAGTGACTGTTCATTTAATTCCAGCAATAAACTGGCTTGCAGGGGAAAGGACTGTTTAAAGGTCTGTGTCGATTACATGGTGATTATGAAATGCATGATATGACTAATCCAGTGGCTGAATCTATGATTATCTGACACGATCCAAGAATATATAGTGTAATAGGCTCTATGCCTCCATTAGAGAAGTCAGTTTGATTCTTTGCTATACTACGAATTACTTCTCTTCTTCCCTAGGTCTCCTATCCCTATCAAAGAGAGTAGACATTTATAAAATGGTTTCTGAATTAAACTCAGTGTCCTGAAAGCTGTATGAACTATTTTTCATGGATGACGCAGGGCTTAGGAATTCCAGTGTGTTGCTTTATATAATTTGGAGCACCCATAAAGGCCTTGGACTTTGAAGACCTTCTTGGGCGATATGCATCTCTTTTCCTGTAATTAGAGTCTATGATTAGACTACAGGCCATCATGACAAGCCTGTAGCTTTCCAAAGCACTCTTTGTTTTTACAGATTTTATAAGTTATTTTCTCTTAGAAATAGTGTACTTTGTAAATGGTAACCAAAACTCATTTGTAATAACAAGCCCCTCTAAACATCCCAGTTTCAAAAATTGGGAAGCAAAAAACTATTGCCCAAACTCTGAAGTCCCTGATGTTGTTTGGGAGAGCAGTCTGACAGTCTCTGAGTGCTTGCCATCTCCCAGCTGGTTTTGGAGGAAAAGGCCCACAGTTCCTCTGCATGTTTTATGTCCTGTGGCCTGGCTTTCCTAGACAAAGCTGATCGGTCCAAGCATTGGTGACTGATTCACAAGTGGCCATCTATAGGCTAGACAGCAGCCAATGAGATGTCCTTGTACAAGCTTGGCAGAAAAGGGTCGCCTTCTACGGGATGGTCTCTGGCTGACCCAGTTTGCTAAAATAGAGGAGGAAGTAAAGGCTGAGTCAGGTAAAGGTAGAAGCTTAGAGCTTGAGCAAGAGGCACCTGCTGGCTGCTGAGATGACAGCAAGGTAACCAGATATCTGTATCTTGAAAGGGTGGAAATTCACTAGGTGTTCATGGTGGATGGAGAAACAATTCTCACACAGAGTTTAGGGTAGAAAGGAGTGCAAAGTTTATTTATTTTCCCAAGAAAGAAAGAAAGAGACAAGAAGGAGGGAATGAGAGGCCATGGCACATGAATGAAGGAGTAGAAATACTGGGCAGCTGAGGAAAAGCTGTTTGAAGTTT
Organism: Lemur catta; assembly: GCF_020740605.2. Lineage (NCBI taxonomy): Eukaryota > Metazoa > Chordata > Mammalia > Primates > Lemuridae > Lemur > Lemur catta. The sequence continues at coordinate 20,296,240 of NC_059142.1, forward strand.
TAAAGGGTAAAAATGGTTTTTTTTTTTTTCTTCTCTGCTTTAGCAGGCTGATAACAGAAGCAGCGGTGAAGTTGTTGCAGGTGTTCTTTATGTTCTCTCTTTTCTCTGTAAGGACAGCTTATCAGAGTCTTTGGAATCTGGTTTTTGGCAGGAACTGAGACAGGGAGTTGGAGTGGGGAGTTTGTACCCCTGCTGTTCACTCAGGGCTCTTCAAGGCTAAGGAAACCAAACTCTTAGAGATAACAAGTTAGGCCAAAGTGTTTTGATTAAAACAAAGGGGGTAGTTGTGTTGTGAGTTTTCTCTTCAAAGGGGCAATTATGTGCTATGAGATTATTTCTCTTTCTGTTAGATAGTTTCTTTTTCCCTGTTAGGTAGGTCATTAGGAAAGCCACCTTTCACATCTCAAATGTTGGTTTTCTTGATTTCCTACTCACACTTACTTCTCTACGTAGCCTTATAGCAAGTCCCCATTGATCGAGGAAACTAGAACTCGGTTTCTTGCCACCTGCGGTAGGCTGAATAAGCCCTAATCCCTAGAGCCTGTGTGTGTCACCTCACATGGCAAAAGGGACTCTGAAGATGTAATTAAATTAAGGATCTTGGGAGACTATCCTGGATTATTCTGGTGGGCCCAGTATAACAACAAGCATCCTTATGAGAGGAGGCAGAAGGATCAGAGTTGGTCGTAGGAGACGTGACGCTGGGTACAAGAGGTTGGAGTGACGTGAGGCAGCAGCCATGAGGCGAGGAACGCAGGCAGCCTCAAAAAGGTGAAAAAGGCAAGAAAACATGTTCTCCCCTAAAGCCTCCAGAAGGAGCTGATCCTGCAGATAACTTGGCTGCATCCCAGTGAAACTGATTTTGGACTTCTGACCTCTAGAACTATAAAATAATAAATTTGTTTTATTTAAAGCCACTAAGTTTGTGGCAATTTGTTATAGCAGCAATAGGAAACTAATACACCACTTGAGTAAGCCAGTGGTCCAGACTTTTTGTGCTCTTTTCTAAAGGAAGACAGGAATTAAATACCTTAAGCACTTGAAAGTCCTGCTGATTAGGTTAGCATTATGGAAAGTTCTCTGATCTGCTTTGAAGAGGTCATTACATTTTGCCAGGAGGATATAAGGGGAAAAAGTGGGAAACTCGGTATTAGACAAAAATGACAAGAGAGTTGCCAGTGGGGCCACGGTCACTCAGAGAACACATCGGAAGAGCAGTCTTTGTAGGGAGAAAGAATTTGACATTATGTTAAAAAAATTCACAACTAAAACTGATAAAAACACTGGTAAAACAGAAACCACACTTCACCCAGGCCTGTACCCCTCACATAGTCATTTTTCATTAATTCAGAATCTGTCCGGAGAGGTATCTCAGTGCTCATGTTAATGACTTCTTTCAAGGCATTTCCTCATAGTAATTGAGCCCCTGGGTGCCATCCTCAAAGTGAGTACATCAATGACGATATACAACATACTGAGCCAAGTACTTATACACACAAACTGGCTTTCTGGAGCACCTTTCAACTCTGCCATTATGATTTCTAGAGAACATTCCAACAGGTAGGCTTGCCTGTCATCCTCCATAAAGATCCGAGTGAGGTTTCTTTTCTGTAAGGCTTCAAGTTTAATCACTTCATTCTGCTATTTCCTCACAAAAAGTTTTCTGCTGCCAAAGAAAATTAAGCCTTAAAAAAAAAAAAACAGATTTCCATTCATGTGGTATCTTTTATATAAATGCATTTTGAAGGCAAGGATAAGGTTTTAACACATACTTTCTTTATCTCTTAGTAGCCTGAATATGCTTAATAAAGAGATCTTTATTACTGTAGTAACAAGGATTATTCTGATAATTGCTATATTGATTGTTTTGATAATTATTGTGTTCTTAGTTGCAGACAACAGAATTCACGCTAGCTAGTTTCAACAGAAAGGGATTACAGCAGGGTATTAGGTAGCTTACGGGATTTCTAGCAGTGCCAGGAAAATAAGCTAGAACACTGCACAGCCAGAAGCAACCCTGGGAGAAATGCCCAGCCATAAACAGAACTGTTCTCATGGGAGCCCCACCGCTGCTGCTCACCGTGGCTGGACACTGGAACTTCTACCAAGGCTCTATTATCATCATGTTTGCAAAAAAATGGATCCACCTACATGGGGCTGCCACTTCACTTGAATCACTTCCTGAAGCACATGTGGACCTGCTTGGCAGAACCCTAGCTACAAAAGAGTCTGGGCACTGCAGGTTTTAGAAAGGGTTAGAGTGGGTGCTGAGTGGACTCATCTGTGGAATCTGCCACAGTAACCATATGATTTCAGGTAGTTTGTGTGGCAGAATGATGGTAATCATGAAAGTCATAATGAGAATAACAGCTGGCAATTTTGGTTGCTTTCTATGTGCCTTCTATTCTATGCTTAATATCTTATGAGCAGTATCTCATTTAATCCTCAAAACAACACTGTGAGGTAGGTATTATTCATATCCTTGAATTATAAGTGAATACAGGCCAGGTGTCATGTCGTATGGGCAGGAGCCTATAGTCCCAGCTACCTGGGAGGCTGAGGCAGGAGGATTGCTTGAGCCCAGGAGTTTGAGGTTACAGTGAGCTATGGTGACGCCACTATACTCTAGCCCAGGCAACAGAGTGAGACAGAGTGATCTGTCTAAAACAAAACAAAACAAAACAAACAAAAAAATCCTGCATACATTGAAGCACCAGAAAGGTTAATTAATTTGTTCCACATCTCATAGTAAGTAAAGTCAGGATTCAAACACAGGTCTGTGTGAAATGATAATTTATGCTTCCAGCTAGTATACTGATAATACTTTATTAATTATTATTTTTTAGTCCACCTGTGAGGACCAGCTTGACTAGTTAATCTGTCCCAAGTTTCTGGAAGACTCTTGCTAACACTGGGACTCTCTGGAAAAAGAAATGAGATATTCTGAATGTGGAATGCAACGGAGAGGGTACATCTGACCAGAGCTGGGTTATATTACCCTTACATCAGATCTAAGGTGACCAGCCAGTGCCAGGAGATGTACCAAATGGAAAAGTCAGCTGCAAAAATTTATCTTTGAAGAAAATGGAAAAAGCATTAAATGTTTATATCTGGTACGATCTTTATAAGTTGCTTTATCTGAAGGGGGCGGGGGAGGAATACTTAAAAAGACTAACCTTAACTCTAGGCAAAACTTAAATGATTTTCTTCTGTTTCTTCATTTCTAAAGCCAGAGCCAGCTAGACAAGACAAGGCGTGTAGTGTTGCGCAACCATCCTGCTGCATTTCAGCCTCCAGGCTGAGGAGCAAGTGCAATTAACATTCCAAGGTGCGAATTATTTCCCCATAGTATCAGCCTTGCAGCTTCTTATTGTGATGACAGAGACTAGACTAATCACAGCTTCCTTATCGTAAAGTGTGCACATTACACATATACAGAAAAGTTCTTAAAACTAATAAGTTCAAACATTCCATGGTGCAGAGCCCACTGCATTACAGAATGGGAGACACTTTCAAAGGATCATCTGATTCAGTGTCCTCCCACCTCTTGTTTCTAATAAAAAAAATGAAACAAAACCAAAAACCAACTCCAATGTAGTCACGCTTTAATTTCATTCTCAACTTGTGTCATCCTGTTGAATGGAGGCCCACAGGGAACAAGGTTTAGCAAATCCCTGGATCTCCTGGTATTTGACATAAACACAGTACCCGATCTGGACTGGTTTCCTTAGAGCTGAGGTATGTCCTTTATTGCACACACAGCAGTATGTTCCAAAATGCAGCGTGGAAATCATTGGGGGTGCATAAATAAGCTTTAAGTAGTATATGAACAAGTTTTTTTATTTTAATACTTATTTGTTAATGTAAATGAATATTAAGACATAGAATAGGTCAAATGTGAGATTCATGGATATTATTGCTTATAGCAAGGCTAAGATTTAAAAAAAACAGGGGAGAATCACTGCAAGGAATTATATTAACCACGTAATTAAGTAAATAAAATGGTACTCTAGTTAACAAAAGCAGAAACTGTGTAGGTGGTCCTCAAGTGATGAATGTGAGGGAAGCCATCAAAGAGAATAGTGCCTGGATTCTGGTGCTGTCATTGTCAAGCTGGAAAGATCTTGAACAAGTCACCTCCTCATGATGAACTTCAGACTGTAAAATAAGAGGATGTACTAGAGGGAATGTTGGAAAGTGGGCATGTTCTGACTTGTCCCCAGAGCCCAAGGCTCCCCATGTGTTTCAGGCGCTGGCTCAGGAAGAAGGATGATGCCAGCTGTCCAGGCTCCTGCCACCCCCTGCGGCCTCCGCCAGGGGCAGCTGTCACTGGTTTTACAAATCCAGCTCCTAATAGAAGTTGGTTGGAAAACAGAGTTTCACTTGATTTATTTTTAAAAGTCTGAAAATCTTCATCTCAGCCTAAAATATTTATATATTATGCTTTTATAAACCACAACTAACCGAAAAGCTAATGACATTGAAATAAGGTCAGCCAGAGTGAGGCTTGCTTCAGGAATTCTGTCCAAGGGGAGGGTGTGACCAAATAACAGAGAACGTGTTTGAGTGTACGGTGTACCAGGTACTGAGCTATATATGCCACTGAAGCTTGAAAAAATAAAAATAAAACCATCACTATGAGGTAGGTAGGCTTTATAAGCAACTCCATTTTACAGATGAGGACACTGAGGCTCAGAGGAGGGAAGTCACTTGGCTGAGGTCACCCAGTCTGTACAGGGTCAGGATACAGACGCAGGCAGTCTGACTCCAAACCCTTAACTTGCATTGCTGTGTTGTGCGTCCCAGGAGGGCAGAGCAAGGAGCCTGGTACAGCGGGATTGGAGCTCTCCAGCAACACAGCCAGCCCCTCTTATCTCAATGCCACATACAGCCACTCTGCACCTTTCAGGCTACCCAGCATCCAGGACCCAATTTTCTGACACTTTCCATTCATCTAGCTGTTTGGCAGTGGCGGTGCAAGCATTCTGCTTTGGCCAAGCCAGGGGTGATTTCTGTCTTTGCTGGGAGGGTTCATCTGGGTGGGGGCTCACAGGCCTCTTGCAATGGAGTTCCTCATGTTCTGAACACACGCTATGTTCTCAGACCGGGTCCCTGGGTCATATTCTTTGTTCTCCTGGATGGCAGGGCTGTGCCTACCCACTTTCTGATCCAAGGTTACATCCTGCTATCACTTGGTCAGTTTCCTTTCTCCCAGACTTGCGATGACTAGAACACAATTTCTTCTCTCCCTCCACCCCATTTCCATTCTACTGCCTCTGAAAAAGCAAGCGGAGGACCCCCTTTGAGATTTCCAACATTTCTTTTTCTATTAGTAACCATGGAGGGGACATAAGAATCATCATTTTTATTTAGCAATCACCAATTAAATGCTTACCTTATAACCAAACACCATTCTAAGTGCTTTATAATTAATAGCACATTGATTCATTATAACAACCCTATGAGTTGTTATACTTTCATTATCCCTGTTTTACATGTGGGGAAACTGAGGCACAGAGAGGGTAAGTAACTTGGCAAGGTGTCCCTTGGCTAAGAAACAACAGATGTCATATTCAAAACCAGGATTGTCGAACTGCAGTGGCCAGTCCTTACCCACCGTATGCTAACGGTTCCCAACAGAGAGGGGTTAACAAAAGATAACAGACCAGGAGAAAAGGTGCAAAGTTGAAAGTCTTCATTCTTTATGGTACTTCAGGACTCTCAAGAGCCTCTTAGAACATTTCCTCAGGTTTGCACTGCCAGACTGTTGGTTCCCTCTTCATTGTAGTGCCCTCTGCATACCCCACATGGCAGGAACACCCTTTTAGGCTGTCATCATAAGAGACAATAGTGATTGGCCAGGCGCGGTGGCTCACGCCTGTAATCCTAGCACTCTGGGAGGCCGAGGCGGGTGGATTGTTTGAGGTCAGGAGTTCGAGACCAGCCTGAGCAAGAGCGAGACCCCGTCTCTACTAAAAATATATATAGAAAAATTAGCCAGGCATGGTGGCACAGGCCTGTAGTCCCAGCTACTCGGGAGGCTGAGGCAGTAGGATTGCTTGAGCCCAGGAGTTGGAGGTTGCTGTGAGCTGGGCTGATGCCTCGGCACTCCAGCCCTGGCAACAGAGTGAGACTCTGTCTCAAAAAAAAAAAGAGACAATAGTGATTGATACAGGTGCTCTGCCCAAATCCTCCCAGATCTTTTTATCATTCTAGTCAGTTCTCCCCAGTTTCAAATGTGCTTTTGTTCACAATGGCCTGCACCTGTGACTTTTCTTTGGGTACCTGCCCTGGGACTGCTGAAACCACTTTATCCTCACGGACAGAGTTCTGGAAGTGCCTAGTAGTTTTCATCCTCCCAGCGTAGCCCTCAGTGGATGACCAAGAAAAAGAGGTCCCTTGCCTTAGGTTGAGACAGACTCAGGTGTGATTTATTATACATTCAGAGTCCCCCAGCAGGATCAGGCTGAATAGCAGCCTAGCTGGGCTTCTCCCCTTGTCTGATTCTCCCGCTCCTTCACTGGTGTCTCCTGAGAACCCTCCCTTAATAAATTAGTTGGGCAGGGTGTGGTGGTTCACACTTGTAATCCCAGCACTTTGGGAAGCCGAGGTGGGAGAATCTCTTGAGGCCAGAAGTTCAAGACCAGCCTGGGCAACACAGCAAGGCCCCTGTCTCTACAAAAAATATTTTTAAAAATTAGCTGGGTGTGATGGTGTGTGGCTATAGTCCCAGCTACTTGGGAGGCTGAGGCAGGAGGATCGCTTTAGCCTGGGAGTTGGAGGTTGTGGTGAGCTGTGATCACACCACTGCAATCCAGCCTGGGTGGCAGAGTGAGACTCTGTCTCACAAAAATAAATGAATAAATAATAAATAACTTGCACACAAGTCTTCATCTCAGGCTTTGCTTCTGGGAAACCCAACCTAAAAAAAGACTGGGGGAAAAAAAAAAAAAGAATGACGCATTAAAGCTCAAAAGGAATAGTTATCACTCGTTTCAATGTAATATAGTAGAGCCAGGCCTGTTCTTTCTTAGCATCCTGAAGAATTTAATGCTCAGTTTAGCATTTTATTTACAGTTTCATTCATCTTTTTAGAGTTAATTGTGCCTAATCTTTATGTTGCTCTTTCATTCCTTTGAAAGGTTTCTAAGATTCTTCTCCTCTCTCTTTCTCTCTCTCTCAGCTAATTGCTAAGGACTGCCTTAAACAGAGATGAAGGAATTGTGTTGCTTCAAGTACCCCCATCACCTTTCAGGAAGCAGCATCTCAAGTTGTTCCTTGTCTCCCAACACACACACACACACACACACACACACACACACACGTGCACACTCATGCACACACATGTACATATGTACCCACACTTACACACTTGTATGCATATACCAGTACACACATAATTCATGGTCATGCATGTATGCACACATGTATACAAACATGCACTCACACATACATGCACATACAAATCATTTTCATGCATGCATACATACACATGCAGACACATATGCACACCATAGTTAGGATTCAGTCTTCTGCCTGCCTGCATGCCTAAACTGTTCTCTGTGGAATTTCCTGATGCTTCTTTTTAATTTTGTGGCTTCCCAAAAGAGTATGAAGGACTCTTGAAAGCTGTCAACAGAGTGTCAGGTGTGGGACTGAACCAAATGACATACTTTTGAATATACCGAAAAAAACGGAAGGCACTGAGAGAAAAAGAAGGCAAGTTATAAAATTTCTTTGAGCAGTTTTTAAACACAACCAGCCTTTTCAATCACCCTAAAAGTTTTTCTAAAAGTCTAAGGGGCACATAAAACTACCTTTAATTAAATGGTTATTATAGCTTCAATATTAATGTCAGGTCAAATTTATAATACAGCAGATTCTGAAGACAATTATTAATATATTTATACTATTTTGTGTGTACATTTTTAAATGCATTGAAGCTCCTTGAGTGTATATTTGTTATAGGGCATAATTTCACATATTTAAAAGATACAGAAGTTCACAGTTGCTGTATCTGTTTTTATGACACATTGTTGATCACGTTGAAAATGTATTAGCTTTATAGTTCTGAGTCAAGAGCATTCTAATTACTATACTATTTATATAAAAAAATGTTATCTTACCTTATGATATTTTGGAACAATAGTTAAATGAGCAGGCTTTGTAGTAAGAGAGTTTGTGTTCGAATCTTGGTTCTAACTTCCTACTGTGAATCTTTCCCTCCCTAAATCTCAGTCTCCTGACCTACAAAATAGAGATAATAATAATTAACTCACAGGGTTGTTGCCATGTTGCCTGTAACTACTCAGCATGGTGCTTGACAGCACATAGTAAGTGGGATGATGATGATGATGATGATGTTATTGATGGTGGGGGGATTTTTTCACTTCCTATCTTCCTCTGTCATTTTATCTCATTCCCTCCATAGGACTCACATCTTTCCTCCTCTCACTTTGAGCATGTATTTCACTTGTTTCAATACTCACTGTTTTAGTATTTTGATCATAGTCACTCTTTATATAATGACGGGCTGTTTGATGATAATTTAACATCTTAATGATACAAAGTTTCGTGCCCCATAGATGTAGAATGTTCATGTAAGTGAGACAGGTAAGTAAAGTGAGGCAGGTAAAAGAAACACTGAGACTGATCTTCCTAGGAAATTCCTCTCCGTTCAATGACAGAATCCTTACTCTGCGCCTTGTGCTGTGCTGGAGAGAGATACGCCCTGAATTTTCTAAGCTACCACTGCTTTAAAATAGTCTCGATTTTTAGTTCTAAAATATAGCTACCATACCTATGAGAACTTTTCTTAGAAATACATGAGGATCATACACATATTTTTACCACTTTGGGATTCTACGGCATAGGAGTGAAGTTTTGCCACACGGGGACCAAAAATGATCCGTTTACTTCAGAAATGGCTCCCCCAGCATTTAGCAAAGTGTGTTATTAGTGTTTCATGATGAAGGGTTTTGTTCAATTCCTGCTGTTAGGGTAATATGGTGACACTGGCTCTTTTTCTTTTGTTTCGCTGTTTGCTGTCGGTAGCACTTCCTAGAGCCTTGGATGAGCTGGTGTGCACTGCAGTTTCCTAAAAGGAGGATAGAGTCATACTTGCCAAACTTAGTTCACCACAGTGCCCTTTCCTAAGGAGCATGTCTGGAATGAGAGTTCAGTGGAACATGCTCTAAGAGCTGCTGACCTACTTTACCCTTGGACCTGCAGGTTGGCAATTATCTGGTCTATCTATTTTGTTACATGAACACTAGCATTTTCCATAGGTGTGACTTCCAACTGTCAAGGTGATTAAAACAAAAATTTTTTTTTTTTTTTGGTAGAAGCCAGAAGAATCCCTGCCAGATGACTCAAGCATCAAAGAGAGAAATTTACGTGCAGTGAGTCTTATGGAAGGAAATGAATCTTCTCGGGAGGTGCTAGTTCTCTCCTAGCTCAGGAGGACCAATAAATAATAATGAAGACCTGATCTGTGGGGCACTGTGCTAAGCACCCTACGCCAGTTATCTGATTTACTTGGCACAGCAGTGCCATGTGGTAGATATCATTATCCTCATTTTGCAGTAAAAATAAATGAGGGTTATAGAAGTTAAATAACTCTCTTGAGGTGCCCAACATTATCTGGTAAGTCTGGATTCAAATCCAAACCTATAACACCAAAGCCCATGGCATTAAATAATAAAAGGAGAAAAAGCAAGAATGAGGGGGAAACACGTACAAGCGGACATCTGGACATCCCTCTACCTTTGTGTGCCTTTAGCTGCCTGGACTTAAAGTCAGGCCAGAGTCCCCAGGGTATGTGGCCCAAAGTGACCATGTTAATTTCTTATACTTTGGGACTAGCCACTCATTGATAATAGCTGCTATTTATTGAGTGCTTCCCAAGCATAGCAATTTTCACAAGCATTCTCTCTCCTAAACCTTAGAGTTCAAAGCTGTGAAGCAGGTACTACAATGATCCCATTTTACCAAAGTGCATAGGCTCAGAGAGGTTAATTTGCCTGCCTTTGGCCACACAGCTAGGAAATGGTAGAGCCAGGCTTCAAACCCAGGTCTGGTCCAAGTTCAAGCCGCACAATCAACTCCCTCACTTATGATGCCCCCCAAAGTACAGTATAAAACATATTGAATAGTCTGGATCTTAAATATGTCCTTTAAAAACCTACCATGTCTCTGAGTTAAAACTACAAGAAAATAGAAAAATCAGTTCTTTATTCATGTATTTCCAAATTGTGGATATTTGCTGGTCTTTTGGGCTATGCGACACCTAAAATCTCCTTTCTATTTAGTGGGAATCCCACTTTTGAAAGGTCCCAATGGGAGGGTCTCTGCCTGTGGAAGCTGGAAGAGGCCAGACATTCCCTGTCCCTCCTTCTGGCTCAGCCAATGGGATGATGATTATGGAGGGAGTGACAATGCCAAGACATAGGAACCCTGAGGGAGCCTTCACAGCAGTGGCTGTGGAGTGGAGTAGGTAGTGGCTGTGGCCATGGGTAATGTTCCTGTGTCACACATTTGGCTGCATTTCCTGCTGACTCACCTCCATTGGCTCTTGCCTGTTTCCTGGGGCTGGTAACCCAGCCTCCCCACCCATTCTGTCACCTACCAACATTCTTCCAATACACTCCCTATCTGTTTAGGTAAACAGTAGGTGGCTTCTGATGTGTGCAACCAAGAACCAGACATGTACAGAATTATTTACACTTTTGGAACTATATAATTGGAGCCAAAGATAAGCCTTTGTCTTAGATTCCTGCAGATGATTAAAAAATGTATTCTTTTCTGAGATCCAAGCTAAGGACAGAGCTGTGGCTTTGCATTTGGGTATCAACCATCTTTTGTACATTGGGGCTATAAGCAGTGAGTTTCAGTTTCTCGGCCAGACCTCCAGGGTTTTGCCCAGAATGGCCCCATCCAGGACTCCCTCTTCTACTGCTCTTCTAGCCTAGGCCTGCACTCCAGCCAACCCGGCCTCCTGAATGCTCCATAGCTATATTTTATATTTTCTGACCCAAATATTCACCTGCCCTCCTGAGGTCAGCTTCTTCTAACACAGGGATAAATGGAAAGCTTGGTCTTATGTATCTCGAGTTGCCTGCTTAGAAGCATTTCTTATAGTCACAGGCTTGTTTCCCACTGCTCCTGCCTCTGCTGAGCGCTACATCTCCCTCCACAGTGGTCTGCTAACTCCAGCTCCAGCCTGAGATCACCCACTTGATAGGAGAAGAGTCTGGTCCTCCCTTCAGAGGCCTCCCTGGAAAGCAGGAGATGGGGTGGGTCTCCTGCTCCTTACCCACACCATCCCAGATTATATAAATAGAACAATTCACTTTGGCTGGGCACGATAGCTCATGCCTGTAATCCTAGCACTTTGGGAGGCTGAGGTAGGAGATCACTTGAGGCTAGGAATTCAAGACCAGCCTGGGCAACATAGTGAGATCCTGTCTCTACAAAAAAATTAAAAAATGAAAAACAAATAAAAAGAATTACTCACTTTACTGGCATGTTGGAACAATTGGAAAGGGAATTGAAAAGATCTTAATGAATTTGGTTCTTCCAGAGTCACGAGGAAAGTAGCTCCGGATTAGGCCCTCACAGGGTGGCGGTGGAGGATTCCCCTAAGGTCTGGCCCTGAGCAGCCCACTCTCTCAAGCGTCTTCTACTATAAGACTTTTGGGAAAATCTCTTCGTGTCACTGGAAACCACTAGGAAGGAAGGATCTGTTTCATTCCCCTTCGATCTCCAGACACTTCGGCATTCAGACAGGGAACTCGGCAGGATTATCAGTCAAGCTTGGACAACCGAATCCTGAAGACCCTTCAGAGGGAGCAGGAGTTGGGGAGGGCCTCAGGCTCATGTGGGTTTTGTGGCTGGGGACGGTTGTGGGTCTTCCACATCAGATTACCTTTTTGCTATTCCCCTCAGCAGGCATGGCTGTGTCAGCCACTTTTGAATTTGTTAGGTTAACAAATAGTCATTAATTCAGGAGGAAATGTTTTCTTTATTAACAAGGTGCTTCACCTTAGTCTTGAAGTCCCTAGGTCCCATTATAATGCACAGGTGGGTTTAGTCCCTTTCTCATTTTGCTTATCAGAACAATGGAGGAGTTACTTAAAAAAAAAAAAAAAGCTTCATTCAGATACAATTCACAGATGATACAATTCATTTGTTTACAGTGTACAATTTGATGTCTTTTCCTACAGTATATGCCAAGTTGTGCAACCATCACCACAGTCAATTTTAGGATATTTTTATCACCCCAAAATTAAACCCCACACCCATTAGCAGTCACTCTTCATTTCTCCCAAATCCCCCAGCTCTAGGCAACCACTAATTGATTTTATATTTCTATGGATTTGCCTTTTATGGACATTTCATATAAATTGAGTTATATTATACAATACTGTATGTGGTTCCTTCCTTCCTTCTTCCCTTTCTTCTTTCTTTCCTGCCTTCCTTTTTTTCTAGAGAGAGGATCTTACTCTGTACCCAGGTTGGAGTGCAGTGGCATGATCATAGCCTCCAGCTCTTGGGCTCAAGTGGTCCTCCTCCTGCCTCAGGCTCCTGAGTAGCTGGGGCTACAGGTGTGTGCCACCACACTCTACTAATTACAAAAATTTTTTAGAGATGGGGTCTCACTATGTTGCCCAGGCTGGTCTCAAACTTTTGGCCTCAAGTGATCTTCCTCCTGCCTCAGCCTCCAGAACAGCTGGGATTACAGACTCCAGCCACAACGCCCCACTCTGTATACAGTATTCTGTGACTGGCTTCTTTCACTTAGCCTAATGCTTTCAAGGTTCATCCATGGTGCAGCATGTATAAGTACTTCATTCCTTTTTATGGCTAAATAATATTCCATTGTATGGATATACCACATTTTGTTTACCATTTAACTATTCATCAGTTCATAGATCTTTGGATCTTTCCTACTTTTTTGCTGTCATAAATAATACTATGAACATTTGTACATAAGTCTATGTGTGCACATGTTTTTCTTTTCTGTTGAGTAAATACTTAGGAGCAAAATTGCTGGATCATATGATAGCTCCATTTAACCTTTGAGGAACTGCTCAGAATGTTTTCCAAAGTGGCTGCACTATTTTACATCCCTACCAGCAGTGTATGAGGGTTTCAGTTTTTCCACATCCTTACCACAACATTATTATCTGTCTTTTTTATCATCACCATCCTAACAGGTATGAAGTGGTACCTCATAGTGGTTTGGGTTTGCATTTCTCTGATAAATATTGAGCATTTTTTCTTGCACTTACTGGCCATTTGTGTGTGTTCTTTGGAGAAATGTCTACTCGTATCCTTTGCCTGTTTTTAAATTGGGTTTGTTGTTGAGTTGTAAGAGTTCATTACATAGTCTAGATACAAATCTCTTATCAGATACATGATTTGCAGATATTTTCTCCCATTCTATGAATTGTCTTTTCACTTTCTTGTGAAAGTGAAAGTTAAACAGACTTGTACAGGAATGTTCATAGCAGCATTGTTTATAATAGCCAAAAAGTGGAAACAACCAAAGATCTATAAACGGATGAATGGATAAACAAAAAGTGGCAAACCCACACAATGGAACATTATTTAGCCATAAAAAGGAATGAAATACTTATACATGCTACAACATGGATGGACCTTCAAGCATTAGGCTAAGTGAAAGAAGCCAAAGGAATCCTTTCAAGCATAAAATCTTTTTAAAAAATTTCTATGAAGTCCAATTTATCTATTTTTTCCTTAATTGCTTTGCTTTGGGGTCATATTTATGGTCTCAGTTGTAGTCTTAAAAAAAAAAAAAAAGAAACCATTGCCTAGTACAAGGCCATGAAGAGTCATTCCTTTGTTTTATTCTAAGAGTTCTAGAATTTTAGCTCATACATTTGGTATAAGGTCTTTGATCCACTTTGAGTTAATTTTAGTATATGGTGTGAGATAGGGGTCCAACTTCATTTGTTTACATGTGGCTATCCAGTTGTCTCAGCACCATTTATTAGAAGGACTATTCTTTCCCCATTAAATTGTCTTGACATCTTTGTTGACAATTGACTATAAGTGTGAAGGTTTATTTTTGGACTCTGAATTCTATTCTAGTCTATATGTCTGTCCTTATGTCAGTAACAGAAGTTACCTTTTAATCATGGCTATTCTCTTTCTTACCCCAGGAGGGGCTCCTGGTTGGCTATTCTCTTGCTAATAACTTAGTCTTGGAGAGAGCATAAGATCAGAGAGAAGAGAGGAAGTACCTGGTTCTTTGTTATGTCTGTATTTTCCTGTGCTATTCACATTCCTCCAAGAGTGGGAATCCATAGCACGGAGGTGTTGTCAGTGACACCCTGATTCATTTATTCACTTTCTGTGCATTGTGATACACTGCAGTTCACCTGTGCCTAATTAAGTGGATCTATAGACTATAATATCTGGATTCAAATAAACTAAATTTGCTGCCCTTTTCTGTGAAGGCCAGAGGCTGCTGGTAGTATCAAAACATGCCTGCGTGGTACGTGCACACATGCACACGATGTGACCTTTAAAATGAAAACGTTATTTAACAATGATTGAAAGAGTGACTAACTCCTTTTCTAAAGAAACATGCTAAGAAGGGGGCATTTGAAAACAGATCTTTAAAAACATTTCATAGTTATGTGGCTTTGTTGCTAAAAACATCTATGAAAGATGCACCCTTTTAAAACTTGGAAATCAAAATTTCTAACCTATTTAGGGTTAGAAGGAAACGTTTCAGTGCATTTTGAGCCCGTTTGTTAGTTTAGAAAAATGACTGATTGACATCAGAGAAAATGGAAATACACTAACTGCATCACAACAGAAGCAGCAACACCCTTGCAGAATTAGTGAATGGGGTTGAAAATTAATATCATTACATAGTAAGCATAGCCAGTGACAACTGCATCTATTTATGTATATACAACCCTTTCAGAGCAAACTTTTAAGTTATGATAGCTGTTAAAGAAGTACCAAAATAAACTGAACTTTAGAACCAGAACTTTGAAAAGACAGATAAATCAAGATACTGGAAAATAATTACACAAGTCCAATCATAATGCTCTTATTAAAAATATTATTAGAAACAATATTAATATTTATGTTTTATAATATACTAAATACCATTAATAATGTTGCAAATATTACAAATATTATGAATTTTAGTGAGAAAACAAAAAGTAACATATTATTAAACAGAATAAAATTTAAAATAGATTACAATATGTGTAGAATGTTAGGTAAATAAATAAACCTATACTGGTAATGGGTGTTTACATTTTTTTACTGATAGGGATATACCTTCAAAAAAGTCTGGGGACCACTGGCCTAAACTAGCAGTACATTATCATACAAAACAACATTGTGAATTGCCAATAAGGAGCTATGGTGCATAGCATTTCTCAAACTCATCTGGCCATGAAACATTTGGAAAGATGAATGTTCCAAGAAACTTTCTTT
The DNA here is from genome assembly GCF_020740605.2 of Lemur catta. NCBI lineage: Eukaryota > Metazoa > Chordata > Mammalia > Primates > Lemuridae > Lemur > Lemur catta. The sequence goes on from NC_059142.1 coordinate 20,311,723, forward strand.
GGACAATGCTGTATGGTGCTTAAGAGCATAAATCTCAAATCAGACAAAGTTGGATTTAACTACCAGCTTCATCTTGTATTAGCTGGGTGAACTTACTTTTACTAAGGTTTTTTTTTTTTTTAAGAGACAGGGTTCTTGCTCTGTCACCCAGGTTAAAGTGCAGTGTCCTGAACATAGCTCACTGGAGCCTCAAATTCCTGGGCTCAAGCAATCCTCTCACCTCAACCTTCTGAGTAGCTGGGACTACAAGTGCACGCCACCACGTCTGGCTAATTTTTGAGTTTTTTGTAGAGATGAAGGTTGCAGGGTGGGGGGTGGTCTTACTATATTGCCCAGGCTGGTCTTGAACTCCTGGCCTCAAGCAATCCTTTCACCTCGGCCTTCCAAAGTGCTGGGATTACAGGTGTGAGCCACCGTGTCCAGCTGGCCACTACATCTTTTTGAGCTTCTGTTTCCTTATCTGTAAAATGGGGCTAGCAATATGGTTGTATGAACTTTAAAAATGATACTGTACATAAGTGTAAAACATAATGCCTGACTTCTGTAAGCACTCCTTGCAAGGAAGTTTCTATTATTCTGTCACCTCTGACAGTTATTTAGAGACCCGTCTAATTTTCATAATTACACTTCTTCCGGGCAGGAATTGAATCTTCTCTGACAAATCCCATGTAACACTTAGCTGCAATAGACATGTGTGAATGAATGAAGAAATAAATGGCAGAAGCAGAGTTCTCTGAAATAAAAGTTTGGGAGATTAACTTTATCACCAAAGACCGAAGAGAAAACATTTCTTTTCCAGCTGTTTATAATTCACCTTTTCAATGGCTAGACCAGAACATTCACATAGGAGGAGTCCTCATAGTAGCTTTCATTACCTAGGCAGTTGATAACAATTAGCCTGTAACTAATTGTTTCCAGCTGCTCCCCTTTGATTAATCAATCAAAACAAATGTATTACGGTTCTCCTGTGGTTTGGTATTGCTGGGAGCCAGAAGCCTCGCGTGCCTGAGATGAAGACAAGGGGACTATGCTTGCTTAAAAGTCAGAGGAATAAGAACTGGAGTGACCAAAACAGGTTTAGCGTAGGAGGATAAGGTGGGATTTAAAGGACAGATAGCAGAAGAATTATTTCAGGCCCAGATGAAAAGAGCAAAGGCATGGTAGAGTCAATTTCTGGCTCTCATTTCTCTTTGTGCGCCCTCCCCCACAATGTTCCTCTTATAGTGTTTTATCTTAATGGTACTTGTGATGGTACTACTTATGATAATTATGTAAGTATTTAATTAATGATAACCCAAATAAGTCCTAGGCCTCACTTGGACCAGTTTTAGGGTAGTATTGCATTCAGAGTAAGAACCTTACAGCCCACAGTAACACTTCTGAAAGTCACCTGCCCTATTCCTCTAGGTCTCTGTTTAGCAACTGCTTACAGCCCCTCACTCTTTCCACTTCTTAGTATCCACTGGTATCAGGGTTGCATTCAGCTGTATGGAACTGAAACCGGATGCACGTGCTTAACAAAATGGAGGTTTTATTTTTCTTACGTAACCAGAACTTCAGAGGTAGGCAGTTTCGGGCAGGTGTAACTACTTAAGGAAGTATAAGGGACCCAGGCTTCCTTCAGCTTCCACCTTTTGCAAGATGTGTGCTTCACTTCCAGGCTTTGAATCTGTGTTCTCGGCAGGATAGAAGAAGGAAAAGCAAAAGACAAAGTTGCATGCTGTTGCTGGTATGTTGGGCACTTGGTGGCATCGTACCTAGATCAACCTTGCTGAGTGGGAGCCCATGCTACTCTGTGCTTGCATTCTAATCTCCGTCATTCCCCCAGGGATGCCAGTTTTTTAAAATTTAGACTCTTTGCTGGGTTAGGGGATGCAGTTTCTGAAGCTTCAGCTCAGCCTTCCCCACTGTGACAGCTCTTACCCCAGAGGTCAAGGAACTAATGTGGGGATTCTGCTACGTATTAAGTTTGTCCATTCTAATTTTACATTTGGGAAGGACCGGAGGGCTCATCAGTATATACGTTCGCTGGGAATCTAGTCTTCATCAGTCATTAGGTTCTGAAAGTTGGCTCAGGTCAAGAAACAGGGCAAGGGATTGTGACTTTACTGGGGCAGCTTCTCTCAGCCGCCTCCTCATCCTTCCTTGAACTTTAAAAACTGCACATTAACGGCTGGGCACTGTGGCTCACGCCTGTAATCCTAGCATTCTGGGAGGCCGAGGCGGGCGGGTTGCTCGAGGTCAGGAGTTCGAGACCAGCCTAAGCAACTAACAGACTGAGGAGGCCTCCTTGTTTGCAACTCATAACAATGCCATGCAGTCTTGCTTGTGCTGGTTAAGCACTGCCACCTGGTCTCTATTTCTCCAGGATCCTGTCAGGCCCGTTGCTGTCAGGGACCCTAGCTCTGTAACATCTTCCACCATTGGCCCCGATCTGCAGAGGACAGCCACCACTGAACTTCTCAGTGATGCTTGTGTCCCTCTCACTAGTGCAGTCCTTATTGCTTGTGATAAATGGCAGAACATAGTCAGCTAGTGGGATGTACATAATATATCCATTCCCGCATGCCCACTTTTTGCTCCCTTCTTCTGTTGACTGCTAGAGTAGCTCTGGCCTGCCTTTCTTCCTTTCCTTCCCTTTCCCTTTTCCTTTCCTTTCCTTGCTTCCTTCCTTCCTTCTTTTGTTGTTGTTGTTGTTGGGAATAAGGTCTCTCTTGCCTGGGCTAGAGTACAGTGGCATGATCATAGCTCACTGCAACCTCAAATTCTTGGGCTCGAGCGATCCCCCTGCCTCAGCCTCCCGAGTAGCTGGGACTACAGGTGTGCATGATAATGCCCTGCTAATTTTATTTATTTTTATTTTTTTTTGTAGAGACAAGGTCTCAGTATGTTGCTCACGCTGCTCCCCAACTCCTGGCCTCAAGCGATCCTCCTGCCTCAGCTAGGATTACAGTTGTGAGTCATGTACCTGACCAGCTCTGTCCTTTCTGTTTTGCCTAATATAGGCCATTGCTTTCTCCAAGCTTCCTAGGGCCATCCTAGCAACCTGTCAGCATTATCTCCTGGGGTTCTTGCCAGGATGTAAATACTATAGTACAGGAACGTGCTTATATCAATAAACTCTGCTTCGTTTAGCATTATTTTCTCCTCTTCCTCCCTCCCTCCCCAATTCAGTTCCCTGGGGACCCAATCTCATACTCTCCCAATTTCTGCAGGTATATGTATGTTGGCTAGGTATTTTTGCTCCTTCAGGATATAGTGCCTCTCCTCCCCTAGCAGGTCTACTATTTTCTTAGTATGGTTATGTTGTGACTTAACCTTAGTTATCGGTCTGGCAGATAGATGGAAAAGTATAGGTAGGGCCAGAGAAGGATGTGTGTTACCTTACAAGGTAGACACTATTACTTGATCTTCAAGCAAGGGGTGGGGGTACTACTCTCTAACAGGGAGGAATGGGACACTTCTACAAACCTAGAGCACTCAAGGTTTTCAAGTGCATTCAGTCTCCATCCAAAATGTCAGCGTCCCATTTCTTCTCAACTATGGCCCTGACCTTGACATAGCAGACTTGCCAGGGCTGAGAACATTTTGGAGTTCTGCTGCTATTATAATTAAGTCCTGGGCCTGATCTTCACCTTTTTCTCCCCTTACCTGTTATATGCTGCTAAGGAGGCACTCTGGCTCTCATCCTTAGCCTTTAATTGGTGATTAATCATCTTCAACCTTTCCTTGTTTTTCTCCAAAGTATAGATTTACTCCATCAATAGCCATCCAATTTCATTGTTTTTAAGTTACTATTTTCCCCATATTTTTAAACTGCCAGATGGATTCCACCTACCAATGCATTCTTCTACTGGGATTACATCCCATCCATCCCAGCCCGTCACCATTCCTGAAAGTTTTAACATTATACTGCTACAGCATGCCAGGGCCTCTCAGGGCTTCACCTGAGGGGCTCACTACCAGCTGGCCAGGGGGTGATTCAGGGCCACTAGGTCAGACCCACTTATGTGACTTATTGCCCTTGGGATCAACACTGTGCAGGAGTGAATGGGAAAGGATGGGGCAGAAAGAGAAGTTGAACTAAATGTAGTCACAGCAAGGGACAGGCTTTCTATCCCTTGGGAGCTGATCCCCTAAGGGAGCTGTGGAGGGAGGAGAGCCCCTCAGAGGAGTCTTACTTCTCTCCTGGGGAGTGGCATAACCTGGTGGGAGGTAGCTGTCTTTGGCTGACGACAATTCCTGGAAAGGGATTCAGCTGATAGCTGTAGGCCACTAACGCTCCCAGCAACTGGGTAAGTGAGCATCTTAGTCCTGAGGAGTCGTTTGCTCTTTGGGTTGCTGGGGCGGTTGGCTGTGCCAGTGGGGATGGGAATGGTGGTGGGTAGAATGGAGTGAATGCTGCTGGAACAAGACTCTTGAAGGAAAAAATTGGCAGAGATAGCTGCCTGACCAAAAAACAGGATGAATGAGAGAGAGTTGCATTTAAAACTATACCAAACACTAATAGTTCCCTCTTGTGCTGGATAGTGCAGGATGGTGAAAGTTAAGATACAAATCTAATTCTATTCTACTCTGAAGCTCATGCCTTTTGACTCCACTAGAGTTAGTCAAATTGGTGTTCCATGGGCTAAATTCAGACAGCAGACATATTTTGTTTGGCTGCACAGCATTTTAAAAAATGTGAATTGGCTGCCACTATGTAAAAATTGGAAGAGTTTATACATAAGTTCAGTTCTCCAGCTTCTCTTGAGTAACTGGAAGATCTAGCAACACTGGGTCAACATTCCAGCATGGCAGTAATTGACTGGAGTTGAATGACAGCTGCTCTCCTAAACGGAGGGGGTATATGCTCCTTAGTTCACCACAGTTTCTATGCATTACCTTCTTTGGCATTTTTGTTTAGAATTCTTGCCACATTATGTACTACCTAACAAAGTACATGGTGTATAATAGGCATTGGGACACTTAATATTGGTTCGATAGAATTAAATGAAATTATTAATTACAGAGGAAGTTGGGTGAATTCTGGATCTCCAACTGTAATGAGAGGCTTGGCACTCAGGGGAGGCAATGGGACAGCAAGTACAAATTAGAATGAATTAATGACATGCTGGCAGGAGCCTGAATTAAGAAAGCAGAGCAGAGCGCTGTGGCCTAAAGTTTGGGTGTTTTATCCCAGGGTTAGAGAGGAATGGGGAATCGCGGAGATCCAGACAAGGAGAGGAAAGAGTCACAGAGGGAGGCAACAAGGAAGGAATTGGGGACCTTCAGCAGAAGTATGAGAAAAGGAAAGGATGGCTGTGGCTCTGGAAGTTTATCAGTGATGTAGAGGTATTGGAACACTATCTGGGGGTGTCAGTGAGAGCTTTTTCCGGGAGGGTTCTAGTTGGGGAAAGCATAGATGGACATTCACTTAAGATTCATCCTTTTCTTTCCAGCATTGTCATCATTCTGACATCATCTAAAAGAAATCAGTCAATATCCATGTTACATCCTTAAAGAATAAGGGACCAAAGAAATGTCCAAACTCAGTCCTTTTGTTCTAGCAGAATAAAACATTCATTTAATATGTATTTTGGACAATCACCAACCTACAGAGATTGGAAACTGCCCTCATGGATATATCTCTCTGTACATGAGCTATTGGTTTTGTGGATTTTCTGTGGTAAAATTAAAATTCTAGTTTCATTCTGCCTTATCACCCAGTTAGTATCTTTATGTGTGGCCTAACTGGCTGATTAGTGTGTGCTCAGAATGTATAAACTCATTTTAACAGCCTAAGTAAAACTTATGGAGGAAGATAAATTTTAAAATAACCCATCCCAAAGTGCAATGTCAGATATAGACAGATCACCTGTAGTTTTGGATGCAATCCTCTTCCTGAAAAAGCAGCACAACCAAGTCCATGTGCAATCCTTTCAAATCTGGTACTGGGGGCATCAGGAAGGCCTTTGTGTTAGGAGGGCCATAGTTTGTCTCTCTTGTCTTTTGACTTAAACCACCTACGTTTGCATCTTGCCTCTGCCACCCGTCAACCCTGTGACCTTGGGCAAATCACGGAATTCATCAGTTAGATGAGGATAATGATACTTATTGAGAAGGTTTGTTGAAAGGTTTAAATGAGATGATGAATGTGTTGAATTAATAATGTATGCGAGGCCCTTAAAGGCTTTTTGAGGATGGTGTAACTTGAATCTATCATCAACTGTGCAAAAGTTATATTAACTTGAGTGCCTATCAGTTTAGAAGAGGAAGGCTGGGCTTGGATTCCGGAGTCTGAGTTATTTTGATTGCCACTGGGTCTAGCATTGGTATTTAAGCCACTTAAAAAAAAAAAATCACTGAATCTCTCTTGACCTTTTTTTTTTTTTCTTTCTTTCTTCTCAGCCTGCTATAGTAGCTACGAAGAACCAGGAAATCTGAGGTCGTGTGCCTTATTTTTTGTGAGAGATTAAGGCAGAGAGGGGCTGAGCACAGCCTCCCCGGGCGATAAGTGTCAGAGATCTACGCGCAGGGAGAAATGCTAGCCCCCGGGCGCCCTAACTTCCAACTCTGGGAGCAATCCACGCCCGGAGGCCGGCGGGGGAGGGGCAGCCCGAGGTGGCGGTGGGGATGGGAGCCGATGCTCCGGGGTCAGCTTCGACTCTGGCGGGCTGTGCCCAGCGCCAGTCTAGGTGAGCCCAGAGGCGCGGGAACGCGCGCCTCCCGGCCCCGAGGAGTTAGGTGACGTCACCTCCAGAAGGGCTCGCTTTTTCATTAATGAAACCGGCCGGCGCGGGCGCATGCGCGGCAGGCCCCCTTCCCTCTCGCTTCCCCCTCCTCTTTCCCAGCCGCGCTCTCAATCTCTAGCTCGCTCGCTCTCCCTCTCCCCGGGCCGTGGAAAGGATCCCACTTCCGGTGGGGTGTCATGGCGGCGTCTCGGACTGTGATGGCTGTGGGGAGACGGAGCTAGTGGGGAGAGCGACCAAGAGGCCCCCTCCCCTCCCCCGGGTCCCCCTTCCCCCGCCCCCTCCCCCCAGCCTCCTTGCCAACGCCCCCTTCCCCTCTCCCCCTCCCGGCTCGGCGCTGACCCCTCGTCCCCACCCCCGTGGGAACGTTCGGAGCCTGCACTCCTCAGACCCTCTCGTCTTCGCTTCCTTCACCTCAGCCCCCGCTCCCCGCCCTCTTCTCGGCCCAGGGCGCCGGCCGACCCTTTCCTCCGCCGCCCCCCGGCCGCGGGGAGGACATGGCCGCGCACAGGCCGGTGGAATGGGTCCAGGCCGTGGTCAGCCGCTTCGACGAGCAGGTAATGGGCCTGTGGCGGGCGGGAGGTGGGAGCGGAGTGGGGGTGGGGACGGAGTGGGTGAGGGGAGGAAGGAGCGGCCGCCTCCCCCGCGGCTGCCTGAGGCTCTGGAGGAAAGGAAAGGAAGGGAAGGGGGGATAAGTGGGGGTGGCCAAGGGGGGAGGTGCGGGGAAGGAGGGGACGGCTGGGAGCTGGGCTCCCCTTCCCTCCTAAGTTGGGGGGGTGGGGCCTTGTCCCTGACCACCCCCTCCGACCCTCCATCCCCTTTATCCCAGCCCTTCCGCCTGCTAATAGGGATGAGTGACCTGGGGCGCTTTCAGGGGCGCTCCATCTGGATTTAATCATTACCCCCTTCCTTTTTCTGTTTTTGAACAGAGGTGGGTTAACATCTAGGGGTTCCCTCTTCCCTCCATGAGTCTCCTAACTGGAGGCGAGTAACTGAAGGAACCCTAAGGCCTGTCTTGTGTACCCCCAATAGGAGAACGGTAACATTCCGCCCCTCCCCCAGTTTCTTCAGCTTCCTCTCTTGGAGGGGGAAGAGTAGAAGAAAGCAGGGAAAGCACAGGTTTTCTTACTTTTTGCTCCATGGTCTCAGCCTGCCCCAAGAGCTCAAGTGCACACACACACTGCACATCTTTTTGATGCCCCACACAGACGTCCCCCCATATTCCGATGACACAGACTGCCTTTTTCATTGCCATTTGCAGTGGAAACCTCGGTTCTGAAATATTTCCCCCTTTTTTCCTTCCTTGATGATTGCATTCCCCCCCCCACTTCTTGCCATCGGTGTGAGGATGTAAATATTGTTTTTTTGAGTGAGAATCTTGAGGAGTAGGGGAAGAAGGGTGAAAGGAAAGTGGGAAACTGCATCTGAGCCATTGACAACAGAAAGACAGCTGGGATGTGGTTCTGGAGCAGATAATTCTCCTAGTGTTTGTTGTTTTTGACTCTCCTCCTGCTTGACAAGAGAACTTTCATTGAGAATATTTGGGATGGAAAAAAAGTTTCATAGCTCGGGGAGGTGACTTTTTATCCCCTGAGTTTTACACAATAAATCCTGGGGCTGATCAGAATGAATGCACACATAGCCTTTTGTCAGTGGGAATTATTTTAACTTTGTATTGCTGTAGGTAGGTGGGAATGGTTTAAAGGGATGTTTTTTGCAGCTGCAGTTCTACCATGGGCTTCCTGTGATGAGAGAATTGTTTAAAGATTAAGTCAATCTATTTTGTTTACTGGATATAATCGTAAAACTGATTATGGGAGCTGAAGGGATGGGGGAAGGGTTTCACTTTTATTTGATCCATACACATTTCCTTACAGGACTCAAAGTGTTTCAGATCTACCTGAAACTTATTTAGGAATAGGCACAGGAATTTAGAAGAAGCTTATATAGATAAAATAGAACTATGAAACTGTCAGAGGCTTAAAGGAGTTGTTTCATCCATCCTTCTGTTTCCAGACCAAATGGCATCTAAACCAATTGTACTATTAATCCATCTGATGAAGTGAAATGTTACTACATATAATAGATTGCATTATTGATATAGCATTAGATTTAAACCTTGATAAAAAAGACTTTCTCTGGGTAAAGGATTTAAAAGCCTCATAGAAAAACTCCAAAGGTAAACCTTGTGGACAGCATAATCTATCTGGACATAGGAATTTAAAGGATTCGTGCCACGATTCTTCCCAATTTTTAATATTTAAAAAAATTTTTTTCCAGTTATGTCTTAATTTTATTTCTTTATTTCTTACCTGTTCATGTTTAGGCTTGTTTCCCATATCAGAAAAGGATAGTTCTCTAAATTTTAAAAGAGGAATGATTCTGATTATATGCCCACTAATTCAGGAACATATTTCTTCTTCCTTCCCCAGTGTTAAAAGACCTTCCGTTTTGTTGTTTGCTTTGTTTTGTACATTGTGGAATCAAACTCACTCCCACCATCTGTTAATAATTAAGGACATAAGTGTTTAAAACAGCATTTAAACATATTCCTTACATTGTAATTAAGAGGATACATAGGACAAATTATTCCTCACATTTTTCTTTCACAAGGTTAAAGTCCACTGACTTTGAGATGCAAAAGTGTAAGGGTTTTCAGTGTTGAACATAAAGTACTTATATAGGTTAATTTATTATAGAAGTAATGTTTAATTCAAATTAGAGTTTATCTTAAGGTTGGAAATGTCTATTTTTAGTGGAGCATGGAGAGTTTAAGTGACAGCAGACCTAATAACAAGAGCCTCAGTATGAAAAGTAGTAAATGCTGGACAATCAGGGGAATGCTTTTCCTAAGTATCCCATAGAATTTGTTTTAATAATCCATTAAATATAATTAGAAGAGTTTACTTTTTTTTTTTTGAGGAGAGGAAAATCCCTGCATGTACTGAGAGATATTTGTGTAAGAATCTTAAGTGTTTCATGTACTTAGAAAAGTTTTCAATTTTGAAGATAATGTCTGTACTTTGTTTTACTGGGCATAGAGAGAGTTGAGCTTTTCTTTTATTACAACTAAGATGTGTGCCTGTTGCACCACTTCAGTCCCCAGGGACCATGTGCATGTGTAAAGATGGCAACTGTATTTATGATTGAATTGATGTTTTGGTTGGACTTCTAATATTTGCTGTGATTAAAGCAGAAATGCATTACTAGCCACTGCCAATTATGGACATATTGAACTCTGATGGGTATTGCTTAGCAACTTAGTGCAGTAGAACCAGTTAAAAGAAGTGGTAGTGTTCCATCTTGACGTGTTGAGCTCAAATCCTTGTGGGTAAAATAAAATTCCTGTAACCTGCTGATATTGTACCTAAATCTAAAATTTATGACCTAAGTTCAATGAGTGTTACCAATTTTAGAAATAATCACCTCCTTGATTAGGGAAATTACAGTTGCAAAAGTGGACAGCCAGAAAACTGAATGTATCAGTTACGTCTTGTGCCTCTCCTTAACTTGCCTTTATGGTGCCAAATAGTAAGTTTCTAAATTGAAACTGGCAAATTTTAGGTATGTAGCTTTAACTTTTGGTTCATTAACCCAGTTTCTTAACAAATTAGAGCCTTCTTGCATATGTCACCTAGCTCTGTTACCCCACCAGTCCCTGTAGAGCTTTATTTCTGAAAGGAAGTAAGGGGAAAATACGGATATTTGAAGTTTGTTTTTTTAAAAAAGAAATTGAAAGTCATCCCAAATGATATGTTGTAAATATCTTCATTTAAAGCAATTATATTTTCCATATCTGGTCAAGCAAAAGCAATATATAAAAGCCAAAAAAATAACATTTTAAAGAACATTATAGCATAAACTGATTTTTAAAATTCATAATAGCCTATTGGTTATTCTTATACATTGAATGTTACTTTGGAATATCCTTTAAATATATGGTGTAAAATTCACAGTATAAAATGATTGGCAAATGTCTTTGGAGTTACAAAGCATATGCTAATTGGCCAAATAGTCAGATTTATAAAACTTTGAAGCTATTTTGGATTTTTAAAAAAATCTCCTAGGCTCATTCTTAAAACCTGGTCTGCAGTTTTTATAAGGCCTTATAATAAGTTGAAGATGAATACTCCTTTATGGCGAGGGATATTTTGTAGTGAGAAATAATGCTTATGCTTTATTTTAGAACTCATGTTTTTTAAAAATTTCCTCCAGCTGGTCCTCAATTAGTTTTCTGCACCCCCTTCCGCTCCCCATCTTGTCTAGGATCTGATTTAGTCTTTACATGAGCTTCTTCCTTTTTACCTTCAAATTTACTTAGATTTCTTTTCTCTTCGAAATCAAACATTTACTTCATTTTGCAGCTTCTCTCTGTGGACCAATCCTTTTCTTCCTTTTGTTGCCAGATACCTGCTGCCTCTACTGTTTCCTTTATAACTCTGAAAATTAGCTTCTGCCTCTGATTTCCTCCTGGATTGCTGCTTTCTTGAAAATGATTCCTTCTGGCAAAATGTAGTGGTCTTTGTTCAATTGTAAGGCCACTATGATGTTCCGCTACCCCTGGAACCAGTCTCTTCTAGTTCCCAAGACATAATACTTTCTTTTTTTTTTTTTTAATTGTTTTTTGAGACAGAGTCTCGCTCTTTTGCCCTGGCTAGAGTGCCATGGAGTCAGCCTAGCTCACAGCAACCTCAAACTCCTGGGCTCAAGCAATCCTTCTGCCTCAGCCTCCAGAGTAGCTGGGATTACAGGCATGTGCCACCATGCCTGGCTAATTTTTTCTATATATATTTTTAGTTGTCCAGATAATTTCTTTCAATTTTTTAGTAGAAATGGGGTTTCGCTCTTGCTCAGGCTGGTCTCAAACTCCTATCTTCGAGCGATCCTCCTGCCTCGGCCTCCCAGAGTGCTAGGATTACAGGCGTGAGTCACCACGCCTCGCCCACAATACTTTCTTGTATGTGTGTTTGCAGGTCCTTATACTATGTTGATGTTCTCACTGATCCTTGAACACATGTGCCTTCTCTGTTATACCATGCTACCTGTCCCTGAATTGAAGTTCCTAAACAGTGGTCTAAGTTTTGTTCTGCTGTTCATTGCCTCTGTCCCTATGCTAGCCATTAGCTCTTATACATCCTAGATTTCCCGATCTATTGAAAAAGAATTGACTAGAAAGTCTTTAAAATTCTTTCAAATTTAAATATTAAATGATTTTAATGTTTTAATAGTTCTGACACACGACAGTCTATTGGGAACTTACCCCACTTAATTTACCAAGCTATTTCTCATTATGCCTCAGCATGCGTCTATGTTCCAGGCAGGTGGGCCCAGTCTCTTCTGTATATATCATGCTTCATTCTTGCTTCTTGGCCTTGGTTTATGTTGGTCCCTATCTGAATGCTTTAATTCCTCCTTTATGCTTTTCTAATTCCTGTCCATTCTTCAATGTCCAGCTCAAAATTTGTTTCTTCCATGAGATCTTTTTAGGCTAAACTCACTGCTATCTTCTTGGTATTCTTGTCACCTGAGGTTTTATAGAACTACACTGTAAGGTTTCTTACCTTAGGAGTGTTGGTTGAACACAGCTTAGCTTTGTTTTCTTTTCTCTTGTCTTTTTATCAAATAGAGTGTAAACTTTCTGAAAAGCAAGAAGCCGCATTAGAATTCTCTTGTACACACTCCAGTGCCCTGCATAGTTATGAGCACACAGAACATCATTGATGGAATGTTTTTCATATAATTCCTGGTTGAAGGGTAGACTGGCTAAAAAGTGGTAATTTTGGCTTTGTTTTAAATGTAAACAACTGTATTTTACTTCCATGTTTGTAATGGCCTAGATTTTATAAGTTAAGTGATATTTTAACCAGCAATGGGTTAAAAAAAAAAAGTGAGCTTAAAGGAGGAACTTATATTTATATTTCCTCTCATAGAGTAAACATATTTTTTGAATCAGGTTTCAGATCTAATTAACTACCTTGTAATCTTGGATTTATCAGTTACTGTTAATGACAGAGTCTCTACATAAGGAAATTTTTGCAATGGTCTGATAAGATCATGACTGTGAAGCACTTTGAAAAGTCTGAAATTATTCAAATATAAATTTTTTTTTGAGACAGAGTCTCACTGTGTTGCCCGGGCTAGAGTGAGTGCCGTGGCGTCAGCCTAGCTCACAGCAACCTCAAACTCCTGGGCTCAAGCGATCCTACTGCCTCAGCGTCCCGAGTAGCTGGGACTACAGGCATGCGCCACCATGCCCGGCTAATTTTTTCTATATATATTTTTAGCTGTCCATATAATTTCTTTCTATTTTTAGTAGAGACGGGGTCTCGTTCTTGCTCAGGCTGGTCTTGAACTCCTGAGCTCAAACAATCCGCCCGCCTTGGCCTCCCAGAGTGCTAGGATTACAGGCGTGAGCCACCGTGCCCGGCCTCAAATATAAAATTTATACATCTTCTTTACAGCTTATTGATTATTGTGTTTTCACCAAGTAAGAGAGAATGACTAGTCTCTGGACATTCCCTTGTATGTACCTTGGCCAATATATACCTTTTTTGCATTTATTAACAAATATTTAGGGTACTGATAACATCCTTATGTAACATATCATGGGTTTGGTCTGTTTTCTTTATCATCTGATTAGGAAGTGTAGTAAAATGTCATAAGGTGCTGTGATTGCTAAATTGGGCCGGCAATGTTGTTACATTTTATTTTAAATATCCAGTTTTTATACTATTTTTATTTGATTTTTTTGATCATTAGGAAATTAGATTCTTTTCTTAAATCTACTTTATAAAAAAATGTGTTTAACATGGAGAATTTTGTCCTTAAAAATGGAAGTTTAGTGATATAGTAGTAAGCATACTTTATTTTTATATTTTTGTTCTTGAAATTACTCAGATGGCTATGGGGCATTTTTGTTTTAACCTTCAAATTTGCTGTTGTGGGGTTCTTTGTAGACTCTATATTGTTTCATGAAACAACATGCTTTTAGGGATAAGCAGTTTATTAATTAAAAATATGTTTTGTACATGTGTTCCTTAGGCCTCAGTCTATTCTTCATTGGAGGTATGTGTGTATATATATACATTATTTATTTATTTTATTTTATTTTTTTTTGAGACAGAGTCTCGCTCTGTTGCCCAGACTAGAGTGAGTGCCGTGGCATCAGCCTAGCTCACAGCAACCTCAAACTCCTGGGCTTAAGCAATCCTACTGCCTCAGCCTCCCAAGTAGCTGGGACTACAGGCATGCGCCACCATGCCCAGCTCATTTTTCTAAATATATTTTTAGCTGTCCATATAATTTCTTTCTATGTTTTAGTAGAGACGGAGTCTTGCTCTTGCTCAGGCTGGTCTCGATCTCCTGAGCTCAAACGATCCGCCCGCCTCAGCCTCCCAGAGTGCTAGGATTACAGGCGTGAGCCACCGCACCCGGCCTTATATTTATTATTAATTATATATATATATATATATATGTGACAAGGGACAGGTATGGGAAGGCTCTTTTTTTTTTTAAAAGGAAATTTAAGGAGGTAGAAGTAGAAGGGGACATTTGTGGTCAGTTTAAACTGTTAAAAGGCTTAGAATCAATACTGAAGCAGAATATGAGCATCTTAAGCTATTTCTTTGCAGAGGATTGACTTGTGTTTATAAAAGCATTGGCTTGTTTCATCTGACATCTATTAGAATACCCCATTTTCTTGGAGGTAGGAGGGAAAGATAAGACAAAATTCCTTTGACCTTGAAGAATAGAAAAGTTTTACATTGTAGTGACTGAATTAAGTTTAAAGTTTCAGCAGCTTGCAAATTTCTGTATCATACTATGTGGGTAGAGCCTTCAGTCAACAGAGCACTCTTAGAGTTGTGCTGAAGAAAATTTTAACATTATAGAATATAAATTATAATTGATATTGATAGTACTCTCACTAAAGTCTCTTAAAGTGGGTGCAGTTGACTGTATATTTGACCACTTCAAATGTTTATGCTTGTGATATGTTTTTATTCTTCAAATATAACTGAGTGGCTTTTGAGCCATTGACTGTACCGTCAAAAGAAAGAGTTTCTGCTAAGAGAAGAAAGCTCCAAGCTAATGTGGAGTTCCATCTTATTATAATGAAGAATTAGAATTATGTTCTAAAAATTTTATGTACTCTTAAGATAAATGGTACTAATTATTTTGCAGTAGCAATAACTAGAAGTTTGAGGTGCAAACTTCTAGATTGCAAAATTTCTTTAAACCGCAGTCTGGCACTCATTTGGTTTGGTTTAGGATTGCTGCTACAGCCTACAAGCTGTTGCCTGCCCTTATTCATATTTTATATCTTTGAGTGTCTTGCCCTATTGAATTTCAGAGAACTTACTTAACTTTTCCTGATGAAATCCTTTCTCCATTCCACTTCACTATCCCACCATCCCCTGCAGGGTGGTATATCTAGTGCAAGAGGCATGAAGTAAATATAGTAAATAGCAGGACTTCAAGAAACTTGCTTTTAAGGACTTTTATTTAATGTATTTTTAATCATTATTTTATACCCAGTTAATGAACTTTTGGGTAGTTATGTCTCATAACAATCTCAAATGACCCTTTTCTGTTTAATTGTTGACAGATTTTTTTGGGTAGTCTTCATAGTAATTTGGGCATGAGAAAAAACTTACCACCTCAAATTTGTGAGGGCAGCATACTAGATAGTAAAGGAAAAAGCTCTTGACTGTGAAACTGCCAGTGTGGCCTTGGGCAAGTCACTTACCCTCTCTGATCATCAGTTTTCTACATTTTCATCTGTAAAATGGGGATGATAACCTGTCCTACTCACATGATGGGTTTGTTTAATGTCCTAGGTATGAATATTTTAGATGAAAGGAAGGTATAAATAGTCATAAAATGTATTACCATCTGTGCAGTATTTTTTTCTATTCTTTATAGTTTGGTGATTTTTTTCTCTGCATGAGAAGAAATAAAATTAAAGAGGCAAAGCAATCTGTTCATAATCATATGGTATGTAATTAACAGAGTTTAAACTAGAGTGTGGTTATCTTAATCATTAAATCAGTAGCTTTTCAATAAATAGAGCTTTATAAAAGTCTAAACTTTGTGAACAGATATGTAAAATGAGGGATGTATTGCTTCAAAGATGGTATGTTACATTTTACCTTTTTTGTTCATATTAGAGTATCAATCATTTTAGGTTGGTTATATGTTAGAAATAGACATAAGTTTTAAACTTATCCTTGATTTCATTATGTATCATTCTCCTTATCAACTTTTCAAAGCTTCTTGGCTGCTAGAAGTTATAACATTGTTTCGTTTTTATTTAGTTTTGTAATATTGTTTTGAACTCTAGATTTTTGTTGAGGAAAGTTGAATTATTAAGGTGAGAGAATGGGATTTGTGAGACACCAATAGGAGTATAAATGCAGTTATAAATATGAGATTATGTATTTCATTCTTTTATCTTGGCAATGCACAGTCCAGTTTTGTAAAGTTGGTTTTCATACTCTAAAAATATTTTACTTGGAGTTCGATTAAATTTGAGGCAACCTTTTTAACTCTGATAATATTTGAATGTCTTCTCCTATTAGATTCCTGGGTGTTTTCTTTTAACTTATTATATCTACTTTTTTAATTTTTCTTTTACCCTGTAACAACTCTCAAATCTTTCATCTTGTCTTTCAGAGTATCTTTTCTCCTCTCCAGTTTGTACCAATGCCTTTTATTTCCATACCACCTTGGGGCTGGGAAAATGTTGTGCCTCTATGTTCCAGGCCAGTTTCTTCTTCCTTTTGGGTAATTGAGGGAGAAAAAAAGAGAAGCATTTATATTTCCTGTTATGTTTCAGTTTTGGCCTCTGATAAGTGAATTTGCTGTAGAGAATGGGAGAGGTAGTAGGTTTTGTTTTGGTCAAATGTTTACAACCAAGATCAATGAAGACCTGATCTCTAGTTTTTCCCCTGACACAACTACCTTTGTGGTGTTGTGTAAATCTCCTGAATTCTGAGGCTGTTTTGTCATCTGTAAAAGAGGAGAATATAATCTGGCAGTTCAAAATTTTCATAATTCTTAAAATATATTGATTTTGTATTTTAGTCAGTCCTCTGACTGAAAAAATAATTTTAGTCACTAATTAGTTCACAGATCCCTAGTTAGAAGGTATCTGAAATTATTTAAGTCCTACTTCTGCAATAGCCCTGACAGACGATTGTCTAACCTCTACTTGGACATTAAAAAACAAAGTAGCGGCCGGGTGCGGTGGCTCACGCCTGTAATCCTAGCACTCTGGGAGGCCGAGGAGGGTGGATTGCTCGAGATCAGGAGTTTGAGACCAGCCTGAGCAATAGTGAGACCCCGTCTCTACTAAAAAAAAAATAGAAATTATCTGGCCAACTAAAAATATATATAGAAAAAAATGAGCTGGGCATGGTGGCGCATGCCTGTAGTCCCAGCTACTCGGGAGGCTGAGGCAGGAGGATCGCTTAAGCCCAGGAGTTTGAGGTTGCTGTGAGCTAGGCTGACGCCACGGCACTCACTCTAGCCTGGGCAACAGAGCGAGACTCTGTCTCAAAAAAAAAAAAAACAACAAAGTAGCAATTCATATTCTAGAAATATGGAATATGTGGTAAAATCATAAAAAATAAATAATCAGAACCATTTTTTAAATTTTGGTATATGTGATTAAGTGTGCTGATTTTCAAATTAGACCACCTGGGTTTGAATTTCTGTTCTCTCCTATTGTTTCTTAGCCCTTGACCAAGTTAATTCTTCAAGCTTCAGTTTTTTTACTTGTAAAATAGGGTCAATAATAGCACCTGTTTCACAGAGGTGGTTGTGAGATTTAAGTAAGGAAATATATGTAAAGCTTACGTGACATAGTTTCTGGCACAACAGGAGCTCAAAAAATGTTGGTATTGTTAGGTTGCTGGAATTGAATGAGATACATTGCTTTATAATCTCTTCTTTTAATATAATGTGAGCACTTTCCATATAATTACATTTTATTTTACATTATTTAAAATTTTAAGAGATTATATATAATTTTAATTTTTTCTCCTTTTTTTGAGACAGTCTTACTCTGTCGCCCAGGGTAGAGTGCTGTGGCATCATCAGAGCTCACTGTAACCTCCAACTCCTGAGTTCAAGCTATCCTCTTGCCTCAGCCTCCCGTGTAGCTGGGACTACAGGCATGTGCCACCATACCCGTCTAATTTTTTCTATTTTTAGTAGAAGATGGGGTCTCACTCCTGCTCAGGCTGGTCTCAAACTCCTGACCCCAAGTGATCCTCCCACCTTGGCCTTCCAGCATGCTAGGATTATAGGCGTAAGCCACTGTGCCCAGCCCTTTTTCCTAATATTTTTAAAATTTTGAATTTTCTACCCTGAACATGTATTTTTGTAATCAGAAAAATAGTCAATAACAAAGTAAATAAGTGTTACCTAAAAATATAAAATGTGACTAGACTGTGTCTAGGTAAGAAATATGGCCAGGTGAGGTGGCTCTCGCCTGTACTCCCAGCACTTTGGGAGCCCAAGGTAGGAGGATCAGTTGATGCGAGGAGTTTGAGACCAGCCTGTGCAACATAGTGAGACCCTGTCTGTACAAAAAAAATTTTTTAAAAAATTAGCTGGGTGTAGTGGTATGCACCTGTGGTCCTAGCTACTTGGGAGACTGAGGTGGGAGGATCCCTTGAGCCTAGGAGGTAAAGGTTACAGTGAGCTATGATCCCACCACTGCACTTTGCCTGGACTACAGAGCGAGACCCTGTCTCTTAAGAAAAAATAATATATATATATTAAAATCTCGATTTGTAGCAGTGTAAGGTTAGCATAAGAGTAGAATCTAAATGAGGTAAATATAATATCATGATGATTAAAGTACAACAACTTGTTACCGTGCCTTTAGCACTGTCTAGATGAGAGGGAACCATGAACTGCCCACATCTCCTTAACAGGTCTGTGATTTTTAGAGTTTCAAGGCAGCCCTAACCTAGATGATACTTGAATCGTGGTAGATGTAGGGTAGAGGAGAAAACTGCTAGGAGCCGGCTTTTTTTTTTTTTAATGAAGGAAAAATATCTGGAAAATTGGTAGGTGACTATGACAAGGTTTGTTAGTGAGTACTCATGAGTCATGAGCCTTAAGGAAGAGTGGGTAGAAAATTTAGAATTTGGCCTTCCTGCGTCTCTTATTCATTGTTTCTAATTCTGCTGTCTATAGTTTGACAGAATAAGTTTGTCCCTTTACTTTAAAAACATTTGAAGACATTTTAAGTATTCCCTGGATTTTCCTTCTCCTACCCAGAAAAATTTCATTCATTCTTCAACCATGTCTCAAAGGATGTGTTTTCAAGACATCTCACTATGCTAGCTGTTTTCCTTTTGGGGCAATAGTGTTCAGTACTGAGGCATACCATTTTTCATCTCTTCTTTCAATATTGTATACAAGGGTATTATATGAAACTTAAATGGCTTAAAAATGTTGAGCTTCAGATACACTATATTTTGGGTAGTCGTCTGATTACCAGTGCAGAGTAAACCTATCAAAAATATTAATTAGTGTTTTTGTGTGTGTGTTTTTGAAGTTTTATTAGGAAAAGTTTCAAACATAAAAGTAGAGAGATGATTCTAAATTAATCCCCATGTATTCATTACCCAGATTCTACTCAGTCTGTCTTCATCCACATTCTTACCCATTTCCTGCTTACTGCCTCTCTATTATTTTGAAGTAATCCCATATATCATTTCAGCATGACTTACTCTTAACTCATGGTGACTTTAAGGAGCTGTGTGATATAAAAACAGAACTCAATTACTAATCAAAAAACTTGACATTGAGTCCTCCTTTTCTACTAGAGTGAGTTAACCTGAGAAAGTCAGGCTGTCTGAGCTGTAAATTCCTAATATGTTGAAGAATATGCAGGTTGTGAAGGGGACATAAATGCTACCTCCTCTTTTTGGTAGGGATCTATGAGAATCAAAGATATGAGGTAAGGCCAGTGCAGTGGCTCATGCCTGTAATCCCAGCACTTTGGGAGGCTGAGGCGGGAGGATTGCTTGACATCAGGAGTTCAGGACCAGCCTAAGCAACATAGTGAGGCTGTGTCTGTACAAAAAATAGAAAAATTAGCTGGGCATGGTGGTGTATGCCTGTAAATCCCAGCTAATCGGGAGACAGAGGCAGGAGGATTGCTTGAGCCCAGGAGATTGAGGTTGTAGTGAGCTATGATCATGCCACTGTATTTTAGCCCCGGTGACAGAGCAAGACCTTATCTCAAAAAAAAAAAAAAAAAAAAAGATATGACGTAGTATGTGTGAGGGTACTTTGTAAACTCTAAACTGGAAAGCAAAAGTACTTTACACAAGGAAGATCTCATTAGTAAATGCTGCTTCCCTGCATAAGTGCTAACACAGGTCATCTACATAATAATCAGTCTTAGAATTATCTGTATGTTGACATTAAATTAAGTCCATAGTACTAAAATCACCTTTTCATCTTTACCCACTCCTGCATTTTGATAATTGCAGCAACATTTTCTCATTGTCAGTCTGGTTCCTTTCTACTTTTTTTGACTTCCCAAAGTTCATTGACACCATTTCCCTTATCACATTCCCAAGTTTTTATCTTTACCTTTGGATTAATTCATGTAGACTTGAATTCAGATAAAGCAGGTAGTTGGGCTGTGCATTCCTTATCTAAGAGTTCTGATGACTCTCCATATGTTCTTTTTCAAATTTGAAGATCATTTTGTTTTCTGCTAGAATAATTAGAAGTAAAATCGAGTTGAATAGTTCTGCTTTTAATCACCTGTGAGTATTATACTGTGGACTCTAGCGGTTCTTGTCCTTCCTTCCTCATATTCTTGGTCCTAATATTTTTTTAAAGTCTCTAGTTATCCTGAACTTTTAATTGCTCTTCTATCAATTTTTCCATTGTGTATAGTGCGTATTCTTTCTTAAATCTCCTTATAAATACTGAGCTTTGGCGGAGGGGAGAGGAAGAACAACTGGCATAGGCACGTTAGTTTCTTTAGAAATGCCAGCTTTACCAGATCACTTAAGACTCTTTTAAAAAGTACAGATTTCCTGGCTCCATTAATCGTTTGAGTTCTAGAGGTGTGGACAATGGATGGTAGTTTTAAAAATCTCCCCAGGTCATTTTGATATAAAGCTGGTTAAAAAACATTGTATGATATGCAGGCAGAATTTAACTTTTGGGTAGTATTTAGTAGCTCATAATACAATCATCTATACCGCTGCAACAAGTTAAAAAAAACAAACCAGAACTGGGTGAACTTTAATAATCAGTATTCTAAAAAATACTGGAGGGCTATGGAAGTAATAAGGACTAGATGAGTTAAAATTCCAGAGACAGAAGAGACCCTTGGAGCTGAGCAGAGGATTGCTGACATTTGCTGATTCTGGCCACAAACTGAAGAAAAAAGATGAACCAGAAGTGAACTGAGTCTTAATAAAACTGCATAGGCCTGGCCCAGTTAAATTCCTGATTGGATTGAGATGATCAGACTCTCTTATCCCCTTTGCCTAATAGAGGAAATAGAGAACTCTCACTGGGAAATTATATTCTGGAGTTTCTAAGGTTCTTTCATTTGCGATAGCTGGCATACAATTAACAATTGCTAGAGATGTGAAAAGGTAGAAAAATGTGATACATATTCAAGAAGAAAAAAGAAACTATAGAAGCAGACTCCGAAAATTGAAGTTAGCAGACAAGGACTTTATTTTTTTTATGTTATTTTATTTTTTTGAAACAGTCTTATTCTGTCGCCGAGGCTGGAGTGCTGTGGTGTTAGCCTAGCTCATAGCAACCTTAAACTCCTGGGCTCAAGCAATCCTCCTGCCCCAGCCTCCCAAATAGTTGAGACTACAGGAGCGTGCCACCACACCTGGCTAATTTTTTTCCTATTTTTAGTTGCCCATCTAATTTATTTTTGTTTTTAGTAGAGATGGGGTCTTGCTCTTGCTCAGGCTGGTCTCGAACTCCTGACCTCAGGTGATCCTCCCCCCTTGGCCTCCCAGAGTGCTAGGATTACAGGCATGAGCCACCATGCCCAGCCCATACAAGGACTTTAAATAACTATAATATACTAAAGAAAGTAGAGGAAAAGATGGACAAAATGGATGTGAATTTCCATAGAGAATTAGAATCTATAGAAAGAAACCAAATGGACATTCTAGGAGTAAAAAACACAATATTGATTGCTTAAGGTGTTTCATTTCTAATTTGATTAGAAGACTTTGGTGCAGGACTCTCTAGGACTTCATTCCACCCCTTGTCCTACTCTTCGTTGTTCTAAAAAAAAAAAAAAAAAAAGTCAGTTGGGTATATACTATTTTAGTTCCATGAGTGCAAGGACTATGTCTGTTTTGTCCACTGCTGTATTCCCAGAGCCTGGCACATTAAAAAACAAAACAAGACAAACAAAATCCTCCTCACTATTACCACAACAAACATCCTACAATTAAGACTAGAGAACATGTAGATAGGTCAGTAGAAAATATCCAAATGAAAACCTAGGAGGAAAAAAAAGTAGAACACCTCCTAATGTGGAAGATATGTAGAACACTAGTAAAAAGTCTAATGTGTAATTGGAGACTCAGAAGTAGAGAAGAGAGATTAGTGTGGTAGTTTGAGAGATAATAGTAAAATATTTTCCAAAACTGAGGAAAGATATCAACCCATAGATTCAAGTAGTTTAGCAAACCGTAAGCAAGAGAAATACAAAGAAAAGTACACTTAGCCATATCTTAATTGAACTGTTGAAAACTAGAAACAAAGAGAAACTCTTAAAAGCAGACGGAAGGAAAAAAAAAAAGCATTGCTTTCTAAGGAACAATATAATACAACTGGTGGCTGACTTTTAAACACAGCTTTGGAAACTGGGAAATAACAGAAAGACATTTTTAAAGTGTTGGAAAAAAAAACTGCCACACTAGAATTCTGTTCCCAGCAGAAACATCCTTCGGACATGAAGGTGAAATGAAGACATTTTTAGACAAACAAAAGCTGGGAGAATTTATTACCAACAGACACGCACTTTAAGATTACTAAAGGAAGTTTTTTAGGCAGAAGGAATATGTCTCAAGTTGATGTACAAAACTGTAGAAAATAATGAAGAGCACTCAGTTGGGTAAGTATATGAGTACATATATAAGAATATTGCCTTTTTTTTCTGTTTTTGGGAACTTTATCGCTTTTTGTTCTTCTATGATAGAATTTCTACAGCTTATATATTAAGGTAAAATTACCATACAATAAATAAACTGCACATATTTAACTCTGGTGAGATTTGATATACATATAAATCTGTGATACCATCAATACCATCGCCACAGTCAAGATAATGAACTTATATTACTCGCAAAAGTTTCTTTTAGCTGCCTTATAATCTGTACCTCCCACCTTCCCATCCCTAGGCAACCATTGAGCTGTTATTGTCTCAATGGATATAGTATGCATTGCTTATCCATTCACCTGTTGATAGATAACTGGAGACAACCCAAATTTTAGCCATTACAAATAGTTACCTCTAAGATTCACGCACATGACTTTGGACATATGCTTTAATTTCTCTTGAGTAAATAAGTAGAAATGGCTAGGTTACATGGTGTACATGTTATAGGTAGTACATCCTGTAACTTTTTAAGAGGCTGCCAAGCTGTTTTCCACAGTGATTGTACCATTGTACAGTGGTATATGAGAGTTCCAGTTGGTCCACATCCTCGTCAACACTTTTCTTTTCTTTTTTTTTTTAAGTATAGCCACCCTAGTGGGTGTGAAGTGGTATCTCATCGTGTTTTGATTTGCATTTCTCTAACGAGTAATGATAATGAGCATCTTTTCATGGACTTATTTACCATCTGAATATTTCCATTGGTGAAATGTATGTTCACATCTTTTTGCCGATTTTTAAAAAACTGGTATTTATTATTGTTTTGAGAATTTGTAATATATATGGAATACAAGTCCTTTATCAGATAATGTTATTTGCAAATATTTTCTCCCAGTTTTTGGCTTGCTTTTTGTTCTCAAATTCTTTCAAAAGCAGATGTTTTTAATTTTTCTGAAGTCAAATTGATCAGTTTTTAAAAAAATGGACTGTCTTACTGTTTTATCTAAGATACCTTTGTCTAATGTAAGGTCACAAACATTTCTCCTATTTTTCTTGTAGAAATTTTATTGTTTTAGGTTTTGCACTAGGTCTGTGACTCATTTTTTGTTAGTTTTTATACTTGTGCTGTGTGCCTGTTGTTATGCCAGTACCCATGGTCTTGATTATGGTAGCTTTATAGTAAAATACAAAGTCAGGTAGTGTAAGTTCTCCGACTTTGTTCTTTCTGAGAATTGTTTTGGCTAGTCTAGATCTTTTGTATATCCTTGTATGGCTTAGGATCCGCTTGTAAATTTCTATAAAAAAGCCTGTTTTGAGAGGGATTGTGTTGAATCTATAGATAAGTTTTGGGAGGATTGCCATTTTAACAGGCATTGTTTTTTAGTTTCAATTTCTAGTTGTTGCTAATGTATAGATTTTGTTTATTGATTTTGATTTTTAGATAGGCCATAGATTTTTTTTTTTTTTTTTTAACCAGAGTCTCACTCAGTTGCCCTGACTAGAGTGCCGCGGCATCAGCCTAGCTCACAGCAACCTCAAACTCCTGAGCTCAAGCGATCCTACTGCCTCAGCCTCCTGAGTAGCTGGGAGTACAGGCATGCGCCACCATGCCCGACTAATTATATATATGTATTTTTTTAGTTGTCCATCTAATTTCTTTTCTATTTTTAGTAGAGACAGGGTCTTGCTCTTGCTCAGGCTGGTCTCGAACACCTGAGCTCAAACAATCCGCCCGCCTCGGCCTCCCAGAGTGCTAGGATTACAGGCGTGAACCACTGCGCCTGGCCTGGGCCATAGATTTTTTTAAGGAAAATTTTGATTGTACCTCATAGAAGTCAGCTAAAAATATTTGACAGTTTAGTTTTCTACTTGACCTCTAGAAGCTGGAATACATGTAAGGCATCTTCATATTATTAGACTATATAGAAAATTTCAGCTGGGGTGATGCTGACAGGAACAAGAAGCAAATAGGAAGGATCAAGTCCTTTGTCCCTCTTCTAGTCTTCCAGTATCTCTTTAGTATCCACTTGGCAGAGCCTTAACAAACAGCCAGCTGACAGAGGAGAAATATAGTTTGCACAGTAGGCCCACTATCAGAAAATGAAGGATAGAAGGATGAGTTTGAAAATGAGAGACAACAGTTTAGTAATTGGCACAGTCTGCCCCTTTGGCTACTCAGCAGCCCTACATGCCTTTATACAGGTATGTCATCTTCTGTACAAGAAAAAAAAAACACTCTAACTTTTCCGTAAGAAGACAAAAAATGTTATTTGTAAAAGTGAAGTTGTCCTCTTACCCTCTTCCCAAAATGAGGAGCAAAGTCCCAATATTCATTGTATCTGTTTCTGGGTGACATTCACACTGTCCATTTCTAATCTATGTTAATTATGCCTCAGATTCATAGTCCTATCTGAATATCCTGTTACCTAAAGACTAAATTGTAAAATTAACCTTTACTAATAAAGATTGTATAACATTGAGAAGAGAGAAGAAATTGGTTTATACACTCACTCCTCTTACCCCCATAATAAGGAAGAAAATATATATAGCTGCTGTAGACCTTGCTTCTGTAACTGATTAAGAGATTGTATTTCATATATATAAGTACTTTCTTCTACCCATTCTGTGTTTCCTTTGCCCTTATTCAGGAACTCAGCTGGTGGGGTAACCCAAACCTTCATTAGTAAAGAATGTGAATCCTCAGTGGTTCTGTTTCATGTATGTGTGAGTGGCTGTAGTTTTCCATTAAATTTTGCTCTTAGGCATGTCAGTTTAGAGCAAATTTCAGGGAATCCTCAAAGTTCCTGTCCCCTTATTTTGCCATAATCCAGTATCACCTGGGTAATCAGGATGATTACATCAGCTAAGAGAGTAACCCCCTTCTTTGTTGATGTAGTGCAGTGGTTCTTAACTGGGGACACTTTTGCCTTCCAGGGGACATTTGGCCATGTCTGGAGAGATTTTTAATTGTTACAACTTTGGGAGGGAGTGCCACTGACATCTAGTAGGTAGAGGCCAGGGATGCTACCAAGCATCCTACAATGCTCAGGACAGCCCCGGTAGCAGAGCATTAATCTAGTCCAAAAATGTCAGTAGTGCCAAGGTTGAGAAATCCTGCATTAGTGGCTTGGAGGCAGTGATCATGAGGCAGTTTCCACTTCCAGTTCAGTGGAACTTGGTGGAATCATTCCTTCCTTGGGAACCAAGGCCTCTAAACCAGCAGATATCAAAGTTGTAGGTACTGGAAGCAAAACTTATGTTAATGGGGTTTTTAGGGCTAATGGTTGACAAGAACCACTTCTACTTCTACCCTTTGATTCTCAGGCCTGTGTATTCTGGCTGTGGGTCAAACAACATTGTATATTGGCTGCATTTAGTGCAGCCTGTGAGATAGAACACGCCCCTCTTCCCCATTCTTGAGGATTTGATCTTCCAACTAGCATTGTAACTGAGACTTCATCAGCCCACTGTTAGACCAGCTGCTTCCAGGTAATGGAGTATATGGTAAGACCAATGAATTCCAAGGCCCATAGCCCATTCCTGCACTTTTGCTGTAAAATGAGTTCCTTGATCAGAAGTAGTGTTGAACAATATATGTTGATTATGAACAGAGTGTTTCCCAAGACCTTGATGGTGGTGTTGGCAGAAGCATTGCTGGCAGGGAAGGAGCAGTCATATTCAGAATATGTCTATTCCAGTGAGCACAAATTCCTGCCCCTTTCATGTATGTATATGTGTATACAGTATATGATTTGTTTTCTTTCTGTTTTATTAAAGTATGTTACTATCTACTATCATTAGCACATTGTAAACATTTTATTTTCTCATTAAAAAAATAGGTAATAATTATCTGGCCAAGAAAAGTTTTTTGTAAATTGTAGATTTTTTAAAGCTGTATTATGTATCTAGAAACCTTGGAGTAACTGTAAACTGGTGAGTTTTGAACTGTAGACTTAGGCGGATTTATTATTAGTATCTCTACCAGTGAGTTAACTTTTGTTGAAATCCACCTGGTAGAAATCCATTGTTATGGGTTACATGGTTGAAAACTTTTTAGGCTGCCATTTGTTTCAAGATACATAGATTGACTTGGTATACTTTAACATTTGTCATAGTTTACTAAATTTAGGTAATAACCATTTAATTTTATTGAAAGTTGTAGGGAAAAGGCTAAATAGGGATTGGATGAATTGAAGAACTTAGCTTTTTTTTTTTAATTACCAGAGTTGGCAATTTTTATTTGTGTAGTAGTGTATATGTTTCAGAGGCATAATATTTTTATTTTTATTTTTTTTGAGGCAGAGTCTCACTGTGTTGCCCGGACTAGAGTGAGTGCCGTGGCGTCAGCCTAGCTCACAGCAACCTCAAACTCCTGGGCTTAATCGATCCTACTGCCTCAGCCTCCTGAGTAGCTGGGACTACAGGCATGCGCCACCATGCCCAGTTAATTTTTTCTGTATATATTTTTAGTTGTCCATATAATTTCTTTCTATTTTTAGTAGAGATGGGGTCTTGCTCTTGCTCAGGCTGGTCTCAAACTCCTGACCTCAAGCGATCCACCCGCCTCGCCTTGGCCTCACAGAGTGCTAGGATTACAGGCGTGAGCCATGGGCGCCTTGCCCAGAGGCATAATATAAATGGTTCAGATAAGAGTATGCCTAACCTAACTAGGACCTACCTGCTTAAGCATAGAGAAAATCCTGAAAGACTTGAAACTGAAAAAGTTAAAATTTTAAGTCTTCCCTTTCAAAGCTCTATCAAAACAACATGACCATGTCTAAAAAACTTATTGTTTAATACAGTTACAAAGTGTTATTTTTAGGACTCCAAAACCACTTTTGTTAACTATATTGTCTATTAAATATATGTTCCATGAGGGCAAGTATTTTTTTTTCACTGTTACATTTTTTTGTGTTTAGAATGGTGATTTGCACAGACAAGGTACTCAATGTATTTGTTGAATGAATGAATATATGAAGTAAAATCTTCCTTGCTAGTGAGGATAAGTATTTGTCATATAACTGGTCTTACTAGATTGTAGACTGTCTTTTGTTTGCCATTCATATCCTATTCTTACCAAATCATACATGTTTTTAGGCATTCTTTGGAATTTGTTTTTGAACTCCTGGAAAAATGCTAAAATATAGTTTAAACCTCAGCATTTGTGAATTAGGGGTTAGGTGCAGCCTGACAAGTGATAAGGGTTGAATTACAGAGAAATTAAATTATGCCTTTCAAATATGGTATGCATATTACACTAATACGTAGTTGTTTTTTACTAGGTTAAATGTGGTAAATGCACTATGTATATTCAGTGTTTTATGATCTTAATGCTGTACATTGTGTCATAAGCATAAAAATTTCTAAAAGAATTTTTGAACCTATAAGTTGAAGGAATTTTTACTTTAACTTTTAGTTTGAAATAATCACAAATTACATTGGATTCTCAAAAAATGTCATAGGCTCTTTTAAAATAGAGGAGATTTCAACTGCAGTTCAGATGCTGAAAATTTTTTTCTGGGAAGAATTTATTTTGACTTTCATCTTACAAAAATCATTCCAGGTCTCAAAGATGCAAGTTTTTTAATGGTGCCCTATTAATATCCCTAGGCCTAGCACAGTTCCTGCTTAGAAGAGTCATAATAGGCTATCAACTGTTGAATGAATGAGTTTTAACTTTATTCTGTGGGTGACAGGGAGCCATTGGAGAGATTTAAGCAGGTGAGTAGCATGCTCACATGTTTTAAAGAGTGTTTCCTGGTAGTGATATGGAGGATGGATTTGAGAGAACAATATTAAAGGCAAGAAGGATAATTAAAAAATTACTGTAATATAGGGATGATGCTCTGAATTAGGGCACTGGTGGTGGGAATTCAGGGGATGAATTAGATGTTTAGATGTGTAGGAGATGAAATTGGAAGGCTTCACGAAGGGGTAAGGAGTACAGGAGGCAGCTAAAGTGTGTAAGGGTTGGTTGAGGAGAGGGAGAAGTTGTGAATGACAGGTTTCTTACTTCTTCAGGGAAAAATTTTAAATTATTCCATAATGGACTTACAAATGGGTTGTGATCCCAAAAGTTATTTTGAAGTTGAGTATTTCCTGTTGTATGTTTAAGGATGCTTTTTCCCCCTGCATGAAAACAAATCCCTCAGCTGCTTTAGATGCAGTCTTGTCATTGAAACAGGCATCACATTGTTTTATTTTGCTTGAAAGGGGTACTGTTGGCTCAGATATCTAATTGCATTTGCCTTGTTTTCTTACATTGTTGTTTGCTTATGGACCCAAAGAGCATTTCCACCTCTGTAATTCATTTGCATATAAGTCTTCAGATAAATTGAAGATGAATGTATTATGTAAAATATGTGTTGTAATATCAGCTGAAGATACATTTTTTTCCCCTGATTGACTACAGTGTAATCATTTTGGCATGGGGAAGAAATGGTTAAAAATAGACTAGTGGGTCATCTCTGTGTGAAGTCAAGAGGACTTCCAGGCAGGCCTAAGCCTAGAAGCTAAAGGAAGCTAAATTTCTATTGGCTCTCCCCTCTTCATTATGATTCCAAGTTTATTTTGATCTGCACCTTTTTTTTATGAATGAAATTCTCTTTCAGCCTGATAAGTAACCTGGCCATTAGTACTTGACTAGATAGCTGAAACTTCTGGCTTGAACTAAATTAAGTTATAAACTTAGCACAGTGGCAGGTGCTTGAACTGTTATAAATGCAGTGTTACAACTAGCACATAGAATCTTTGCATTTAAAAACTGTTTTCTCAGTCCCACAAAGGAGGTGAAGCCTGGATGGGAATCTTCACTGATAGTGCTGACTTTTCTTCTGCAATTTTCAATTTATTAAAATTTACAATTTGTGAATTGTGCTAGAATATTTTGTTAATATATTCTTAAAAATTTTAATCTCAGAGGTAAACATCATAGACATTTAGCTGTGCCTATTAACTTTATAGGAGAGTTAACAATCACATTTATATAGATCTGGTTAAATGTGTGTAGTCTTCATTCTCAGTCTTTCAAAATCCTTATCTTATTTAACATTTTCATTGTCAACATCAGCTGCATTATTTCTTTGTATAACTAGAAAAAGGGATGATTCAAAAATTTGGTTGATGGCTTTTTAAGGAATTGTAGTAGGAAAATAATTTTCACAGGTGAAGATAATTGAAATATTATATTAGCTAAAATGATAACATAGAGGCAGCTTGTTTTGGTAGATGTCTTAGTCCATTCAGGCTGCTAAAACAAAATAGTTTAGGTAGCTTTGAAACAACCAAAAGTTACTTCTCACAGTTCTGGAGGCTGGGAAGTCCAAGAATAATATTCCATTAAGCAAAGTTGAATGTACTGACTTGGGAGATAGCGGCAAGTAGCTTCCTACTCTACTGTTGGTTGTGTTTGTTCTAGAAAGTATTCTTTTTTTCTTTTCTGTTATTTTTCTCTCTGTGTGTGTTTGTGTGTTTTAGGGAGGGAAAGAGAGAGAATATTTTTATATTTTTTGGGGGGGCACATTTATTTTTTGTAAATATTTCTAATTTTCAAAAGATTGCAGATGTAGTTGAAGCTGTTTTGCACCCCTCTCTGATCCCAGTCTCTTCTCTCTAGTGTTAACTACTATTCTAAAGTATATTTGTAATCTATCAGTTCTTGTTTTTATTCTTTTATTACATATGTATGTATTTATAAGACAATTACAGTGTAACATTTTTACATAAAAAGCATGCTGTAAATATTCTTCTGCAACTTGCTTTTTAAACCTGTTATATTTTTAGACTTGATTCCTGTTTACACATGTGCATTTGGTTGATTCATTTTAACTGCATGTATAATATTCTATTAATATTGTGAGATTGTCAGTTTATCTATTTCTGTTATTCAGGAACACTTAATTTGTTTCCAGGGTGTTTTCTTTGTTTGTTTTACTATTGTACACAATGCTTCAGGAAGCATGTATTTGCATGTATTCTTGAATAGTTTTTATCTGACATAAAATGTATTGTGAAATATATATATATAAGAATAGGCCGGGCACGGTGGCTCATGCCTGTAATCCTAGCACTCTGGGAGGCCAAGGCGGGTGGATCGCTCGAGCTCAGGAGTTCGAGACCAGCCTGAGCAAGAGCGAGACCCCGTCTCTACTAAAAATAGAAAGAAATTATCTGGCCAACTAAAAATATATATAGAAAAAATTAGCCGGGCATGGTGGCGCATGCCTGTAGTCCCAGCTACTCGGGAGGCTGAGGTAGGAGGATCGCTTAAGCCCAGGAGTTTGAGGTTGCTGTGAGCTAGGCTGATGCCACGGCACTCACTCTAGCCTGGGCAACAGAGTGAGACTCTGTCTCAAAAAAAAAAAAAAAAAAAAAAAAAAAGAATAAATGGGCCAGGCGCGGTGGCTCACACCTGTAATCCTAGTACTCTGGGAGGCCGAGGCGGGTGGATCTTCTGAGCTCTGGAGTTCCAGACCAGCCTGAGCAAGAGCAAGACCCTGTCTCTACTAAAAATTAGAAAAGAAATTATATGGACAGCTAAAAACACACGCACATATATATGTGTGTGTGTGTGTGTATGTATATGTATGTATGTATATATATATATATATATATATATATATATATATATATATATATATATAAATTAGCCAGGCATGGTGGTACATGGCTGTAGTCCCAGCTACTCGGGAGGCTGAGGCAGGAGGATTACTCGAGCCCAGGAGTTTGAGGTTGCTGTGAGCTAGGCTGACGCCACGGCACTCTAGCCCAGGCAACAGAGTGAGACTCTGTCTCAAAAAAAAAAAAAAAAATATATGAATTATGTTTGTACTGGTCGTAGTTTAAAAAGTAATATGTGGTGGCTCACACCTGTAATCCTAGCACTTTGGGAGGCTGAGGTGGGAGGATGGCTTGAGGTCAGGAGTTCTAGACCAGCCTGAACAACATAGTGAGACCCCGTCTCTACAAAAAATAGAAAAATTAGCTGGGCTTGATGGCACATACTTGTGGTCGCAGCTACTTGGGAGGCTGAGGCAGAAGGATCACTTGTGCTCAGGAATTTGAGGTTACAGTGAGTTAGTATCGCACCACTACAGTCCAGCCTGAACAACAGAGCGAGACCCTATCTCTAAAAAAAAGTACAGAGAACTCTTGTTACTCCACATTCAGACTAAGAAATAGAACATTACCAGTGCCTTGGAAACTCCTTTATGGCCCAAGTCACATTTGTTATTGCTCCCCCTACCACTATCCTGAATTGTATTAAAAACATTTTCTTTGCTTTTCTTTGTTTCCCTAAACAATTTATTGATTTATTTACTTGTTTTTGATCTTTAATTGAATAATACTGTCAGTATTATGATTTCTCTTGTAAGCATCCTCTTTTTGACTGTCTTCTGTGGTGTTGCATGTAGTTCATTCAGTTTTACTGCTATATAGTATTTCAGTATTTGTGTATACCACAATTTATTGTATCAATGATGAACATTTGGATTGTTTCCAGTTTTTTGCTGTTACTAACAGTGCTGCTTATGAACATTCTTATCCATGTCTCCTGTGCATGTGCAGGAATTTAGAGTATACGTTTGGGAACAGAATTGCTCAATGATGGGGTATGGGCTTGTTCAGCTTTACTAGGTAATGCCAAATTGTTTTTCAGAGTGTTTGAACCATTTGATACTCCCACCAGCAATATATAAGCGTTCTGGTTGTTTTGTGTCTTTGTCAGTGCTTGGGGTTGTCTGTTTTAAAATTTTTTATCTAACTAGTGGGTAAGAAATGTTATTTCATTGTAATCTGAATTTGTATTTCCTTGACTACCAGAGAGATTCAGCTTCTTTTCAGGTGTTCACGGACTGTTTGTGTTTCTCCCATCCAAGTACTAACCAGGCCCAACCCTGCTTAGCTTCTGAGATCAGACGAGATCAGGCGCATTCAGGGTGGTATGGCCGTGGACTCTTTGTGTTTGTTATTCTGTGAAATATCTCTATATATAATTTTTTGTTCATTTTTCTGTTTGGATTGTTTAACTTTTCCTGATTGATCATAGAAGTTTTTATGTGGTTTGGATCTAATTCTTGATATTTACATGTGTTGGAAATATTATAATTGGATTTTTAAAAATCTTTTTTCTTTTTTGAGACAGAATCTCACTCTTTCGCCCTAGTGCAGTGGCATCATCATGGCTCACTGCATTCTCAAACTCCTGGGCTTGAGTGATCCTCCTGCCTCAGTCTCTTGAGTAGCTGGGACTACAGGAGTGTGCTGCCACACCTGGCTAATTTTTGTTTTTGTAGAGATGGAGTCTTGATCTTGCTCAGGCTGGTCTCAAACTCCTGACCTCAAGAGATCCTCCCGTCTTGGCCACCCAAAGTGCTAGGATTACAGGCGTGAACCCCAGTGCCTGTCTTGAAAATCTTTGTTATCTTTTAATGGTTGAAGTTTTTGATTTTAATGTAGCTGAATTTATCAGTCTTTTATGATTTGTGTTTCTTTAAAAAAATTTTGTGTCTTTCCTGATGTCATTAAGATAACTCTTCTATATTGTTTTCTAAAAGGTTTTTAGTTTACACTCTCACATTTAAATCTCTAATCCACAGGGAATGACTTTTGTGTAAAGATCCACTTTTATTTTTTTCCACATGATAACTGATAACTGATTGTTTCAGCCTATTTATTGACTAGTCTATTTTTCCCTTGTGATCTGTAATGCTTCCTTGGTTGAAAATTAAGTTTCCTTATAGGCATGGGCTCAAGTTTCTGGGCTATCTGTTCTGCCATCTGTCCTAGTGCCAGTGACCCATTTTATTATTTATCTTAACTACTGTAGCTTTATAATAAATCTTAATATCAGGTATGACAAGTCCTTAATATCAGGTCCTTAATATCAGGTATGACAGGTATGACAACCTTTTCTTCAGGAAAATTCATGATAATGCTTTTCCATATTAGTTTTAGAATCAGCTTATTGATTTCCATGAGAAGTGATACTGGATTTTGAATGGTATTACATTGAGTCTCTAGATCAAGTTAGGGGGAGAATCAATTTGACATCATTATGATATTGAGGCATCCTATTTAAGAACGTATTATGTCTTCTATTTATCTTTTAAAAATTAATTCTAATTAAATTTTAAAGTTTTCTACTTATGTAAAGAACTTGCACATCAAATGTCAGAATTTTTGCTAGGATTTTTTTGGTTATTTTTATATGGTATTTTTAAAAATTATATTTTCTGATTGTGTATCGAAATGTAACTTTTATTTTCTCACTTTTATTGACTTATATCTCTAGAGTCATTTGGATTATATATGTAGACAGTGGATAATCTGCAAATAGTTGCAGTTTTGTGTCTTTATCATTAATCTTTTTTTCCCCTCTATGCACCTATTAAAGTTTTTCAGTGTTGAATAGCAGTGATGGCTGTGGAAATCTGTCTTTTGTTTTTTATCTTAAAAGGAAAGCTTTTATTATTTCACTGCAAAATATAGTGTTTGCTATAAGTTTTTAAAAAAATAAATGCCCTTATTAAATTAAGGAAGTACTCTTCTACTTCTAGATTGCTAAATTTTAAAATTCCTAAGTAGATGTTGGGTAATATCACATTTGATCTTAGCCAAAAGGCCAAGAAGTGATGTTGGGTTATATCAAATACTCATTCAACCTCCATTCAGGTGATTATATAATTTTCTTTCTTTAATCTATTTATAACAAATGGCATTATTTCTGATTTCTAATAATTAAATTAACCTTGCATTCCTGGGGCTGTTCTTATTGAAATGTATGATTTTAAAAAGTTGATTTCTAGATTAAATTTGCTGATATTTTGTTTAGAGTGTTTGCATCTATGTTTATGAGTAAGATTTATTGATTTGTAATTTTCCTTACAGCCCCTGTCTGGATTTCATATCAAGGTTATTCTAGCCTTATAAAATCAATTGAGAGTTTATCTTTTTATGTTCTCTACATGTTTATGTAATACTGGGATTTTATATTGACTTAAACTTTGTTAGGACTCTCATAAAGCCCTCTGGGCTTAGTATTTTCTTTGAGGGAAGTTTTTAAACCACTGATTTCATTTTTTGAATTGTCATCAGACTATTCTGATTCTTTTTTTCTTGAATCAGTTTTGGAAAATTATATTTTTCTAATGTTCATTTCAACTCAAAAGTTGGTCGTGATTTTTTTTTATGATCTGTCTGTTTAATCTCTGTGGGAACTGAAGTTCTGTTGTATGTTTCACTCCTAGTATTTATTTTTCCTTTATTTTTCTTATATCTTTCTGTTTATATATGTCATTTGTTAGTTTCATTAATTTTATTGTCTAGTTTTTGTTTTGTTAATTTTGCTCTTATTTTTTTCCGTTAAGTTTATTCTGTTATTCTTTTTTTCTGACTTGTTAATCTTATTTTTATTTTGGTAAAATGTGCATAATATAAAATTTACCATCTTAACCATTGAAAAATTTTTCAAGGAGGTAAAATACACATGTATCTTATTTACCATCTTAACCATTTACCATCTTAAATTTATCATCTTAACCATTTTTTTTTCTTTTTTTTTTTTTTTTTGAGACGGAGTCTTGTGTTGTGGTGTCAGCCTAGTTCACAGCAACCTCAAACTCCTGGGCTCAAGTGATTCTCCTGCCTCAGCCTCCCGAGTAGCTGGGATTACAGGCATGCGCCACTACGTCCAGCTAATTTTTCAATTTTTAGTAGAGATGGTGTTTTGCTCTTGCTCAGGCTGGTCTAGAACTGCTGACCTCAAGCAATCCTCCTGCCTCAGCCTCCCAGAGTGCTAGGATTACAGGAGTGAGCCACCGTGCCCGGCCCCATCTTAACCATTTTTAAGTGTGCAGTTCAGTGGCAATAAATAGATTTATATTCTTTTTTTCACTCCCGCCTTCACTTCTCCCCTCCCCTACTCCTTCCTGGCCTCTGGTAACTACCAGTCTACTCTCTATCTTCATGATATCCACTTTTTTAGCTTCTGCATATGAGTAAGAATATGCAATATTTGTCATTCTGTGCTTAGCTTATTTCACTTACCATAATGGCCTCCAGTTCCATCCATTTTGCTGCAAATCAAAGGATTTCATTCTTTTTTATGGCTGAATAATATTCTGTTGTGTATTTATAACACATTTTCTTTATCCATTCATCCATTGATGGGCCCTTAGGTTGATTCCATACTTTGGCTATTGTCAATAGTGCTTCAATAAGCATGGGAGTGCAGGTATCTCTTTGATATATTGATTTCCTTTCTTTTGGATATATATCCAGTAGTGGAATTGCTGGATCATATGGGAGTTCTATTTTTAGCTTTTTGAATAACCTCCATACTGTTCTCCATAGTGGCTGTACTAAATTACATTACCAGTAGTGTATGTGGGTTCCCCTTTCTTCATATCCTTGTCAGCATGTTACTGTCTTTTTGATACAAGCCATTTTGATACAAGCCATTTTAACTGGGGTGAGATGATACTGCATTGTGGTTTTGATTTTCATTTCTCTGATGACTAGTGATTTTGAGTTACTGATGATGTGTTTTTTCATATACCTGTTGGCCATTTATACCAACGTCCTGGAGTGTTTCCCCAATGTTTTCTTCTAGTACTTTCATAGTTTCAGGTCTTCAATTCAAGTCTTTAATCCATTTTGATTTGACTTTTTTTGTATGGTAGGAGATAGAGGTCTAGTTTCATTCTTCTGCATATAGTTATCCAGTTTTTCTAGCACTATATATTGAGAAGACTGTTCTTTCCCCATTGTAAGTTCTTGGCATCTTTGTTGAAGATGAGTTGGTTATAAATGCACGAATTTATATCAGGGCTTTCTATTCTCTTCCATTGGTCTGTGTGTCTTTTTTTTTAATGCCAGTACCATGCTGTTTTGGTTACTATAGCTTTTTTTTTTTTTTTTTTTTTGAGACAGTCTCATTCTGTTGCCCGGGCTAGAGTGAGTGCCATGGCGTCAGCCTTGCTCACAGCAACCTCAAACTCCTGGGCTCAAGCGATCCTCCTGCCTCAGCCTCCTGAGTAGCTGGGACTACAGGCATGAGCCACCATGCCCGGCTAATTTTTTCTATATATATTTTTAGCTGTCCAAATCATTTCTTTCTATTTTTAGTAGAGACGGGGTCTCACTATTGCTCAGGCTGGTCTTGAACTCCTGAGCTCAAATGATCTGCCCGCCTCGGCCTCCCATAGTGCTGGGATTACAGGCGTGAGCCACCGCGCCCGGCCTGGTTACTATAGCTTTGTAATACATTTTGAAGTCAGGTAGTGTGATGGTTCCAGCTTTGTTATTTTTGCTCAGAATTTCTTTGGCTGCTTGGGGTCTTTTGTGGTTCCATATAAATATTAGGATTTCTTTTTTCTATTTTTGTGAGGAATGTCATTAGTATTTTGATAGAGATTGTATTTTGCAGTTCAGATTTGTAAAATGTAGTTGAAGGTAGTGGTTGATTGTTCTCTTCCTCTGAAATCACCAAATTATCTGTAGACTAGTTGGTAGACTGGCAGGGACCACCTGTTGTTCTTGGACCACAGTTTGAGGCATATTGCATGAGGTAATAAAAAAGGTAGTTGTTAAGGGAACTAGGAGGGGTGGTGTAACACACTAGCTCATTCTTTTACTCAGCAGGCATTTATTAATTGCCTTTTAAAACTTTTAACCACAGGGGATAAAACAGATTACAAGAAAGATACCTTCCCTGCTCCCATAGAACTTACATTCTAGCATGAGCAATGGATATTAAACAGTTTATTATCTGGTTATTATAATTGTTATAAGAACCATATGGGAGAGATCAAGAAAGCTCACCACAGCGTGTATGAGACACCTGCTCTGAGATTCAGGATGGCATCTCTGAAAACATGAATAAGGCAAGTGGTAGGACAATGAGAGGAGAGTGGCAGAGAATGAGCCTGAGAGATTAATTGGGATAATGATAACTATGGGATTAAATGATGTGTATAATGTATTTAGTGCCTGGTACTTGTGCTCAATAAGTATTAATTAGCAATTTTATTATTTATAGGGATACCGTTACATTAGATGATCAAATAGGAGACCCCTTGTAATAAATTTATAAAGACAAAAGTTTTGTGTCAACTGTACAATAAGACAATATATCCGTAGAATTGGTTATTACTTAAATCCCTTATTACATAGAAATTTTGGTGTTTCAGAAGTATTGTTAGGGCAATCTGCCTTGTGTGTATGTACACAAAGTAGATAACTCACCTCATAAAGATGTCTGCACACCCATGTTCATTGCAGCATTATTCACAATAGCCAGAATACGGAAACAGCCTAAGTGTTTGTTGACGGTGGATGAATACTGTGGTGTATATGTATATAAAATGAAGTATCACATGGATTATATACTGGAATGGAATTAAGGAATTCTCTGGAATAAAGAAGGATATTCTACCACTTGCCACACAACACAAGTGGACTTGGAGGACATTATGCCAACTGAAATAAGCCAGACACGAAAAGAAAAATATTGTGCGATCTCACTTACATGGGGAATCTGAAAAAGAAAAAGTTCAAATGTACAGAGATAGAGAATAAAAGTGGTTACCGTGGGTGGGAGGAGGGAGGAAATGGGGATGTGTAGATGTAGGTCAAAGGATACGAAGTGGCTGATCCTAGTATGAACAAGTCTAGATATCTAATGTGTTACATGAGGACTGTAGTTTATAAAATTTATTAGGGATTTTGGTTAAATAAGTAGACTTAACTGCTTGTCACATACATACAAAGTTGATAGATATGTTAATTTGCTTTACTATAGTAACCATTTTGCTATATATATGTGTCCCATAACATCATACTATAAACCCCAAGTATACACGATAAAATTTTTTTTTAAAAGGTATTACTGGGGCAGAGATTAGGCTTAACTTCTTCACGGTTCTGTTTCTAGCACCCAGCATAGTGCCTAACACAGAAGATGCTGTCTTTTTTTTTTTTTTATCTGAAGTGTTTACTAGAAGTTCCAGATAACCTAGAGACATCTGGGAAGGATATGTGATTACAGATACAAGAAGTAATTCCTCTTCCCTTTTTTCTTACTATCATGTTGATGGTGTTTCTTCAATGGAATTATATATGGCCTTTTGATTAGAATTTAAATATTATCCTTTTTGTACATACTTTCTATAGTCAGCAAGGATCTGTTGGGACAAAGTCTTATTTTTCTTTTCTTGGAGGGTCTGTAATTGGTGCTCTCTAACTTTTCAGCACTTGGACTCACAATATATTAGTTATTTATTGCTGCAAAACAAGTTACCTCAAAACTTAGCAGTTTAAAACAACAGACATTTATTATTCACAGTTTCTGTGGCTCAGGAATATAGAGGTGGCTTAGTTGGGTGCCTCTGGTGCAGGGTCTTATGAGGTTGCAGTCAAACTGTTGGCTGGGGCTATAATCATCTGAAAGCTTGAATTGGGATCGGGAGGATGCGCTTCTAAGTTCACTTATCTAGTTGTTGGCAGGAGGACTTAGTTCTTTGCCATGTGTACCACTTCGTTGTAGCCTGCCTGAGTATCCTTGTGACATGGCTGTTGGCTTCCTCTAGAGCAGGTGGTCTGAGAGAGAGAACAAGACTGTCCAAGATGAAAGCCTCAATCTTTTATATCTAATCTTGGAAGAGACACATCACCACTTCTGCTCTATTCTTTTAGTTACAGTGACCAACCTTGGCTCAATGTGGGAGGTGTGAGTATCAGGAGGCATGCTTGTTGGGGCTGTCCTGTAGGCTTGCTGCCTCCACTTCATCAGTGGGATCAACTTCCAGCCCAGTATATTAGTTATATTTAGAAGTGTAGGTTAATTGAACCAGTACTTGGTCAATATTTGTATTTTGTTGTACATTGAGATTTCCCACATTTCTGAGCTTATTAGTTTGACATTTTTGCTACTCTGTTCTTTTTGCTCTCTCCATTTTCTCCTCTTTGTTTTTTTTATAGTTCTCAGATTTATTAGAAAATAATAGCGCAGCGTTTTCATGAAATACTTAGTACTTTTAAACTTGGGGATACCTCAGAAAGTTGTATCAAGCACAGATGCCCTTCTCACTCTGCTTGGGCTCTGATACCCTTTGTTCTCCCACTTATGCTCCCTCTACCCACCAGCATGGACATCCTCCTTACCCTGCTCAGGCTCAGACACCCTACCCAGTGCTGCTTCCCTGTGTGGATATCCTCGTCACCCTACTCATACTCTGTGCTGGGACACCACCTTCCCACCATTTAGAAGCCCAACACAGTCTCACACCCCACTGGGCCCCACTGTTTTGTCTCTCTCTCTTTTTTTTTTTCACTCAAGCTCTACTTGCTCACCCACTCAGGCTTTGATACCCCCGTTGGGGCTATCCTCCTTATGGGGGGCTTACCCGATTTGGGCTCTGACACCCTATATGGTCTGCTCTCTCATATAGATACCCTTTCTGCTGTACTTGAACTCTAATAGCCTGTGGCTGGCTGCCCTCTGCAGGGTAGTCTCTCCTTTAACCCATTCATGCTCTGACACCCTTGGCTGGGCTGCCTGCCAGATGTGAGTACACTGTTCATCTGGCTCATGCTCCATTTCCTCTACATGAGTGCCTTGCTTATACTGCTCAGACTCCTACATCCCTCCTCTCATAAACACACAGATGCCTACCTTGCTCTGCTCCACCTAATGGCTTTTGTATTGAATGATTGTACAGAATGAAGAGGAGGGGAAAAAGGAAGAGCCAGCTTTTTTATGGGAATAATGTGATCCAAGTTTATGTTTGACAGAAACTTATTTTCCCCTGCTTCAGGAGTAGATATCTGGAGAATCTAGAAAGGGCATTTGGGAATTTGCTTGTGGAACTTCAGTAATAGTTAGGACTATTGGTGTAAATAAGTTCTTTATTTGTGAATTGGGTATAAATAGGTTCTTTATTTGTGACTCAGGGGCTTCTATGTATGAAAAACTGGGTAGTCTGTAAGTTCAGGATAGTAGGAAGGGAAGAAATTGAAAAGTGTTTAGGGAAGGGTGATACTGGAATTCAGTTCTGGGCAAAACTGGTTTGGCTCCATGCTAGTCTCCTTGGCCACAAATGTCTTTCTAGCATCCATATTAAAAGAAAACCAGTTAATTACTTAATGTCTATTTTATTAATATGAGTTCAGTATTAAATTTCAGAATGTTTTCCTAATTTTAGTCATTCATGTATTATCAGTTTAGTCATATTCTATATCATTTACTTAGCTTAACAACTTTAAATTGGCTTACCTTTTTTTATTTAGCATTGTCAAAGGAGTAATATCTTTGTAATCATAAGTTTGATTACTAATTAGGTATTTTAAATCACACAATTAAAATGGAAATAAAACTTTAAAAAATTTAAAGTTAATTAGCTGATATATGAAGAGTCCTGTTACTAATGGTACAGAATCCACTTTGGGAAGTGTGTTACTAACCAGTATTAATATTTGATACATTTTCCTGGTTTAGAGTATCTAGAGCTGATGCCAGATGCTTTTCCCCCAGTATGATTTTTTTCTTTGCTTTTTCTTTCATTTAGATGAAAACTTACATTATGTGAATTTTAATGTAATCCCTACCCCCGTCATGGTCTGAAGGGCCTTTTAGAAATTGGTTAGAATGTACACAGAGGCAAAAATTTTAGCCGTGACCTTTTTAAGAATTTTCTGAGTGAAACTAGAAACAAATTATCCATTGTTCGCAGAGTGCTTTGCTTAATGTTATGCCTTCTTTTGTTAAATCCTCTTATTTGCTGAAATCTTGTATATTAAGTAGCTAATAGTTTGTTAATAGAGATCATGATTAACAGGTGATTACTTTTTTTCATGCAATTTAGACCCTTACATTTCTTCATTATATCCAAAGATTTCTATAATGTAGCATGAAATATTTAAAAAGAGTTTAGTTCACTTTTCCCACAAATTGTGAAAGGAATGGATCCTAATTGAAAAGAGGAGAAACTCATAGAAGAAAAAAATCTCATTCTTATCTCTCAAATACGATGATCTTTTTTATTTATTTTGTTGAAAGTTTTTTTTTCCCCCCTCCACTCCAGACATAATTATTTCTTTATAGGTGTTCCAATATTACTTTTTGGGCGAAAAATGGAGTACAAATATGGTTTAATTTTATTTTACATTAATACTTTAAAAATTATTGGTGAGATAAACATATTTTCATGTATTTACTGACCATCTGTGAATTGCTTCATGTTTCTTCAATAGTTTTTCCATTAAATAGTCTTAGTAATAGGTAAGAACCTTATCTATTAGTTATAGAACCCTTTTGGTAGCTTATTATTGTACATTCTTATTTGCTTCTTTGTCAGCAGTGTATTTTTCTTTCAGAATTGACACTTTTTTTTTGGTAAGCAAATATATCAGTTTTTTTGTTTGTTTTTGTTTTTTAATGGCTGCTATGTTTTTGTCTTGCTTAGGAAAGTCTTTCCCACTCCAACATTATGAAATTATTGCTTAGTATTTGTCCTAATAGTTTTATGGCTTTGTTTTTTTTATAGTAGGTTCTTAATCATACATATATTTTTAAATGTGGTGTGAGTTATTTTTTTTAGATGGATAGCCAGTGGATCTGGCATCATTTTATTGACTAATCCATTCTTTTACCACTCATTTGAAATACTACCTTTATCATATTAAATTTTTATGTAAATACTAATATCTGTTCTGTGACTGTAGTTTTTACTTTATACTTACGATGTACGGATTTTGTTGTAAGAGCTTTAATAGTAATTTTCAGTACTTGATAATACAGTTCTCCTCTTGTGCTTGTTTTTCAAAAATTTCAAAAATTTCTTTAGGTGTTCTTAGAAATTTATTCTTCTAGATCAACTTCTGAATCAGCTTACCATTTTAAATAAGCGTTTCCCTTTCCAAATCTATTATAACATCTCACTACTTCTCCTCTACTCTGATTAGTTTAATTTAAGCTACCATCCTTTCTTGCCTAGACTGTCTTCTAACATAGAGAGTTAGCAAGAGGGTTCTTTTTAAAGCATAAATCAGATTGTCACTCCTTTGTTTAAGTCCTTTCAAAATCTTCTTCCGCCGTGTTTTGGTTATCTATTGCTGTATAATAAGCTTAGTAGCCTAAAAACAACAAATTTTGCTCACCATTTTTTTGGGTCAGAAATTCATGACAGGTTCACCTAGACAGTTCTCTGTTCCATATGGTGTTGGCTGAGGCAGAAGAATCCCTTCCTATATGGCTTCTTCAGTCACATGTCTGGTACCTCAGTGCTTCTTGGCCTGACACTCCACAATGGCATCTCATTCTTCAGAATCTTTGCATGCGGCCTGGGCTTCTCACAGCATGGTGGTCTCAGAGCAATATCAATTTTTACATGGCAGCTGGCTTCCAGAAGGAGGGAAATAAAAACTGTCAGACCAATGAAGAGTTTTGCCTGGAACTGCATAGTATGTCTTCTGCCATATTTTATTGGTCAGAATAGTGACTGGACTTGCTAGATACAAGGAGGTAGAAATGTAGATTCTACTTCTTGATGAGGGCGTGGCAAAGTCTTATTGCAGAATAGCATGTGAGATGAGCGATACTGTGACTTTATTTGGAAAATATAATCTGCTATATCATCAAACTCAAAATAAATTCAAAGCTCTTAAAATGGCCTGGAAGGATTTTCATGATCTGACTCCTGCTTCTTGAATCCCTGACCTCATCTCCTACATTTTCCACTTTCGTTCCTTTTGGGTTAGTCACGTTGGCCTCCTTGCTAGGCTTTAAATTGCCATACTCGTTCCAGTTTCAGATCTGTGGTACTTGGAACTACTG
Organism: Lemur catta; assembly: GCF_020740605.2. NCBI lineage: Eukaryota > Metazoa > Chordata > Mammalia > Primates > Lemuridae > Lemur > Lemur catta. The sequence goes on from NC_059142.1 coordinate 20,355,407, forward strand.
CCTTGAATGCTCTTCTTCAGATCTTTGCATGGTCTTCTCATTCTTTTGCTTCATTTAGATCTCTGCTCAGATGTCACATCTCCAGAGAGCTTTCCCTGACCACCATGTCTGATATATTCTTGGTTGCTTTTAGAACTCCTTAATCTTGCTTTTTCTTTTCTTTTTTGGGGGAAAGGGGAGACAAGAGTCTTACTGTGTTGTCCAGGGTAGAATGCAGTGGCGTGATCATAGCTCACTGGAGCCTTGAACTCTTGGGCTCAGGTGATCCTCCTGCCTCAGCCTCCCGAGTAACTGGAACTACAGGTATGCACCATCGTGTGTGGTTAAACTTTTTCTTCTTCATCGATTTTAGTGCTATTTATAATAGGAGCCTGGGAGTCTGAATACCACTTTTCTTCCCTGCCTGGCTTCTGAGCAAGTTGAGAAATAAAAGTAAAAATGGAGGCCAAAATAAAAATCATATATATACACACGCATATATTCATAAATAAATAAATAAAATACACACACACACACACCCCCACCCACCCCCGGTGCTAACTTGAAGACCCAAATGGGCTTACTAACTAAATCTAAAAGGCAGACTTGCCCACCCAGTCCAGGCAGTGTTGGCCACTCCCTAGTGCAGAGCTAGGACCCTGTTCAACTCTTAGCATGTTGAAGTAGAGGAAACTTCTTGCACTGAGTAGCAAAGCCCATTCCCAAGTAAAGAAGAGTAGAGCTGACTTGTGCATGCCCTGTTCTCATTTTTATTAATCTGACTAAAGGGGGATGAAGGAAGAGGGGAATAAAGGAAGTGTCAAGAATGACTCTCAGTGCTGGCTTTGGCAGCACACATACTAAACTTGGAATGATACAGATATTAGCATGGCCCCTATGCAAGGATGACATGCAAATTCATGAAGCGTTCCATATTTAAAAAAAAAAGAATGACTCTCAGATCTAAAATGTGGGAAACTGGGTAGATTGTGGTACTATTAACTAGGGTAGGAAACATGGTAGGATGATTATGAATTAAGCTTTGGAAACATTGAGCTTGAAGTGCCTACAAGCTACCCATGTATAGAGCCAAATACGCATAATATTAATACGGCTGAAGATCAGGGGGAAGTTTACATAAAAGATGCCGGTTTGGTAATTGTTTTAGTTTTCTATTTGCTTTGTAACAAAGTACCACAAACATAGTGGCTTAAAACAATACAAAATTATTATCTCAAGGTTTCTGTGGATTGGGAGTCTGAGTATTGGTTAGTTGGGTTCTCTGTTCAGGTTCTCACCAGGCTGAAATCAAGATGTCAGCTGGGGCCACAATCTCATCTGCGGCTTAGGGTTCTCTTCCAGCTGCACTGATTGTTGGCAGAGGGTTCAGGGGAATCTGGGTATATAAGATGTTTGGAAGCCCGAACCCGGATGTTTTCATTCCATGTGTCAGAGTCCTATTTTTTCCCAGCCAGAGCCCTGATCTTGGCTTAGCAGACCTGTCTTATTTGGGAGTTCAACCTTCTTAGAAGCCCAGCATATAGGTGATATAGATCTATATCTCCATCTATCTCTTATATATAACACATAATATGTGTATATATATAAATGAATAAGTGCTGGTTCTTTTCTTAGGTTTCTCTGCCCTCCTGCTGCAGGAGAAAAGAGCCTCTTTGTATTTATATGTTTTCAGGAAGGCACTCTGGCTTTCAGACTTAGCTTTCAATTGGCAGTTAATCAGCTTTTTCTTACCTTTTTTTTTTCCAGAGCTCAAAGAGTTTAGTAATATTCTTCGAATTCCATTGTTCTGTTGTTACTATTTCTCCTTCATTGCCAGCTGTAAAATCCCTTCTTAGCACCTGCTATTGCCCTGGAAGCCTAGTGCAGGATATTTATTAAGGCGTTCCTTTGGGATCAACACCTGGGAGCAAGGAGCATTGGGCAGGTGTAGAATTCCTGGTGTAGTGCAGGCAGGCCTCTAGCATCAGCTTGCCATGGGGAGCTGTGGAGCTAGAATGGCCCTTCTGAGTTGCCCAGAATTGGGCTGAGATGTCCAGGTCTTTATATTGCCATATCAGTCATTCATTGAGTGTGGGCTACCCCTCAAAGAGTGTGACCTTGAGCAGTATTGTTCTCTGCAGGCAAGGCAATCCCTGAAGGGGCTGACAGCACTCCCAGTAGTTAAGGAAAGCCCTTCCTTTGAAGGGGGAGCTGGGCAGCACCTTAGAGTCTACCACAATTCTTCTGTATCTACTAAGTGACCAATTTGTTTTTGTTTTTTATTATCATTATGAGCTCCTGGATTTGAACACATATTTAGCACACTTTCTGTTGATTTATGTGTATGGAAAAGTCTACAAATTGTAAATACACAGCTCAATAAATGTTCACGAAGTAAACACACCAGTATAACCAGTACCCAGATCAAGAAATAAAACAATAGTGGCAATCCAGAAGTTCCCCTCTCCTTTGAGTTTCCTTCCAGTCACTACCTTTCAAGGATCCCTGCCATCCTAACTTCTAAAATCATAGGATGAGTTTAGCGTGTTTTGGAAATTTATGTAACAATAATGCAATGTATCTTTTGTTCAAACTTCTGTTAGTCTTTTATTTGTGAAATTCAGCTTTTAGTTTTAAGTTATTTATTCTCGTTGCTGTATAATTTTTATATACTAGTTTTGGTTTTTTTTTAACCATTTGTGCTGTTGATAGACATTTAGATTGTTTCCAGTTTCTGGAAATTATAAAAAGTGCTGCTGTAAACATTGTTGTACATGTCTTTTGGTGAACATACACACATTTCTGTTGGGTATATATCTAGTGAAATTGCTGTCTGTGTGTTCAGTTTTAGCAGATAATGCCAGTTTCCAAGGCAATTACTGATTTACACTTCCATTAGTAGCATATAAGATTTCCATTTGCTCCTGTTTGTAGAGTATGTAGCCCTCCAGGGCTTATAACTAAGAACTGTGTGTATTTACTAACATCTTCCACTAACAGGTTCTGAACTCTAATCTTTTGTTGTCTTGAGGCTGTAGGCTTTCATACTCTGCTCTGCTTTTCAGAAGTTTTTGGCTTAGCCTTTTACCTGCTTACACCCACTGCTGCATTTGAGACCCCCTCAGGTCTTCAGTTTTGTCATTCCAGCCCTCGATGAACACCAGAATCTCTGATGGTTTCTCTTTCCCTCAATAGAGGTACTTTGCCTAGAAAAGCCTTATTTCTCAATCTCTCTTTCTGTCCAGATTCTGCAAATGCCCCAGGGAAAAAGCAGCTGCAGAAGATCACCTTACCTCACCATAGCTCACCCCTTTTTGGAATCTTAGGCTCTCTAATCCTCATTCCTTCAGTAGCTCTCTGAATTCTTCAGACAGATGGTTTTTATATTTCCTCTTTTGTTAAAAAATAAGTTGGGGGAGGGAGGAGTTGTTTTGCTATAAATTACTCTGTTTTACATGGAAGCAGTAGTATGGATTTAAACCATTTGATGTTTTAATAAATTAAAATTGCTATCCTTAACAGTGTTCAAATTATTATTATATTTTTGGCCAGTGGGGGCCTTTTTAAAATTCAGGTATTTTTGACTTGATTCTTACTAGTCTGTTTCTGTCTGGTATGATAAGATGTTCCAGGCTCATCATTTACCTTTTTGCTCCAAAAATAGAATCAGCTGTTTGCAAAAGGAGTCCTGATTCCTTTTACTGGGGAAATGGTATTTCAAGATTATAATTGGGTGGGGATTACTTAAGGGATTGGTCATTAGTCATTATTACTATGGGATTATTCATTGTTTCTGGGCATTTTCATTGGACAGAGGTAGAAATACTTTAATATGAAATAAAATACATTGAGTTCATATAGATACTTCCAATTCAAACTCAAGACTACAGGATTTGTACTTTACCATTCCTCTATCTTCCATGCTGAGATTCTTAGTTTTTAATGACACTAGGATTTAGGAGTGATAGAATTAAAATACCACATAATTATTCATTTCCTTGGTCCCACACTATATACAGGATCAAGATTTATCTTCAATTTTTTGTCCCTAGAGTATATTCCACTAGTAGTATACAGTCAACTTAATATAATTTGAAATCATTTAGAATAGTTCTTCTCTTTGTGATTATACCATAAATAAATGGTTACAAATTTCAGTTCATTTGTTTATTTTTGATTTTAGATTTACTTTTTAAAATATTATTTTGACATTTAAGTTACATAGTTCTAAAATGAAATCTAAAAAAACAAGAAATACAGATTCTGTTCTTGTCACCTTTACCTTCTCTTCACGCCCTAAAGGTTAACCACTACAAAGTCTTTTTTCATGTTTCATCCTTCTGCTGTTTCGTGTTATTATTTTTTTCTTTCTTTTTTTTTTTTCTGAGACAGAGTCTCACTCTGTTGCCTGGGCTAGAGTGCCGTGGCATCAACCTACCTCACAGCAACCTCAAACTCTTGGGCTCAAGCAATCCTCCTGCCTCAGCCTCCCGAGTAGCTGGGACTACAGGCATGCGCCACCATGCCCGGCTAATTTTTTCTATATGTTTTTAGTTGTCCAGATAATTTCTTTCTATTTTTTAGTAGAGATGGGGTCTTGCTCTTGCTCAGGCTGGTCTCAAACTCCTGACCTTGAGCGATCCTCCTGCCTCGGCCTCCCAGAGTGCTAGGATTACAGGTGTGAGCCACCGCACCTGGCCAGTTTTGTGTTATTTCTTAATATAAGAAGATACACATATATATTTCTATCTCTTCCCCCTCCTTAGATGAATGGTAACATATGTACATATTTTTCTCTACTTTTTTTTAGCTTAAATATATATCCTAGAGATTATTCCATTGTTGAATGAATTTGGACTCATTTCTGTCATTTTTATGTTACATTTATATTTATACAAGTCTTTTATTTAAGTGTCATAGTGTGATCTATGTTATTTGTTCTCTCAGCATATATTTTAGTATTTAAAAAGGTTTGTGTATCAGTTAGGTTTCAGTCTGAGAAATAGATTATGGGATAAGGAATTTATTATAAAAATTAGACTATATACAATTTTGAGAGAACTAGAGAGGTGAAGATCTGGAAGGAGTTGGAAGATCAGAGAATGTCACTAACCAGATCCTCTAAATCAGTGGCAATGGGCAGACAAGTTGGAGCTTTTAGGGAAATCTGAGAAGCCAGTATGTCCAACCACGAAAGGATTATGAAACAGGAGCTTTAGAAGGGCCCTCTGGGAAGCTCTTGGCATATTAAGCTCTGTAGATTTGCAGCCAAGCATCTATGTTGGGTCACTGTTGGTCAGTAAGGTGATCATGGTCAAAAGAAAGAGCTGGACAAAGGGTGGAAGAAAGAGTGAAGGTTGGAACTCTCTGGGCATATCTGCCTCTCATTGTATCTGATTGTGGAAACCTTCAGAGAATAATATTAGGTTGGTGCAAAAGTAATTGCGGCTTCAGACCATGAATTTTAAATCATAATAACTAGGCCCATACACATCTTTATTAATCAAAATGGGAACCATTACAATCAACACGTTTTTGCCAACGAGAAATAAGTTTGTTCATTCCTGTAGCATAAAAATCCATACGTACTTTGGGATTCGATGAACTCTTGGAAAGCATTTTCTGCATCCTGCTGGTTGTGGAAGCGTTTTCCCTGCAAAAAGTTGTCCAGATGCTTGAAGAAGTGGTGGTTGACAAGAGATGAGGTGAATATGGCAAATGAGACACAACTTTGTAGGCCAATTCGTTCAACTTTTGAAGTGTTGGTTGTGCGACGTGCAGCAGAGCGTCGTCATGGAGAAGAATTGGGCCCTTTCTGTTGACCAACGCTGGCTGCAGGCGTTGCAGTTTTTAGTGCAACTCATTGATTTGCCGAACATACTTCTCAGAGGTAATGGTTTTGCTAGGATTGAGAAAGCTGCAGTGGATCAGACCTGCAGCAGACCACTGAACAGTGACCGTCACCTTTTTTTGGTGCAAGTTTGGCTTTGAGAAGTGCTTTGGAGCTTCCTCTCAGTGCAGCCACTGAGCTGGTCACCACTGTTTGTTGTAGACAGTCCACTTTTTGTGGCATGTCACAGTCTGATGGAGAATTCTTTTTTTGTTGTGTACAATAACAGAAGATGACACTTCAAAGCCACGATTTTTTTGACTTTTGGTCAGCTTATGAGGCACACCCACTTATTGAGCTTTTTCACCTTTCTAGTTTGCTTCAAATGCTGAATGACCATAGGATGGTCAATGTTGAGTTCTTCAGCAACTTCTTGTGTAGTTATAAGAGGATCAACTTCGATGATTGCTCTCAATTGGTCATTGTCAACTTCTGATGGCCAGCCACTGCAGTCCTCATCTTCAAGGCTCTCTTCTCCTTTGCAAAACTCCTTGAACCACCACTACACTGTACATTCGTTAGCAGTTCCTGGGCCAAATACTGTTGGCACTGCAGAGCTGCTTTACGACCCATTTTGAACTTGAATAAGAAAATTGCTCAAATTTGCTTTTTGTCTAACATCATTTCCATAGTATAAAATAAAATATAAAATAAAAGCAAGTAATAAGTCATTAGCAAAAAAACAAAAGTGAGAAATGTGCATTAAAATGATGTATAACATAACCACATTTATTTAAGAATATATTCCAGGATCAAAGGGCAAATTTCAACAATTCTAAAACCGCAATTACTTTTGCACCAACCTAATGGCTGCTGTTTCACTTTCACATTTCAAACAAGTCTTGTATAGGTTGAGTAACCCTTATCTAAAATGCTTGGAACCAGAAGTGTTTTGGATTTTTTTTTTTGGTTTGGGAATGTTTGCATTATACTTACCATTTGATCATCCCTAATCTGAAAATACGAAACCTGAAATGCTCCAGTAAGCGTTTCCTTTGAGAGTCATGTCAGTGCTCAAAAAGTTTGGATTTTGAAACATTTTGGATTTCAGATTTTTGGATTCGGGATACTTAGCCTGTACAAATTACGCTTTAGATCAACTCTAACCCAGAACCATACAGTGAATGGGATTCTGGGAAAGTGGTTCCCAGACCACTTGATGCAACACACACCAGCGAAATTTGTATTTTTGTTCTGTTGGTTACCATTACATTGATTCCTTTACATAGTATTCAAATTTTCTTCTCTTTTGGGGGAGGGATATTATATATTGGTTTTCTACTGTGAGCAATATTGAAATGAGCTAGTAACCTCCTTTCCTTATCTCCTTCTTTCCCAGCATTTGGTATGAACTAATACTCTTTTACTCTCAGTTAATAACCATAAGACAATCAGGAAGCATATTCTACTTTTTATAAGCTCTCACTGCCCTCTCCCCATTTTAGATAATTGTGTCTATACTATCAAGTATACATAGCGATTACATAATATGCTTTCTCAGTTCTTTTAGTAAATACCGTCATGGGTCACATAATGATGCTTCAGTTAATTATGGACTACTGTATACAGTGGTGGTCCCATAGTATTATAATACTGTATCTTTATCTTTTCTATGTTTAGATACACCAGTAGTTACCATTGTGTTACAGTTGCCTGCATTGTTCAGTACGGTAACATGCTGCACAGGTTTGTAGCCCAGGAGCAATAGGCTATACCACATGGCCTAGGTGTGTAGTAGGCTATACCATCTAGGTTTATATAAGTACACTCTATGATGTTTACACAACAGTGAAATCACCTAAGGATGCATTTCTCAGAATGTATCCCTGTTGTTAATCAATGGCCGGCTGTATATATTTAAGTATCCCTATTAATGTGGACGTCTGTCTAGTCATTTTGGTCATCTGAAGCATATTCTCTAGTAGGTCCCTAAGGAAAAGGTCAAGGGAACAATATTTCTTAGGTTATTGCAGTTAAGAACAGTTTGATCGTCATCGTTATATATAGCTGTCCCAGTTGGTTCTAGGACCTCTCATGGATACGAGAATCTACAGGTACCCAAGTCCCTGATAGAAATGGCATGATATTTGCATATAACCTATACAAATCCCCCCATATAATTTAAATTATCTCTAGATTACTTATAATACCTAATACAAAGTAAATGTTATGTAAATAGTTGTTATACTGTATTGTTTAGGGAATAATGACAAGGAAAAAAGTCTGTATATGTTCAGTCCAGACACACTTTTTTTTCCAGATATTGATCTGCAATTCCTTGGTTGCACAGCTGGAGAACCCATAGATATGAAGGGCTGATTGTGCTTGGAACTCCAGTTTGGCTGAATATACACAATCTTTAGTTTACATTTTCTTCCTTTGAATATGTATAACTTGTGTTACTCCATTGTCTTCTGATACAAAGTTTTGTCAAAGTCTGATGACTGTCTATTTTTTTTTTTTTTTTTTTTTTTGAGACAGAGTCTCACTTTGTTGCCCAGGCTAGAGTGAGTGCCGTGGCATCAGCCTAGCTCACAGCAACCTCAAACTCCTGGGCTTAAGCGATCCTACTGCCTCAGCCTCCCGAGTAGCTGGGACTACAGGCATGCGCCACCATGCCCGGCTAATTTTTTCTATATATATTTTTAGTTGGCCAACTAATTTCTTTCTATTTTTAGTAGAGATGGGGTCTTGCTCTTGCTCAGGCTGGTCTCCAACTCCTGACCTCGAGTGATCCACCCGCCTCGGCCTCCCAGAGTGCTAGGATTACAGGCGTGAGCCACCGCGCCCGGCCTATTTCATTTTTTATTTTATTTATTTATTTATTTATTTATTTTTGAGACAGAGTCTCGCTCTATTGCCTGGGCTAGAGTGCTGTGGGATCAGCCTAGCTCACAGCAACCTCAAACTCCTGGGCTTAAGCAATCCTTCTGCCTCAGCTTTCCGAGTAGCTGGGACTACAGACATATGCCACCATGCCCAGCTAATTTTTTTTTCTGTATATTTTTAGCTGTCCAGATCATTTCTTTCTATTTTTAGTAGAGATGGGGTCTCGCTCTTGCTCAGGCTCGTCTCGAACTCCTGACCTCGGGTGATCTTCCCACCTCGGCCTCCCAGAGTGCTAGGATAATTTTTGTTTCTTATATAAGTGACTTTCTTTTTCTGCCTGGCCGTGCAAAGGATTTTTTTTTCTTGTTCATACAAGTTCAATTTTTCTACAATATATTGGTTATTCTGGGTCAGTTTTTCCATGTTTATAGTATGCCCTTTAAGTATATAGTTTCAGGTACTCTTTTTAAATTCAAAAAATTTTTTTCAGTAAGGTTTTTTTGAATTCTAGTTTCTAATACTCATTCCATTGATTTGGTTTGTTTCTTTGGTGACTCCTGTTATGCTTATGTTGGATCTTTTTCTATCTTCCTTGTCATTTTATTGCAAATTCTCATTTTTCATTTCTTTTTTATATTACAACTTTCCTCTTTTTTTTTTTTTACCTTCTTTTTCTCTTAAAGCATTGTCTCCTGTGTTAATTCATTCTTGTGCATCTTCTGGTTAATCTTCATTTCTGAAATGATTTTTCTTTTTTCCCCCTAATTCTTTCCTGAGTTCTATCAACTGATTTGTATTTGTAATTCTATTTTATGTTATTTCATATCCTTTATCATTTTCTTAATTTCTCTTGGCTCATTTTGAAATAATAATTTATAGTTTTTATCTGTTGATAGACTTTTTTGGGCACACTTTCATTTTGTGTTGTCAGATGCTGATGTTTTTCTGTCTTGTTTTTTTTCCCTATATTTTAATAATAATTCTACATATGATTTGACCTCGGTCCTTTTTCATTGCTCATTTTATGTGAAATTAGTTTTCCTAAATATGTAGGAGGGAAATGTAGGCCAGGAGAGCTTTGTATCTTCATGACTCTAGAGCCCGTTCAAAACTTTTTTCCATGAGATTAAAAAAGTATGCAGTCTCATTCTTTTATAGTTCTCTTGCCCTTCTTCCTCTTTTTCATCTTTTATCTGGATTTTTTTTCCTTTGCCCACTTTTCTTCTGTTGTTACAGGGTGGGGAACCTGCAGCCTCAAGGCCACATGTGGCCCTCCGGATCCCCAAGTGTGGCCCCTCAACTGCATCCAAACTTCACAGAACATATGTTCATTAAAAGGATTTGTTGTGCAAAACTTGGATTCAGTTAAAAGGCTGCATTCAAGGATCCAGAAGGTCACATGTGGTTGTGCTTTTCTTTGAGGACGCAATACAATTTTGGGATCTCCTCTTGTCAAATGATCCATCACACCCATTAGACATTTCTTTTCCTCTCCTTTCTCTTGCAGTAGATCCTTATGCCATACCAGTACTGTAAATGTAAGTGGTTTGTCCCCATTTGCTTCAATTTTTTGGGGGGTGGGGTGAAATTTCTTGTATACATTTTCATGTAGATATCCATGAGTTTGTGGTTTTACTAGAGAAATTCTAGTTTCTTTGCTATTTTATGGGGCCCTTGGGGAGAGTCACAAACTGCACTGCAGCTACTGCCATCTTCTGAAGTCCCTGGTTTTGGCCCTTCATATTTTTTTCCTCCATAATCTTTATAATTAACATTATATAATTCTGTAGCTTCTCTTCTCCTCTCTCCTTTGTAGCTTAAAAAATGTGCTCCCCACTTTTATTTAGTATTTTTTTACTATCATATTAATCACCTGTTATTAACTGACTTAACATACTTGGGAATGCACTTGGTCTCTTTCCAAAAATGTACCTACCACTTTTATTTAGTATTTCTTTACTATCAAATTAACCATCTGTTATTAACTGACTTAGCAAACTTGGGTATGTACTTGGTTGGTCTCTTTTGATGTTTAGTTGTACCATTTTCAAAATGAGAAAGTTGGATTCAGGTTTGTTTCTTTGACAAAGGAACCTCACTAGGGTTCTCTGTTAGAGTTAGCTGGATCTAATATTAAACAGTAAATATTTTTCATGATGCTTTAAATCAGATTGCTGCTTTTGAACAGAGTGGAGATGAAATTCTAGCAAGTGAAACTTAACTCATTCTCAGAGAAATGTAAATGTGCTGTCCCCAAAGGATATCTTTTTCCATGGGATTTATCTATTCTGTTACTCTCCCTCAATTGTGTAGCTATGAGGGTGGTTATCTTGAGTCATTCTTACAGTGTTTGTTCCAGGGTAGTTTTTTCTTATTTCGGAACAATCGGCAGTTATTTGCTATTATTAACTAGAGATCTGGGGCATAGATTTTCTCAATCTGTTCTTTTAATGTTTGAGTTCAGTGAATATAAGAGAAAGGATTGTATACATTTTATTGCAGACGTCCTCTGAAATAATTTTTGACTATAAGGAAATAACTTTCTATGAGTCATTCAGTCTTATAAAGGTGCTGGGTAAAGAATTTAATTTTGTAGGTAGGTTCTTCCTTTGCACTGAAGAAAACTACAAAAATTAAAATTTTCAAAGAATTTAAGATTTGCTATAAATGCTGTCATATATTCAAAATTGGAGGTTGAGATAAAAATATAGGTAACCGTGGTTGGTAAAATTTTCCCAAAATGTCATGATTTTTAATGAGAAATAAAAAGTTATTTTTAGTTACTGTCAAGGCTAAGCACTTAACATGTTTTTTTCCCCCTCAGCTTCCGATAAAAACAGGACAGCAGAACACACACACCAAAGTCAGTACTGAACACAACAAGGAATGTCTAATCAATATTTCCAAATACAAGTTTTCTTTGGTTATAAGTGGCCTCACTACTATCCTAAAGAATGTTAACAATATGGTGAGTATTTGGGTTACTGATTTGGGGAGAATTTGCTTTGTTTTGTTTTTGATGTAAAAATTTGGAGCAGCATATTTTGAAGTATGGGAAGTAATTTTCTATGGACTTTGGTTATAACCATTTGTCTTATTTTATAGATGAGCACAGGTAACCTTTTAACTTTCATTTGAGTTTTTGATTCTTTCCCTTAGAAACTTCCCTTATTTGTGACCCTATCTCCTTTTCTGTATTTTTCTGGAATTATGGTTTCATATAGTTTTTGTGTCATGTATGAGTTGACCATGGTAAGTATGCTTTTCTTTAGCTTCTTATTTGTTCCCAGTCCTAAATAGATGATAATTAAAATCTGATCTCATAGTCCTTAAAGGTGGGATTTATTTTTGTGAAGATATAAATGTTTTTTTCTTCCCCCTGTAACCTGTGACAGATTCTATAGTGGAGAGCCTGTTGTTGAAACAGTTTTCCTCAAATACCAATTTCATCAAGTAATTCTAATTTTAAAAGCTTATAGTTTTTTCTTTCTTACCATTTTATGAAGTCTGTTGACATTCCCTAGACTTCAAAGTACTCTAACTGTTCTCCCTCCATGACTTTGTTTTTTTTTTTTTTTTTTTGAGCCAGAGTCTCACTCTGTTGCCCGGGCTAGAGTGCCGTGGCGTCAGCCTAGCTCACAGCAACCTCAAACTCCTGGGCTCAAGCGATCCTCCTGCGTCAGCCTCCCGAGTAGCTGGGACTACAGGCATGCGCTACCGTGGCCGGCTAATTTGTTTTTCTATGTATATTTTTAGTTGTCCAGCTAATTTCTTTCTATTTTTAGTAGAGATGGGGTCTCGCTCTTGCTCAGGCTGGTCTCGAACTCCTGAGCTCAAGCCATCCACCCACCTCGGCCTCCCAGAGTGCTAGGATTACAGGCGTGAGCCACCGCGCCTGGCCCCTCCATGACTTTGAACATATGTCTCTTGTCTCTCTCAGGTGACCCCTTCCTCTCTATCAATTCCTATCTTCTCCTTCTTACTCAGTTCAAAGCAACTGATCTGGATTTTTCTTGATTATCTCCACATTCTCTTCTTGTCCTTAGCATTTATAATCTCAATTTGTATTGAGTTACAAAATGACTTGTGATTGATTATGAAGATCAGTCCCTTTTTTTTTTTTTTTTTTTGGAGATGATCGTTAGGTTTATTAGGTAATATTCTAGTATGATATTGAAAAGACATGCAGTCAGTCACCTTTTTGCCTTATTTCCATATTTTAGATACTTTTTTCTTTCTTTTTAGTTTATATAATAATTGTATCTATTTATGGGGTACCTGATGTTTTGAGACATAAAATGTATAGTGATCAGATCAGGGTAATTAGCATATTCATCTCAAACATTTATTTGCATGTATTGGGAATGTGCAATATCCTTCTAGCTATTTGAATATTGACTATAGTTATTCCACAGTGGTATAGAATGCTAAGACTTATTTCTCCTATCTAGCTATAATTTTGTATCCTTTAGCAAATCTCTCCCTATTCTCCACTTTCCCTACCCATCCCAACCTCTCTCGATTCTACTTTTTACTTCTATGAGATAAACTTTTTTTTTAGCTTCCACATATGAATGAGAACATGCAGTGTTTAACTTTGTTCCTATCATCTTTGGTGTGTTTCCTTTTAAGAAAGTTGCAAGGATAATACCCCAAATTTACAAAACTAACAAACTGGAGGCATGGGCAATTATTTGTCTTTTGAAGAGATTTTTTTTCTTTATGGAAAAAAATTAAGATTTTCACCCAAAAAGCAGGACCTTTTATAAATATGTAAAGTGATTTACAGAAATACATTTAATATTTTGTTTAGCTCTTCTGTTGCAGTGTGTGGGGCACAGTGATAGGATTTTGCACATATAAATATGTGGACATGTTCCCTGTTAGATTGAAATATTTTAATATTTTGGGCTCTCTTTTCAAAACAACAGTATTGTGATATGTTTATTGAATAAATTAAGTTGTGGAAACTATAGTCTCTTGATAGTAAATATATAATGCAGGATTCATTTTGAAGATAGCGGGTGCTTAAAAATCGTTGCTGCAATAGCATTTTGTTGTTATAAGAATTAAGACTTTGATTATTTTGTGGTATAAAAGCATGGTTAAATGTTCACTTTAAGATTCTGGTACAGATCTGTATCTGAATTCTACGTATTTTTAAAACTTAAACCAAAGCAGTATCTTTTACTGTTACAAGGTTAATGGCAGACTCTAATACGTACTAGCGTTTTTGTTTGCTTGAGAATTTATTTTCTATGAAGATTAGGATAAAATCAGAAATAATAGATTTAAATATACTATAATCTGGGAGATAAAATGGAAGAATAGTACTTTTTCTTGATCCTCAGTCCCTCACTTTTCAGATGTGTGTTGATTGATAGTGGAGAGTGATAACCAACTTTTATGTTCTGAATATCTTTTCTGTTAGAGAATATTTGGAGAAGCTGCTGAAAAAAATTTATATCTCTCTCAGTTGATTATATTGGATACACTGGAAAAATGTCTTGCTGGGGTAAGTAAATCCACTCTTAACTAGGCAGGTTTTATGAATTTAGTCTTGAGAATGATGTGATGTACCAAAGTATAGGTGTGGACAAAGAGAACAGTCTAAGACATAGGAATATGAATTTTGTTAATACAGGTGACCTGGTGGCAGAATTTCCTAGCAGAATTATTCTCTCATCTTTTATAAATTAAATAGATGATAAATTTACTTATAAAGTGTTAAGTTTCAGCCACATATCTGTCTCTCAGGTTTTTTAGAAAAAATTTTATGAAGAAAGCACTATTTGATGTAACTAATCTCTCAGAGAGAGCTGTGAAAGACTGTGATTCAGAAGACCAAGAGTAATCTTGTATGCCTTCCTGTATGAATATAATTTTAATATTCTACTTTTCAAATCTATATAAAAGAGAACTTAAACGTATTCTGTTAAGGGTAAATATTACCTATCCTGTTTTGTGTAAATATGAACACATACAATAGATATGTGCAGGAGTAATTGAGTACCAAAAAATTTTTTCTCATGTTTACTTTAAGTTATTATCTCAGTGTATTGCAACCATGACTTAATTTGAACTTTTTAAAGACTGTTTCTGTTGTGTAAAGCAAAGGGTTTCTATACTTCAGGAGCCTTAATTCTTCCTGGAACATGGTAGGAATTTATACACATATATAAATTAAATACCTCCATTTTAAAGATCTGCCTATTCCATGTGTATTGGGGTCTTATTTCTTATATTCTCTCTTTGGCATATAATTCTGAATTTTGCTTTTATTCAGAATCACTTCTCTCTTCTGCATATGCTGCAGTTCTCTATGGTAAACCTAGATGGAAGGGTCTTTAATATTTGAGGACTGATTGTGTACTTGAGAGAAGGAATGGTCAGACGTGTAAAATTATATAAAATTTATATATAATTATATATAAAATTCCATTCCCTTTGTGTAAGGGATGAGGTAGGCAATTGGAAAAAATAATTATATTGACAAAACTGTGTATCCCTAGGGAAGCCTGTAGGCCATGAAATCTCAGCATAATATTTTGAGCTCTCTTGTTGACCCTTGACCATATTCCAAAATTGTGGGACAGTGTTTGTAAGTTTTCCACTTAAATTGAAGGTGAGCTAGTTGTTTTAGCTTGGTATTTTCTCTTAATTGTGATATGCTGTCCGTTTGCAAAATGGAGAGTGAAAGAGCAAAAGGGCTGTTAAACAGGATGATGTAATTGGGAAGGTGGACAACTTTTAAACTTCTCCTAAGTCAATTCTTTGTAGTGGTCTTATAACTTTCATTCTAAATTACTAGTATATCAGCCACACCCAAGATTTAATGGGGGCAGGGTAGTTTATGACCTCTTCTAGTTCCATAGCTTTTCCCCATTAACATTTGTGATTGAGAGGTAATGATAAATGTATTTTGGAAAAAGATCACTGGTATTATTGGCCCCTGTTTGATTTAATATTCTTTGGAGATAGACTACTTGAAATGCTAATAAGTGGGCCTGGTATAACTTACATAATGTATAAAATATGTAATATCCTGTCCTGCTCTACTATTGAAAATGTATAAGATTTTTCCATTAAATTTACAATTTAAAAAATAATGCTATTTATATTATCAAACAATTGTATTTTCTGAGATTACTTTCAGTGATTTTACCGATGTCTCTTGATCCTCAGTTGTAAATCAAAATAAGGTGAGGCAGTTGAAGAACTGAGCCTACAAGTACATATTTATCATATAAGTAGTTGGAATAGCTAAGTGAAAAAGAACTAATACTTACCACTATCTTATTATGAGTAAAATTTTGTAGAATTTGAGGAATCTTAAGTATTTTTGTTCCTGTGCATGTGACTATTATTCAAAAGATTTAAGACTTTTCTGATTTTTATTTATTAATTGGAGTTAGTTTCAACATGTGTATTGTTTGGTTGTCCTGTAAACAAGAAATAGACATTGTAACTTGAATTTTGCAGGTTTTTGTGAAACGTATTTATTTACTGTGCATCTATTTCAGTGTATTTGCATCCAAAGCTCTTAGATTGCAATTAAGAATCAGGTGTAGGTGGGGTGTGGTGGTTTATGCACTTTGGGAGACCGAGGTAGGAGGATAGCTTGAGGCCAGGAATTCTAGACTAACCTGTGCAACATGTGAGACATCATCTTTATAAAAAATAAAAAAAATTAGCTGGGCACAGTAGCACATATCTGTATTCCGAGCTACTACAGAGGCTGAGGCAGGAGGATCACTTGAGCCCAGGAGTTTGAGGTTGCAGTGAGCTATGGATTGGGCCACTGCACTCCAGCCTGATGAAAGAGCAAGACCTCTTACTAAAAAACAAAACAATACAAAAAAGAATCCATTATAGCACACAATTATACAATTTTTTTTCTTTTCACCTTACTCAGTATTATCAAAATTGTTACTCATATGAATACCAAAGCCATTAGGTAAGGTAGTAATGTAGAATAGCATATCTGTAGAATAGCTTATCCATTAGTTGTTTGTAAGTTGTAGAGTAGATAATTATAATGTAGAGATTTCAGTGCTAACACCAAAGTTATCAGACTTGGTATCATTAACAGGGGACCACCAGACATTATGTGCTCACGATGTGATATCTGAATTAGCTAACATGTTTAACCTGAATCTATCTAATCAGACTATTAGATTTAAATTCTAGCTTACAGAAAGTACAGTAACTAGAAGAACAAGCCAAGTTATATCACTAGGAAATAATTAAATCAAGAATATGGAACCTTCTGTAAGGCAACTGGCCCAGTTTCTTAAAGCCAATGTCATGGAAAATAAAAATGATGTATATAGTGTATGTGAGAGAGATGGCTCTCATGTTGTAGTCTGTGAACCTTTTTTTGATCCTCATTGAATGAAAAAAGCTAAGAAAGACATTTTGGGGGCAGTGGTGAAATTTGAATACAGAATGAGTATTAGATGATACAAGGAATTGTTTATTTTTCCTTGTGTGTTAATTGTATTGAAGTTATATTAGAGTCCTTATTTTTAAGAGATGCTAAGTTATGTAGGGGTGAAGTATTATGTTTATAACTTATTTCAAATAATTCAACCAAAACAAAATTACTTCTAGTAAGTAGTATCTGTTTTGGTCAGTCTGCACAAAGACAGGTGTGATCGCTCATCTGGGAATTTATTGGGATGTTAGGAAATGACATAATGCACTTGCTAATCAATATTAGTAAAGTTTATTTGGAACTTACAGCAAAGAGAGGATTCCTAGGAATAGAAGGACTCATTAATTAACCAAGAGAGCAAGCGGGAGTTGGGGAACTAGTGAGGATAGATGGAGAATTGGACTTTAATTGTGATTATGGGTGAGAGATGGAATTATCCTTTTTTTTTTTTTTTTTTTAAAGAGACAGAGTCTTGCTCTGTCACCCAACCTGGGAGTGTACTTGCAGGATCATAGCTCTCTGCAGCCCTCTGAGTAGCTGGGACTACAAGTGCACGCTGCCACACCTGGCCTATTTTTAAATTTTTTTGTTTTAGAGATGGAGTTTTGCTATATTCCTCAGGCTGGTCTCCAACTCCTGGCCTCAAGGTATCTTCTTGCCTCAGCCTCTCACCTCCTGCCTCCAGTCTCCTACTTCAGCCTCAGTAGCTAGGATTGATTATAAGCCACTGTGGCCAGCCATCCTCTTTATTAGTCTATTTAAAAAAGATGTGGCAAATATGATGAAATGTTAACAATTGTTGACTCTAGGTGATGGGCATATGAGTGTTCATTATTCTGTTTCTGCTCTTCTGTATGTTTGAAAATTTTCATAGTAGAAAATGTTTAGAGGTGAAGTTAAGAAAGTTTTAGAATTATGTGATTATTTCTATTTTAGCAACCAAAGGACACAATGAGATTAGATGAAACAATGCTGGTCAAACAGTTGCTGCCAGAAATCTGCCATTTTCTTCACACCTGTCGTGAAGGAAACCAACATGCAGCTGAACTTCGGAATTCTGCCTCTGGAGTTTTATTTTCCCTCAGTTGCAACAACTTTAATGCAGTCTTTAGTCGAATTTCTACCAGGTTAGTGTGTAAATCCTCATGGGACTATTGAGTTAATATGAATTTTAGAAGTCTTCTTTTTGTCTACATAAAAATAAAAAGTTAACAGAAAGGAGTTTTTTCTGGGCTTTTGTAGGAATTTTATATATTAATTACTTTGAAATTTTAATTATGTAATGTGATATTGATGTATGCAATTAAATGTGTGTATTGTTAAAAACTTCAAAGTCTAAATTTTAGGAAAAAAGTATCTCCCATGATCAGGCTTTCTAAAAAGTACTAGGTATGAATTTTTGGTTTGGCTTTTTAAACCTGTTATTCCTTTAAATGAAATTAGCCAATCAGATGCAATAATTGATAAGAATAGTCAGAATTCTAATGATCTCACAGCTTTATTCCTTACCACAAGATCCTAATTTACCAAAAAACCTAAGCAATATGGAAGCACAAGGAAGTGAATACAGAGTAGACTTCTCCAGAAAGTGGACTGTGTTTTAAGTACATGTAAAATATTCCTATTTATTGCGTATTTACAGCATATGCTATGCTGTCTTATCTTCACAGCAACCCTGAAAAGTAGATGATACTTCCTGCATTTTACAAGTAAGCAAACTAATACCCAAAAAGTTAAGGTGATATGGTAAATAATGGAGAGCCCAAAATAACAAAGGCTGGCTTCAGAATTTATATTAGTTTCATCATACCAGGTTGCTTCCCTATGCTTCTATTTGAACTATATTTTGATGAAATCTTTTTGATAAAATATACTTTGTTTTAAAGATGTATCATAAATATAATTTAAGCTTTTATTGATGATTCAAAATCATTGTGAGCATTAGTTGTGACATGCTACAGATGGAGGAATTGTTATAAATGGTGCTCTATGGGAGAGAATTATAAGTAACAGTAGCAAGTAACTATAGAACTTGCTTTCATGCAAATGATTTGCCTTTCTCATGCAAGTCAAATGTGTTCTTAACTCAATTACAACCAAGTAGGAAATATAACATAAATCACTTAGTGATTTACTGAATCAAAGACTGATGCAGAATAGAGAAAAACAGCCCTCTTTGCTTACTGGTACTTGCATCTTTGGCAATTCAGTGTTGTGTGAACAGTGGGCTTCCAGTTATTCAGATTTCACTCATTATTCTGTTGTTTTCCAACAGATGTGAATGAGAACATACGTCATAATTTGAGAATTTGTGCTATGGTGTTTTATTGAATTGACTGACTTCAAAGTCCTGCAATCTTTTTGAACAAAAATGACATTTCTATAATTATAATGCTAGGCAACAATATTTTTCAACCTCAACAGAATTCCTGGCCCAAAGAAAAAGTTTTACTTAATGGTATATGACTGATATACCATTGTAATATTTATATGATAGAACAATGTTTTCATGAAATCTTTTGAGTAAATAATATTTCATATTCTGAGTAATAATATACTGGTTGAATCAGCAAAGTAACAAACACCTAGGGAATGGGAGGCTGCAAAATTATAAAAAACAAAAACCCTTTTCATTTAGGTGACTGCCAGACCAGCCTTACTATTTGAAATCTTATGTTGAAGGTAGAAAGTGATTAAAAAAAATCAGAAGTTTTTTAGTCTATTCATACGTGAGCTGCTTTATAAAGCACAGCAAACGTGCCACCTTTGAAAACTCTAGAAATTTTCTAGTTACCAAAGGTTTTATGGGATTTTTCAGCATTGGCACATGTAAAAATAGACAACTTTTATTATTTCTTGAATCTAGTTCATTGTCTGTTGCCAAAATAGAAGTTAAGTGTCTAAAATTTCATTAGTTTTCGGGGGACAGACTGCTCAGAAATGGGATCTGTGAAATAACATGTTTCAGACAACTGCATTTGCCTTTTTATTTAGCTTGTGCCAGAAATAGGAGCTGATCTTGTTAGAGGACCACTCATCTAAAAAGACCTTTATGATGGTTTAATTTAGGTGGGGACATCTTATGATATTGCTATTATAGCATTAGGTGGCTTAAAAATATGCTCAAATGGGAGTTCTTTCTAAAGGTTGATTTTATATTTCATATATAATGGATGAATCAATATCATGAAAATATATTGTTTAACTATACTCCCTGTCGGTAAGTTTTTCTCCATTAAGGTTTGCTTTTTGTATTTCTTTTCTTTTTTTGAGACAGAGTCTTGCTCTGTTCCATGGGCTAGAGTGCCATGGCGTCAGTCTAGCTCACAGCAACCTCAAACCTGGGCTCAAGCGATCCTTCCCTAGTAGCTGGGACTATAGGCATGCGCCACCATGCCCAGCTGATTTTTTCTATATATATTTTTAGTTGTCCATATAATTTCTTTCTATTTTTAGTAGAGATGGGGTCTTGCTCTTGCTCAGGCAGGTCTCAAACTCCTGACCTCGAGCGATCCTCCTGCCTTGGCCTCCCAGAGTGCTAGGATTACAGGCATGAGCCACCACGCCTGGCCACAATTTACTTTTTTATTTTTATTTTTTTCTTTTTTCTGTGCAAGGGTCTACTTGACTTTACAATTTACTATTTGGTTCTATACAAATCTATTTTTTATGGTTTCTGTTTAATAAGTTTTCAGTTTCTTCTTGTAGGCCTCTAATCATTTAAAACATTTTATATTCTCTTTAATATTTTTAAATTATATTTTTGTATGTGCCAACTTTCATTCATAGGAATTGTTTCCTCATTGTTTTATTTTTGATTGCAAACTTATCTTTAGTGTGGGCTATGTTTTCTTTGGGAATCTCTTACAGTCTTGAGCTGTGGTAGTGTTCTAGTGATGGTTTTGCATTTATGTTTGCCAGTTGCCCAGCTCTAGACCTATTTTTTTTGTTAATTTCTCAGTCCCAGACTGTATATTTGGACCCTAAACCCCTATAATGTAACAGTTCTGGTGACGTTTTTTTCCCTCCTTACTCAAAGCTGAGGCAGAACAGATAAACTTCTTTGTGCTGGTAGATTTTCTTTTTCTTTTTTTTAGTTTAAGGAGGGCATAGTTCTTTCTAGTTCATGTTTTATGCAGAGCCCATGTTCTAATCTCTGCATTATTAGGGTACAAGGCTTTATATCCAGTTTCCATGTGAATGTTAAGCCCCAAGCTCCTAGGTTAGGTTAAAGAGATCAAAAACCTCTCTAATCCTTCCTTTGTTGCAGGGTCAGATCATGCACTGGTTTTAACTCTCTGTTTTTCAGTTTCCACTTCATTTCTGAACCTTAGTGGGTGGGTAGAGTTTTACTTAATTTTTTTACATTTAAAATAGCTTTCTGTTCAGTGTACATCTTTCTAGATGTTTTAGTGTTAGGTTGTCCACACTTCTTTTCTTCTGCTCAGACTACCCCATAATGGTACTGGACCATAAAAGAGGCAACATTTTTCTTCCATTTTTCACAAACATCTGTAAGAGTCAGGTTTTGAAAAGTTGATGTTGCTGATCTATATTATGTTGTGTTTTCAAAGGAGTCATACTCCATATTTCTACGCTTTTTGCAGCAGCTGTGGAATTTTTAGCATGTAAATCAGAATTGAGGGCCACCTCATTTCCTGCTTGAACTGACAAGGTTTTCTCACACTGATGATATGAAGAGGTTTAGTGTAAGTGCTTAGAATAATTTTAATGTTAGCTAAAAGCTAACATAGGCTAAAGTGAAAGGAGAATTTGAGAAGAAAGAAATAGAATTGATTTCATTTTTAGCAACTGAAGATTTAGTGTGATGAATAATAAGTCAATTTTAAATGCACTAAAATGGTTAAAATTCAATTTATACTTATCAATAAGACCATATAATATTTGTGCTTTTTCATCATAGCTCTATTGCTCCCTTTATAAAAATTAATAATTTCATTCTGCTGCTTACTTTTTTGATGTATATTAATTAATATGACTAGTGAGTATGCCTTATTAGGTAGCACAGTTTAATAGATTGGTGATACCAGCTTTTGAAAATCTGACCCCTGTGGTTTTTAGTTGGAGAAATGGAAGAAAAATTTAATACCTTTTATTTAGGCTTAATTGAATTTGTTAGTTTTAAAATATCTACATTTTTGTTAAAGTGTTAAATTTTTTTTTTCTTTTCTTTTATTTTAGAGATAGGGTCTGTCTCTGTCACCCAGGCTGGAGTGCAGTGGCCTGATCATAGCTCATTGTAACCACAAACTCCTGGGCTCAAGCCATCTCCGTTCTGCAGCTTCCTGAGTAACTAGGACTACAGGCATGCACCACAACACCCAGTTAATTTTTTATTTTTTGTAGAGACAGGGTCTCACTATGTTCCCCAGGCTGATCTCGAGCTCTTGGCCTCAAGCAGTCCTCCCACCTTGGCTTCCCAAAGTGCTGGAATGACAGGCATGAGCAACCACGCCTGGACCTTAAGTGTTAGATTTCTCTACATTGGTAGAGAATTCTCTGGATTTGATAAATTCATATTCAATATAAACGAAGTTTCGGGTTTAAAAAGATTTCTGTCCTTACAAGCTTATGTACTACTGTGAACGAGAGACATTACTCAAAATAATCATATAAACACATGTACAGACTATGAAAAGTGCAATGAAAAAAGGCTTACTCGTTTTTTTGAATACAAAGTAAATGTACCCTGTCAATGCAGATGAAGTATCATTTATGTTTCTGAAGTCTGGTTGACAAGAATAGAGGTTTATATTAAATTATATTATTTTTACATATTTGAAATTTGAATTTTAAAAAACTTTTCATTGTGGAAATATTTTAAAAATAAACATATAAGAGAGAATAGTATTTCAAATCCCCCTGTATCTCTTACTCTGCTTCAGCTGTTATCTGCATGCTGTGATTCTTGATTTATCTCTTTTTTCCTTTTTTAATACTTCAAGGCACACCTCAGACATCATGTCATTTCACCTGTAAATATTTCAGTATGCATGTCTAATAAATAGATTTTAAAAAGTGAAACTACAATCTTATTGTAATATCTAGTGAAAATCATAATTCGTTAATATCATCTATTACTAAATTTGTTTAATTTTTTCTCATTATTTCAGAAATGGCTTTTTCATTTGGTTTGTTCAAATCAGAATACAAACAAGATCCACACCTTGCAATTTGTTGATATTTCTCTTGAGTCTGTCTTAATTTATGTCATTCCTTTATTTTTGTACCCCTCTTCCAATTTTTTTCATGCCATTTGTTGGACTGGGTTATTTGCCACGTAAAATTTTCCACATTCTCTATTTGGCTGGGTTAGACTGGATTCAGGTTCATTTGGCTTGGGGGACAAGAATACTTTACAGATGGTTCTGTGTAATTCATGTTGCTATATTATCTCACTTTTAGTGTTAAGATTAATTGTTGGATTTAGATGTTATCAGCATTATCCATTCATTTTAAAGTGTCCCATAAAATTTTTACCTAATGGTTTTAGGTAACCACTGATCAACATTTCTTGGATTTGTCATTTCATTGGGCACTGCAAAATGATAAATTTTCTATTCTGTCATTTATTCTTTATTTTTAAATTGTGAGTCTTGTAAAAGATTTTGCTTGACGATTTATTCAGTTATCTTACAATACAGTCAGTCCATAGAGGGAATGCAGGATAGAGACTTGACTGTGGTTATTCATTTTCAGAATGAGTTGTTACGCTAACAGCTGTGAAAGGTACCCGTGAGGCTTTTTTTTCCAGTATTACTACAGACTCATGGATTTTTATTTTTTGTATATGTTTCAACTGTTGTAGACATAATTTTTTTGCTGCTCAAATTATGCCATATTTGAAAGTCAGGAGCCCCTTTAAGTCTGTACCTATGTGATTTTTTTACATGACTCTGATAGTTTGATAGTTTCCTTGTTTTCAAGCTCAAGGTGACTTGGGCTCATCTTGTCTACATCTCCTGCCCCAATCCTGGAATTAACTAATTTTCCCAAAGAATCCTGGCTAAAAATAGTAAAAATGATTTAAACACCTCAATTTTAAATATAGGGATACTAAGTTTACTGGATTATTGTGATTTCTTTTATCATATTCCTTAAATTAGTTATGTTTCTTTAGATTTTTTAATAAGAAATACTTATTCCTTTATTTTTATATGTGTCTTTACTCTTATAAACTCATCATTGAGGGAAGAACCTGTTGAATTCAGAATTTGGAATATCCTAAAATTTAATTTGATAAATTATTTTTGTTTTTTACTTTTTAGGTTACAGGAATTGACTGTTTGTTCAGAAGACAATGTTGATGTTCATGATATAGAGTTGTTACAGTACATTAATGTGGATTGTGCAAAATTAAAACGACTCCTGAAGGGTAAGTTTAAATGTATGATAATATATCTAAAATTAATCACTGGGTCAAAAACCAGTATTACGAATGTACCAATCATATTAACTGTTGAACTAGAACATCAAAATGATTTTATAATGCAGATGTTTTTGTGAAATGGCCAATAATACATATGGTTTACTCATTTTTGAACCTTTGAAAATAATACAGTAGAGAAAATGAGTATCTTAAATCCTAACAATAGGAAGTTTTGTTCAAGTACAATTTTTTCATTTAATAAAGAGAATGTAAGGTGCTGCTGTTTAATTTTTCTGGAATTTCATCTCTTTAAGGATGGCTATAAGTTATGGAAGTTACCTGTTTAGTTGTTGTAGTGCTTAAAGAAGACAGTCTTTAGCGGGATGCCAAAGTTTCACTGAAGAACGGAACTGGGAGATTGTGATCTGTGGTGAGAGGAGGGATTGAGCCAGGGATCTCATTTCTGACATTTCTATTTTCAGCTCTCTTACTAACTTACTGACTAGCTTTACAGCATTACAGAGTCCCTTAACCTTTCAGTGCCTAGTGTTGCTTCTCTGTAGAACATGTTAATAGTAGTTCCACATGGGAATATTATAACAACTAATATGTAATTTTAAAGCTTTGGGGAGTGCTGTATGTGATTATGCGGATTGAAATAAATTATCAGAAGGCATTGAGAGAAATTTTGTTGTAGCAAAGAAGTGTTAATGTAAGTCAGATATCAATGATTCATAAACTGAATATGAATACCTAAATTTCATTGTATAAAAATTGTTGTTTTAAGTGTTATTGGACTGTAGCTAATTTAAATGTGAAACTTTATAGTATACAGTTCATACTTTTTATTTTACTTTGTATCTTGATTGAGGAATTGTCAAACAGCAGTAATGTTTTTAATGTCTGACCTAAAAGAAAGAGATTGAGTTATATTAGCTTTGAAAAGTTGAACAATTCTGCAATGTAATTTTCAAAAAACCTGTTTAATTTTCTTAACATTTGCTTTAAACTCAATAACTGTTTCACCAGAGTTATAAAAAGGCTATATCTATTCAGATGAATCATATAAAGCTGTGTTCCATCTGTATTACTTTGTTCAGAATTTATGATTTTAGGTCATTACTATGCAAAACCAAGCAACAATTTAATCAATTTTCAGAACTTTAATAAAGGAAAAAATGGATCACTTTAGTTATTATGCTGAGGTATGAATACATGAACAGCAATTATTTTAGATTATAATAAACCACCATTCATTTCATAGTTGAAATTTGCAAGATTTTAATATCTATCATTAAACATTGAGCAGTTAAGGAACTGAATGATAAAATCTAGAGATCTCTATGAATAAAGTTTAAGAAGTGTAAGTGGAGTTTTATGATTTTTAATAATTGTTCAGTAACATTTTGGGAATAAATCTAGTCTAAATTGCCTGTGAATAGGTGTTTGTTTAAAACAACAGTTTTCTTAGACATGTTGAATCTATGATAATTAATTGAGATGGTTCTCCATGCCCAAATAAGAGAAACTAATTAAATATGTGGAAATGGCTTTCTTTATATTGAGGTAACTTTTCCCTACTGAATTCAGCCCCCTCATGAACATAAATTTAGAGTAAATATATAAGGTATAAAGCTAATATTAAGTAGACCAGCAAAAGATGGCTCTAGGTGACATGGTAAAAGCAATGGAAACATAGAAAGTTTCTATGATGAGGGGTAAAACTTGTGGTGTGCTAAATTCAATTCAACAAGCATTTGTTGAGAAACTATATGTAAGAAACCATGCAAAGTGCTGGAATTACAAAAATTAACAAAATATTGAATCTGTCCTAAGGCACTCATAGCATGGCTTATGAGACATATGTAGTATCAAATTATTTGCAAAACAATATGACAAACTCAAATAGGATGAGTACAAGATGAGAGAAGTATGTATTTACGTGTGGGTGGGAGATGAGCAAACTATGAAGGCACAAGAGTAGATCAGATCATATTAATAAAAATATGGTAACATTTGTTGAATTTTCAGTTTGTGCCAGGCATAGTGCTATGCAGTTTACATGCCTTTTCTCATCAATCCTTGTGATAACACTCTGAAGCAATACTAGTATTATCATCCTATATATTGATGAGGAAACTGGGCTTAAGTAATATTTCCACGATCACAGAGCTAGTAATTGTCAAAGTAAAGATTCAGTTGATATCTGCCATCTCTAGAAACAAAGTATTTAACTGTTGTGCTTATAAGTTATGAGGCTTTATTTTAGTGGCCATAGGAAGTGATGGAAAGGCTTTAAGGTGATGATAAATACCTTGATCAGTATTTCATTTTAGATACACCACTTTGCTTGAAATTTGCAGGATGGCTTGATAGAGGGTTACATGAACTTCTGGAAGTTGGTTGTGTAGTAATGTTAGTGAGGAATAACGGAGTAGTGGAGATTCATATGGAGTAGGGTAGGATAGAGACCAGTATAGGTATTTAAGAAGTAGAATACATAGCATTTGGTAATCAGTGCAGATATATGAGGTTAGAGAAGTATCACCAAATATTACAGAACAAGATGGTTAAAGCAGGAAAGGGAAGGGAGGGTTTATGGCAGTGAATGGGGTGGCCAAGAAAATGATGAATTCAGTTTTAGATCTACTGAGAGTTTGAATTATCCATAGAGTGTCCAACCAGAAACTTGTAGAACTGAAGTAATGAAAGGTGCATACATTGGAATTGAGAATAGATTATATAACACATTAAAAAAGTTATAAAGGTAAAATTGATGAACATAGGAAGGCAAAAAGACTAAAGAGCACTGTGAAGTGTTTCATTACTTAGAAATCAAAGGACAGTGAGAACAAAGAAAATCCAAGGGATACTTTAAAAAACTAATTTGGAGAGTAACTCATTTGCAAGTCCAGAAAAAAATTCATAATTAAAGGTAATAATGACTTTTATTACTCAAGGACTTATCCCTATCTTAGGAGGATATTTATATAAATGTGATAAAAATCTGTATCCCTTTGTTAAAAGCCTGTAGGAAGAGTTCTTTGCCAAGGGACTATCAGTAAAATAGTTTATAGAGGGGTCATCTTTTCCAAATATAAATCTCTTTCTAGATGTGGACAATACATTTAGAAGAAGAAATTAAAATACCTAATGTATATTTATATAGAAATTGTTTAATGTTCATTGCATTAAAAATGCAGCCTACTACTTTGAACACTCAAATTAGCAAAATGAAGAAAATGAACCTGGTTAACGATGGCAAGGATGTTCATATGCTGCTTGGTGGGAACAGCATTTGGCCTAACCCTTCTGAGAAGTAGCTTGATAATCTTTATCGAGGGCTTTAAAAGATATTCATCTTTTTGACCAGACACTTCCACTTCTAGATATTTGCTTACCTTAAAGCAATAATCAGTAATGTGTAAAAAAATTTGGCTATAAAAGTATTTACTAAAGTTATTTATAATAGTGAAATATTGGAAATTACTTAAATGTTACAACAGGAAAACATCTAAATAACCAGTGACTTAATACAGAGACTTAACTATTCAGAGGCATTAAAGCATACTGAGAAGACTGGCTTTGTAGCCCATTTCAATCATTTATTAGATCTATAACCTTAGACATACAGATGAGCAAATTGAAAGTATTAAGATTTTGAAATAATTAGATATACTGAAAATACATGGTATGTTATAATCGTTCAAGTAATAGATGATATTTTGTATGTAGAGCCTTCAACAAATATGTATGAAGAATTTTTAAAGATGTAGAAAAAGAATGAGGATGCTATGTAAAGTGAAAAGAACAGGTTTGGAATAACATATATTACCTCAGTTATGTTAAATATGTTTTTCTTATACATGCATAGGAAAAGGGAAGGAAGAAAATTCACCAAATGTTAATTGTGGTTGTCTCTGAATGGTAGAATCATGGGTGATGTTTTAAATTTCCCTTAAACTATTGTGTATTTTTGAATTTTTTACAGTGACTATGTGTTTTATACTTTTTTTGAAAAATAAGTTATCATTAAAAACAGAAACAAAGGGCCAGGCTTGGTGGTTCATGCCTGTAATACCAGCACTTTGGGAGGCTGAGGCAGGAGGATCACTTGAAGCCAGGAGTTCCAGACTCAGCCTGGGCAACATAGTGAGACCCTGTCTCTACAAAAAATTTTTAAAATATTTGGCCAGGCGCGGTGGCTCACGCCTGTAATCCTAGCCCTCTGGGAGGCCGAGGTGGGTGGATCGCTCGAGGTCAGGAGTTCGAGACCAGCCTGAGCAAGACCCCGTCTCTACTAAAAAATAGAAAGAAATTATCTGGCCAACTAAAAATATATATAGAAAAAAATTAGCCAGGCATGGTGGCGCATGCCTGTAGTCCCAGCTACTCGGGAGGCTGAGGCAGTAGGATCGCTTAAGCCCAGGAGTTTGAGGTTGCTGTGAGCTAGGCTGACGCCATGGCACTCACTCTAGTCTGGGCAACAAAGTGAGACTCTGTCTCAAAAAAAAAAAATTAACCAGTTGGGGTGATGTGAGCCTGTGGTCCCAGCTGCTCAGGAGGCTGAGGTAGGAGGATTGCTTCAGCCCCAGGAGTTAGAGGCTGTAGTGAGCTATGATCATGCCACCACACTCCAGCCTGGGCAACAGAGCCCTGTCTCAAAGAAAAAAAAAAAGGAAAAAACTTACAAACTTGCAAGTTCAAGGCATATTTGTATTTTATTGAGTTTTGTCTCTAGCAGGCATAACTAGTGAGTTTTGTGTTTATATTAATTTTGTCTTTTCATTGCTTACAAATAATATTAGAATGAAAATAATATGTAAAAGGAAAGTTATTTTTGCTAGTAGCTCTGAGCTATATTTGTGTTAACTAATTAGAATTAATTAAAAAAATTTTTTTTCCAGAAACAGCATTTAAATTTAAAGCCCTAAAGAAGGTTGCACAGTTAGCAGTTATAAATAGCCTAGAAAAGGTAAGTTACAACTTTTTTGGTACTAAAATTTTGGTTTTGGTTATAAGTTTTGCTGTCTTTATTAGTATTTTGAATCAAAAAATCATGACGAGTGATAGTTTCACATTTTTAGGAAGAATGTATTGTAATATTCTTATGAGGGAAATTAGGAATTTGTGACATTTTATTTACTGTATCAAGAAAATGTCACTGTTTTCATATAAAGACATGTGTTTTGTTATTTGTAGGCATTTTGGAACTGGGTAGAAAATTATCCAGATGAATTTACAAAGCTATACCAGATTCCACAGACTGATATGGCTGGTAAGGATGACACTGATATTTTGTCTTTTACACTCTTACTTACAAGGTAAAAAATCTATCACTTTGTAAGTTATTTTTGTTATAAAGCTACATTTACACCTTGTATTGTCAACTGATGTCAAATAGGAGATACTATTCTTTTCTCATATTTCTCAATTACCCCTCAACCCTCTTCCTTTCCTTTGAGCAAATAGAAAAAAGAAGTTTAATAGAAGCTCTATCTTTAGAGTTGTAATTGGGTATTTGTTTTTTTATTGTAGACAGGCATGTTTTTGTCCTCTAAGGCTTTATTTTATATTTAGGAAAATGTGTATAAAGTAATAATATTCTTAGCTATGATGTAAGAATTCTCAGGAGAACACAGACCCCTGATGAACTTTGGTAATTCTCTTTGGGGTGCTGTCCAGTCTTTGTTGCTTGGGTACGTCACACTTTGTATAATGCCCTGCACATTGTGAGTAAACCACAGGATCAGCCATTCTAAAGTGTGTACTTTTTCAGAGTGGATCAAGATAGCTCTTCTAACACATAGACAACGTAGCATTCCTTGTCTACTTACCTGAATGGATTTGTGTAGTTGTTTAGGTGCACTTCCAAATTTATCTTTTAAAAATGTGGCCTTTTTGGGTTTTTGGATAGTGCCAGCTTTTAATTTAATCCTACAGATTTTTTTCTCATCTAATAATGTCATTTAATATATTTTTCATGTAGAGTGTGCAGAAAAACTGTTTGACTTGGTGGATGGTTTTGCTGAAAGCACCAAACGTAAAGCAGCAGTTTGGCCGCTACAAATCATTCTCCTTATCTTGTGTCCAGAAATAATCCAGGATATATCCAAGGATGTGGTTGATGAAAACAACATGAATAAGGTGAGAAGGGCAAAATTATTTCCATTTTGTCCAGTGAAACAGTATATTTTATTCAAAGTGTATATTAGTTTAGGTTCATCATTCTTTAAGCAAACTATTTCAGGGAATCATTTGAATTATAATCATTTTAGGACTCTGTTTGCTGGCCTTAGCAGAAACGTACTCATACATAATTTTATTTGGAGGAGAGATAAATAATACCACATAATGATCAAAGATTTAAAATGGTTTCATTCTTTTATCAGAGAAGGCTAAATGATCCCTCTTAATGTTAAACACAGTTTCTCTAAAATTCACTGCAAGGGTTGTACTACTAGACTTCATCAGTTTTGTAGTGTGTTATTTGTGTCTACTTAGGTGTGTGTCCACTTGGTGCTGCTGAAATTATCTAGTAATTCATTTTAGGTGTTTTAGAACAATTTTCACAGGATTTTACTAGGAAGGTAGGCTATCGGATGTACCATCTATAGTGAAATTGGCATTGTAACAACTGGTAATTCTAAGAGGCTTTTATAATTTTTTCAAACTAAGAGCTGAGTATTAATCTTATTGTTTTGTTTAAATTTCAGGATGCACTTTGTTTTACAAATACATTTTTTCTTTTTTTTGCTGGTTTGGGAGAAATACTCTTGGTTAACTAAACATTAAATGGGCTCCTGTGTGATTTGCCTGTAGATGGCGATGTTCAGAATCAGCTGAATGATTCAATACTTTGTAGAAATATTGGAAAGGGAATTTATGTATTAAAGGGTAAATAAATGAACTAGGTAATCTTTGAGAGTCTGTGATTCTATGATACTCTACTTAGGTCTATATCCTAACTTTTCCGTTATGAGGAATGATTTTTCGTGTTAGATTGTTTTGGAGCCCGTTAAAATAATACCTATTTTTTGTTTGTTTATTGGGAAAATAGAAATAGATAAAAAGCTACCACAGCTATATCTTTCTAAATGTTTATCAGTCATTTATGTATCTTCAGTGAATTACTAATTTTTCCATTGAATTATTTGTCTTTTATTGATTTGTAGGGGATATGTGTGTGTGTTTTTACTTGATTTCTCTTTTTAAACTTTAGTTATGAGATCTTTCTGCTATATAGATGTTTAAAATTTGGGTGTAATCAGCTCAGTCTTGTTCTTTTTTGTCTCCTAGCTTTTTTGGTAAGACCTCTCCTTCCCCAAGATTTTATTCATTCATTTTATTGATGTACCATAAAACTCACCCTTTCAAAGTATACATTTCAGTGGTTTTTTAGTATATTCACAAAGTTGTACAATTGTCACCACTATCTAATTCCAGACCATTTTCATTTTCCCAAGAAGAAACCCCATATCCATTAGTAGTCACTCCCTGTTTCCCTCTCCCTGTATCCCTTGGCAACCACTAACTGCTTTTTGTCTCTATGGATTTGCTTATTCTAGACTGGATATTCCATATAAATGGAATCATACAATATATGACTTTCTTGTCTGGCATGCCCCAAGATTTTTGAAATACACTTTTCTATTTTTCTATGGTATTTTTCTGGGTTAAAAATTTAGACTTTAAATCTTTCTGGATTTATAAACATGTATGCATTTTTTATGTATTCTCACTCTTTTGTAGTCACATTCCGTCTTAACTAACCAGTGTTAATGGCTGGTGTGTATCCTCCTATTCATATCTACTTGTTTATACAAATATTCAAATGAAAATACACATTGGTACGTAAGGTGGTAGTGGTTGTATTTTAAACTGAAATCATTTTATGCATATTACTCTACATCTTGCTTTATTTGCCTAAGAATACATTCTGATTGTTCCTTAAAATGGTTAATACAGATCTAACACATTCCTTTTAGTTTCGGGTAATATTCTTTATTACACTACTGAGCTTCGTTAACTGAACTATTTCACTGTGGATGGGTTTATTCAGATGTTTTCAGTTTTT
This sequence comes from Lemur catta, assembly GCF_020740605.2. Classification (NCBI taxonomy): domain Eukaryota; kingdom Metazoa; phylum Chordata; class Mammalia; order Primates; family Lemuridae; genus Lemur; species Lemur catta. Next base: position 20,388,009 of record NC_059142.1, read on the forward strand.
TGACATTATGGTTAATCATCAAGTAAATATCTTTGTTGAAAATATTCTTATCTGATGCTCCTAATTTTATAAACTAGAATCCCCAACTGAGATTTCTGTGTCAAGGGCATTTGTATTTAGAATTTTTAATAGTTATTACTAGATTTGCATTCCTCAATAATTGTAGGAGGTCACATTTTCACCAACACTAAATTAGATTGCCTATTTTCCTGCATTCTCATTAGGACTACCTGTTTTTAAGTCTTTAATTTTTGCCACACTAATGCGGTAAGATAGTATCTTATCTAAAGTGTTCTTACTGCCCCCCCCCAAAAGGTAAACTGTGTGAGGTGATGGATATGTTAATTACCTTGATTGTAGTAATCATTTATAATATATATGTATATTAAAAACATCATGTTGTATACCTTAAATATATACAATTTTTATTTGCCAATTGTACCTCAGTAAAGCTGGTAAAGAATGTCCAAATGAATGTTTGATTCCAAATGAATCAAACAATAGACACATTAAAATTACATACAAATTTTCAAGCATAGAATGCTAGCAGTATAAAATTAGGAACAAGAATATGTATATATAGATTTTAGCATTTATATCTGTGAATATAACTCCACAGATATAAATGTTGAAAGCAAGTTACAATCACAGTGAAAATGAAGATTATATTATATACCTATAATATGAAAATAAAATATCAAAGGCACATACTTTTTTACTCAAATATTTATCCTCCAGTGCTCTTAACGGCTTTATTCACATAGCCTAAGTTTGAAAACAGCCCAGATGTCCATCAGGTGGTGAATGGATAAACCAGCTGTGGTACCTTGAGATAATGGAATACTCCTCAGCACTAAAAAAGAACTAACTAGTGACTGAGCTACATGGGTGAATCTCAAAACCATTATTCGAAGTAAAAGAAGCCAGACTCAAGAAATAACATATGATTTGTTTTAAAAGAACTTCTAGAGCCCGGGCGTGGTGGCTCACACCTGTAATCCTAGCACTCTGGGAGGCCGAGGCGGGTGGATCGCTCGAGGTCAGGAGTTCGAGACCAGCCTGAGCAAGAGCGAGACCCTGTCTCTACTAAAAATAGAAAGAAATTATCTGGCCAACTAAAACATATATAGAAAAAAAATTAGCCGGGTATGGTGGCGCATGCCTGTAGTCCCAGCTACTGGGGAGGCTGAGGCAGTAGGATTGCTTAAGCCCAGGAGTTTGAGGTTGCTGTGAGCTAGGCTGATGCCACGGCACTCACTGTAGCCAGGGCAACAAAGTGACACTCTGTCTCAAAAAAAAAAAAGAACTTCTAGAGAAGACAAAATCAGGGACAGAAAGCAGATCAGTGGATGCTAGGGTTAGGAGTTAGGGGAGGAAATTGGTTGGAAAGGACCATTAGGGTATTTCTTGTGGTGATGGAAATGTTCTATGTCATGAATGTAGTTGTAGTTACGTGACTTCTTAAAGTTCATCAAGTTGTACACTCAACATTGATGCTCATTATATGTTAATTATACCTCAATAAAGCTAATTAAAAATAATTTACATTTAATAAGTGATATAAAAGAAAGAGAAAGTATTAATGGCTCAAATGTTAATTTTCCAAATGAGTGCATTAATTAAAATACTGAAATAAATATTCATAGAGAAGAAAGAGAATATCTCATTTTAATTTTTATTCCCCTTACGATTAGTAAGGTTCAGGATCATTTCTTATGTTTCTTGGGCGTTTGCATGTTTTCTTTTGCAAGTGTCTGTTGACTTCCGTCACCTCTTTTTCTATTAGGTTGCTTGCCAGTCTCTTAATTTGTGAAACTTTTTGTATATAAGGAGCAGTAATTCTTTATTTTTAGTCTGATATAAATATTTTTCTAGTCAATTGTTTCTTTCGGATATAGTTTCATTTTTTAGCAAAAATATTTGAAATGTACAAAGAATGTAACAATCTCTCATATTCCTATTAACATTTTGATACATTGCTCATCTTTTTTCTTTTTATATATAGTTTTAAAAATTGAACAAGTAATATTTGCATAAATTCTCAGTTAATTACAAATCTCCTTTGATTTCACTAATTCTTCTTCTTCACCAGGGACAGCCACTGTCAGGGTTTAGATGTGTATTCTTCCAGTGTAGCTTTTATATTTTTATTGGGGGGGTGTGAATAGACAGACAGATATAGATATTTAGTTCAGTGTTTCTCAGAGTGTGATATTTAGATCAGCAGCATCAGCATCACCTGGAAATTTGTTAGAGAGGCAAATTCTTAAGTCCCTAATCTAGGCCTGCTGAATCGGAAGCCCTGGGGGCAGAGACCCACAGCTAACAACCTGTTTTCAGCAAGCCCTCCAAGTCATTGTGAGGCATACTAAAGTGTGAGAACCATTGTACATCTAGGTCATTGTCTTTAAGTGCTATATGATGTTTCTCAAATTCAATATATCATATGTATTTTTAAGAAATGGAATCTTACTGTGTTGCCCAGGATGGTCTTGAACTCCTGGGCTCAGATGATCCTCTGGAGTAACTGGGACTAGCACAGGCCACCATGCCTGGCTTGAATATACCATGTTTTAAAATCCCTTATTGTCAAGCATTTAAGTAATTTTCTTTAAAAAAATTAACAGTAATGCAAAGGAAGCAATCAACAGAGTGAAACAACAGCCTAGAGAAGGGGAGACAATATTTGCAAACTCTTAATCCAGCAGGGGATTAATATCCAGAATATACAAGGAATTCAAGCATCTCAATAGCAAAAATAATCTAATTAAAAATGGGCAAATGGCCAGACCCGGTGGCTCACGCCTGTAATCCTAGCACTCTGGGAGGCTGACGCGGGTGGATCGCTCAAGGTCAGGAGTTCAAGACCAGCCTGAGCAAGAGCGAGACCCCGTCTCTACTAAAAAAAATAGAAAGAAATTAGCTGGCCAACTAAAATATATATAGAAAAAATTAGCCGGGCATGGTGGCGCATGCCTGTAGTCCCAGCTACTCGGGAGGCTGAGGAAGTAGGATCGCTTAAGCCCAGGAGTTTGAGGTTGCTGTGAGCTAGGCTGACACCAGGGCACTCACTCTAGCCCGGGCAACAGAGCAAGACTGTCTCAAAAAAAAAAAAATGGGCAAATGATCTGAACAGATATTTCTCAAAATAAGACAAATGGCCAAGAAATATATGAAAAAGTGGTCAACATCAAGTTTAAGGGACATGCAAGTCAAAACCACATTGAGATATCTTCTTACCCCAGTTAGGATGGCTATCATCAAAAAGACAAATGCTGGTGAGGATGCAGAGAAAAGGGAACTTTTATACGCTGTTGGTGGGAGTGTAAACTAGTACAGCCACTATGGAGAACAGTATGGAGGTTCCTCAAAAAACTGCAAAAAGAACTACCATATCACCCAGCAATCCCACTATTGGGCATTTATCCAAAGGAATGGAGATCAGTATATTGAAGAGAAATCCATACCCCTATGTTTATTGCAGTACTACTCACAACAGCCAAGATAGAGAGTCAAACTAAGTATCCAAGAACAGATGAATAAAGAAAATGTATATATGTGTGTATATACACACACACACACACACACAATGAAATCTATTCAGCCATAAAAAAGAATGAAATCCTGCCATTTGTGGCTATATGGATGCAACTGGAGGACATCAGGTTAAGTGAAATAAGCCAGGAACAGAAAATTAAACACTATGTATTCTCATACATGGAAGCTAAAAAAAAGTTGATCTCAGGAGTAAAAAGTAGAACAGAAGATACTAGAGGTTGGGAAGGGGGAGATAGGGAGAGATTTGTTAAAGGATACAAAATTATAGCTAGATAGTAGGAATAAATTCCAGTGTTTTATACCACTGTAGAATAACTATTGTTAACAGTAATATATAGTTTGAAATAGCTAGGAATTGAACTGTTCCCAACACAAATGATAAATGTTTGAGATGATGGATATGCTAATTTTCCTGATCTGATTACTATACATTATATGTATCAAAACATCACTGTGTACCCCATAAATATGTACAATTATTTTATGTCAATTAAAAAAATACATAAAAATTTTTTAAAAAATGAATAATAAAGCAAAAAACCCTGAAAGGGTCTGAACTCTGATAGTTTTAAAACTGAGTTATATCCAATCAGATAATTTCTGTTAAACTTTTACTTTGAATTTGGAGCTAAACTATATTTAGAAATTTGTACTTTGAATATTCGTTCTTGTGTGTGTAAAGTAAATTTGGTTGGCTATTGGCAAATGGATTGGGTAGCTACTTAATAAAACATTTTCTTCTAGTGCTTTAGCTTTCCAATTCTTAGAAAATGTGTATAACATAATCTGCATTATCACTGTTGAAATTAACTAGTTATTCTATTTATGCTAAATTAATAATATGAGTTTGGGAGCTATCAGTCTTTTCTATGGCCTGGAATAATTTAAATAATCGAAATTATCTGATTAGAGAGAAATCACCTATGAAATCATCAGGATTTGAAGCTCTTAAGTTTTCCTTTGATTTTTGCTTGTTATCATTGATGGTAGTGTAGAGAGTTGACATAATAGAAATTTTCATTGTATGTTAAGAAGGGCATTCAGTGGCAAAGTAAGACTCCTGCTTACTCCCAACCTTCAGTTTGTCCTTTTCCTCCTCAGTCAAGTACTACTACTGGTACAAATACTGGTTTCTTATGGATGTTTCAAGAACTAGCCTCTATATCTATTGTCTATTTAAAATAACTCATTGATCCCCTTTTAAAGCTGTTTTATGCTTATGGATCTGTGTAGTTTTTCTGTTTCCCTTTACAATTTTTGATTGTGGTAAAACATACATAACATAAAATTTACCATCTTAACCATTTTTAAGTATACAGTTTAGTAGTGCTAAGTATAATTCACATTGCTGTGCAGCGAATCTCCGGAATTTTTATCATGCAAAACTGAAACTATATCCATTAAACAAGTCTCTACTCTTTCCTACCCCTGATTCTTGGCAGCCACCCTTCTACTTTCTGTCTCTATGGATTTGACTGTTCTGGGTACCTCCTATAAGTGGAATCATACAATATTTGTCTTTTTTGTGACTGGTTTATTTCACTTAGCATAATGTCCTCAAAGTTCATTCATGTTGTAGCATGTCAGAATTTTCTTCCTTTTAAAGGCTGAATAATATTCTGTTGTATGTATATACCAACATTTTATTTATCCAAATTTATCTGCCAGTGAACGTTGGGGTTGCTTCCACCTTTTGGCTATTGTGAATAAAGATATTATGAACATGGGTGTATGAATAACTTTGAGACTGTGCTTTCAGTTCTTTCAGATGTGTATCCAAAAGTAGAATTGCTGGATCATATATATGCTAATTCTATTTTTAATTTTTTGAAAAATTTCTGTCTTTTTAAAAGTCACTTTTGATAGTTTGTTCTTTGCTAGGAAATATATTTTTCAATTTTATCAGCACCAGAGTTGCATATAATATCTATTTTTACTTAAAATATATAAAGATTATATTTACTTATAATAGTTCTCTTATAATTATCTTCAATATCCATGTTTACAACTCTTTCCTCATTCATGTTTAATATTTTATTGATGTTTCAAACCTTGACTTTGTTTTCTAGCATTTAAAATTTTCTGTTTCATTAATTTTAGTTTTCATTTTATTTCTATTTTTATTGTATTTCTTGAGGTAATGCCTTAATCTATTTTCAGTTTTTAAAAAGTTGTAAAGTATCTATAAGGCTTTAAACTTTACTTTTTAGTTGTAGGAGTTCTTTACATATTGTGGATATTAATCCCTTATCAGATATATGATTTGCAGATATTTTCTCCCATTTTGTGGATTGTTGTTTCACCTTATTGGCAGTGTCCTTTCCTACACAAAATTTTTTAATTTTGATGAAGTCCAAGTTATCTATTTTTCTTTTGTTGCCTGTATTTTTTTGCTGTCATATTCAAGAAATCATCGTCAAATCCAGTGTTGTAAAGATTTTCCCTCATGTTTTCTTCTAGGAGTTTTATAGTTTTAGCTGTTCAGTTAGGTCTTTGATCTACTTTGAATTAATTTTTGTATATGGTGAAAGGGAAGGGTCCAACTTCATTCTCTCATGTGGACATTCAATTTTCCTACCATCATTTGTTGAAAAGACTATCCTTTCTCCATTGAATGGTCTTGTCAAAAATTGTTTGGCCATATATGCAAGGGTTTCTTTCTAGGCTGTCTATTCTGTTACATTAGTCTGTATATCTGTCCTTATGCTTAGTACCACATTGTTTTGGTTATTGTAGCTTTGTAGTAAGTTTTGAAATAAGAAAGTGTGAGTTCTCCAACTTTGTTCTTTTTCAAAATCGTTTTGGCTATTCGGGGTCCCTTGAGATTCCATATGAATTTTAGGATGGGTTTTTCTATTTCTGTGAAACATGCTGTTAGGGATTTTGATAGGGACTGCATTAAATCTGTGGATTGCTTTTGGTAGTATTGTTACCTTAACAATGTTAAGTCTTCCAATCCATGAATGTAGAATGTATTTCAATTTATTTATGTTTTCTTTAGTTTCTTTCAGCAGCGATTTGTAGTTTTTATTGTAAAAGTCTTTCACCTCCTTAATCCCTAAATATTTTATTTGTTTTTGATGCTATCATAAGTGGAATTAATTTCTTAATTTTCTTTTTGAATTGTTCATTACTAGTATGTGGATATCCAACTGATTTTTATATGTTGATCTTTATGTTCTACAACTTGGCTAAATTTGTTTATTCTAACAGTTTTTTTGGTGTGTGTAGTATAATCTTTAGCTATTTCTACATATATGGTCATGTCATCTGTGAACAGAGATAATTATTTTACTTCTTTCTTTCTAATTTAGATGGTCCTACATCTTTTTCTTGCCTAAGTGCTTTGTCTAAAACTTCCAGTACTGTGTTGAATAGAAGTGACAAAAGTGGGTATCCTTATTCTGTTCCTGATTTTAGAGGAAAAGCTCTCAGTCTTTCATCATTGAGTATGTTGTTAGCTGTTGGTTTTTACTATATGGCCTTTGTCATGTTAAGGAAATTTCCTTGTATTCCTAGTTTGAATGTTTTTATCATAAAAGGGAGTTGAATTTTGTCAAATATTTTTTCTGCATCAATTGAGATAATCATGTGGGGTTTTTCCATCTTCCTATTAATGTGTATTACATTGATTTTTTTGTTGTTGTTGAACCATTTTGTGCTCCTGGAATAAGTCCCACTGTCACAGTGTATAATCCTTTTAATATGCTGCTGAATTTGGTTTACTGTCTTTTGTTGAGGATTTTTTCATTAGTATTCCTAAGGGATATTGCTCTATAGTTTTCTTGTAGTGTCTTTGTCTGGCTTTGGTATCTAGGTAATGCTGGCTAGCTTCATAGAACAAGTTAGGTAAATTCCCTTCTCTTCTATTTTTGAAAGTGTTGAGGAGGATTGTTGGTAATTTTTCTTTAAATGTTTGGTAGAATTCACCAGTGAAGCCATCCTGGCCCTGGGCTTTTCTTTGGAGGTTTTTCATTACTGATCTAAACTCTGTACTAATTATAGTTCTAGGATTTTCTATTTCTTGATGAGTCAGTTTTAGTACATTGTATTTTTGTAGGAATTTGTCCATTTTGTCCAGGTTATCCAATTTATTGGCATATAATTTTTCATAGTATTGTCTTATGATCTTTTTTATTTTTGTAAAATCAGTAGTAATGTCACCATTTTTATTTCTGACTTTAGTAATTTGAATCCTCTCACTTTTTTTGTTGTTGTTCGTCAGTCTAGTTAAAGTTTTGTCAATTTTGTTGACCTTTTCAACGAATCACCTGGTTTTGTTGATTTTTCTCCATTGTTTTTCTATTCTTTATTTATCTTTGCTCTAATCTTTATTATTTCCTTCCTTCTGCTAGCTTTGGGTTTAGTTTGCCCTTCTTTTTTTAGTTCTTTGGTGTGTGCAGTTAGGTTATTGATTTGAGAACTTTCATTTTTATTATTTTTTTTCTTTTACTCGAGAAAGCTCAAGTAGAGAACTTTCTTATTTTTTAATGTAAGTGTTTATAGCTATAAATTTTCCTCTTCCTGCTGCTTTTGTTGCATCCCATAAGTTTTGGTATTTTCATTTATCTTAAGATATTTTCTAATTTCCTTTGTGATTTTTTCTTTGATCTATTGGTTATTTAATATTGTGTTGTTTAATTTTTACATATTTGTGAATTTTCTGGGTTTCCATCTGCAGTTGGTTTTACATTTCATTCTCTTACAACCAGAAAAGATACTTTGTATGATTTCAGTTTCTTTAAATGCATTAAGACTTGTTTTGTGGCCTCACATATGGTTGTTTTTAGAGAATGTTCCATGTGCATTTGAGAAGAGTGTGTACTCTGCTGGTTTTGGGTGAGTTTAGTTAGCTTTTGACATGTTACATTTGAGAATACATTGTAGGTGGAGATGTGGGATTTTCATTTAGTGGAAAAGCCAAGGGAAGAAATTTGTTAGTGAGCTGTAAAGTGGGGTTGAGATCACAAGAATAGGCAATTTTTTTGAGAAACAGGATTTAGAGCAACAGAACAGCCTTGAGTATATCTTTATTTAGAAGGCTGAAGGTTGAATAAAGCCTGGAGTGTTAGAAAAGGATGGAACAGTTTGACATAGACCATAGCTAAGACAGTATAATATTTAGACTTTAAATATAATATCAAAAGAGGATATGATTAACTGAATTCAAAGTTGAGAAGTCAGCTATCTTGTTTGGGAAGGACTGCTTCTTATGTTCCTTTAATAATTCACTAAAGCAAATGGAGAACAGATTCTGTTTTTTCTGGATTTGAGAAACATTTAAATGGTGACAACTGCTTAAATTATGAAATTGAAAACCACAAGTATACATTATTTATTCTTTATAGTATGAGTTTTAGAGGCTGTTAATTTGCTATTATATTAGATAAATCTGAAATAGAAGAAACTTCATATATTATCCAGTTGCTATATTTGAATTCTCTAGAAGTTGTTTCTGGACAGTCTACGAAAAGCACTTGCTGGCCATGGAGGAAGTAGGCAGCTGACAGAAAGTGCTGCAATTGCCTGTGTCAAACTGTGTAAAGCAAGTACTTACATCAATTGGGAAGATAACTCTGTCATTTTCCTACTGGTTCAGTCCATGGTGGTTGATCTTAAGGTAATATGCTTATTATTTCTCTATTATAAACTTTAAGAAAATTAAAAGAAAAATAATGTTTTAGTATTAAGTATTATGTCAAAGATCATTGCTAATACTAAGTTCTGAGTCTTCTTTGATAGATAGTAAGTTGATAGGACCTGCTTTTGTTATTACTATGTTCATCAGCCTAAATGGACTGAGAATATGAAGAAAATACAAAATTAACCACTTTTCTTACATTAGCATAAATATATAGAGGGTTTAAAATAATATGGAAATTAGTGCCTGAAAGGAATCATGTGTAGTACAGTAAGAATTATGTCAGACTGATGAACCACAATATTAGTGCTTTGTGCCTTTTCTGGCAACTGAGTGTTACTGCCATCTAAGTAGGTAATGTGTTGATGTTATTACATATTAGTAAAGAAATGCTACTTGGCTAATTAAAGTTTCTGTTTTCTATTGGGATTTTTATAGAACCTACTTTTTAATCCAAGTAAACCATTCTCAAGAGGTAGTCAGCCTGCAGATGTGGATCTAATGATTGACTGCCTTGTTTCTTGCTTTCGTATAAGCCCTCACAACAACCAACACTTTAAGGTGAGAGCATTGATTTTTATCCAGCTATGTTTACCAATGCTGTTATCCTTTATAAATGTGAAAAGACTAGAGAGATGAATTGGTTTACTTTTATCAGTATTTCTCAACATTATATATTGATGTTAATTTCAAGACCTTAAAAATCCTGTATTTTAACAACTTTGCTGTTCTTTTTGTCTTCATTTGTGTTAAGTGAATATTTTTCTCATAGAAATAATCTATTGTTTTTTCCTTGCTCTGTAGATCTGCCTGGCTCAGAATTCACCTTCTACATTTCACTATGTGCTGGTAAATTCACTCCATCGAATCATCACCAATGTAAGTCCAAAAGGTATTGCTAAATTACTAAGAAATTTTTTTCTTTCTTTGTGTATTTTCTTTTTAAGAAAGATGCTCAATTTTCAAAAAGGTTCTGAACTTAGATATATGTTATAGGAAGATTTCTCCTAGGTGTTTGTATCTAGTAATTGATACACATTTGTATTTTTCATATTCAATCTTGACTTGAAGGACCTTACTGAGGAAGATGGAAAGATCCTTTAGAAAGACTAAGGCTAAAACGTTTTATTTAGATCAGACACCTTTGGGAATAATGCCACTGAAAATATAATTTAATATTTTCACATTAAAGCTCTTTATATATTATTTGAATACTCTTAGCCGTTTCACAGCATTCGATACATTAACTTGTCACCATGCCATATAAGTTAAAAGTAATAGTAGTTATGTTGTAGTCCAGCCTGGCACATTTACAAAGTGATGAAACCATATTTGTACTTTTTAGTCCTCTTAAAACAAAATGAAATATTAACACACTTAAAAAGAGGTATTCACAAGATACAAAAGCTTATCAGACAGAATAAGTTAACTCATTAAAAGGTACTTGCAAAACCTTCAGCTGTGATGTGGGTGCCTTAAATGGAAAGATAGCAAAATCTTACCAGATTTGGACTGTGGATTTTTAAAATTCTGTTCTTCTGATTATGAACAATCATATTTTGAAGGTTCTCAGGTGTTATTTTCTGTAGTTCCATGTTTATCCATTGATAGATATTTACAATTATATGTAAATTGGATAATTTTTTCCTGTTTTCCTCCCATAAAAGGAGCATTAATCATTGATAATTTAGTATATTGTCCTGTTTTTAATCAAATTCTATTTAAGACCATCCCTGGTGAGTTGAAAATAACCCCCCATCTTCATTTGCCTTGGATGTATTGAAATAAAAAAATGCTGCCCATATTTTCTTTTATCCTTTGCTGCAGGTGAAAAATAACTATTGATAAAGCTATTCAGTGAAACATTTAGTTTTTCTCAACAGGGTGTGTAGCATTTTTGGAGGACAGTTCTTTATTGTGCAGGACTGCCTTGTATTAATACATTGCAGGATATTTAGCATCTCTGGACCTCATTTCATGAAATGCCAGTTTTGCCACATCCCTCCACCACTAATCACTATGAACAGCTAAAAATCTACCTATCAGGTACAATGTGCACTGTTTGGGTGACAGATACACTGATTTCAGCATTATACAATTCATGCATGTAACAACAAAACTGGTACCCTGTAAATCTGTTGAAATTAAAAATAAATAAGTAAAATGCCTGAGAGAATGATATCTCCCTCAGTTGAGTATCACTGAGTTAAAACATAGATAGAAGTAACATTTCATTCTCTTTGTTCCCAAAGGGAAAGTTTAATGAATCTGATTGTAGATAAGATATGTTTGTATTAAAAAAATTTAAAAAAATTACTATACTTTTGCTAACATAATAAGCCAGGACATTGTACTTTCAAGGTTTACTTTCAAAGCCATCTTAAAAAAAAATTTTTTTTCTCCCTCAAGTTTATGTGTAATTCAGAAATAAAATACTTGTTTCGCCTTTGGCTTATAATAGTAAAAATATTCCATTTATTAGATTGGATAGTTTTTCATAAATGCTTAAAATTTGTATTTAATAAACCAAAGTATATACTTTTTGATACTTTGTGGCTAGTTACTTTAATTGTGAAATATTTTTGTCTACAATTGAACATATAGAGCACTTTCAAGCATGGACTTGGCACTGCTGTAAGTGGCTGAGCTGCTCCTTTCTGGGTTTCAAGCATGCCTGGAGTTGGTACTTCATGCATGCCTCAGTGTACTTGGTGAAAGTGGTTGTGCATCCTCCTATTCTCTGAGTACTGCATGTGTGAAGGGTGGAGTTTGTCTGTTTCAAAGGTCAAGTCAATATGAAAATTGGTTTTTATAAAGAAAAAACTATATTGACTGATTTTTAAATATTAAGCATCAGTAACCTTTCAGTGAAAGAGCTTGAAAAGGAACATCAACATCATAAATATTAGTTCAATGCATCTTTTAAAATTATGTCTTGGATAATAAATATACTTTATCATTATAGATTGCTTGGTAAGGTGTTTCTTGTTAGGGTTTTTTGTTTTTTTTACCCCTTTGGTTTGAGGTTAATAGATAATGAATCTAAAGTATTTTTTGACTGAAAAGAACTGTAAAGTAAATATGCAGATTTATGAGATTGACTATTACAGAATCTCACTCAAGATGTTTGTTATGGAAATATTTTATGTCTTGAAATCACATGAAATTTTTCAAAGATATCTGGACTCCTGATCTTAAATTCATTTGTAATATAACATTCCTTTTTAAACAATTCTTGGTTCAATGAACCTCATAAGGTCTCCTCTCCCAGGGTTCTTTAGCCAGTTCACATATTTAAAAATATTATCACATTCTCAAATAATAGAAGAGTTTTACTGATGTGTTTTTGAAGGTTTATGTAGAAGTAGTAATGGTGTTTGGAGTTTTATTTTACTTTTGTGAAACATACCATACTCAGTTCATAAGTACTGTGTTTAAAATATTCTGTTTTTTCTCAGGAATTCTTAAAGTATATCCACTGTTTGAATTTTATTATAATGCAAGTTTTTAGCAGTTTCTAAAATGATACTTATACTGTCACCTTTTTTACTATTATGTGCCATGAGTTGAATTATAGTTGTAAGATCTATGTTATATACTTAATCTTTATAGGCTTCCTTAGGTTAAATTAGGTATATAATTGGGAAATTAAAAAAGTAATATATACACATATGAACCAGTTATCTTAGCCATCACTGGCACATGCTGTAGCTGGTATGGTACTTTATTTCTGTTTTTTCCCTATGGCAATTTATTATAATTTACTTACAGATAGCTTACATATTGAGAATGAAATGAAACTCTTTCTCCTGAGAGAATGTAGTTGAAAGAATTATTTCCAAGGCATTTGAAAATTATTTAATCTCTTCAGGAATTGCCACATAATTTGCTCATATAAATATCACTGCTTAGCAATAAACTTAGTATTTTCAAGGAAAAAAAGAATAAGTATACTTTAATTGACTGGTTTTCAGAAAGGACATACTTAGTAACTGCTCAAAATACTAAATTTTTTTACTAACTACAAGATGTCTATTTTTAGTACCTCTTTGAAAATGTATCTTTGACTTTAAAATAAATGAATGAATATGTTATGAAAATGAAAATTATGAAAATCACTAAATCTGAAGCCTAAAAGTTAATTTATAGGTTATACCTGGTACCACAGTAGAGTTTCAAGAGCTATCAGAAATGACACAGTAATTTGGATAGGATATTTTATGGGATGCATTTTTCTTTATCAGTTTCTGACAAGATTTTATCGAGTCTATAGGGTGAGGAGGACCCTTCATTCAGTGCACTTTGGGACTATTTAGCTTTTTGTTACTTTAACCTGATGAATACAAGCTGTATAATCTAGTAAATACAAGGAAGTCAAGTTTGCATTGGTTGCTTTGGGCAGGTCAGATGATCAAATTGCTCAAAGTTTGTGGAATCCATTATATAATCAAACTAAAAATTGATCATTTATAGTAACTAGCTTAAAAAAGAGTTGAGGGAAAAGCATAAATACCTATATTGTCCAAAAAAAAAAAAGTATTTCTTTCCTTACAGCTTTGGGATCCCTTTCAGAGTAGAATTCAGTATTCAAATTGTGTCATCAATTGTTTTTATATTTTACTATCTGATAGAGTTTGTAATCCACAGTTTTGGTTAAGATAATATAACTTAGGCCGGGCGCGGTGGCTCACACCTGTAATCCTAGCACTCTGGGAGGCCGAGGCGGGTGGATCGCTCGAGGTCAGGAGTTCGAGACCAGCCTGAGCAAGAGCGAGACCCCATCTCTACTAAAAATAGAAATTATCTGGCCAACTAAAAATGTATATATAGAAAAAAAAAAATTAGCCAGGCATGGTGGCACATGCCTGTAGTCCCAGCTACTCGGGAGGCTGAGGCAGTAGGATCGCTTAAGCCCAGGAGTTTGAGGTTGCTGTGAGCTAGGCTGATGCCACGGCACTCACTCTAGCCCGGGCAACAGAGTGAGACTGTGTCTCAAAAAAAAAAAAAAAGATAATATAACTTGATGTTACTCAAAATATCCTGAGACTCATGAATGAAGAAATTAAATGTTGAGACTTTTATTAGCTTAGTTTTGAATAAGAAGGAATCTGGGAATGGAATGTGTAGCTATTAAATCCCCCTTATCTACTATTTGAATATATTATCGTTCTTCCAGATATTTTCTATAATAAATTGGAAACCTATATTTTAAGTTGTTCTATATCATACATACTGTACATATGTAGTGAAAATTCATCCATTTATTTTTGTATTAATAGACAAACTTTATAGATTCAGTGATTTTCATAATTGTCATTTTTTGTAATGTCGATTCATTCATTTTAAAGTAAAAGTTAGACACTTTCAAATAAAATAGACACTAAAAACTAGACTTCAAAGCTAAACAGGTTAAACTGAAATAGAAAAATATTTATATAAAATAATTAAAAATATTTAGCTAGGATTACTTTGTCTTTGTTTATGGTGATTGTTAGTCTCCCATGTATTGTGCCATCATTGCATATCAATTTAAGATTATAGATTTACGTACTAATATCTCATTTACTAATTTCATGTTGTGATTATCATTGTTGTTTGTAAGCATATAAGTAATGGTTTCCTACATATTCTTTCAATATTGTGTTGAACCACTAATCTCTTATAAAGCTTTCATAATAGCATTCTTATCTGGGGAAATATATACCATATGTGCATGTGTTTCAGAAATGTGTAAAACATTAAACTTTAAAAAAGAAAAAGATTGGCTATAGAATTAACTCTCTAAAGACTTTGTTTTTCAAATTCACTAGCTTATCAGAAGACGGTCTCATATGCACATGCTTCTGAAGTGGGCAGTTTGTCTCATGCTCATTATATTTTAAAATACATTAATATGTATGGGTTAGTGTTTGAATTAGACACCATTTGAAGACTTTAGAAATCATGGTGTGTTTGCATGGTCTTAGAAAGTTTGTAACAAAACAATAAAACAAAACTGTAATGATAACCAGAGCATGCAACTCATATAACTTTGTACTTTTTCTTCCTTATGGTCTTTGTTTTTCTTCAGTCTGCGTTGGATTGGTGGCCTAAGATTGATGCCGTATATTGTCATTCAGTTGAGCTTCGAAATATGTTTGGTGAAACACTGCATAAAGCAGTGCAAGGCTGCGGAGCGCACCCAGCAATACGAATGGCACCGGTAAGATAACTCATGAATTTTGAATCTCACTTCTTTCTATTGCATTTTTAGTCTTTATTCCATTCCTGCTGCTTTGATTAGAGAATTTGAATGGATCCTTCCTTTCCTATAAATATTGTAGTATGTTGTATGTTACAATATTGTTGAATACTAATTAATGTTTGTTTTCTACTGTTTTAGTGAGTTGAACTTACTTTGAGAAATTTTCTCACAAAACACTGATAAGGTCTTAATGAATGTCATCTTTTTTTCTCTTTTTAAAGTTTCTTTTTCCTTCAACTTATGACTAAAAATATTTTGATTAGCTTCTAACCTTTTGGGGATGAGTAAAGAAAGATGACTCCTGAGTTAGAGTGAATGTTCCTGGTAATGCACATTTTAGCTCATTTGATGCTGAATATTACACATAGGAAATTAGGAATAAAATTTAGAATTTTTATTTAAAATAAAAAAATTTCATATTTGAGCAAGTGTGCTTTGAGTGTTTAAAAATGATAGGCGCTTTGAAATACTGAAATTCGACTGTGTTTAAACTTAATAAAAGAGGTTTGTTTTCAGATTAGGTATTCTAACAGATTATTACTCTTTATGTGGAATTTAAAAACTCATATGGAATCAACTTAAACATATAATTATCAGATTGTATAAGTCATTTCTTGGTATTTATGTATAGCAAGAGTATTATACATGGCAACTCTTGACATTGATTGGTGGTGCTTTGTCTTCTGCTTCTTATTTTCTGTTCTTATTGGGTGCTGTTGCTCACATGATCAGATGCCAACCAGTCACTGTTTTGCATGGCAGTGGGCTTCTGTGGCTGTGAGAATGACCCATTATAACTACCTCAGAAAAGTCCTTGGTTTCTTTGACTTTTCTGTGTATAGTTACCGTTGTAGTCACATCTTGTCATTTCAAATGAAGATATAGCATGTCACCTATTGGTTTTATCATTAAAATTGTCATTTCACACTTAGGAGATAATTTAAACAGCTTCCTCACTGGCATGCTTCCCTTTTTCCAAGTTCTCTTAGTCAATAAAATATTTTGGTTTTATACAGTTGTTGTTCACTCTTACCCAGTTGTCAGTAATTGTTTCCAAGGATTGTTTTAGATCTGTGGTCCCCAACCCCCAACTCCTGGGCTGTGGCCCAGTACCAGTCCGTGGCCTGTTGGAAACCTGGCCACACATCACTGCCTGAGCTCTGCTCCACCCCCACCTCCTCCCACAATCCCCATCCCCAGTCCATGGAAAAATTGTCTCCCATGAAACCAAGAAACTGGGGCACACAGTAGGAGGTGAGCGGTGGGTGAGCTATCGAAGCATCATCTGTATTTACAGTCGCTGCAGCTGCTCCCCATCGCTTGCATCACCGCCTGAGCTCCACTTACCCCACATCCCCTGTGGAAAAAAAAATGTTTTTTTAATTTTTTTTTTTTTTTTTTTTGAGACAGAGTCTCACTCTGTTGCCCTGGCTAGAGTGCCATGGCGTCAGCCTAGCTCACAGCAACCTCAAACTCGTGGGCTCAAGCAATCCTTCTGCCTCAGCCTCCCGAGTAGCTGGGACTACAGGCATGCACCACCATGCCTGGCTAATTTTTTCTATATATGTATGTTTAGCTGTCCATATAATTTCTTTCTATTTTTGAGTAGAGACGAGTTCTCACTCTTGCTCAGGCTGGTCTCAAACTCCTGAGCTCAAACAATCTGCCTGCCTCGGCCTCCCAGAGTGCTAGAATTACAGGCGTGAGCCACCGCGCCTGACCCCTTTAATTTTTTATTTCAGCATATTATAGGGGCACAAATGTTTAGGTTACATGTATTGTCTTTGCCCTGCCCCGTGGAAAAATTGTCTTCCATGAAACCGGTCCCTGGTGCCAAACAGGTTCAGGACCACTGTTTTAGATGTTCAAATAGAGAAGCTTTCTATATCATATATTTTGGGATTATTTAGCCTAAAAATTTATAGCCAAAAGATCATGGCAATGATATTTTATTAAATACGCTTTAAAATGCAAAGTTATTTTTTAGTTGCCTTTTTTATAATGCCAAGTACTTAATTTTTTTAAAAGTTGAAAAAAATTTCAATATAGGTGTAAGTTAGTTGGAGGTAAACATAAGTAATAGCTATTTAAATGTTATTTAATTAGACATCATTTAAAAAAATTTTAGAAAATTACTAGAAATGAATTGTTTAAAAATTATCTCGACCTATTTATTCATTCTAGAATGGTATCTCCCCAGAAGATATATCTCGAATGATATATCTTCTGGGAAGTTAGAACTTCATTTGACTTTTTGTTTTAAGTTCACTACCTTTTCTGGTAGAACATTAATGACCCCCAGTAATAGGAATCGTTGGAAAGTTAATATTCACTTCCTATTTAACTTCAGTATCCAATTTACCAGCTGTTTATAATTTTCTATACATGTGAACTGAAAGAAAATGAATCTAAATTATTCTTTTCAACAAAGACAAAATTTAATTGGTAGTCTTAAGATATTCTCTACATTTAGAAGTTATTTTACTTCTTAGCCCTACTTATTAGCTGATTCTAAGATATTATACTACATAAAAACTGTAATAAGAGAGGATCTTCTCTTTTGCCTCAGGGACTCCTGTGATAAAAATTTAGTTTTTATTTCTAATTATTCTCCGAAAGTATCAATATACATTTAATTTTCAAAATCATTCTTAAGGTGTTTATATATGTATATGAAATCTTGTATGTATGTATTTGTACATAATGGCTGAAGGACAGCTTTTTGGCTGATATTTTCATCAGAGAAAATAATTATCAAATTTAACATGAAATGATTTTTTAGAATAAGAAAATGTTAGGGTAAATCTCCCCCCATATTAACTTGGTGAGTTAACAGTCAGATAGCAAATATGCCTAACATAGTGCTAATGCCAGGGAAGCTTGATGAACTCATTACAGGTGGCCATAAAGTCTGGAAACACAGGCAAATATATATATAATAAATGATTTAGAGGTAATATATTACATTAGAGTTTCTCAGCCTTGGCACTGTTGACATTTTGGACTGGATAACTTTTTGTTGTAGGAGGCTGTCCTATGCATTGTGGGATGTTTAGCAGCATCTCTGGCCTCTACCCACTAGATGCCAGTAGTCCCTCCACCCGTACCCAGTCATGAAAACCAAAAAAGTCTCCAGATGTCCCCTGGTGGACAAAATTGCCTCCAGTGGAGAACTACTGATATGTTCAATTGGTTGTCCCTCATTTGTAGTGCCTTAAATGATTTGGGACTCTGATAAACTTGAGCCTTTAGCTTGCTGCAGAAGTAGCAATCAAGGAGTTCAGTCTGTAAAAATTCAAAATAACATCTGTATTTCAAAGCTTACAAGCACTTTGTATTTTGGAGATAGATAAGATACATGTTAGAGCTGATTATTTGAAAATTTTCTCTTCAACAAAGATAGTATCATGTCCCTGTGACTTGCAGACATCATTGATCCTTTCTTTTGTAGCTTTATAGGACACTTCTGATTCTTCACATGGTAGCCCTGCAGATATTTGAATAAAGTTTTCCTGTACTCCTTAGGGTTCTTTTTATGTAATTTTAGCATTGGAAGAGATTTTATTATTTCAGCTCTCTTTAAAAGTGTGTGTGTTTGGTTTGTTTGTTTTGTTCTTACAGCTAAGGAAACTGAGGCCCAAATAATGTTAAATGAATTAGAAATAGTCACATGGTTAGTGAATGGTCAATTAGAGTTAGTTCTGAGGTTTCTTGACATTCAGTCCAGTGTATGTCAGATTCTTTAGTTATCTTCTCTTGCTGGCATGTTAGCTTGATGAAAGCAGGGGCTTTGTCTGACCTGTTCAACACTGAATCCTTAGTTCCTAGAGCAGCGTCTGGCACGTACTGGACATTAAGTACATATTTGTTGAATGAATAAATGAATTTTTTATTTGACCTGGTTTCAAAACCCTCCTCTATGCAGTTTGCTTTTCTTCTGGAATGACCAACTTAACATTTTTTTAAGTTAAAATGACATAGTAAGATATGATTTTAGTGTTCCAGATGTATAATAATTGATAAAAGCTATTAACTGACTGTGTCTGGATACCATGTTTGTATTAATACAGTCTAAGATTGTGTTATTGTTTGTTTTTTTTTTTTTGAGACAGAGTCTCACTCTGTTGCCTGGGCTAGAGTGCTGTGGCATCAGCCTAGCTCACAGCAACCTCAAACTCCTGGGCTCGAGCAATCCTCCTGCCTCAGCCTCCTGAGTAGCTGGGACTACAGGCATGTACCACCATGCCCGGCTAATTTTATATATATATATGTATACACACACACACACACACACACACACACACACACACACACACACACACACACACACACATATGTATATATGTTTTTAGCTGTCCGTATAATTTCTTTTCTATTTTTAGTAGAGACGAGGTCTCGCTCTTGCTCAGGCTGGTCTCGAACTCCTGAGCTCAAATAATCTGCCTGCCTTGGCCTCCCAGAGTGCTAGGATTACAGGCGTGAGCCATCGCGCCTGGCCTGTGTTATTGTTTTATATGGAGCTTTTAGTTATTTAAACTCTTTGGCCTTTATCAAATGAACGTGGAACCATAGCTGCTGCTTTGTACTTTTGTAGTACTTCTAAAATTTGAAATGTTTGTCTCAGCACTAATCATTTACTATTTTAAAACGAAGATCTGCTTTCATAAAATTCAAGTGTGTCAATAATAGGTTTAGGAATTTTCAGAAATACATGTAATTTCTAAACATTTTTCATCTTAAAGGGGATCCTGGTTCAGCAAATGCTTCTTACACATCTGTAATTTGGTCGTATGTTCCTAGTTAAGTTAACATGTGGTTTGAGCCCTTCATAGATACCTGAAGACTCTGGTTCATGAATTTTTTCCCAGGCATGACTGCCTCTCTACTTTGGCTAGATCACATGTGCCAGCTTGGATTCCTACTAATATCTACAATATGGAAGATCAATTAATAAATTAATGAATAATTTTTTTCTTACAATTCTAATTAAGAAATACATTTCTTCTTTAGCAAGTTGTTCCTGACTGTGTATAACCAACCCACTAATGGTCATGAAATTAAAAGGTGTTTGAGTCAAGTAAATTTATTGGAATTTCTCTGGTCTTACATTTCATATTTGGCAACTGTGCTGGAACAAAATTTACATGCTGATACCTGAGATTAAGAGATGAAGTAATTAAACTAATGCAATCATACATTGCTTAAAGACAGGGATACATTCTAAGAATTGTATCCCTGGGTGATTTCATCATCATGCGAACATCATAGAATGTACTTATACAAACCTAGATGGGATAGCCTGCTACACACCTAGGCTATATGGTATAGCCTATTGCTCCTGTGCTACAAACCTGTACGACATGTTACTGTACTGAATACTGTAGGCAATTGTAACACATTGGTAAGTATTTGTGTAGCTAACATAGAAAAGGTGCAGTGAAAATACTGCATAAAGTTCTCCAGAGAAAGGGACAGTTAAAAAAAAAATACTGTATAAAAGATAAAAAATGGTGTACCTGCGTAGGGCGTGCACCATAAATGGAGCTTGCAAGACTGCAAGTTGCTGTGGGTGAGTCAGTGAGTAAGTGGTGAGTGAATATGAAGGCCTAGGACATTACTGTGCACTACTGTAGACTTTTATAAATGCTGTACACTTAGAATATACTAAATTTATAAAAAATTTTCTTTCTTCAATAATAAATAACCTTAGATTACTGTAGCTTTTTTACTTTATTAACTTTTTAAAACTTTTTGATTTGTAAAAACATTTAGCTTATTACACATTATACAGCTGTACAAAAATATTTTTCTTGGCCAGATGCGGTGGCTCATCCCTGTAATCCCACAGTTTGGGAGGCCGAGGTGGAAGGATCGTTTGAGGCCAGGAGCTCGAGACCAGCCTGGGCAAGATAGGGAGACGCCATCTTTCCAAAAAAATTTGAAAATTAGCTGAGCATGGTAGTGCATACCTGTTTTCCCAGCTACTTGGGAGGCTAAGATGGGAGTATTGTTTGAGCCCAGGAGTTTGAGGTTGCAGTGAGCTATGATGATGCCACTGCAGTCTAGCCCAGGCAACAGAGCAAGACCCTGTCTCAAAAAAACAAAAAACAAACCCCCCAAAACTTTATTTTTTCTTTATATCCTTTTTCTGTAAACTTTTTTCTATTTTTAAAATGTGTGGGTTTTTTTGTTTTGTTTTTTTACTTTTTAAACTTTTTGTTCAAAACTGAGACACACACGTTAGTCTAGGCCAGCACAGGGTCAGGATCATCAGTATCACTGTCTTCCCCTTCATATCTTGTCCCACTGGAAGGTCTTCAGGGGCAGTAACACCCATGGAGCTGTCATCTCCCATGATAACAATGCCTTCTTCTGGAATACCTCCTGAAGAACCTGTCTGAGGCTATTTTATAGTTAACTTTTTTTTTATAAGTGGGAGTACACTCTAGAATAATAATAAAAAGTATAGTATAGTGAATACATAAACCAGTAACAGTTGTTTTTTTATCATTATCAAGTATTATATACTGTGCATAATTGTATGTGCTGTACTTTTATATGACTGGCAGCACAGTAGGTTTATTTACAACAGCGTCACCACAAATAGGTGAGTAGCGCATTGTGCTAGGACATTACGATGGCTGTGACATCATTAGGCAATAGGAATTTTGCAGCTCCATTATTTTATGTGGGACCACCATTGGATATGTGGTCCATCACTGACTGAAATGTCGTTATGTGGTGTATGACTCTATTTACTTTTTTGGAAATGATTACTAAATAAAAGATAATTCTCTGATCCTATGTTCCTGTGCAATGACTGCATCAGGAAAGAACAGTTTGTTACACTTAGTTACATTGTAGTAAATAAATTTGTTCAATGAAAGTTTTACCTTGATATAAGGTGAAACACCTCAAAATGAGAAAAAAAAATAGAGTTTAATGAGAGCAAACACTAGTCAGAATTTATTAAATACATATGGTAAAATATTTGCCTTATAAAAGCAGTATTTATATGTTTTGCTATTTCTCTTCTGTGGTGACATTCTTGAGCATAAATGTGTACGTTAAATAGCTATTCTTCCCCTCGGAGGACCAAGAACCTTTAGTGTTTTTGACATGATATCAAATGAATTTCCCACACTTAAACATTGACAATAGTTGATGTGTATTGTAGATATGCAACTCCAGTTTTTAACTGTGAAAGACAGCTGTTTGCTTGGACGTTTTTATTATGTGTACATAGATGCTACATAGTCTACTATCTGTATTTGCATATATGCCCATATAAATGCATCCATGTCAAAAACAGATATTTTTTAAAGGAAATTTTATAAAAATATAGAGAAAGGTGATATTAGATTAAGAATATAATTGTTAGATTTAAAAAAATACATAATTGTTAAATTTTTAGTGGAATTACATCCATAATTATTTTAGTTCATCATAGTATCTCTGTAATTGAAACATATTTTCCATAATTTAGTCTTTCGGAAAGAGTTCTCTGTTTTATGAATGTTCTTCAGGCAAAATGCATGCATTCTGTAACTTGAGAAGATGGAATGACACCAAAAGAAAAATCAAATATTAAATACAGAGATTGCTTGTGTAATAGATTTCATCTATACTAGGAAGCACTTATTTTTACTTTTGTCTGAAATTTCTCTGAAATTGGGGTGTGTCTTACTTTGTATGGTATTTTACAATTGACAGTGGTTTTTCATTCCTTTTGGAACATCCAATAATGATATATCTTATAATTGGTAATGAGTCTATGAAATATTTGTACGTATGTCTGGGAAATAAGTGATGAGTTGCCCAATGTATTTATTTGGATAGACCAGATATTTTTTCTTTAGATTTTCATATTTTATAAAATTGTTTTTTACATAGATTTTTTTACAACCTGATATTAAGCCTTTAGTATTTTAATAAATTTTCATTAAATTTTATTAGACTGATCAAGAATAATATAAATGGTGCAAAAACGATTTTCATTTTTTTCTTTCTTTTTTAAAGTGAAAGCAAGATTTATTCAGAAACCATAGAAAGTTAGAAAGTCTACTCCACAGGCAGAGCAGAAGCAAGTTCTCCCTGCAAAAGAGAACTGGCTTGTTTCTTAAGCTTAATAATATTAACCTTCTGCTTACTATTGAGTGTTTCTACTAATACATGTTTGGTATAAAATATATGTTTATTAAAATCTTTTTTTTTACAATTTTAAAAAGTTGAATAGCTATTATTTTGAATGTCTAATTCTTAAGAGGTGATATGATGTTTCTGTTTTTGTTTTTAGAGTCTTACATTTAAAGAAAAAGTAACAAGCCTTAAATTTAAAGAAAAACCTACAGATTTGGAGACAAGAAGCTATAAATATCTTCTTTTGTCCATGGTAAAACTAATTCATGCAGATCCAAAGCTCTTGCTTTGTGTAAGTATTTTCTATGAAATACCTCAAAATTATGACAGTAAGTTAGTTTGGTTTAAATGAAATGCCAAGATCTTGAGGATAATTGTTAGCTAATTGTTACTGATCCTTTCTGATTGTACCTAAAACCTAAGACACCCCTAAGAAAACTAACTTATAGAGAATGCTAATATAATTAGATTAGATTTCTTAACCTGTCTTCTCAATTTCCTTTTTCATTAGCATACTTTGGTGAGATCTTCTGTCCTCTCTCTGTTACCAGGTTATATGTTATTCAGGCATAATCTTGGGATGGGGCGGAGATAATGAAGCAACAATAAATCACAGTGCTTTCTACATCTACACTGTTGGTTTTTGGAATCTCCAGTTATTATTGCCAAATAGTTTAGCTTTTCTATACCCTTCTTCCTGTTATCAGCCTTCTATTTTCACTGGCTCAGCCTGTAAGTACTGTACTGGAAAGAGAAGGAGGTAAAAATGGGTGTGATTAGTACTCATTTATTGTCATAAATTACTGTTACATGGTAATTAGGAACTAATATAAATGATGCAAATGATTGATAGTTATATGAAGTAATTAAAAGCAGGGCTCTGAGACAGACTGCTTACTAGCTGTGTGATATGGGTGACTTATTAAACCTCTCTGTGCCTTAGTTTTTTCATCTGAAATATTGGGATAATGGTTCCTGCCTCAGAGAGATTGTTAAGAGTGAAATAGTACATATAATACCTTTAGGAACAATGCTTGGTGCATAATAAACACTAAATAAATGTTTAGCTATTGTTACTATTTATAAGATACAGTTAATATTAACATTAATATTATTAATGCCCCAAATGTAATAGTTCTGTATTGTGAAGTTTATAGGATAACATGTTTTATCTTTGTTGAGTTTCTCCAGTCCCTGGAGAGCAGCACCAAGCAAGGTTTCTTACTGTTCAGTAACAGGCTTTTTAAAGTGCTAAGGTACTTTCAATTTTGATGGTGTATTTTTTAAATTACTATAATATAGGGGTTCATAACTAGATGTTCATGGTTTCAAGAATTCTGTGAACCCCCTGAATTTTTAAAAAAATGTGTATATGTGAGTAATTTTTGTAGAAGAAGGGAGAACAGAGAAAGAATTCTCAAATCAGTGACCCCAAAAGAAGGCCTGTGATATTTTAAACTCTTTGAAAAGCCCATTGAAATTCAGGAGTCTAATGGAATAAATAGTTAGATCTTTGGCATGGAAAAATTCCATGAAATCTGTCAATGAGACTCTATAAAAGTCACGAAATGCTCTTTCTCTTCATTTCTTTGTTACATATCACAAGTTATTTGTGGCATTATTTCATCATGCAAGTCACATAATAATAGCATTACCCTGTTTACATGGCTTTAATTCAGGTCCAAAGAAGGCACCAAAGTAACTGATGTGTTTTATGTTAAATATATTATTGTTTGAAAAAGAGTTTAAGCAAAACTTGCTATTTTCCAAGGATCATTTAAAATGGAAATTGTTTTCTTTGCTGCCATCTAGTGGTTAATAACTTTTTCACTTTAAAGTTACCATTCTGAGTCTTAGTAAATAGGCTGTCTCAATCATTGTATTATTAAAATAATGTAATTTTATTATCTTCCATCTCTACCATCTTTGTCCTAATTTATATTACTCTTAATTTTTCAAGGCTTCTAATTCCTCAGCTTGTGTCATTTCTTACATCCCCATAATCATTTCTGTGCGCTGAAATTATGGTGATCTCTTTAAAAAGTAAATCTTACCTTGCCCTTTGTCCAACTTAAAACCTTTTGTTTGAAATTGCTTTTGCTATAAAAACCAAACTTCAAAAAAAATATGCGAGGTCATGCAGTCTTTCTCCTACCTACCAACTATTCTTCCGCATCTAGCATTGTATTTTTCTTTCCCTTCTCTATTCATGATGGCCTTTCTTTCAGTCCTTCTTACCATATTCCTTCATACCTGCTCTTGTACTTGCTTTTTCCCCCTGCCTAGAATCTTCCCTCTACTCTTCGCATAGTAATTCCTACTAATTCTAAGCTATTATCACTGCCGTAAGGAAGCCTTTCTGACTAGGCCACATTTCCCTGTTACAGGCTTTCATAGCAGCTTGTACCTTTATAACTCCTATCTGATTTGCAATTTCATATTTGTCAGTCTGATTTTTTCTTTTCTTTTCTTTCTTTGGCTTTTTTTTTTTTTTTTTTTTGAGATGAGCTCTTGCTCTGTTGCCCAGGCTGGTCTCCTGGGTTCAAGTGATCCTCCCACCTCAGCCTCCTGGGTATCTGGGACTACAGGTATACACCACTGTACCTGCTGGTCTGATTATTTTATTGATTGATTAGAGATTGATCTCTTCTCTATGAGACCACATGCTCCTGGAGGGTGGGAAGCACTTCTGTTTTTCATTTTCGTCTATGGTATTCATTAAATATTGAGTTATGAATGAATTTAAATGTCAGAAAGTAAGCTAACAGGTTTGAATTACAGATATACTGGGATGATGGCTTACCTTAGTTATTATAATGGGGAAGAATCTGTAGTTACAAAATAAAATACGGACACTAATTGCATTGGCTTCACATAAATATATCAAAGTGTAAATAGATGCTTCTATAATAAATTATGGGAAGCTTTTTAGTCTCTAAACATGTAGACATTCACATTTATGTACAACGTTAATTTTCTTTGTACACTATGTTTTTCTACAATGAAAAGGACTGAAGTGTAGATATCTAAAGGTATGGATTCTAGCCCTCCTTTTGACACCAGCTGTGTAGGTTTGAGCAGGACCTTTGTACTGGACAAGTGGACTGTACAGAATAATCATACAGTCGTCATCCAACATGTATGTTCTTTGCCTTTGAGTGCAATCATGTATAAGCTCAAAACCTGAGTTCCAAACAAGATGTATATTATTTAGCCAGTGTACTATTGACCTCGTATCTTACTGATATATCTTAATGGAAAAGATTAATATGTAGGTTTTGTTTTCTCTTAGTTAGGATTTTTCCTGGCCATTATTCACATTGATGAACAAATACAGTTGTGGATTAAGAGAATCTCCAACAAAAGTAGTTTTGATTTTTTAAGAATTCTATTATTTTTATTGAGATATAGTCCACATACCATAAAATGCACCATTTGAAAGTGTACAATTCTGTGGTTTTCAGTATGTTTATAAGGTTCTGCAAACATCACCACTATCTAATTCTAGAACATTTTTAGCACTTCTATAAGAAACCTTGTACCATATAGCACTCACTCTCCATTCCTTCCTCCCTCTAATCCCTGTCAGTTGATTTTTTTCTTCAATTGGAGTTTGCTTTTTTTCTTTACAGAATCCAAGAAAACAGGGGCCTGAAACCCAAGGCAGTACAGCGGAGTTAATTACAGGGCTGGTCCAACTGGTCCCTCAGTCACACATGCCAGAGATTGCTCAGGAAGCAATGGAGGTAGGAGGAAAATGAATTCTATGCTTTTGGAGGAAAGCTTGTAACTATGTACATTCTTGATGTTCTTTTCGTATATGGTTTCTATGAGTAGTAGGTAGATGTCCTTTTGGACATGGTATGTTTGTGTCTATACATTGTTTTATAAAACTCCATTGAGAAAGAAGGAGTTTACTTGCTTTATGTCACATTGTACAAATTCCTATGCTTAATGAAATAATTCAAAATTTTCTAATTGCAGTTGACTTTTTTGACTTTTTTAATATGTATTGATTTTTAAATTGAGACATCATCCACGTACCATAAAGTATACCAGTTTAAGTGTACATATCAGTGGTTTTTAGTATATTCACACAGTTGTGCAAACATCACCACTATCTAATTCCAGAACATTTCTGTCACCCTAAAAAGCAACTTCATCACTCTCCATTCCCTTATCCCCCAGCAACCACTAAACTATTTTTTCTGTTTCTATAGATTTGCTTATTTTAGACATTTCATAGAAATAGAATCATATAATATGTAACCTTTTATGTCTGGCTACTTTGACTTAATGTTTTCAAGGTTCCCTGATGATGTGACATGAATCAGTATTTCATTCCTTTTTACTACCAAATATTCCATTGTATGGATATTGATTTTGTTTATTTATCAGTTGATGAACATTTGAGGTTGTTTCCACTTTTTGGCTATTATGAGTACTGCTGTGCATGTTTGTGTAAAAGTTTTTATGTGGACGTATCTCTTAGGTATATATCTAGGAGTGGAATTGCTGGATCATATGATAACTCTCTTGAACTTTTGAGGAACTGCCAAACTCTTTTCCAAAGCAACTGCAACATTTTATCTTCTCATTACCAATGTATGAGGGCTCTAATCTTTGCATCCTTGCTCATACTTGCTATTGTCTATGTTTTGATTATAGTTATCCTGATGGATGTGAATGCAGTTGACTTTTTAAAAAATTATTTTTATATTGATTACTTGATAGAGAATATGGTTTTAATTTAAATGAGTTTTATTGAGGCATAATTTATATAAAATAAGATTATATAAGACTTACAATATTTTTAATCACCCCAGTAAGATCCCCTGTGTCCTTTTACAATTATACCCCTCCCCCACATCGTGCCAGAGAACTACTGGTCTGATTTCTATCCCTCTAGGTTAGTTTTACCAGTCTAGAAGTTCACATGTTGAATCTTAGTGAATGTATTATTTATCTGTCTTCTTTCAGTCAGCAAGTTTTTGGGATTTGTCCATGTTCTTGCATGCATTAGCTCTTTTTTTGTTGTTGATAAGTATTCCATTGATGATTATACCATAGTTTATTCACCTGTTGATGGGCACTTAGGTGAACATATCCATTACTGCCAAAAGTTACCTTGTACGCCTTTGTAGTGCCTGCCTCCTCACTCCATACCGTTCTTACCCTTTGCCTGCCCCCCCATTCCTCCTTTGCAACCACTGGTCTGCTTTCTGTTACTATAGATTAGTTTGCATTTTATATAAATGAAATCATAAATTATATACTCTTTTTGTCTGTCTTTAAGTCAGCATAATTATTATGATATCCATCTATGTTGTTGCATGTTAGTAGTTCATGCCTTCTTGTGCTGTATAAGCACAATGTTCCATTGTATGAATATAGCATAATTTGTTCCGTTTGCATGTTAATGGACATTTGTATTGTTTCTAGTTTGGGGCTGTTACAGATAAATCTTCTAGGATCATTTATATACAAATCTATATGTGGACATATGCTTTAATTTCTCTTAGGTAAATAACTAGGAATGCAAAAATCTTACTATGTGGTCTTTACAAGAGGTATAGCTTAAATACAAGGACACTGGAAGATAGACAGTACAAGGATAGAAAAACATGCCCAACAAACACCCTAGAAGGCTGGTGTAATATATAGATACAGAGTTTAAAGCAAGATATATTACTAGAAATGAAGAGGGACATATTATTATTACAAAGAGAACCAACCTATCCAGAAAATAAAACCGTATATGAATCTAATAACAAAGCTTCAGAATATATAAATCAAAAATGTATAAAGCTTCAAAATATATACAAATATATAAAGTAAAAGGAGCTATATAATCCAGTTATAGTGGGATACTTAAACACACCTTTCTCAAAATCTGATAAAACAAACAAGAAAAAAAGGTAAGGAATAGAAGTTTTAAGGAACATGATTATCAAATTTGACTTATTTGACATATATAGAGCATTACACTCAGCATTTTCAAGTACACATGGAACATTCACTGTATCCTGAGCATAATCCAAGAGCCAACAGTTTCCAAAGGATTGAAATCATTCAAAATATTTTCTTGTGACCACAGCGGGGTTAGGCTAGAAATCAATAACAAAAAGATTTATGAAATGTCAAATGACTGTACTATGTTTTCATTCATACTCTGCTATTAAGATGTAAATTAGTATAACCACCATTAAAAATTGTTTTGCAATATCTTCTTAAGCTAAACATAGCAATTCCAGTCCTAGGTATATATCCAACAGAAATGCGTATGTACATTTACCAAAAGACATACATAAAAATATTAATATGTAATTTATAATACCCCTCTAATCAAACAATCCAAATGTATCATCAGTAGAATAGATAATTTTGGTTATATTCATTCAGTTGAATACTATATAATAAGAAAAAGAGTGAGCTACTGCTAAATGCAAAACCTGGGTGAATCTCACAGACGTAATATCGAGTGAAAACAGCCAAGCACAAAGAGAACATGCTGTATGATTTCTTACATACAAAGTTCAAAAACAGGCAAAACTAATCTATGGTGGTGGAAGGCAGAAGAATAGCTACCTTTGTGAAGGACTAATGACCAGGAGTGGATGTGTAAAAAGCTTCTGGATGTTGGTAATGTTGGTCTAGGTAGTAGTGGGGGTATATACTTAGTGAAAATTCATTGATCTACAGTCTAAAGATTTGCTATCTTACCGTACGCTTCAGTAAAAATGTTTTAGCACTCATTAAATAAAATCATTGCTTATATTTGTTTATATTGCTGTTGACCCTATAAATTAGTACGTTTCTTATATTCTTTTTAGAAGGCTGTTGGACAGTATTTGGCAGGAGCTATATAAATATTTCAATTTTTTGTCCAAATAATTCAATTTCTGTAATTTTTTAATCTTATGAATACAATTCACAAGGAAAAAGCTACACATATAGATGTTTATTACTCTTATTTATAATAGAACATTAAGAGAACTTTATTCACTAGTGAGAGAATGGGTTAATATTCAATAACAAGAGAATGGTATTTTAACTTGAGCTGTTAAACATTAATTAAAACCTATGTAGATCACACAGCAATTTGGAAAAGTATTTATAATATGTCATGTGAGTATACTGTGTTTGCAGCTTTGTTAAAATACATATGGAAAGGCTGGGTGTGGTGGCTTACTCACACTTATAATCCTAGCACTTTGGGAGGCCAAGATGGGAGAATCACTTGTGACCAGGAGTTTGAGACCAGTTTGAGCAACATAGCGAGATCCCGTCTCTACAGAAAATACAAAATTAGCCGGGTGTGGTGGCACGTGCCTATACTCTCATGTACTGGGGAGTCTGAGGGAGGAGGATCTCTTGAACTCAGGAGTTTGAGGCTACCATGAGGTATGATGGGGCCACTACTGTACCACACTCTAGCCCAAGCAACAAAGAGAGACCCTGTCTCAAAAATAAAAATATATACATGGAAATTTAAAAAGAAAGGGAGCATGGAAAGAAAATCTTATTAAGATGGAAAAAGGCTAACACATTTTCTTTCAATATTTAAAAAGAAGGCTTTATTAAACAAAAATATAGAGAATTTGTCACTGGTTTTTTTTTTTGTTTTTTTTTTTTTGAGACAGAGTCTCGCTCTTTTACCCTGGCTGGAGTGCCGTGGCGTGAGCCTAGCTCACAGCAACCTCAAACTTCTGGGCTTAAGCAATCCTTCTGCCTCAGCCTCCCAAATCACTGGGACTACAGGCATGTGCCACCATGCCCGCCTAATTTTTTTCTATATATTTTTAGTTGTCCAGATAATTTCTTTCTATTTTTTAGTAGAGACGGGGTCTCGCTCTTGCTCAGGCTGGTCTTGAACTCCTGACCTTGAGCGCTCCTCCTGCCTCAGCCTCCCAGAGTGCTAGAATTACAGATGTGAGCCACCACGCCTGGCCCAGTCACTTGAAAAAACTAAAGTGCCAGAAATTGTACCAAATTTTTGCATAGTAGTGACAAAATTGAAGTTTAATTTGTGTTGTTCATTCTTGATATGAAGAGTTTTAAATTATATAACTTTTGAAGATTCTCACAATAAATTGCAACTTTCACTAAATATTTAAAAGTAATTACAGTAAGAGTATTTGAAATAATATAGGTCTGGTCTTTATATAGTTTATAAATTTTGGAGTTATAAAGTCATCCAAGGTTAAACATTTGCATATCTTTTCCCAGTGTGAAGCAGGTTATCAATGCAGCGATTAGCAGTTCATGCATTTGATTTGGTTTTAAAAGAAGAAATAGTTTTCATTGTTTGTTCCAAATCGTGTTTCACTGTAGTTTTAATAAGAGGCTTTAAAGTTAGAGAGTAAAGAAATCATCAATATGTTGACCAAGGACTGAAAGAAATGTGCAGAGCTCAACGGTGTTTGTTGGGGGTTGGGGAAGCATTGTGAAAGTGGAGTTAAGATAGGATCATTTTGAAGGGAGAGTCTATATTTTACTTTTTATGCCTTTTTTGTGTGTGTGATAGGATCTTGCTCTGTTGCCCAGGCTGGAGTGCAGTGGTGCGATCATAGTCCACTGTAACCTTGAACTCCTAGGCTTAAGTGGTCCTCCTGGGTAACTAGGACTACAGGTTTGTGCCACCACACTGGCTAATTTTTAAATTTTTTGTAGAGATGGGGTCTTGCTATGTTGCCCAGGCTGGTCTCTAACTCCTGGCCTCAAACGATTCTCCTGCCTGGGTTTCCCAAAGCACTGGAATTACAGATGTGAGCCACTGTACCCAGCCTACTTTTTATACCTTTGATGGTTTCACAAATAGTAATTTATATGTTGTATATTTTAAATGAATTATTTAATTCCTGTTAATGTTCTGTGAGCCAAGTTCCAATTTCAGTTCTGTGGTCAATTGAATTACTTTGGGATGAATAGTCTGCCATAAAATGCGAAAGAAAGTCTGTTTCACTTCCTGTCTCTTTGAAAAATAATTTATCTTTTCTGTTACAAAAGAATTTGTGGTAAGCGAGATGATTACCACTTTAACTTTTGCTGTGTGTATTTTTGGCGAGCTCTCCTTGGGGATTCACTTGTTGTTTCACAGAATTCTTTCATATGCATTGAAATCATTTTGTTTCTTAAAGCAGTTTTTACAGTCATATATTGTACCGAATTCTTCAGTCTTTTACTTTATATGTGCATGTTTTCATTAGAGTAAGAATGATGGAAATAAAGTGATTTCCTTCTGCATATATTATTCCCTAGAGATTTGTGTTCTCCAGAGGTTTTCTCTTTTGCTTTTTACTGTAAGTTGAGGCTATAAATTAAATAGCTCACTTTTTTAGCATTTTAAACATAAGTAGTCCAGTGTTACATTTACCAAAAATGTTTTGACTGAGTCTTCTCTTTTTCTCTCTCGTTTTTTTTTTTTAATTCAGGCTCTGCTTGTTCTTCATCAGTTAGATAGCATTGATTTGTGGAATCCTGATGCTCCTGTAGAAACATTTTGGGAGATTAGGTATATGTACTTTTATTTTTAAATTCAATTTTAAAATTTTATTTTTTTCTTTAAATATCAACTCTGCAGTACTTAGTTCATTATAAAATTTTACTTATACTTCCAAAAGTTTTATGATTTTACATTTTATTTGACTTGAAATTATTAGAATATTTCTTATTTTAACTACAGAACAATATTGCAGCAATTTAGAGAATAAATTTTTAAAAATAGTGGTATATTTTATCGTGCAACCGTAAGTACTGTCATTTAGTGTATTATCTTCTGTTTCAGATTTCTATGTAGTTATAACTGTGTTTTTCATAGATTTTCATAATTAAAAGCCTAAAGTGATAAAATTGTATAACAATCATTTTTTTAAAATTATGATCTTTTATAAATTTTCCATAATACCAGTGCTTTTGATGAATAATTAATAGTGGACATCTGCTTAGAAGGCAAAAATACATACAGAATTTTATAGTCTGTTTCCTAGGTTATATAAATTATTACCTTTTGATAGCATAAAGTCACCACATTGAGGAAAATATAGATGTATAAACCTCAAGTTTACCATTGTCTTATAGAAATGGGTTTGCTGACTCACTTGGCCACTGAGTTAAACTCTAGAGCAGTGCTCTCCAGTAGTAATATAACGTGATCCACATATATAATTTTAAATTTTCTAGTTATCACATTACAAAGCAAAAATAAATAAAATTAATTTTAATAATATATTTTATTTGACCCAGTATATACATATCTTAGAATATTATAATTTTAGCATGTAATTAATATAAAAGTTATTAATGAGATATTTTTATTTTTTTATAAAGTCTTCAATATTTGGTATGTGTTTTATACTTACAGCATATCTCAATTTGGACAAGCCATATTTAAAGTGCTCAATAGCCTCATGTGGCTGACTATTGGCTACCATGTTGGACAGTGCAGCTCTAGAGTAAGGATCAAGAAGCTTGTTCTCTAAAGGGCCAGATAGTAAATATTTTAGGCTTTGTGGGTCATACAGTTTCTGTCATATAACTATTCAGTTCTGCCTTCGGAGCATGAAAGTAGCCATAGACAATATGTGAATGAATGGATGTGGCCAGTACCATTAAAACTTTATTTATAATAACAAATGGTGGGCTGGATTTGGCCTGTGGGTGGTGGTTTTCAGAACCCATGCCCTAGAGCACTAGGTTTATCTATAGTCTCTGCTGTGTATGTGGTTTATCATTTGCTTTTATGTCCACTGCAAGGATGGGATTCATGGATGAAACATTGGGAGTTTGATGAAACATAGGGGGCTTATAAAAGTACTTGCTTTTTACATATAACCTGTAGACTTATTTCCTTTGATTATGGTGCTATTGACATTTTGATAACTATTAAAACAAACCCTGCGTGGGATATTAAGGTTCTCTAAGCTTATATCCATTGTGAGATAATGCCTTTCTTATGTACTGATTATATCTGTATTAGATTATTTACCGATGATGCTGGTAACAATGAACTTTATGTTACCGCAGCTCACAAATGCTTTTTTACATCTGCAAGAAATTAACTAGCCATCAAATGCTTAGTAGCACAGAAATTCTCAAGTGGTTGCGAGAAATTTTGATCTGCAGGAATAAATTTCTTCTTAAAAATAAGGTAAGCAAAATTACCTCTTTAAAGATGGAAGAATATTTGAAATGACAATGAGAGAGGTTAAGGAGGTGTTTATTAACCAAATTAGGTCCTACTTCACCTCTTTCCTCCTACAAGGTTCTCATAGGGACATACATGTGCAGAGGAGAAAGGCTGACAAATCAACATTTTAAAAATTATTCTGAGGCTTTGGTCTTACAGCCACAATATTGATGAATTGTAGGTAAGTTAAGGAGATCTCTATGGGGCAAGCCTAGAAGGAGTAGGGACTGCTATAACCAAAGTAGGTTGAAGAGCATATTCTCTCTTTACTCTCAAGTTCATACATAAGACTTGGCTCTTATGGCTAGGCTAGTCCAGAAAATGTTATCTATCAAGAAGCTAAAGAGAACAGGTTGAGAGTCCTCTATCTAGGTTTATTTATATTCCTCCCATAAAAATTTCACCTCTTGAAAATACAACAGACTTCTCTCTTAGGGTGGAGTGAAACTTTTTGATCCTGAACTATTGAAACATGGTGAGGTTGTGGGGGATAGAGAAGAGCCTTAAATATGTTTTAACATATAGTTTCTATTAATATAATCAATTTAAGAATTCTACTATTGCATAGTTTTAGGAGCACTTGATTTAATGAGTTTTTATTCAATCATAGAATCATAGCTATGAGAAATCTTAAATGTATGAAACTCATATGCTTTTCAGTGCCATGCAGCTTGTTAAATTGTCTCTGTTTAGAAATGGACTAATGGTGAGATGGATTTATTCACATCTGACTTATCTTAGTGTGCTAATATAGTGGAATTTGGCATTATTCCACAGATAGGGAAAGAGATTAGACTTCAGAGTTTCATGCCCTCATCTATGGTATACTCTCCAGAGTATAAACATTGGTCATCCAGTAATGAAGGTATAGTGCTATGATCAGCAAAGTCACTCTTGTGACATACTTGGTGTATATACTAATGTTAATTAGTGGTCCAGAAGAGCTTAATCTCAAAAGAGTCAACTTCTAATTATCCTGACATGGCACAGGATAAAATATTGTGGGAGGAAATCTTTGTTGTTGAGATTGCATTACAGTTTTGATACATTAGATTTATGTTGTTGTTTTCCTTGTGTCCATATTAGCCTTAATTTATATTTCTAGAATCTGCTGTTTCTGATTTGGAGAGTGGAAAACTAAGAGGAGTTTCAAAGACATTGAGCAAATATTATTCATCCTAATGGGTTTCTAATGAACATTCCTCAAGGTGGGATGTAGGGATTAAGAGGAGAGGTTTCCCAAGTTTCAAATAGAAAGACAACTCAACATTGTTTATTCCTCTTGGTTGTCAGTGCTTCAGTAGAGCTTATTTTTTTCTTTTTTCTAGCAGGCAGACAGAAGTTCCTGTCACTTTCTCTTCCCTTATGGAGTAGGATGTGATGTTCCTTCTACTGGAAATACCAGTCAAATGTCCATGGATCATGAAGAGTTACTACGTACCTGTACTCCTGGAGCCTCTGTCCGAAAGGGAAAAGGAAACTCCTCCATGGTAAGAAGCTGCTTTTGTAATTTTTCTATATCATCATCTGTGCTCTATTTTTTTCCAAATGAACTTTGGTAAATTTCAAGTAGGTAAGATAGTAATAGTTAAAAACTGCTTAGATAGAACTTCTAGTTCTGTCACTGCTGTTTGTGGAAGCTTGGGCAAGTTCTTAACATCCCTGTGCCCAAGAGTCTGAACTTTAAAATGGGGATAATAATAATTCCTGGCTGGGCGTGGTGGCTCATGCCTATAATCCTAGCACTCTGGGAGGCTGAGGCAGGAGGATTGCTCGAGCTCAGGAGTTCGAGACCAGCCTGAGCAAGAGTGAGACTCCATCTCTACCAAAAAGAAAAAGAAAAAAAAATGCATAAATAAATAAAAATTAGGGATAAAAAAAAGTTTTGACCTGGAAAAGAAACTATTCTGTAATGATTTGTTATTTTCACTTGTATTATGATTTATTTATATTTAAAAGGAATTATATACACAAAAATCACAGAAACACTTATCTACAACATCAAGCAAAATACATGGTTTTTATCCCAGTAAATTTGTACCTTTGCTAGTTGGTACAACTTCTAAACTTCTTGGGTATGAATGGTTTTTCTTATGGGGTGGATGTTTATAATAATTAGTTATCAATTATAGCTTATAAGTGTCAAGTACTGTTTACACATCATTTCATTTAATCCTCACAACTCTGGAGCAGGAATTATTATCATCCCATTATTTTCTTATTTTAATAGATTTGGGGGTTGAATTCTGTTACATGTACATTATTGTGCAGTGGTGGAGTCTGGGCTTTTGGTGTACTGGTCACCTGAGTAGTGTCCATTGTACTCCATAGGTAATTTTTTATCCCTCCTTCCCTCCCTCACTCCCTCACTGTCCCCCCCTCACCCCTTTTGAGTTTCCAGTGTCCATTATATCACTCTGTGTGCCTTTGTGTAGCCATAGTTTAGCTCCCACTTTGAAATGAGAACCTGTGGCATTTATTTTTCTGTTCCTGGGTTACTTCAGTTAGGATAATAGCCTCCAGTTCCATCCAAGTTGCTGCAAAAGCCATTATATTATTTCATACTTTCTTAATGCTGAGTAGTACTCCATGGTGTATATATACCACATTTTCTTAATCTACTCATCAGTTGATAGGCACTTAGGTTGATTACATATCTTTGCAATTGTGAATTGTGCTGTGATAACATACAGATACAAGTATCTTTTGGATATAGTGATTTCTTTTCCTCTGGATAGATACCCAGTAGTGGCATTGCAAGGTCAAATGGTAGGTCTACTTTTAGTTCTTTAAGAAATCTCCATACTGATCTCCATAGAAGTTGTACTAATTTACTTTCCCACCAACAGTATGTAAGTGTTCCCTTTTCACTGCATCTACACCATCATCTATTATTTTTTCACTTTCTAATAGCCATTCTGATTGGAGTAAAATGGTATGTCATTATAGTTTTAATTTGCATTTCTCTGATGATTAGTGATGTTGAAAATTTATGTTTGTTGCCATTTATGTATCTTGTCTTGAAAAATACCTGTTTGCCTACTGTTCAAGGGGATTGTTTGTTTTTTTCTTGCTGAATTGTTTGCGTTCCTTGTAGAGTCTGGATATTAGTCCTTTGTTGGACACACAATTTGCAAATATTTTCTCCCATTCTGTATGTTGTCTATTTAACTCTTTTGATTCTTCGCTGTGCACAGGCTTTTTAGTTTAATTAAGTCCCATTTGTCTATTTTTATTTTCTTTGCATTTGCTTTTGGGGTCTTAGTCATAAATTCTTTGCCTAGGCCAATG
The DNA here is from genome assembly GCF_020740605.2 of Lemur catta. NCBI lineage: Eukaryota > Metazoa > Chordata > Mammalia > Primates > Lemuridae > Lemur > Lemur catta. The sequence continues at coordinate 20,426,070 of NC_059142.1, forward strand.
TCCAGAAGAGTTTTCCCTAGGTTTTCTTCTAGTATTTTTATAGTGTCAGATCTTACATTTGAGTCTTTATCTTGAGTTAATTTTTACATACGGTGAGAGATAGGGATCCAGTTTCATTCTTCTACATATGGCTATGCAATTTTCCCAGTACCATTTATTGAAAAGGGTGTCCCCAGTGTATGTTCTTGTTGACTTTGTCAAAGATCAGTTGGTTGTATGTGGCTCTATTTCTGGGTTCTCTATTCTGTTCCATTCATCTATGTGTCTATTTTTATACCATTACCATGCTGTTTTGGTTATTGTAGCCTTGTGTATAATTTGAAGTCAGACAGTGTGATGCCTCCATCTTTGTTCCTTTTGCTTAGAGTTGCTTTGGCTGTTCAGGCTCTTTTTTGGTTCCATATGAATTTCAGAATTGTTTTTTATAATTCTGTGAAAAATGACATTGATGTTTTGATAAGGGTTGCATTGAATCTGTAGATTGCTTTGGGCAGTGTGGTCATTTTAACAATATTGATTGTTCAAATCCATGAGTATGGGATATTTTCCCATTTGTGTCATCTACAATGTCTTTCATCAGTAATTTGTAGTTCTCCTTATAGAGAGCTTTCACCTCCTCGGTTAGATTTAGTTCTAGGTTTTTTGTTTGTTTGCAGCTATTATAAATGGGACTGAGTTCTTGATTTGGTTTTCAGCATGGTTGTTATTGGTGTATAGAAATGATATTTATTTTTGTACATTGATTTTATAACCTGAGATTTTGCTGAACTCATTTATCAAATTTAGGAATCTTTTGGAGAAATCCTAGGTATAAGATGATACCATCATCAGGCAGAGATAATTTGACTCCCTCTTTTCCAATTTGGATGCCTTTTATTTCTTTCTCTTATCTGATTGCTCTAAGACTTCCAGTACTATGTTGAATAGAAATGGTGAAAGTGGGCATCCTTGTCTTGTTCTAGTTCTCAGGGAATGCTTTCAACTTTTCCCCATTCAGTATGATGTTGGCTGTGGGCTTGTCATAAATGGCTTTTATTATTTATTTGGAGTATGCTGAGTTTCTTGTGGGTTTTCATCATGAAGGGATGCTGGCTTTTACTGAATGCTTTTTATCATCTATTGAAATGATCATACGGTTTTTGTTTTTAATTCTGTTTTTGTGGTGAATCCCATTTATTGACTTGAGTGTGTTGAACCATCCTTGTATCCCTGGGATAAAACCCACATGAGTGTGGTGAATTATGCTTTTGATGTGCTGTTGGATTTGGTTTGCTAGTATTTTGTTGAGGATTTTTGCATCTGTGTTCATCAGTGATACTGATCTATAGTTTTCTTTTTTGTTGTGTCCTTTCCTGGCTTTGTTATCAGGGAAAGAGATTAAATACTGGCTTCATAGAATGAGTTAGGGAAGATTCCCTCCTTCTCAATATTATGGAACAGTTTCAGTAGGTTAGGTGCCAGTTCTTCTTTGTTGGTCTGACAGAATTCATCTGTGAATCTGTCTGGTCCTGGGCATTTTTTTTTCTTGGGAGATTTTTTATTACTATTTCAATCTTACTACTCATTATTAGTCTGTTTAGGATTTCTGTTTCTTCCTGATTTAAGCTTGGGAGGTTGTGTGTTTCTAAGAATTTATCTATTTCCTCTAGATTTTCTAGTTTGTGTGCATAGAGGTTTTCACAGTAGTCATGGATGATATTTTGTATTTCTGTGGTATCAGTTGTAATGTCTCCTTTTTCATTTCTCATTGAGCTTATTTGAATCCTTTCTTTTTTGTTTCTGCTTAATCTAGCTAGTGGTCGATCGATTTTTATCTTTTCAAAGAACCAACTTTTGTTTTGTTGATCCTTTGTATTATTTTTTTGGTCTCTATTTCATTTAGTTCTGCTCTGATCTTTGTTATTTCTTTTTTTTCTGCTAACTGGGTTTGGTTTGTTCTTATTTTTCTAGTTCCTTGAGGTGTGTACATTGTTAATTTGTGATCTTCCTACTTTGTTGATGTAGGTACTTAATTCTATTAAATTTCCTTCTTAGCACTGCTTTTACTGTATCCCACAGGTTTTGGTATGTTCTGTTTTTATTTTCATTTGTTTCAAAAATTTTCAAATTTCTCTTTATTTCTTCCTTGACAATTATTCAGGAGCATGTTATTTAATTTTCATTTATTTGTATAGTTTCTGAAGTTGTGTTGATTTCTAGCTTTATTCCACTTGTGGTCTGAGAAGACACTTGATATGATTTCAATTTTAAAAATTTGTTAAGATTTGTTTTGTGGCCTAAAATGTAGTCTCTCTTGGAGAATGTTCCATGTGCTGCTGGAAAGAATGTATATTCTGTAGTTGTTTGGTGGGAATGTTCTGTAAATATCTGTGAAGTCCATTTGGCCTAAAGTCCAATGTGAGCCCAGTGTCTCTTTGTTGATTTTCTGTCTTGATGATCTCTCCAGTGCTGTGAGCAGGATGTCGAAGTCCCCCACTTTTGTGTTGCTGTCTGTCTCTTTCTTTATATCTAGTAATATCTGTTTCATGAATCTAGGTGCTCCAATATTGGGTGCATATATATTTAGGATCATTATATCCTCTTGGTGGATTGATCCCTCTGTCATTATGAAATGACCTTCTTTTTCTTTTTTTTTATGGTTTCTGATTTAAAGTCTATTTTATGTGATGTAAGCATAGCTACTCCTGCTTGCTTTTGGTTTCCATTTGCATGGAATATCTTTTTCCACTCCTTTACTTTCAGTCTATATGTGTCTTTACAGGTAAAGAGAGTTTTTTGTAAGCAGCCTATAGTTAGAGCATTTTTTTTTTAATCCATTCTGCCAATTTGTATCTTTTAAGTGGAACATTTAATCTATTTACATTCAAGGTTAACATTGATATGTGAGGCTTTGTTGTTGTCATATTGCTAGTTGATTTCTAGTTGTTTTTGGATGTTTTTCCTCTATCTTTTGTCTTTGTAGTTTGCTGAACTTCTGTCATGTTGCCATTTAATTCCTTTCTCTTCCTCCTTTGTGTGGTTGTTTTAGAAGACCTATGAGTTTTATGTTTTTATATTTTTTCATGATGGTGCATATTATCCTTTTGTTTCCATGTTTAAGACTCCTTTGAGTATTTCCTGTAGGTCTGCTCTAGTGGTGACAGATTCTCTCAGTGATTCCTTGTCTTAGAAAGACATTATTTCTCCCTCATTTATGACATTTAGTTTGGCAGGATATAAAATTCTTGGCTGACGGTTTCTTTCTTTCAGCACTTTAAAAATGCCATCCCTTTCTCTTCTGGCCTGTAAGGTTTCTGCTGAGAGGTCCACTATTAGTCTGATGGGGTTTCCTTTATAGGTGACTAGATGCTTTTCTCTTGCTAATTTTAAAATTTTCTTCCACTTCAGCTTTAGTCATTCTAATTGTGATATGCTGTGGTGAAGTCCTTTCTGCAGTGTATTTACTTGCAGATTGTTGGACCTCTTGTATCTGAACGTCTAACTCTCTCTTAGTAGTCCTGGGAAGGTTTCATCAGTTATTTCCTTAAGTAGGTTTTCTAAACTTTTTGATCTTTCTTTCCCCTCCAGAATCCCAATAATTCATAAGTTTGGTCATTTTTCATGATCTCCATTTCTCCTTGGTAAATTTCTCATTCATATCCTGAATTGATTTTCTGAATTCTTTGTATTGGTTATCAGATTTCTCTTCCATCTCATTGAACTTCTTGAGGATCAATATTTGGAATTGTTTATCTGCCATTATGAGGATTCTTTTTGATTGGGATCCATTGCTGGACAACTGTTGTGGTCCTTGGGTGGTGTCCTATTTCCTTGCTTTTTCATGTTTCCTGTGTCCTTCTGTTGATATCTGCACATGTAATGTAGCAGTCACTTGTTCTGATTTTTTGAAATTACTTTTGAAGGGCAGAATTTTTTTCCTGAAGGTGTATATATGTTGTTGGTTGAGTAGGACATTTTGGCTTTAATTTTAGCTGTCTGCAGTAATGTATTCTTTGTATGATTTCTTAGGCAGTACACAGGGTTATGGTATCTGTGATTTCCTTGGTTGGTTAGGGAACAGTTATTAGTTGAGACTGTGGTGAAGTTTTGCTGGGACTTGAATGGCAGTCAAGCTAGTCTTTGGGCCCCAGCTATGGAAACAGTGGGCTGACTATGCTTGATTTTAGGCCTCAGAGCAGCTTACACTGGCAGTGATGTTAGTTTGTCTTGGGGGGGAGGGGGGCCAATTCTTCGGCTTATAGGTGACTTACTCAGAAGCTCATAGTTGGAGCAGATGACTGGGTATGTGGGCAGTTTCTCAGGCTCCTGAGCAGCCGGTGTGATGTGGGAAGTGGCAGGAGTGGTGGTCTGTGTTGGTATTACTAGTAGGCTAGTCCCCAGTCTCACAGCTACCTGTTATAGGGCAGTGGGTAATGTCTTAAGTGTGCTTAGGAGAGCTTGGTCTCTCCTGTCCGTTCCCGGCCAAGTGACTACTGCAGTCCTGTCACCTTGGACTTGGCTCAAGGGTGGGGCACCGCCCAGTGTTACACTCTCAAAACGGCGCTGGGTATGGGCCTGCAATCAAAGAGGGCAGGGCTCCTTTCAGACAAGCAGCATGAACAAGAGACTGCGGGGAATGCTGTCCAGTCATGTCTCCATCTCACAGGAGCCTGTAGCAGGGAGGTGGGAATTGTTCTAGGAGTAGGTAGGAGAGTGTGGGCTCCCCTTTCTCTCCTCACCTGGACAGTGCTGCAACCACATCAGCCCAAACTCAGCCCAAGGATGGGTCACTGCCTCACTTCAAACTCCCAAAATGGCGCCATGGGCTGATGACCGAAAAGGGCAGAGCCCTTCTCAGGCAGGCTGCTCTGGCAGGAAACTGGGGAGTGCAGTTTGCCTGAGACTCGGTCTCACAGCAGCCAGATGCAGGATGGTGGGCACCATCCCATATGCATGCTGGAAAGCCTGGTTTCCCTACTTCTCCCGAGGCAGATGGGCTGCAGCCACCTCAAGCCCAAACTTGGCCTAGGACTAGGACACAGCCCAGTGTCAGCCTCTCAAAATGACACCTTGGACCTGAGACCAGAAAGGCTGGGTCCCACCCAGGCAGGCCACATGGGCGAGAAACTGTGGAAAATTCTATTCTTGTCTCAGTATCAACAGTAGCCCACAGCAAGCCTATAGGGACCTTCCCATGGGTAGATGGGAGCACCTGGGCACGTCTATCCCTCCTCGGGGTTGCACAGTGGCTGCAGACGTGCCCACAGTTCCAACTAAGCAGTATGGTTTTTACTGTTGTCTGCTTTACCTGCAGAGTTTGTATTTGTTTTGTAAATGAGTTTCTCCATTTCGTGTTTGGGTAATACGTAATTTAGAATTGAATATACCTTCTACAGCACTGTTTAATTCTTCTCTATGCCCTTATTTCAGTCAGTGCCTCAGTGTACTTATTTTATTTCTTCCGTATAGTACGTAGATAGAATTTCCTGTTACTTCTTCCTTTGTCATTTATAATTGACTAGGAAGTACATTATATTTTTCCTGTAGTAGATTTATGTTGTGGTGCTTTACTAGTATCTATGTTAGACTTCATTTACGTTATCTGGAATAGGATAATACCTATTTGCATTGAAATTGGGCAGATAGTAGCCTTATGTTGGTGCAAATAATCTCATTTCTCATTTAGACAAGAAATTGGGAGGGGAATTGAAAAATCCCTACCATGGTTAGAGGGGAAAGCTCTTTAATATATGCTGATATATATGGTATAGTTTATTGGGTTGTTGGGTTTTATAAATAAAATTACCTAAGTTGCAAATTTATGCCTCCCACCCCTGGCTACCAGGATAGTGCAGCAGGATGCAGCGGAACCCCACCAATATGCCGACAAGCCCAGACCAAACTAGAAGTGGCACTGTACATGTTTCTGTGGAGCCCTGACACTGAAGCTGTTTTGGTTGCCATGTCCTGTTTCCGCCACCTCTGTGAGGAAGCAGATATCCGGTGTGGGGTGGATGAAGTGTCCGTGCACAACTTCTTGCCCAACTATAACACATTCATGGAGTTTGCCTCTGTCAGCAATATGATGTCAACAGGTAAGGTAAATGTGGATAATGGCTTTTTTTACTCAGGATGCCTTAAATTACATGAATCTGATTGTGTCAGGAATGTACTCAAGGTTTCTGCTTTGTAAGTTAACTGGGCTAATTCAAATAGCTTACTTGAAATCCTTTTCTAAACTTAGAAGGGTGAAAATAAATAGCATTTAAAATAAATTCTCTCTCACTGACTTTTTAATATGTTCTACATTTTTAAATAACTGGCGGTATAGATTACTATCAGTTTAGATTGTATAATTTACTCTGCCTGAATCGTATGTAGTAAAATTTTAAGCACATCGGCGTATGTTTTGAGTAAATTATAGGTAAGGATAACTATTTTATGCTGCAGACATAGTGGGATCCAAAATAAATACCTTTCCTGTAGGGTTGCTGAGAGGAAATTTTTGGAGCATTTCTTCTATTCTTCCTACTCTGCCTTTTGGGTGGGGCTTGTCACATTCTTCCTTGGCAAGCAGGGCTGTCAGTGCAGTAACTTGATTTGCTGTTGTCTTTGCTTAGGGAGAGCAGCACTTCAGAAAAGAGTAATGGCACTGCTAAGGCGCATTGAGCATCCCACTGCAGGAAACACTGAGGTATGCCCTTAGCAACAGAAACCTCTTAGAAGCCTCATGTTACATGCGTGTGATCTGGAATAGCTTTTGAAGCAAATCTAAGATATGTGCATACTACACATAACATATTTGTGCTATGCACCAGGTTTGAAACTTAGCTGTAACAAATTGATTTTTAGGCCTAGACTTAAAGTTGCTTTCAAGTGATAATTGCCTTCATTTTAGGCTTGGGAAGATACACATACAAAATGGGAACAAGCTACAAAACTAATCCTTAATTATCCAAAAGCCAAAATGGAAGATGGCCAGGTGAGTTTGTAAAGTGGATTTTGTCTATTATTTCATCTGCTAATCATATATACTTCAGTAATCTTTTGTGAGTCATTCCTTGTATAAACATACAGTTGTATTAAGACTAATACTTAATTTTGGTTCATCTAGACCTGCACTATCTAATATGGTAGCCACTAGCTAACTGTGACTAATTTAAATTAAATTTTAACTTACATTAAAATTAAATATGATTAAAATTTAATTCCTTGGTCATAAAGTAGCCACATTTCAAGTATCCAATAGCCATATGTGGCAATTAGTTACTATATTAGACAGTAGAGATATAAAATGTTTGTGTTATTATAAAAATATTGGGCAGTACTCCTAGAGACCATTCATAGTAGAGATGATTCCTTTACCCTCTTCCTTGCTCTTTCTCCCTTCATCAGGGTATTTCACAGAATTTTCAAAAAAGAGACAACAGAGGTAGAGAAAAATAAAATAAAATTGAAACAATCATTTTGCTATTTAGGTATTCTAATTGAGGGATCTGGTGGTCAGAGGATTGAACCCATAGGTTAAATGAAATTTTAAAAGTTGGATATTTTACCCATCTACTATTACTGTCAACTGTATTATCACCTAGTACTTCAGAAATTAACATTTAATTAGTATTTTAGTGTATTTAATTTGTAATGCCCATATTGCTCTCATTAGGTGTTTTTAAAAAACTTTGATTATTCTCCTATTGCTTTTTTCCTGTCATGCTTAATTAGAATAAGAAAAAAGTTTTTTTTTTTTTTTTTTTTTTTTTTGTGAAGCAAAACTGTGTACCTAATATCATTATTTGGAGAGGACATGTAGCTTTAGAATGAAAGCTTTTAACTGTTTGATACATAATTCACATAGCATACACTTCACCTATATAAAATGTCCAATTCAGTGACTGTTTTTAGTATATTCACAGAGTTGTACTACCATCACAAAAATCAACTTTAGAACATTTCATCATCTCAAAAAAAACCCTTTAGCAATCTCTGCCCCCTTAACCTTCTGTTTTTGTACCTCTCTGCCCCCCACCCCTCCAGCCCTTGGCAACCATTAATCTGTTTTCTGTCTCTGTAGATTTGCCAAAGTAGGCAAATCTATTTTCTTTCTTTCTTTCTTTTTTTTTTTTTTTTTTTGAGACAGTGTGTCACTTTGTTGCCTGGGCTAGAGTGAGTGCCGTGGCGTCAGCCTAGCTCACAGCAACCTCAAACTCCTGGGCTTAAGCGATCCTACTGCCTCAGCCTCCCGAGTAGCTGGGACTACAGGCATGCGCCACCATGCCCGGCTAATTTTTTCTATATATATTTTTAGTTGTCCAGATAATTTTTATTTCTATTTTTAATAGAGACGGGGTCTCGCTCAGGCTGGTCTCGAACTCCTGAGCTCGAGCGATCCACCCGCCTTGGCCTCCCAGAGTGCTAGGATTACAGGCGTGAGCCACCGCGCCCGGCCTATTTTCTGTAAATGAATCTGTGGGCTTTTGTAACTGTTTTCTTTCACTTAACATGTTTTCAAGGTTTATCCCATGTGAATCAAAGCTTTTTAAAATAAATTTGTTTTTCTAGTTTGATTATGTTAGTCTAACTGTAACAAAAATATATCAGTGCCTCTTTAAAAATATGTAGAGTAATTTCAGGTTTTGATTTTTTAAATGTAAAACATATGTTTGTCATGGAAGAAATGCTTCATAAAGAGTAATTTGTCAAGTCTCAACTAATTTAGGTTGAATTCATGCTTTGCACAAAAATTTTGTGTTTAGGCTGCTGAAAGCCTTCACAAGACCATTGTTAAGAGGCGAATGTCCCATGTGAGTGGAGGAGGATCCATAGATTTGTCTGACACAGATTCCCTACAGGAATGGATCAACATGACTGGCTTCCTTTGTGCCCTTGGGGGAGTGTGCCTGCAGCAGAGAAGCAATTCTGGCCTGGCAACCTATAGCCCACCCATGGGCCCAGTCAGTGAACGTAAGGGTTCTATGATTTCAGTGATGTCCTCAGAGGGAAATGCAGATACACCTGTCAGCAAATTTATGGATCGGCTGTTGTCCTTAATGGTGTGTAACCATGAGAAAGTGGGACTTCAAATACGGACCAACATTAAGGATCTGGTGGGTCTAGAATTGAGTCCTGCTCTTTATCCAATGCTGTTTAACAAGTTGAAGAATACCATCAGCAAGTTTTTTGACTCCCAAGGACAGGTAAAGTGTTCTCTTTTATTTTTCACCCTTTCCTATGAATAGAGTAACTTGTTTGAAATAATGAATTACCTAATTATTTAAATTAGGTACTGTCATGAATACTCACTCACTATTTTAAAAAATTGTCAAAAATTGCAGAAAGACAAGTCATCTAATGTAGATCCCTACGTCTAATGTAGGGATCAGTTTGCTTCTTAGGAACTCTGTTCTTATGAATGTGCCTGGGATTATGAATATCTTGGGTATGGGTATGAGTGTCTGTGTATATCTGTGTGCTTATTTGGATATATGCCTATGGGTGCATTTATGTGTATATTTACACCAGTCAGTTTCATCTCTCTATGGTCTGCCTTCTGTGCATTGATGGCAGATTACTAATGTATTTTGTTCTTTGTATAGGTTTTATTGACTGACACCAATACTCAATTTGTAGAGCAAACCATAGCTATAATGAAGAACTTACTAGATAATCATACTGAAGGCAGCTCTGAACATCTGGGGCAAGCTAGCATTGAAACAATGATGTTAAATCTGGTCAGGTAAGCATTCTACTGAAATGCAGCAGAGACATTTTAAGGGGTAGGAGAAACCTCTTACACATTGATATTCATAGTAATTGATGAAATAGTTTGTCATCCTTTTCTTTACTACACCCAAAATAAGGTGTGTCAATAAGCTAACCAGAAGTTGTACGTTTTCTCTTATAAAAAATAAAAAATCTTACTGTTTTTAAAGTTACATTTAATCTTTTTCTTAGTGATTAAAGCATTTAGAATACCTTCTTTTTTGTCTATATCTGATGATTTTTTTTTGATGTTTCTATGTCTAAATAGATACGTTCGTGTGCTTGGGAATATGGTCCATGCAATTCAAATAAAAACCAAACTATGTCAGTTGGTTGAAGTAATGATGGCAAGGAGAGATGACCTCTCATTTTGTCAAGAGATGAAATTTAGGTGAGTTCTCAAAAGAGCAAAATAGGGTTTTGTAAATCTTAGTATGTTAAATGAAGTACAGAAAAATAGTAGGACCTGATTATCCAGAGGAAAAGAGGAAGTGGAAGAGGAACATTTTATATGTTTGTTTTTCTCTGAATGTCTTTTTAAATTTACAAAAGCTTTGTGCCCATTGCAATGCTCCTTTTTCTAAAATTGTGCTATACTTGAGCTAAGAACTTAATTGTTTCCAAACTTACCAGAGCTGAGGGGCAATGCAGAGGATCAGTATCCAAGTTGCTTGTGTTTTTGCTCATCTGACTTTTACATCTGTGATAGTAATATCTCTTTTATAAAATTGCCATGTCACTTGGATTATTTGGCAAGTTATTTGGATTAGTACAAAAATCTTATATGATTATAAGTGTGTGTGTTTATGCGTGGCAATTAAAAAAATTAAAAAAATTGTTTGCTATTTCCCTTTTCTCCACCATTGTGTAGAAATAAGATGGTAGAATACTTGACAGACTGGGTCATGGGAACATCAAACCAAGCAGCAGATGATGATGTAAAATGTCTTACAAGGTAAAAAAGAGAATGACTTTTAAGTATTAGCAGGTTTTACTCTAAGCATTACAACTACTTCATTATAGCTATTATACGTGTATTTTATATGTATTTGAATTTTTTAGATGTCAAGCCCTTGTGTTTGACATAAAGATATTAATCTTTATTATTACTTTTTTTTAACTGATAGACTTTCAGTGAAAACAAATGAAAGTGTTATGTTTGGAAAGTTAATGTTGTCAATTTAGGAAGAACAGTCTACAGTTATTGGGAAATAAGATATATAAAGCCTCAGAATGTATTTATTTGGTGATTTGATAACTTATTTGAGGATAACTTATTTGAGGAACTTAATTGTGTTGAATCTTTCTAAGAAGTAGTTGCTTAAGTTTGCCTTAGTGATAAATACTTATTGAAACTTATCAGAAAGTGATTAGACAATGTGAACCATATAATAACAATTCTTTGGCTAGGCCTGGTTTTATAATACATTTGTCCCCCAGTGTCTGTGGGGGATTGGTTCCAGGATCTCCCAACCCCCTGTTCCTGTGGACACCAAAATCCACAGCTGCTCAAGTTCCTTATATAAAATTGTGTAGTATTTGCATATAACCTACGTACACTCTCTCATATACCTTAAATTATCTTTAGGTCACTTATAATACCTAATACAATGTAAATGCTGTATAGATGGTTGTTATAGCATATTGTTTAGGGAATAATGTTAAGGAAATAAAGTCTATACAAGTTCAGTACAGGCACATCCATCCGTTTTTTTTTCCAAATATTTTCAATCTGTGGTTGATTGGATCCACAGATACAGAACTCATAGATATGGAGGGCTGACTGGACATACTTTTGATTTAAGGTAGTCATTTAGCCAAGATTACTTTGTAGAAGGTTGTTATTGCCTTCTCCTCAATTTGAAATGTTTTATATTCTGGGGTCTGCATATGAACTCAAATTATTTAGGGTGTGCTAATAATTTGTTTAATGAAACAGGTAGTTTCTAAAGTTTATGTCTGTTAGTAAGAGGTTTATTTGAGGGAAAAGTGGAATGGAAGAACCTGAAGGACTTATAGTCTCTAAATTTTTCTCTTCAGAGATTTGGACCAGGCAAGCATGGAAGCAGTAGTTTCTCTCCTAGCTGGTCTCCCACTGCAGCCTGAGGAAGGAGATGGTGTGGAATTGATGGAAGCCAAATCACAGTTATTTCTTAAGTAAATTTCAGCCACCCAAAACACAAAGCAAAAAGCAAATAAAGCCCCCCACACAAAACAAATCGTAACCAAAGTGGCAAATGATTATAGTGGATCTAATTGCTTTGGTATTAGGGCCATTAGCTGCTGTCGCATAAAATATACCACACTTGCGAAGAAGTATTTCCTATGACAGGACTGAGATAAGAAAACAACAGTGTTTTGTGGTATTTATAGAAAATTATGTGGTTGGTGAGTTTTTACTTATAATACAATCGAGATTGCTTCATTGTCATTTAAAATGACATTGTCTAAACTATTAGGACTACTAATTTTATATGCTGAACGTTAAAAGTGACACATTACCAAGAAACATTGCATCTATTTGGTGCTTATGTTATGAAATGAGTACTGGGCTTTGTCAAGACAAAATCACATCCAACATAGCACACTTCATAATGAGCCACCATGGCTGATTATCACAAGAGAGGAGAGAAACAGATGCCCAGGGCCACTTATACAGTGCACATATGATTACTTCAGAATGTCTGCTTAGCTTTCTCGTTGATGTGGCCTTCACTGTGTAAGGGTTAGTCTTTTTATTTCTCAGATACTTCACGTTGTTTATGAACCTTTTGAATGACTGTAGTGAAGTTGAAGATGAAAATGCACAAACAGGTGGCAGGAAACGTGGCATGTCCCGGAGGCTGGCATCACTGAGGCACTGTACAGTACTTGCAATGTCAAACTTACTCAATGCTAATGTGGACAGTGGCCTCATGCACTCCATAGGTAAGATCAAGTGAAAGCTTCATAGAGAAATGTAAAACCTAGAGAATTGACATGTAAGACAAGTAAAAATTACTTCAGCAAGGTCCTGTTAGTAAATTTGCATCTGTTTGTCCAGGTTTAGGTTATCACAAGGATCTCCAGACAAGAGCTACATTTATGGAAGTTCTGACAAAAATCCTTCAACAAGGCACAGAATTTGACACACTTGCAGAAACAGTATTGGCAGATCGTTTTGAGAGACTGGTGGAATTGGTCACAATGATGGGTGATCAGGGAGAGCTCCCTATAGCTATGGCTCTGGCCAACGTGGTCCCTTGTTCTCAGTGGGTAAGTGCATTGAGTTAGTGGGCAAGAAGAGTGCCTGGCACATAGCAAATGCTTCAAAATATATTTGTTCAATGTTTATTGAATGAATTGATACAGTTTTAGAGCTAAAACAAACTTTAGATACTTAGTTAAGTGATTTTCAGCTGTACAGAGTGGTTGACACATTTAGCCCTTGCTAGTGTTCTATCTCATTACACCCACTGAAAAATTCCATTTAAAAACTGATTTAAAGAAAATTAAAAACCACTGATACGGTCTGGTGTCTTCATATATTAGGTAAGGTAATTAAATTAAACGTAATATTAGTTAGTGGTTAAGAAAAGCCAGAATTGAAATCCACGATTTATTTCTGTTTACTACTTCCAGTTTGCTATTCTTTTTCTATAATGTCTTATACAATTTTGTTTTAATTTAAGCAGTGTAACTGCGTTTGAAATTATGGTATTTTCTTGCTTTAAACATGAATATGTAATATGGCTATTTGACCTCTCCCTTAATTTAGGGAAACTTTATCCTAAAATCACATGATTCTTAATAAGAGAGACTTTGAGAAGGGTTGTTGACCTTTTCCTTGTTAAAAAGCCATTTGGTTTATGGCGTACCAAAAATGGTTTCAGTTATAATAAATTATAACTAAGGTAATTTGTCATTGTTTATAGATTTGTTCCTGCTTAAAAGCTATAGAATCATTTTTTCTTTTTTTTGAAACAAGATTCTCACTCGTTGTCCTGAGTAGAGTGCTGTGGCATCAGCCTAGCTTACACCAACCTCATACTCCTGGACTCAAGGGATCCTCCTGCCTCAGCCTCCCGAGTAGCTGGGAATACAGGCATGCATCATGATGCCCAGCTAATTTTTCTATTTTTGGTAGAGAACAGTCTCACTCTTGGCTCAGGCTGGTCTGGAACTCCTGAGCTGAAGCGATCCTCTCGTCTCAGCTTCCCAGAGTGTTAGGATTATAGGCGTGAGCCACTGTGCCTGGCCAGAATCATATTTCTCATACCCACACTTAAAGTAAAATTCAAAGTCCTTATTCTGGCCTACAAGGCTCTGCCCAATCTGGGCTCTGTCTCATCTCTGACATCATCTTACGCCATTTTCCTTCTTGCTCAGTAAACTTAAGCCACATTGGCTACCTTTCCATTCCTCATACACGTTAGACTTGTTTCTGCCTTAGAGCACCTTTGCTGCTACTGTCATCTGAAATGCTTCTCCTCTGATTATTTCATTTTATTTTGGTAAGAACACTTAGTACAAGATCTTATCCTCTTAACAGATTTTTTTTTTTCTTTTGAGATAGGGTCTCACTCTGTTGCCTGAGCTAGAGTGCAGTAGCATCATCATAGCTTACAGCAACCTCACACTCTTGGCCTCAGGAGATCCTCCCACCTCAGCCTCCCAAAGTGCTAGGATTACAAGCATGAGCCACCACTCTTGGCCCTCTTAACAGATTTTTAAGTGTAAAATACAGTATTGCTATCTATGGGTAGAGTGTTGCACAGCAGAACTCTAAAACTTACCTTGTATAACTGAAATTTTATACACATTGATTAGCAATACCCCCAAATTATTGAAATCCTCTTGAAGCCTAAAATTAGTTCACAGATCTTCAAATGTTTTGAAAATGGATGTTCCGAATTATCTTGTTAGCACCTTCCTGTAATTAGCACTAAAAATGCTCAGTAATTTTCTTAACAAAGAAAGAATCAGTTAAGTCCAAGAAGCTTTAATTCATTGGGCTTTATATTGAATGACTTTTATGTTAAGTAGGAATTTTACATTAAGCCAAATCTGTTAAAGCTATATCTAAAGGAGAACAAAATATAAAGTAACATTTTTAAAAATTTAATTCTATTTTGTAAATATGTTTTCAAATTATGTTGCTTAAAGTTTTCAGAATTTGGGAGGGAGGGATTGGAGTGGAAAAAACACTTAGCACAGTAGTCTACAAATTTTTATAACTGAATTCTCACAATTGCACTTGACTTTGTCATGGAGGATAGAGTTTTTATGTCTCGTCAAATATGTATTATGTATTAGGGAGTAGAGCAGAATATTGGGTCTTCATAATTCTTTGGCTTCTAGATTATTTGTGATTAGGATTATTAAACTTTTTCCTTTACTCAAATATCAGATTATCCTAATCCTGAGACCAGGCAAGAATTAAAGAGTTATGGCTGTGATCCTGGCCTTTGTCGTTACTCCTTGAGGACTGAGGCATCTTTTTATGGCTGCCTTTAGTGCTCTTCTCAGCATGTGGTTAAACAGTGATTTACTATCAGATCATTTTTCTTGAGTGTACCAAAAACTACTTTATCGTAGGGAATTATAAGGGTTGTCATTTCCATAATAGATGGTAATTTCAGCTCCTCTCCCTACCCCACTCTCCAACTTTGCACATGAATCTGGCTGACCTCTGGGTTCTGAATGCTCAGTTCCTTTTCTTCCTGATTTCCTCAAAATCCTGTGGTCATTCCATTTTTGTTGTTCACTGAGTTCCCCTGTCCACACAAGAAGAGAGTAGAGCTGTTCTGGTCACCAGTCTTATTTCTCCACAGTGATTTTCTAAGAAAATGATATGTGCAAATGCCTATGCAAATTAAACTCTTCGATGTTATCTTCTAGTTCTACTCTTTCATTTTGTGATATAATTTGATCTGAATCTTGAAGTTTTTGTCTCCTGGTGAAGCCTACATCCTTTACTAACTTTCACCAGTTAGTCCTTAGACTTGACAGCTATTATAAACATTTAATAGTCATCCACTATAGGCAAATTACACAGATAAATCTCAGGAGAAGTATTAATCAGTCACCATTTGTCTTAATTTGGCAGGTGGTTTTCAACTTTGGATTTGCTTTTTTGCTTATCTTCAGTTTCTTGCTTAAGAAAAAAATGGATTGTTCACACCAACCTGGTTTTGTTTTTTTCTCAGGATGAACTAGCTCGGGTTCTGGTTACTCTATTTGATTCTCGACATTTACTCTACCAACTGCTCTGGAACATGTTTTCTAAGGAAGTAGAATTGGCAGACTCCATGCAGACTCTTTTCCGAGGCAACAGCTTGGCCAGTAAAATAATGACATTCTGTTTCAAGGTTTGTATCTTTCATTTTGTGTGTGTGTTTGCTGAGGTATGTCCAGTAGTAATTATATATAGAATGTACAGAACTGATGCAAGAACTTTTAATGCAAGATATGTGGAGCAGGCATAATAAATTCCTACTTGTGCGTTTCTTTAGGTATATGGTGCTACCTACCTACAAAAACTTCTGGATCCTTTATTACGAATTGTTATCACATCTTCTGATTGGCAACATGTAAGCTTTGAAGTGGATCCTACCAGGTTTGTCATCTTTTCACTTACAAGTGCTCTCTGTTTTTTTCACTAAGACCACATGAGACAAGGCCCTCATAATTTCTCCCCTTGATTCTTAAAATTACTTTTTAATTATAAAAGTTATACACAAATACATTTTTCTTAAAAAGTTACAGATTATTGTTAAAGGTGTCTTTGACTGTCACTTCCAAGAGACTGTTTCTGGTTTAGTTTGTTCTTTTCTCCTTTTTCCATGCATTTGCTTATATTAATACATATACAGTCACGAGCCACATAATGACATTTCAGTCAACGACGATCTGAATATTTGATGATCTGAATATATGACCATGGTCCCATAAGGTTATAATACTGTATTTTTACTTTTTTCTTTTTTCTTTGTTTTGCTACATTTAGATACACAAATGCTTACCATTGTGTAATAGTTGCCTACAGCATTCAGTACTGTAATATGCTATACAGGTTTGTAGCCTAGGAGCAATAGGCTGTGTTATAGCCTAGGTATGTTGTAGGCTATATCATCTAGGTTTGTTAGTGAACTCTCTGATGTTTCCACAACAATGAAATCACCTAAGGATGCATTTCTCAGAATGTATCCCCCTTGGTAAGCAACACATGTCTCTATGTAATTGTAGAAAATACATATTATGATGTGAGTGCTTAATATAATGGTATCATATTGTATACACAGTTTTCCAACTTAATATTTTTTAACTTTAGATCTTTCTGTCTGTATATAAATATTAATCTCATTCTTTTGAACTGCTATATGACACTTCATAGTTTGGCTATATCATAATTATTTGGCCAGTGCCATCACCACTTGACTTCTGCAGTACCCTACTAATTATTGTCCCAGCATTGTCTTTTTGTTTTCAGGCCATTTGCTATAGGAATTATTTTTCTAAAACATAAATTTTTTGTCACTTTCTTTCTCATAAACCATCAGTGGTTCCTCGTTGACAGCAAGATAAAGTACATAGTCTTTTGCCTTGTAGTAGCTATAATCTACCTTCACCTCTTGTCATTCTTTCATATGTACTCTGTACTTTAAGCTCCAGTGAAGTATGCACATTATGTATTTTTAAAGTGGCGTGGCACATGGGGTTCATTGGGATTGGAGATGCCTACCAAATAATATTCCTCTTCCCTGCCCAAGTTTAAAACCAAGAAGGGGTGACGGGAGATGAAGGGAGGCACCCAGAAATCAGATATCACCTTTATTTCTGGTAAAAATGATTGGAGAATGTGGCTTTAGGTGCTGTGGGCAAATAGGCTTCCTAATACCTCACCTCGACTAGACTCATCTACCTCATTTCATGCACAGCTGGTTAAACTACAAGCATGGCTCATAGGTGCTAGCAAGCTTTTTTCCACACAAGTGGAAATCAGACCACAATATATCTTCTCTGCAGGCAGACGTATCTAGATTGGTGAGGACAGCATTGAGCTGAGCATGCTTAACTCTTTTTTCTAAGTCACTTCTTCTCCTATAATGATGAGTGACTTAGGAGAAAGGAAAGAGGATGACAGGTAATTCAGGATGCAGTTTAAGCCACTATCTCTGTGAAGCTTTCTCTGCCTTTTACCAGGTACCACCCATACACACACTATATATGAACAAAGAAACAGTCTTTCTTCTGTGCTCCACACCACCATTGTAACACTTAATTGTGGTGATTTATTTTATGAATTATCTCCTCTTTAGACTGTTGGCTGTTAGGTATTTTTTATATCTTTTTATCCTTCTGTGAGTATTTAGCATGGTATCTGGCTTCTATTAATAGTTAACATTTTATAAATATTTGTTGAATGAATGAATTGCTTTTTCTAAGCCACATGTTAACATTCTCTTGTCTGTCTTTCAGTTAGGACCCTAAGGTTGTTTTTTTACTTTCAAGTGCAGAGCTGCTAGATGGTTGTTCTTCCTAAAAAATCATTATATAGCAACTATGTATTCATTGGTATTTTTGGCTCTGCCTTTGTTGAAATATCAACAGTAATATCTAATCAGAAATCCAGCACTAAATTAGCCAGTTTTTCCTAAAATAGTTAAATAGTTAATAGTTCAAAACTTAAAAGCAATATTCTTTTTTATTTTTAGTAGAAACAGGTCGCACGTGCCTGTAGTCCCAGCTACTTGGGAGGCTGAGACAGGAGGGTTGCTTGAGCCCAGGAGTTTGAGGTTGCTGTGAGCTAGGCTATCACAATGGCACTGTAGCCTGGGCAACAGGGTAACAGAGGGAGACTGTCTCAAAAAAAAAAAAATTCTCTTAAATCCCTCTTATATTTTGTTACCAATAAGCAAGTTCACTTTCCTTTTTTTCCCTGACAATTGCTTATGCTGACTCTTTTTTTGTGTGTGTGTGGTGATTTTCAGGTATGCAATATTAGCTATAGTCACCGTGCTGGACAGTAGATCTCCAGAACTGCTTATTCATGCTAACTGTAACTTTGTACCCTTTGACCAACATAGAAATGCTACTGGTTTTTGTATATTGCTTTTATATCCTGCAACTTTACTGAATCCATTTATTAAGCAGTTTACTTCCTAAAGGTTAACGAATTACTTAGTAAGAGAGTGAACTAACTGCCTAAAAGAAATCTACTATAGTAAGTGCTGTGGTACAGATAAGTGAAAAGATGGCAAACTTAATATAGTCAGATTGCTTAAAATCAGACAGAGACCCACTCTCAGTGTGATTTTAAGAGCTTAAAAGTCAACACTCCCATATTCACACCAAGAAAAAAGCTGAAAAACTGTTAATAAGCAGCTCTCCTTAGATATACCAGAGATTTGAGGTTACTGGGTAAACTGTCACCCCAAAAACTGAAGAGACAGGTTGATACAGAGAATCACAGCCTACCAGGAGAAGAAGCTGCCATATTCAGTAACTGGTAGGAATGCTTAGACCGTAATTGATGAATTGCTGGAAGCCAAGTGTAGATTAGCTAGAGAGTCTCCTAGGGCCTCAGTCTTAGGGGGACCCCCACACCTTTGTGAGTTTTACCTCCAGAAGCCTAACCAGTTCTCATAATGAAGATGGGAGAAAGATCCCTTTGTGTTTTGGGAAGGGGAAAGTAACCATTTTAAAATAATGCTCATAGTGTCCTGTTATCCCTAACAAAGGCCTGCCCTCAAAAGAAGTTACTTTACTAGAGCCTTATCTGACCTGGAGGATGAGTAATTAGCCAACTCAGGCCCATTTAACCTTTTGTCTCATGCAAGGAGAGGAGAAAAAAAGGCTAACAAATTATTCTAAAGGTCATAGCTTGGGGACTTTGGCTCAATAAAACAATGGAAGTATAATTAGAATACTTAGTGTAAATAGAATACTTCTCTTCCCCAATAACCCAATCAACAGGGCTCCAATATATTACCACTGAGAGAACTGCAACACAGAGGCTCTACTTAAGACGTAATTTCTATGGAAACCCAAAGACAACAAGGGAGACAAAAACAAGGACGCTAGCAGAAAAGGACACCTACAGCAAACATTAAACACAGCCAACAAAGGAGACAAAAATGACACTAGCAGAAATGGGCACCTACCTACAGCAAACATTAAACACAACCTAACTCCTAGGTGGATTAGCATAATACTTCAGACTAAAGGCACATTTACCTCAGTTCCTGTTACCCAATACATCTTGTCTGACTTTCAACAAAAATTACAAGGCATGCTAACAGGCAAGAAAAAAAATCAGTCTGAAGAGACAAAGTAAGCATCAAAACCAGGCTCAGATATGGCAGAGATTTTTTGAATTATCAGACGGGGATTTAAAATAACTATGAAATAAGGGCTCTAATGGAAAAAGTGGACAGCATGTAAGAACAGATGGGTAATGTAAACAGAGACATGGAAACTCTAAGAAAAAATCAAAAAAAAAGTGCTAGAAATAAAAAGCACTGTAATAGGAAGAATGCGTTTGATGAGCTTGTCAGTAGTTCTGGACACAAGTGAGGAAAAGGATCAGTGAATGTGAATATATATCAATATAAACTTCCAAAACTGAAATGCAAAGAAAAAAGAAAAACTAAATGAAGATATATCTTATCAAAGTTTGTGAGACACAATGAAAGCAGTTGCTTAAAGGGAAACAATATATACTAGAAAAGAAGAAAGATCTAAAATCGATAATCTAAGCTCACCTTAGAAAACTACGGAAAGAACAGGAATACCTAAACCAAGTAGAAGGAAAGGAAAAGAAAAAGTGCAGAAATTAGTGAAATTGAAAACAATAGGAAAAAAATAGGGAAACCAAAAGCTGGTTCTTAGAAAATCAAACCAAAGCAAAGTTTTATATACACAAATACTTAAGTGATTGAACACAAAGCTTCATTATAGACCGTGCCAACAGGCTACCATTGGCTTGTGGGAGGCGAGAGAGCACTGTGGCTAGAAGGGAAACCTGAAGACTGCAGAGTCCCTGCTGCTATGCTGACTGGAAAAAAACCTTCCACAAAGTAGACAAGAATTGTCAAGGTTGCTAGCAATCTCTGAGCCTTGTTAAAGAAATTAGTAATCTTTTCATTCATACCCCTAAAAATCCTAGGCTGTCTGTATCTAAGATTTGAATTACTATTGTAGCTTCTTAATGGTTCTCCCTATGTATAATCCCCATCTTTAGACCAGTCTCTTTTGAGTTATCCACATATTTCAAATTCATTTTCCTCCTCTAGCTTCCCGACAACCATAAGCCATATGAACTAATCATGTCTCTCTCTGCTTTGCTATTTTGTCTATCTGTAAAGGAAAAAATAAACTGCTTTTTCCTCTCTACTCACATTCAACACAGTCTCCAGATGTGTGGGTCCCCCCCCCCACATACCAAGTAATTCTTCAGTGGACAAGAACCAGGTATCCCATGACTCAATTGGATTCTGACACCAACTGCCTGGAGATAGTATCAGATCCCACAGGTTAATTGCTCAGTCCTCTAAGATGCCAGTCACAAGCGCTGGAACTTGTTCTTTCTGACCAACCAACTATAAATTGGGGTTCCCACGACCCCCACCTTGGGTTAGATTAATTTGTTAGAATGGCTCCCAGAACTCGGGGGAAATACTTTACTTGTGTTTACCTGTTTACTGTAAAGGATAAAGATGAACGGCCAGATGGAAAGATACATAAGGCAAAGTATAGGGGAGGGGCCTTGGAGTTTCTATGCCCTCTCTAGGTGCATCACCCTCCAGGCACCTGCAGGTGTTCAGCAACCTGGAAGCTCTTAGGACCCTATCCTTTTAGGTTTTTTTGGAGGCTTTATTACATAGGCATGATTGATTAAATTACTGGCTGTTTAGTGATAAGCTCAACCTTCAGCCCCTCATCCTTCCCAAGAGGTTTGGGGTAGAGCTGAAAGTCCTAATCCTTTAATCATGCCCTGGTCTTTCTGGTGACCAGCCTCCATCCTGAAGCACTCCAGGGGCCCCCAGCCACCAGTCATCTAAGTATCATACAAAAGACACTCTTCTCACTCCAGAGATTCCAAGGGTTTTAGGAGCTGGGTGCCAGGAATAAGGGGCAGAGACCAAATTTATCACAAATTTATATTTATCACAATATTCTTGAATTATTTAATCATTACTTAGTGTGGAATACCAGATGTATATGCCTTTCCCCTCTTGGAAAAGGGCATTTATGTCTGAATCCTCAGCACCTGGCACTAGGATGGCAATTAGTAGATGTGTAATAAATGTTTACTGGATTGAATTGTGAGTACCTGCCTTGCCTACCTCCTCTTTCTGAAATACCCTTACTTCTTTTTGCCTATGCAAATTCTTTGCCTCCTTTAGAACTTGGCCTTTTCCATGAAATCTTTCCTACTTTGCAGTCTATATTAATTTGTCAACTCTTACCGTATGCATGTGTTATACCACACAGTGAGCTACAAGGAATCTGGAGTGATGACAGAAATGTCCAAAGCATTTATATAATAGATAAATTAGTATAGAAATAGAAAATTATGAGTTAAGATAGTGAAAACAAGTATTTACTCAGTATTTGCTTTGGTAAGGTACTGTGCTAGTCTTTAAGGGGACAAAGATGAATATTTCCTTCAAGGAGTTTACAGTTTAGTAGGGGAGATAGAACATATAACACATATTTAGTGGTGAGTTTCATAAGGGCTGAAGAGTTCAGATTAAGCCAATTGGAGAGTAAAGCTTTGTGGATTTGTTAGCCATTGTGTAAAATTTAAACAACCACAAAATAGGCATTGTTATTCTTATTGATGAGAAAAAACTGAAGCCCAAAGAATTTAAATATTGTGACCAAGCTTGTAATGACCAATAACTGGTAGAGCTGAAATTTAAACCTAGTAAGTTTGCCTTCGGAATCTCTTCCTTTAATCACAACACAAAGACTTTAGAGGTCGTACTCATGAGAATTAGCAACACTGAGTGGATATGGGGAATAATGAAGTAGAGTAGGAAAAAGTGACATCAGACACAGCCAGAATGAAGTGATTAAGACAGTGATGGTGCCCTTGACATCATGGGAACACAAGGTAAGATATAGAGTAGGTTGGTCTTGTGGTAGTGGGTTATCAGAATTTATGAATGGTATTATCACTGAAGTTGGTGTACAACCCCCCACTGCCAAATTTGACTGGCTTAAAAAAAAAAAAAAGACATAAGAGTAAGAGGAAAAGTCAATTAATTTTGGGCATACTGAGTGTTTGGTACCAGTGGGAAGGACATCTAACATTTAGAAATGTCAGACTGGGGTGTGAAGGCAGTTCAAGATAGGGGAAACCTGAATGGCCTCAGAATATATAATAGCATGTCTAACCTTACTAGGAATTTTGGAAATAGAAGTTAAAAACTTGAGATGCCCTTTCCTAACTACTAGATTAGGACACTAAATTTATGAGAATGCAGAAGAATAAGAATTCTTACACACTGCTGGTTTGTAGAGCCATTTGGCAATGTCTAATAAAGTTAAATTTGCATATTGACTCAATGATTCAGAAACTTCATTTTTAGGTAGTTGCCTTAGAGAAACTCTTATATATGCTCAACAATGTTCATTGCAGTGATGTCTATAAAAGTGAAAAATTTATGATGTTCATTAATAGGAGAACAGATAAATCATGGTATACAATAAGGGATCATTATTCAGTAAAGTGAATGAGCTAGATCTTTATGTGTATCAACAGGGTAAATCTCAGAAACATAATGTAGAGTGAAAGATGAAAGTTGCATTTTGTTACTATTGATGAAAAAATCTACAACCCACATCATATGTGAGTTAATGTTTTCATATGGGCATATACACATAGAGGAAGGTGAATTGGAAGAATACCTGCTGTTCTTGTTACCTATCCCTTTCTCCCTCTTTTTTGCACAGGTATTTTAAAGCAAATCCCTGAGATTATTTTTCCAACATATATAGACTTCAAGAAAACATGCGCAGAGCCCAAGTATTTCCATATCCAGTAAAATTAAAAATAATCCTTAATATCTAAGACTAATTTTGTTACCTTTTGGGGGGTTGTCTCAAATTGTCTTTTTAATAGTTTTTTTGTTCAAATCAGGATCCCAGTAAAGTCCACACATTGCATTTGGCTGAATATCTCTAAACGAGTCTCTTCTAAGGAGTGGATTTTTTTTGTTTTAAACAGAAATGTTATGATTTTACCTTTCCTTTTTCGTGTAGGTTAGAACCATCAGAGAGCCTTGAGGAAAACCAGCGGAACCTTCTTCAAATGACTGAAAAGTTCTTCCATGCCATCATCAGTTCCTCCTTAGAATTCCCCCCTCAGCTTCGAAGTGTGTGCCATTGTTTATACCAGGTATGCTTAAAGTTAGAGATTACCATTATTAATCCAAAGCTAAATTAAGAAGAATGCTTTATTTACCAAACAGGGATTTAGCTGCTGATAGTGCGTGGTTGACTATAATACTGAGTCAATTTGGTTGAATAATACATTAAGAATTGTTGTTGGAACTGGCTTTGAAAAAAACTTAAATATTGCTTATGGGATAGTTTGAAGTAAGAGAATACTTTAAAATATTAAATTTTCCTTGCATTGGGAGGGAGTTTAAAATGCACTGAATCTGTTGAGTATAATGGATGTGGCTGAAATGAGATATATTGTGAAATTATTATTATTATTATTATTATTTTGGTTATCTTTTGCCTAAATTACTTACAGCGTCTTTCCCACGTGAGGCAGTTGTACCCCTTGATTTTTGCATTATGAATTGCTTGATTTGTAATTTTGATTTCTTCATTAAGATACAATTGGTTCATGTCAGATTTTCCCGGGATAGACTGATTATTTTGTTTATATTATGTAGAGTGTTCTTATAAGATATATTGCATCATCATTCAGACCAAATTATTAGACTTTCTAACACTAGCATCGCAAGTAATGCTTCTGAGTTCAAATGTCCACAGTCATTCCCTTCTTGTTGAGGGAATTTGGGCTGTATCTTTTATGGCTTCTACTGTGTTTGAAAATTGCGTATGCAGTTTTAGGAATGATTTGTTCCAAGGGACGTCCTGAAAATCCACAATTCTGGAGGAAACATTAGTGAATCTGGAATTTGGGATGGGGGTGGGTATAAGTAAAGAACTTACTCTTTTACCAAAAACCATGCCTTTGTGTTGTCTCTCTCTTTGCAGAGTCATCCCCAGACATTTGGTTTTTTTTTAGCCCACAGCTTCAGTTGCTCAGAGACGTTAACAGCATCAATGAAATCACCATTTTAAAAGCTGTTTGAGACTGCTCTGTATGAATTTTTTCCCCATTGCTATTTTTAAAGATGTATCTGCTCTATTTATAAAAACAATCTTTTTTTTTTTTTTTGAGACAGAGTCTCACTTTGTTGCCTGGGCTAGAGTGAGTGCCGTGGCGTCAGCCTAGCTCACAACAACCTCAAACTCCTGGGCTTAAGCGATCCTACTGCCTCAGCCTCCCGAGTAGCTGGGACTATAGGCATGCGCCACCATGCCCGGCTAATTTTTTCTATATATATTTTTAGTTGTCCAGATAATTTATTTCTGTTTTTAGTAGAGACAGGGTCTTGTTCAGGCTGGTCTCAAACTCCTGACCTCGAGTGATCCACCCGCCTCAGCCTCCCAGAGGGCTAGGATTACAGGCGTGAGCCACCACGCCCGGCCATAAAAAAATCTTTTTACAATATAGGTAGATAATAAAGCACACTTAGCATTATGTTTCTCTTAATTTTTTATGACTTTTCTGCCTCTTCAAAATATCTCAAGGAAGCTTAGGAAAGCCCTACATAATTTTTTCAGCTATTTAAATCTGAGTCTAGAGGCTTGTTTAGTTATAATATGAAACTTAATGTAGTAAACAATATCTTCTCTTAAATTTGGACCCGAATAGGTTCCTTTTTAAATGTAAATCAGTAATTTTTCTGTTTATAAAACTAGGCAGCATGGTGTGGTGGCTCACGCCTGTAATCCTAGCACACTGGGAGGCCCATATGGGAAGATCGCTTGAGCTCAGGAGTTCGAGACCAGCCTGAGCAAGAGTGAGCCCCGCCCATCTCCACTAAAAACAGAAAAAATTAGCCGGGTGTGGTGGCACATGCCAGTAGTCCCAGCTACTTGGGAGGCTGATAAGGCAGGAAGATCACTTGAGCCCAGGGGTTTGAGGTTGCTGTGAGCTAGGCTGATGCCAGGGCACTCTAGCCTGGACAACAGAGCAAGACTCTGTCTCAAAATAAATAAATAATAAATAAATAAATAAATAAAACAAAACTAGGCAGATAAGATATAGTGAGCACATATTAAAAATAGTCTAAATCAACTTCTTGGTTAGCCCAGTAGTAACAACTGGTTTTAGGGAGCACATAGGTTTCTAAAATGACAGTGGCTTTGACTTTAGCAGTTAAAAGTGAATAGAAGGCCAGGCATGGTGGCTTGGCTCATACCTATGATCCTAGCACTTTGGGAGACCAAGGCAGGAGAATCCCTTGAGGCCAGGAGTTCAAGACCAGTCTGAGCAACATAGTGAGACCCTCATCTCCACAAAAAATATGTTTTAAATGATTAGCCTGGCATGGTGGTGTGCACCTGTAGTCGTAGCTACTTGAGAGGCTGAGGTAGGAGGATCACTTAGGCCCAGGAGTTTGAGGTTGCAGTGAGTTATCATGCCACTGTACTCCAGCTTGGGCAACAGAGTGAGACCTGTCTCTCTTTAAAAAAAAAAAAAAAAAAGGAATAAGAAGAATGAGGACTGATTACATGGCCTATTAGATTTTAGTCGAAATTCTTTATATGGTTATTATCCTAAAAGAAAAATCTTTTTGTGTCATCAGCAAACTTGGAAACCAATTTGAGATCATGACTCTGATAATATAAAAAGAACAGGGCTTGGTGCTTAGTAAGTACTTAGGAAATATTTAATGAAGGAATAAATTTCCCCATCTCTTCCACCCAAGTAAGTAAGATTCTTGCCAGCTTTCATAGGTAGGAAGAAAAATAGTGAAAATAGGAAACAAATAATTGATAACTTATTAAACACTATGTGCTGTGCTTTTTGGAGCACTTATAAGAAATATCCTGTATTATGTTAATAACAGACCTAAGTTATCTTATTGAAATTTTACATAATTATTCTCTTTAAAAACATTATTTAAATTTTGTGTCAGTGCATTATTTTTGAAGTATTAGGTAAACTTAACATTGGTGGGGAGTAAAGTACTATGAGACAAAGGTATGCTGTGCTATTTATAAACAAGATTTTGTTTTTTAATAAGTGATGAACAGGGAATTTTACATGCACTAATTAGAAAGGAAGCTAGAAAAAAAACTTTGATCTCAAGATATTCTTTTATTGAAATTCCTTCCAAACCTAGTTTTTCCCTTTGGTTTGCTCTTTTGTTTTTATTCATCTTCTCTCTTCTGACTTTTTCTTGCCCTTTTGGCTTTGGCAATAACACAATGGTACCTTTGTACTTTTATGTTCTGCTGGGAGGGATAGTAGTGGATTTTTTTTTTTTCTCTAGTAAACGTGGCTCCTGCTTTGGGACTTACTGGGGCAATTTTGAAAGCTAAGTGAGTATATTGCTAGCTAATAAACTTCCCTGAGATTTAGCTCTTTTCACTTGAGTTCATATTTTGGCCTTCAAGCCTTTTCGAATCATTCTTTAACCAGCTCTATTACTTTATATGCCTTACCTTACTTAGTGACTGGATTAAGTGGAATAGCCAACGGTGAACATGTGTTATATTTATAATTAAGTCATTTTCTCATATATTTGTTTCCATTTTTCTTCCTGATAGTTTTGGTTTAAAGAGAAAATAATTCCCAAAGTGGATATTCTTATGTGTTATGGTGGGAGAATTCTGAAACTATTATGATTCTAAATGAATGGCATCTTTTCCCAGTAAATCTGTTTCTCCAAACTGAAGTGTAGTGTACATAAATTTTTAAGGCTATAAATGATAGTTGTATACCATAGTTGAAAAAAATTTATAAAGCCACATTTTTGTGATATATATGGTTTCTAGTGCTTTTGTCTAAAGTTTGAACCAAAGCTCCATAAGGTAACAGTCTGTGTTGTCTTGTTTTACTGCTATCTCCCAATGCCTAGAATGGTATTTAGCTTGTAGATGCACGATGATTACTTCCATGAATGGATAGATGGATGGATGAATATCAAACTAACTTACTTTAAGCCCAAATTATGAGTTAGGTGTTGGATGCCCAGAATTCCTAGAATAAGATGCCACGTGCTGGTGGATTAAAGAATTCTAATTTGGTTTTTAAAATATTTTTAAAATGATTATTGTGCCTAGTCTAATGCAATTAGGAGTCTTAATTTTGAAGAAATTTTTAGGTCTAGAAGGAGCTTGGAGAAATGAAACCCATATGTCTCTGTTGGCTTTTGGGGTTTTTATAGGTGGCTTTTTTTTTTTTTTTTGACACATTCTAATAAATGGTCAACTGTAATATGTGAAAAATTTTAAGCAGGCTTATAGTTTTATTCTATAATTTTCTCTGCAGATTTTTTCATTTTAATATTATTGATTAATCCTTTTTTCTAGTTAAGCTGATAACATACGTCTCCCAAATGTTGCAGAGCTTTTAACCTCTTCTGATGTAGTACCATTTCAGGAAGTAGCCTGCGAACACTGAAAAATATGTGAAATTTTAAGAGTAATCTTTTCTAGAGAAGGAGATTTTTAATTCAGAATCTCTAACATGAATTTTTCTATGATGTTTAGCTATTTCATTTTTATTCTTTAGTCAGTAGGATCTTAATTAAATGCCAGATGTTGAAAAAAGAACTCTTAAGTCAATTGAAGGATACACAGAGAAATATTTTACATATCAAGAAAAAATTATGTAGACACAAAGAAATGTTTTTAGTGTGTGGTCTACTTGTAATGTTTTATATAAAATTTATCAAAAGCTAGGGATTAACTAAAATGTAAATATTTAATATCCTCAAATTCACTTGGGGAGAGCTTTTCTGTGATTCATAGCCAGAAATAGTAGACATGATTGGGTCTCAACATTTCTTGCTATTTTAGTGCTTGGCTTAAAAATGTGATAAAAATTAAAACCCAGAATTAAAATTCATCCCTCAAAATTCAGTTGATTTCTGATTTTTTTGTTGATTCCATTTGTGTTACATTTTATTGTATAATTTTATGTACAAGCCAACATTGTTTTTGTTGCTGTATGTAGTCGGTGCTGTGACTTGTTTGTGCTCATCTCTGTTCTGTAGGCAACTTGCCACTCCCTACTGAATAAAGCTACAGTAAAAGAAAAAAAGGAAAACAAAAAATCAGTAAGTTTGGAGAACTTTTTATTAGCTGTTTCTTTCAAAGCAAAACAAAAATCTTTTGCTGTTTGTTAAGAACATCTTCACTTCAGCCTATTTGACCTTCACTGTAAAATCATTCTACTAATTCTGGCACAAAATAGCTTTCATTTCAATTAACCCTGGAATTAAGTTACATTGAAACATTCTCTGTGTTCCTTTGGTTTGATTTATTCCAAAGGCGTTTTGTGGGCATTTGTTGCATTGGATATCCTCAGTCTAATTTTATTATTGTTATTTTTAAAATTGTAAGTGAATTCAAAAGAAACTTAATTTCAAGGCCTTAGGAAATGCTGACTCTTCATTCTTGCTTATTGTTTGCAGGTAATGTGAGTGATTTCTTTGCTAAGAATGAAAGTTTTTCTTAATTTTTAGAAGTATATGGCAGGAAAATGTCACTTTCTAAATCTTACCTAAAAGTTGTTAAATTTTATTTTTTATTCCTAAGCGAGAGTCATACCCTTAGACCAACGAGCCACCAATTTTTTATTCCGTATAATTTTATCTAGACAGTCTCAGCCAGAATTTAGATGTTTATGCTCAGATTATAGAAATTCTAATGGTAAAATCACTTTTACCTCAGAGAAAATCTAAGGTAAATGATAACTCAGTGAGTCCATTATATGTAGAGAAACACCTCATTTTGCAAACATGATATGAATATTCTGCCTTCTTCTATGAACTTGCCTTAATTTATTTAAAAGAAAGTAAGTTATGGTAGTCATACTTATTTTCTTCCAGTGAATGGAATTTTCCCCCAAATATTAATACAACATGTATTCATTTTAAATTTGCCATTATCTGTCACTGTGACTTATCTTTATCAAGGTGAGTCCTATCTTTGTTTTTCTAATGACAAAATGATTGTTTTAAAAAAGTCCAAATGATTGTTAGCAAAAGAAAACTTTTAGGAGTCAGGTAGATGGTTTTCTTAAAAAGGTACAATTTAGAATATAGTGTTCATCTGGTTTCATCTTTCATTCCTTGTCTTAGCTTTACATATGATAAAGCTTTACATATAAGTTTCTAAGCTTTACATATAAATTATCTAAGCTTTAAATATAAATTTCTGTTGTAAATTCAGAACAAAATTAAAATTTAGAGACACATGCTTTTATTGTGTCCATTCAAGATTTTATTTTTGAGTATGTTAAGTATATTTGGTCATCTGTGAACAAATAGATTGGATTGGATTGGATAGCCTTCTTGCCCAATAAAGACATGTCTTTCTAATGCTTCAGCCTTCTAATTCTCAGCATATGTGGGTTTAACATAATATACATCATCGCTATTGAAATTAATTACTGTTTCTAACACTCTTGTTCAGTGTTGTACTAATACCATTGTGTAGTATATCACATAAATTAAAATTCAGATTTTCTGTGTTTTTCTAGAGCATGTTTTCTATTTAAAATTAAACTTAACATTGCTTTATTCATTAAGATTTTGTCTAAAATTGTTCCTTGAATTTTTTTTCTGCTAGAGTTATTTTCAGATTTTTTTAAGTTTCTGGGTAACACTAAGTTTTGGAATGTATTTCTCAGCACAGGTGATGTGAGCTCCTCGTGGAAACAAGGGGAATGTAATTGGTAATTTGAGATATTTTAGAGCACATTCCAAAGTATAAAGACAGAATAGTCATGATAAATTTAAAATGTTGTTTTATGGAATTGTTTGCTTAACAGAACCTAATGATCTTTTCTTTTAAGAGCAAGGTGACTTTCTTCTGGGGAGTATATGTATCATGGATTGAAATACATAAAATATAGAGAGAAGGTTCTGGCTTTTGGTATAGTCATATTACAGATAATTCTGTTCATTATATTCAAACATATAATGTATAATTAGATTTACTTTGGAAGTTCACTGCCTACCTCAGGGAGAATTTGGAATAATTAATCACATATGGGTAGCAGTGCTCCTGCTGATGTGCCGCTTATGACTGCATTTATTTCCATCATGTAGTTCCGCTTTTACCAAAGGAAGTAAAGGGGACAGTTGGCTGATAACTGGTCTCAACACATAGACTGGTCCAAGTTTGACCTTTTATGCAGAATGTCTTTTGGATCCAAATTATGTTTTTATGGATTAAAAAAAAACACACTTGAATATGTGTGTATTATGAAGTAAAATTACATTGATGTTAATTAGTGGTGAATGAAGAAAGCAATCCTTTTATAAATTGATTGAAATTCTTGAAACTTGTTATATAGCATTTTTATTGATACGTTTTTATCAGTTTTTAGTTCAAAAAATGTATTAATTCTACTATCAGTGAGATACATGAAAAAATGTATGTTCTGGAGATATGGATACTTTTTGTTTTGACATGAATTATTTTGGAAGATGTGGAAGATGGTGGAAGTGTTTGGGAAATAATACACTCAGGTTTTCATTAAATTCTGACGCTGAGTACTATTAAGTATAAATCAGGTATAAATGTAAGTCATACTTTAAAACTTCTTTGTCCTAGAGAAAACCAATAAAGAGCTGTTTTCAAAAACTGTATTTTGACTAATTGATCACAACCAGTGACAGATTTCCTTGTTCCTTGTCTACTCCACTGCTTCACTTCACTAGCCTAAAAAAAAAAAAGGAAAAAAAAAAGGTATTTTGAAAGAGCTCTCCATGTGCATATTAAGTTACTGATTTTTATGAGGCACTTTCACTGCTGGTTAATATTTATTTTATAAACTAGCTGGTTCTTTGAAAGCCAGTTTAGCTTTTTGAAAAGTTAAAGTGATTCCATGCTAATTCTTTAGACCAGTCTATTTAAAATTAAATACAAAACAGTTTTTAGTCCTCTTCCCTCTTGCTAACTCATTCTTTAAAGGCTTTAAGATCTTGCAGGTTTGTCAATGATTTATCTGTTTTAAAATTAAAATTTGGGACCACTCAGCAATGGTAATCTATAAAAATTCTGAAATTATATGAAGACTTTTGTCTGTGTGAATGCATACATTCACTTTTCTGACTTTTATCAGATTTCAAAGAGGTTCCTAATCCCCAAAAGTTTAAACACAGTACTAGAATAGTAGAAGCACTTGACTTTTCTTCTCAATTCTATATCTAAAACTAAAAATTCTAGGCTAGATGCGGTGGCTCGTGCCTGTAATCCTAGCACTTTAGGAGGCCAAGGCGGGAGAATTGCTTGAGGATAGGAGTTTGAGACCAGCCTGAGCAGCATATTGAGACCCTATCTCTACAAAAAATAGAAAAATTAGCCAGGCGTGGTGGTGGTGCACCAGTAGCCCCAACTGCTTGGGAGGCTGAGGCGGGAGGATTGCTTGAGCCCAGGAGTTTGAGGTTGCAGTGAGTTATGATGATGCCACTGCACCCTAGAGCAGGCAACAGAACTAAACCCTATCTCAAAAAATAAAATTAAATAAAAATAAATTAAAATTCTATATCTAATTCTAAATCTAATTCTATATCTGTATATTTTAGCTAAAAATAAACGGTATTTAAGTATTAAAGCCATTCTACTAAGGCAGCTATATTTAGCCACCTTTACCAATTTCCCCTTATTTATATAAGATTATTCTTCATGCAATAACCACCGAAAATACTGCAGCGCAAAAAAAGCTTCCTGAGCTATGTGTAGTGTAAGTGAAGGTGAGAATATGTTAGCTATAACTCACCTCTTTTATCACCTCTTAGAAATATTTCATTCTCTAAAATCTTTTCACTTACTTCCTATTAGAAATGTTAGAAAATTATTTTGAGGCCGGGCGCGGTGGCTCACGCCTGTAATCCTAGCACTCTGGGAGGCCAAGGTGGGTGGATTGTTTGAGCTTGGGAGTTCGAGACCAGCCTGAGGAAGAGCAAGACCCCGTCTCTACTAAAAATAGAAAGAAATTATATGGACAACTAAAAATATATACAGAAAAAATTAGCATGCCTGTAGTCCCAGCTACTCGGGAGGCTGAGACAGGAGGATCGCTTGAGCCCGGTTTGAGGTTGCTGTGAGCGAGGCTGACACCACGGCACTCTAGCCTGGGCAACAGAGTGAGACTCTGTCTCAAAAAAAAAAAAAAAAGAAAAAGAAAATTATTTTGAGATTATAGGTAGTGGATAAGAATACATTTAAAATGTGGACCATATGAAGCACTAAATGGAACAGGGTGAAGTGAAATAATCCTTATTCTTTCCAGAGTTAATCTGGAGTTAGCCATGTGAATTACTGACAAGAAGTATTACTTTATCGAGGCATTGTGAAGAAAAAGAGTTATGTGAGATGCTGCACATAAATCCCATTTTCTCATTTTTTCCCCAAGGTCCTTTGAAATGCAGGTTTATTTATCCCTGAAATCCCAGAATACTGAGGGGGAGTACTAAAGCTTTACTGTTGTAGTTGCTGCTGCTTTAAACAGCAGTTAGCCCCACTATGCAAGAATAGTTGTAGAGATTAAAATGTTATGTAGGGACCGTCCCTGGGCAAGAATTGGCTTGAGCCCAGAGTCAGCGAAGCTGGACGTGCTTCTTGGGTCCAAAGGTCAATAGGTCCAGAATGCTCCTTGAGGCCAGAAGTCAATAGGTCCAGACATGGCCTATTGACTGCTGAATGCTTCCTGGAGCTAGAGGTCAGTGGCCTATTGAACAGACAAACTGTTCCCTATGGAAAATAGCCAAGGGCCTTAGGTCTTGCACACAAGCCAAGGCATGTCTCACTGTCCTGCACGCGGTAATGAGGTCCAAAGGTTAAGATGCAAACGTCTGCCTTCCTTGAGCAATTTCCATAAGAAATGGAACATGTCACCTCAGGGCTCTAAAGATAGTCACGTACCAGAAAGTAGCTGCTGGACAAAAGGAGTATAAAAATAAAGCGACTGGACTGGTGCTTTTCGGCACTGCAGTCTTGTACCGTCTTTGTGTGTCTGTGTGTTTCTGTGTTCATCCCCCGTTCTGTAATCGGGCCGCTACATGTTACATAAGTGTTCTTTAAATGTGTGTGTGTAGTTCATGTAAAAAATGTAAAGTGCAGAAAAATATAATTTCTGTATGTTAAAATGACTTAAAACGGAGGGTACTGGGAAGAGATGTGAGCCAAGCCAGTTTCCTAACACTTTTCCCAATCTAATGCACCCGTCTTCAATGTAGAATGTTTTATAAAGAGAAGATAAACCCATTTTAAATACAGAGTTCACATTGCTTCTCATGGTGGGCAACCATTTCTTGAATCCTTAAATTTTTTTATTTGACAGAATTATAAAGTGAGGTAGACATAGGGGTTCTCTCTTCTAGTGGGATCCTTTTTTCTTTTAGGTCCCCAAGAATTCCTGTTCCTCCATGGTTTAAATAATAGGTAGGTCCTTATATTATAAAGCATGCTGGTAAAGAAAAGGAACTGGCAGTAACATTACTTGTAAGTAAGTTTGTTTTTTTTTTTCTCTTAGTAGGAATCTAAGAAAAAAATTGTATATGACAAGCATTTTTTCAAGAAATTCAATTGTACCTGGTATACAGCAAAACGTAAATATTTACTATCAGGTATAGGATGTTTTGAGGGTTTGCAGTTAAAAACATAGCTTTGCCGTGTAAGAGTTGACCACACTTTGATGTCTATTAATCTTAATAAAATATAATATTTGTGTGACAATTTGGTCTGTTTTTGTTATTCATCAAACTTATAGTATAAACAGTGATGATAAAATGAAGATCTTTTTTCAGGTTTCTTCTACCCACTTCATCCATGAGGATTTTCTTTCCTCTGAGATACCGTAATTGTCTTTAATATGATATAAGACTAGAATTGAGGGTAAACTTCATTTTCTGGTATTTTAGGAGAAGGGAAAAAATAGAAATTTGTCATTCATGAAGATTGATTGATGCAGTTTTTGTGCAAAATTTGACCTTTGAGCTCTTTGTTCCCATTTCTTTATTTTAATTCAAACCTTATGCTCAATTCTAACCTCCTTGTTTTTAGGTGGTTAGCCAGCGTTTCCCTCAGAACAGCATCGGTGCAGTAGGAAGTGCCATGTTCCTCAGATTTATCAATCCTGCCATTGTCTCACCGTATGAAGCAGGGATTTTAGATAAAAAGCCACCACCTAGAATCGAAAGGGGCTTGAAGTTAATGTCAAAGGTGAATTATTTTGTTAATCTAGCTATCTTAAATTCCTCTTTCAACTAAATTTTCAGTTTTTCATACAGTACTTCTTGAATTTACTTTTGAAATGCCTTATGGTTTTCAATTATGTGCTGTTGTTTTATTGATATTATAAAGGAATTCATTAGATCAGTACTTGGTGGGCCTTATTATCATGAGAAAATATTCTAGCAAATATCTTGTGTTCTGGAGATAGGTTTCTGTGTAATCATTCTGGAAGTTCTGAAACAGACTAAAATGTAGACTATAGGATTTTTTACTTAAAAGGACATTTTAAAATTTTAATATGTATTTTATATATGTAAATGATGTATATATAATTATATTTACATTTGGAAAGAGTAGAAACAACACCTAGAGTAACTTATAGAATGAGAAATGATTGGTTTTTAACTACTAATAGAAATTATATCAATGAGAAAATTCATACTTTTAAAGGATATATTAATATATAGACTTCATACAATAAATAATCGGGTTGTTTGTAACCCTATTTTGTTGTTTAGATACTTCAGAGTATTGCCAATCATGTTCTCTTTACAAAAGAAGAGCATATGCGGCCTTTTAATGATTTTGTGAAAAGCAACTTTGATGCAGCTCGAAGGTAAGCAGCCTGCCACTTGGTCGATCGCTCTGTTGGAATCAGATGTTTTCAGTTTCACTTAAGTACATGTACCTGGTCTACATTGAAGTTCCTGTGTAGGTTTTTTCCTGTTTCCTTTCTAGGTCAAGACATAGTTTGTCTTACCTTATTTTACTATAAAAGATGGTCATGAAATAAATCCATATTCTTTAAAATTTGGTTGTCATTTCTATATTTGAAAACCAAGAGGGATTTTTGACATATCTAGCAAAATAAAGGATTTAAGGTTGGTACCATATGTAGACAAGGAAGAAGGAAAAGATTACTTTTATTAAAAACTAAAACCAAACTGGTATAGATAATTTATGCTAGCATATAATCAGAATTTTTTTGATGTGAGAATATTTTTGATAATTCAATTTGGAAGCTTATCTGAACTAAAAAGTTACTCTTTAAACCAAGTAATGCAAACACATATTTTATTCATGAGTAATTGGACAAATGTTGAGGCTTTGTGATTTTAGAAGACTTTTCTGCTAGATTTCCAAAACTGAGTAGTGAATTCACTTTATTTCCCTAAGTTATTGGTTTATCTGTAAACTAGTAATAAACTATGTTTGCTGAGTTGTTTTTAGAAAAGCAAAATGAGATAATCCATGTGAAAGTACTTTATAAATGTAAGTTAATCTCCAAAATTCTGCCTTTCACACAGTATGAATTTAATTGATCTCATCATCTAAGTTAGCCTTGTACAAGTCTTTCTTCAAGTTTATCATCATCATAGTTCTTACTGACTTCTTTCTGTTAGGGAAATTAGAGTTTAAAAGGTGTATTGCTGGACTCCAAGCCATATTGGAGAGAAAGTGAATGTCATCATAGGATTTATATTCTAGCAGACTTGACTACCCATAAAAAGTTAAAGGAACCCAGATTCTGATCCTGGTTCTGACCTAACAGGCTGTTTAACTTTGGGGAGGTCTTTTATCTTGTGTGAGCCTCCATTTACTTATCTGTAAAATACTGATTTCTCTCCAAAATCTCATCCATTTAAATTTTGTTGTTCTCTAACTTTAGGGCCTAATCTAAAGCTGAAGCCAGGTATCAGAATTGGAAAGCCAACTTTCACCTTGTTCTTCTTGCTTTGTTTAATGACAAGTCATATTGTGTGAGCAAGCCCTCCATATTTGTAATCTCAGTTACTTCACAAAGTTACTTCATATAAATTTAATTCAAACATAGGTATGAGTGTATCTAGTGTTGAAAATTCTAATCACTTTGCATTTTTAAAGGTTTTTCCTTGATATAGCATCTGATTGCCCTACAAGTGATGCCGTAAATCATAGTCTTTCCTTCATTAGTGATGGCAATGTGCTTGCTTTACATCGTCTACTCTGGAACAATCAAGAGAAAATTGGCCAGTATCTTTCCAGCAACAGGTAAGCTTTCCCAATCATGGAGATAGTGAACACTGTCGGTTTAGATTTATTTATAAAATTATTGGTCATGAATAGTGCTTTCCTCTTTACAGCCCTTCTCAGAGTAAGAATTACAGTTTGTAAAGAGAAAGGTAGACTCTTTTTTAAAAAATGGGCAAAAGGTTAAGTCATATTAAATGATCAACAAGCCTACCTAGATGCTACTGATTTTCTTTTTTTAATGTCAAATTAAGAAATCTCAAATTAGCCCTTTGAATTTTTTGGTTCTCAATCTGTAAAACATAATGTGTGACAAAATAGAGAGAAGTTTAAATTTACTAAAAGTTCAAGTTAGTATTGGCATTTGAACCTGAAGAGCAGCTAAGTCTTAGGAATTTAATAATTAAAACATTTGCTAGTGGCCTTAGTTCTGTGTCTGAGGAGTTCCTTACAGAGGTAAAATAAGTCCAGATTATTTTCAAATGCCAGTAAAAATGGTTTGCTTATTCATGGGAAAGGTAAGAGACCATGAAGCTAAGGCTAAGCAATTAAGAAATGAGAGTTTAAAAGAGAGGGCATTTTAATCCTTCATGAATTGTTAATGGTTTGAAGTAGACATAGGCGTGACTAATGTATACCCCAATATAGAAAAATGAAGTTGTTTCGGACCGCAAAATAAACTGTGAAACTTTTGAATACAAACATTTTTTTCTCTTATATAATTTATATTTATATTCACAGTTTGATGCTAGAGAGTTTCTTTATTTTGGTTTTTAAAAAATTATACACATTTCAAACATACAAAAAAGTATAGAAAATAGTGTAACAGAGACCCATGTCTACCAACTAGCTTTAACATTATTTTGCTATACTTTAGATCTTTATAACATTTTATTTCTGGTGGGTGGGGGATGAATATACACACACACACACACACTCTTCCTCTTGACAATCCCATTTCCTTTTCTGGTTTTTTTTTTTTTTTTTTTTTTTGAGACAGAGCCTTCTCTGTCTCCTGGGCTAGAGTGCTGTGGCGTCAGCCTAGCTCACAGCAACCTCAAACTCCTGGGCTCAAGCAAGCCTCCTGCCTCAGCCTCCCAAGTAGCTGGGACTACAGGTGCGCACCACCATGCCTGGCTAATTTTTTTCTATTTTTTTAGTTCCCCAGCTAATTTTTTTTCTATTTTTAGTAGAGACAGGGTCTTGCTTTTGCTCAGGCTGGTCTTGAACTCCTGAGCTCAAGCGAGCCGCCTGCCTTAGCCTCCCAGAGTGCTAGGATTACAGGCGTGAGCCACCATGCTGGTTCTGACAATCCCATTTCTAAGCTTCTCTCTAGAGATACCTACTTCCTAAAGCTGGTTGGTATGCTTCCTGGGTGTACATTTATACCATTCTGCAGTATACGTGTAACTGATAAAATAAGGAAATTACAGGTATATATAACATAGTTTTGTGTGTATTAAAATTTTACAGCAATGCTATAGTGAATACAGCCTCTTCATGCAGCATTCTATTCAAGATTTATCATTTATTTAACTCAAGTTAGTATTTCATTGAAGGACTATATCACAGTTTATTTTTGCATTCCTGAATTAATGGGCATTTACATTTGTTTCCCATTTTTCACTGGTATAAATAGTGATGTAATAAATATCTTCATTCTTGTCTCTTTGTGTAGTACCTAAATGTATAATTGCTGGGTCTGGTGTACACCTAGCCTCAACTTTATTGGATATGGCCAAATAGCTTTACAAAGTGTACATACCAATTTACACTTTTACCAGAATTGTGTGAGAATATATTTTTATACACATCCTCACCAAAGTTGGTATTATCAGACTTCATAATTTTTGCCAATCTGATGTTGTGAAGTAGTATCTTGTTATTCTTACATAGTTTTAGTTGTTATTGAAAATTCATGTTTCCCCCGGTTACACAAAGATCTGCTATCAGAGCAATATGTTCGATTCATAAATACTGGTTTCTCAAGATGGATTCTTTTCACCCTGAGAAGAAGTGGATCAGAATGTTATTTTTACTTACTGATTGACCAACTGTTTAGTGGAATGGATTATGAATTCTAGAAAAAATTGAATTTTTATGTAAATTTTATACTTTGGGGAGATGTTTCAGTGTATACTTATGATCCCTAAGGTCTTTTTGGTGCTGTTTGCAAATCAGCAGGGACCACCAGCTGACAGTAAAAAGAAAAGCAAGCAGTGACAATCTAAAGAAATGTGTACTGCTAAATGTGAACTGCTACTTTTTTCTAAGTAGTTTGTTGTATGTAGGGATCATAAAGCTGTTGGAAGACGACCTTTTGATAAGATGGCAACACTTCTTGCATACCTCGGTCCTCCGGAGCACAAACCTGTGGCAGATACACACTGGTCCAGCCTTAATCTTACCAGTTCGAAGTTTGAGGAATTTATGACTAGGTAAATATAACCTTGAAATGATGATTACTTTCTTTTTGTTTGAAAAGCAAAGTTTACCACCAGGCCACTTGTTGGATATGATAGTTGTATCTAATAATCACATTGCCATGTTTTTGGATCCAACTTTCCTCTTACCCAAGGCATTATTGAAATATATACATATTCATATGTATATATTTCAGTAATATTTGTATATATATTTTTGAGACAGGTTCTTGCACTGTCATCCAGGCTGAAGTGCATTGGCACAGTCATAACTCACTGTAACCTCAAACTCCTGGACTGAAGTGATCCTCCCCCCTCAGCCTCCTTAGTAGCTGGAACTACAGGCACATGCCACCACACCCAGAAGTCTCTTGGTTTTAGATGCAGGAGTTTTTTTATTACACTGTGATATTTTTCAGAACTCTCCTAAAAGTTAATGCCTTTAAATTCTTGTAGATTAAGGCTCAGCAAATATAGTATACTTTAATGTTGCTATAAAATTTCTATGGACATTTGTTTTAAATCTCATTTACCGGGATTTAGTTTGTGAACTAAAAGATCCTCATTGTTAGACACTTAGCACTATAATGTTACAGTGAAGGTAGTTTGCTGAATTCTTCAGTCTTTAAAGTACCTTTGACAGTACTGTACACTTACTAAGTGCTCCATCGTGGCTGTGGGGTAAAATGTTTTTCTTCATAGTGTGTGCCAGAGGCAGAAAGAAAAAAAAACCAGAATCTGATGTTCAGAAGTTCATTTACATTAAAGATTTATATATAATATGCCTTGAATTGTAACTGCCTATTATTAATCATATTACATATAGGCCATAGTTTTGTACATATAACTCTAATTCATTGATGTTGGTAAAAGAAAATATGAATATATAAAAGACTGTATGAATATAAAAATGTATAAATATGTAATGTCCTTTCAGTTTAATTTTTGTTTTTAGTTCTGTTAGATTTTTCTCAGTATAACAAATATTTATTCCTACATAATTAAGGGAATGTATTCCATACAAAATTTTTATATTACCTAATTGAAAATTACACAGTACAAAAATATAAAAACTTTTTCATTCAACATTGCTGAACATCCAAACCATTTTTCTAAGAACATCTTTTTATTATTCCTTTCTTTCTAAGATCCTACCATCCCTTACAAAGCAGTCATCTGTGCTTTTGAAGATTAAATGATTTAATATGTGTAATATACTTAGTGTCTGGTCCATGTAAAGTGTAATGTTAGATGTTATTTTTGTTCTCTTCTAAATTCCCATTGATGCTCTTTGAGACCCTTCTCTTTTTTAAAAAAAGGTAGCTTTATAATTTTCTCAGTTATTAAAAAAACAATTATTAAATTACTCAAAATAGAGAAATCTGAAGAAGAAAGTAAAAAAAATTGTTTTATCCCCACCTATTAGAAAAAATTCAATTAACATTTGGTTAATAGCTCCAATAACATAGCTTCCCAGTTATTTATCTATGCACATGTATATCTGTTTCTCCTATCAAATGCTTTCTAGGTTATTTCCATTAATATTAAACAAATGCTGATCTGGTACCAGCAACATGGTGGACTGAGCTAATACAGTCTCTTCCCCAAGATACAAGGCACGTAGAAATACTATGTAAAAGAAAAAATATATATTAAAAAAAATTTTTTTAAATATATACCGGGAAGGCATTTTCTGAGCAAATTACCAAGCTTACAGTTAGTACAGATAGATAAAGAAATGGAAAATATGAAAGAGGTTAAGAGATGCGCAAGATAAATGAGAAGGGCAGACATATGTCTAGTAAATATTCCAGAAATCAGGCTTAGTAAGAATAGGGAAGAGGTGATATTTGAAGGGAGAATGGACGAGAATTTTCGAGGGTTGCTGAATGACATGACTCTTCAGATTAAAGAAGCACACTGAGTCTTAAACAGAATTTGTAAAACTTAAACCATGGTTTTTCAGAAATATATTTCAGTACATATGGGAACTTAACATATGATAAAAGTGGTATTGAAAATCAGGGAAATTAGATTGGACTTTCAATAAATGGTGCTAATACAACTGAATAACCATCTGGAGAAAGATTTTCATACCATTTATGAGGATAAACTCCGATGAATCAAAGAAGAAAAATGGGCAAAGGAAGGCCTTATCCAATTCAAAATCCATAAACCAGACAAGGAACGGTTGATAAACTGAATTCATAAAAAACAAATGATAACTCAAAAACTTCTCTCTGGGGAAAAAAACATCATGGGTAAAGACAGTTCTATGACTTATATCCCTGTCCAGTAGTTTTCTTAGGATGGTCCTAAAAGTGCTCTTGTGATTCAAAGAGTAACACCTTGAAACTTTTGGTGCATGTTGCTGAATTTACCCTTCAGAAAGCCTGTTGCTTTTTAAAGAGTTTGTCATTTTTATATTTTATCATTGATCCAGTTGTAGATTTTTGGAAATAGTGGACAATATAAAGCCTCTGAGTTCATCTGTTCTTTTTTTCTTCTAGGCATCAGGTGCATGAAAAAGAAGAGTTCAAGGCTTTGAAAACGCTAAGTATTTTCTACCAAGCTGGGACTTCCAAAGCTGGGAATCCTATTTTTTATTATGTTGCACGGAGGTAAATACCATGTTTTAATGTTTCTTAACAGAATTTTAAAAAATGGCAACAAATGTAAAAAGACAGCAAATTTGATTTTTCTTATTTGACTTACCAGGAATTGAGTTTACCTGGGAGTGTATAGCTGGGTAAATAGCCATTGTGTCATAAAATGATGCTCAGTATATTAGAAATTGCTTTTCAGACTACCCATTTCTTATCTACATCAAATTTTAAAATACTATCTACAATGGATTAATTATTAAGAGTAAAAAACCCCAAAGAATCTTTTATCTTCAGGTATATTCTGATTAAATAGTATCCACTACATTATAATCAGGGACTTTTTTAAAAAACAAATAAAACTTAAGCCTATTCTGAGAACTTTTAGTAATACGCTATATAAGACAGTATCAGGGTGATTTAGAATATAATTCAGAGGAGCTATGGGAAATCTCTATAAAATTGGCACAGGAGACATCCTGGAAAATTGTATTTGTTCTTGCTATCCTCAGTCAAGGCTAGTTCCTAGATAGCCTTTCTGGAAATGCTGTGAGCTCCTCCTTTATAGTAGATATGATGCTTGCTTTATTTTCGCTACCATTGTCTTTTCTTTCTTTCCTCATTTTGCCTTCCTTGTGAAAACTCATCTGTGACATTATTTAGTCAGTTTTACTCTCTCCATTTAGCATGACATAAATTCATGGTAATGGAACCTTAGAGATAACACAATATAATAGAGAGACCACTGACTTTGGAATCTCAAGGACTATATTCTCCTATTCCTCAGCTGTAGGATTTAGTATGAGTTTCCTGAATTTAACAGAAATTGTGGAATTATGTTAATACACTTAATGGTCATGGGCAGCAAATACTTGGCAGTGTGTAAGAAACAAATTGAGGTTGAGAAATAGTGGGGTGAGGGGTGAAGAAAGACAGGTGGAAGATGGGAAACCTATTTAATCAGATAGTTCAGGTAGCCTTAAAGCCAAAAAGTCCACAGAACTTATTCTCTAGATGAAGAAATCTAGAGAATAAGAAAAATTGTGTTTCTCTTTGTCCCTCCTCTTTCACAACTCTTGAGTAACATTTCCTGACTTTCCCATGAAAGTCCTCTCTCCAACTCTCATTTTGGTTGCCATTTCTAAATTGCCTAAGATAATTCTAATTTTCTTTTGGACTTGGGATGCACCATATTTGCACTCCAACCCCAACCTTCAATACAACCAGGAGACTTTGACTTTACTTATTTTGTCTAATTAAAAAACAAATTTTGATGAGGGAGATAGATAGATGTGTGCCCTCTGCCCTGCTCTCCTTTGAATTCTTGTTAGTTTAAAAGTAGCAAAGATTACTGGAAAACATCAAAGCTGGGCTTTTTCTACAGGATCAGAAACTGTTAAATTTGTATTCCTTCTCTGTGGTAATCTAGAAAAGGCTAAAGGAAAGCAGGGATGGGTCTGATGCAGACCCCTCAGTGGGATTAAACCAGTGGGGTTTCTACAAAACCTGTCAAATATGGTGGCTTGAAAGTGCCGAGACTTCTCAGCTCTGTTGTCTATTAGCTGCATAATCTTAAGACAAGTTAGTTTGTTTTTCTGAATGTTTCTTCATATGTTAAAAAGGAAGGAATGCACTTATAAAAACTGTCTACCTCTCCTGTAAAGTGTTTTGTGACTGATAAAGTAGTTGTATACAGAATAAGTTTAAGGCTTTCTATCTTTTTTTTTTTTAATATGATCCTGTCAATTTCAGATTTTCAATCCTTTTAGTTTCTTATTTAGACCTACTAGAGCTCCTCCTGGCCTTCATTTTCACCTGGTGTGTGAAGCCTTAGCTTCGGGACAGATGAACATACAGTAGATCAGAACAGAGAGAAGCCCAGTTATTCCATCATACAAATCCAGAAGTTGGTGAAGGCCTTGAATGTATACAGCCAGCTTTATCAAAGAGCACTTGGGTTTGACTTTTCTTTTGGTGTACCTGTGTTTCCATGGCTTAGATTACCATGCATTAGGTAAAGGTTTTTGAATTATAGATTTCAATCTCCTTATAGATAGTCCACAGACATTTCAAACTTGAAATGTCCAAAACTTATTTCAGTGTATATTGAGATCAGCCTCTTCTTCATACTGTATTCTCAATAGCATCACCATCCCTTCCTGTTCCCCGTCTAGAAACCCTAATCATTTTAAATTCCATTCTCTTTCTCTTTATCGTCCTCATTGTCAGTCACCAA
Source organism: Lemur catta (assembly GCF_020740605.2). Lineage (NCBI taxonomy): Eukaryota > Metazoa > Chordata > Mammalia > Primates > Lemuridae > Lemur > Lemur catta. The sequence continues at coordinate 20,470,577 of NC_059142.1, forward strand.
ATCTTGATTTTATCTATGAGATCCTGACAAATCAATTAAGTTGTTTTAGTTAGGCCTTTATTATTGCAAAGAATTCATTCTTCTTTTCTAAAGAAGGTAGTTCTTTAGGAAAAGCATAAATTAGAGCAGAGCCTGCCCAGATGTAGACAGAACTAGGTGGCTGTTGGTTCTGGAACCAGCTTATGTATGCTCTTTGACTCTCACATGGCTTTGTGTTCAACTCTTCCTCATGATTTTCCTCTTTCTATATCCTTTCAGCTTAAGCCCCAGCTGTGATAGTAACCCCTTTATTACCTCAGTATTGCACGTTTGAAATTCCAGAAAGAAAATGTGGTTCAGCATAAAAAGTATCTCTGTTTAGCAAAACCTTTAATTCTAGGTGCTGGCCAGCCAGTAGATTTCTGGCTGCCCCTAAGTCAAGTTCCTGGCCCAGCAGTCATGTGATTCAAAATGTGACCATAGAGTGCTATTCCCTTGTCAGGAATTGTCCTTTAGGTATATATGTTTTAATTTTTGTTTTTTAAAAAACTAGACCTTAGTGGTCTAATATTAGGTACCTTGGAAATATGTTTTGAAACGATTTTTTTCCCTACCATATTGCTGGAGCTCTCATTATCTCTTACCTATACTAACGCAACATTATTCTCTTCCTCCCTCATCCCCAGATGACTACTTCTAGGTCATTCTGACATTACTTCTGGAGGCATTTTCCAGTACACATCTACATAGCCTTTCCCATTGACTCCCCGTGTAAAGTTCAAGCTCTGTAGTCAGGCACATGCAAGGTGCTCCATACTTTTGGCTTAATTTACTTTTCTAAACTTTTCTTGATAGTCTCTCGCATGTGCTTATGCTCTTCCCCTGTAGTAGTTAAAGTAGCATAAATACAAGGACAATTGTTGTAGCATTGCTTGTAGTGGCAAAAAAGGGAAAATGATATGTGTATTTCAAAGGGGGGAATTGTTGAATAAATGATGATACATCTATATTATGGAATAATGCAATGTGTTGAATTTATTTTGCTTGTTATAAGTGGCAGAAATGCAATTCAAATTTGTGTGAACCAAAAAGGAATTTGACACATGCACCTAAGAAAATCAAGATGTACTAAATTCTTGTATGACTAGATGCAGAGCTTTGAACAGTATCATCTGGAGAACATCTGTCTTCTCTGGCTTTTGAATGTACGTTCTTTATGTTGGTTTTTTTCCCAGGCAGCTCTTCCCAAGCAGTGGCTCGCAGTACTTTGTGTCCTCCCAGCTTAACAACCTCAGTGGAAAAACACCTCTTTCCTAGTAGTTTCAGCAAAAGTGGTTGATCTTATTGGCCTGGCATGAGCCACACGTTAGTTCCTGACATAGTCACGATGGCAAGAGGGATAGAATTTCTTGGTTATCTAGGCCTGGATCATGTGCCCATTCTTGGAGCTCAGTGGTGAAGAAGCAAGCCCTACCTGAATTGCGTGAACTGAAAAGAGGGCATGTGGGCAGGGTTTCTCAAAGGAAAATTAGATGAATCATACCAGAATGAGGAAAAATAGATACTGGAGAGGCAGAAGTAACAGAGGTCCTATACATACCGCTTTAAGAAGACCCAGAAGGATGACTCTGACACTTACCTTACAAGATGCAGAGTAATATGTTTGTGTATGTGTGCACATGCACATGAATGTGTATAGACTGAGAAATATGTAAAACTATACACATTAAATTGTTCACATGGTTTATCTCAGAAGTATGATTACAGGAGGTAGAGGATCAATTATAGTATTTTTGTTATATATCTCTGTTATTGTTTGACTTATTGTCAGGAGCATATATTGTTTTTGTAAGAATAATTTAAAATGGGCCAGTTGCGGTGGCTCTTGCCTGTTATCCTAGCATTTTGGGAAGCTGAGGCAGGAGGATTGCTTGAGGCCAGGAGCAAGAGTGAGACCTTGTCGGTATAAAAAATAGAAAAATTAGCCAGGTGTTATGGCATGGGCCTGTAGTCCCAGCTACTTGGAAGGCTGAGGCAGGAGAATCGTTTGAACCCAGGGATTTGAGTTGCAATGAGCTGTGATGATGCCACTGCACACCAGCCCAGGCAATAGAGTGAGACCCTGTCTCAAAAAAAAAAAAAAAAAAAGAATAATTAAAAATATAAAATCCAAAATTACAATGAAGATTTTTTATCTTAGGAATATTGTGATATTTGGCAATCGCTTTTTGGGTGGTAGTAGCAAATAATGATAATAGCTAACATTCACTGAGTACTTATACTGCATCAGGCAAACTGTGCGTGTTATATAATTTCTCATTTAATCTTGTGGTAGCTTTCTGAGGTATTATTATTAACAGTAATTGATGTGTATATAAACTGAAACCCAAACCTAGCTATCAGAATGATGTGGGGAATTAAAACAAACAAATATGTCCCCAGCCCCCACCCTTGGCTGCCAAATGAAAATCTGATTTCAGGACCTAATTTATATACTTAACAGGAACCCAAAGTGATGCATTTGTACTCAGTTTATTACTGATATTTGTTTGGGAATTCTACTAGGTCATGTATTTAACCCACGTAGCACAACTAGTAAGAATGAGAATTGGGTTTCAAACCTAAGCCAAAGCTCTTAACAACTGCACTACTAATAAAAAGGTTGTTATTACTGTTATATATGTGGAATAAATCAACCTGTGTAGACCAACAAGAAAATCTAACCAACAGTTACGAGATTATATTACTATGGGGAAAATGAGTTCTGAATTCCTGGCATCTGATTTACGAATGATCTTTTAAAACAAGAGAAGGGTTTCCTCAATATGAGATAATCTTGTCTTTGGAGCCACAGTATTAATGCATTACAAAGGTTAGCAAAATTGGCTTTTTTTTATTGGAATGGCATATTACTATTACACATTTGTTAAATGTTAGTACAGGTGGGTGTGTTGTTTTGTGGTGTACTATAATTTGTCCTTATTAGATTAGCACTTTTTTGTCTATTTAATAAAAAATAACTTTTTTTTTTTTAGGCTCCCCTGCCCCAGCTGGGCAATGAGCGCAGCCCAGTTGGGTCCCGGGGAGGGGGCTAAAAAAATAAAATAATACAAAACAACTTCCCTCAGACCACCCTTTATCTTTTAGCCCCTATCCCTCATCCCTCATTTCTCTCTCTCTCACACATGCACACACACATCCTTTGGTTAAATGCCACCTATGTAATTTCTTCTCTTACATCTTTAATGTAAACATCTGAGTTTCAGTTCAGTTTTCCCAACATTTAAAAGGCAAGCATGGTATTTTGCTTGTTTTAACATTTAATAGAATAGTGCATACTTTTTTTATAAGGAAGGAGGAAACTATCATATTACGATAATAAACTTACACAATTAAAATTTGCATATAACCAAATCAAGTTAGGATAATGATAATTTCTTAAGTAGTAAGTTGAAATAAATTTTATTTTCCTTGGGTGCTTGTCATTCAGATAATAAGGACTGAGATAAGAATGCAGGCAGTTCAAGTTCATTTCGGCCTGAGTGCACAGAAAACAGCAACAATTACATAAAAAAGAAAGAGAATATTGTCCATTAGATTAAGTATGGTGCTACCATTTGTTACAGTGTTCATGTTCATAGCTGTGACTATCTTTGGGGTCGCTGATGTATTCAGAGTTGTCTTGGTATTCAGGATCAGATTGGAATTCGTAGTCATCTTGGGATTTTGGGTCGTTTTAAGATTGGGGCTACTCCCAGGATTCAGCCTGGTTCCAAGACTGAGGGTTGTCCCAGGATTCGGCCTGGTCCTAGAATGCAGGCTTGTCCCAGGTTTGGAGGTTGCCATAGAATTTGCAGTTGCCGATGTTGTAGCTGTTCCCAGAATGTTGTCAGCAAACATGAGGATCAGGCTAATCACTAATAGCTTGAACATCATTCTCCTCTGTTTCAAAATATATAAATTTAATCTAACACTTGGATCACAAAAACCCAAGCATATATCCTTAATTGTGTTTATCAGTACTTTCATGTTATACAAATTTTTGCTTTTTCATTGTTTATTAGTGAATAAATAAAAAACCTCCTTTGTTCTCAGCATCTGCTGACATAAGACCTATTTTCTATCTCGGGGCACCGACTGAAGGTAAAAACAATCGAAAGACTAAAAAAGAGCTTAATTGGGTTTTTCTATTTTTTCAAAAAGGAAAAAAGTAAAACACTAGATAATCCAATACAACAAATATGGGGGCTTAAGATCAATATAGATTAGGATAGGGGCAAAGGATGGGAGGCAGTTTGGGCGAGTAGAGTAACAAAAGAAGTAATGAAATAAATATTCGCATTTTCTTGAAATTTCTCATAGCCTTTATTCCAGTAATTTAAGGTTTAAGTTTAGGTCACAAATTAGGATATTAATTCAAAATATTTACTCCAAAAACTAAAAGAAGTTGAACCAGAGGATTTCCCCAGTGCTAGGATAAGGTTTCCTTCATTTTTTAAAACAAGCTAGTCCTTAAACAAGTTCATAGTTTTTAAGAAAGAAGGAAATTTAGAATTGACCAAAATCATTTTACAAATGGGCTTAGACAAGGGACATAACTTGCCTGAGAATGTGTATCTAAAAATGACCAAAACTAAAACTTGAATCTGTCTTAGTTGAATGTTCTTTAGATGTGGGCAGTAAAGACATAGTATATATACATATACCACAATTTTAATAGTGACCCATTTTTAAAGTAAAGGCTGATTTTTTTTATTCTGCGTTAAAATCTAATGGCTTATCACATTTGAGATAATGCAACTAGTCCATGCTGGGTGTGGCTAAATATTATTTTTTTAAAAACTTAAAAACTCAGACTTAAATTGTAGAAATCTAGTACATATATTGAAAGTTACATTGGCTTTAATATGTAATTGAGAATATTTCAAATTAATATTACCTTTTGCTATTTTTCTGTGAAGATTAAGAATTCAGGCTTTCTCCAGCATCCTATGGGGAATCTGATTCCTCATTCATTGCATGCTGTTTAAATATAATTAGTGAGGAGGTCATGTGCTCTAAACTTGACCTGCTATTTGTTCCTTGAACAAACTGGATACTCCAGTATCCAACTGAGTGTTTTCCAAACAACTGGTGTAAACAGATGGACTTTGGCAGAGATTAAGGAGTTCAAATAAAGTCTTTGTAAGATCTACTTGCTTATTTAAAGAATCTGGTGAATACCACTTTGTTATTCCTTTATCCACATATACATTAGTGAATTTCTTCACTGGATTGACTTTAACTAGATGAATATACTATTTTGACTGCTGTGATTATCATGATTTAAAATCAAGTAAGTATCTTAAAAGATAGTTGTCTATTTTTTTTTCTTAGAGCATCTCTGTATGGGTTTATAGGGTAGTTTCTAGCCATGATTATTTTGAAGTTTTAAAAATAACTCAAGAATAGCACATTCCAGAAATTTAATTTTTTTGGTAAATAATTAAATGTTTTAGAAAAGAAGTTAAACTAGGCCGGGCGCGGTGGCTCATGCCTGTAATCCTAGCACTCTGGGAGGCCGAGGTGGGTGGATTGCTCAAGGTCAGGAGTTCGAGACCAGCCTGAGCAAGAGCGAGACCTCGTCTCTACTAAAAATAGAAAGAAATTATCTGGCCAACTAAAATATATATAGAAAAAAAAATTAGCCGGGCATGGTGGCACATGCCTGTAGTCCCAGCTACTCAGGAGGCTGAGGCAGGAGGATCGCTTAAGCCCAGGAGTTTGAGGTTGCTGTGAGCTAGGCTGACGCCACGGCACTCACTCTAGCCCGGGCAACAGAGTGAGACTCTGTCTCAAAAAAAAAAAAGAAAAAAGAAAAGAAGTTAAACTTTATTAAAATGAAACTTAATAAGAAAAGGATTGTATATGAAAGTGGTACTTTCATACTGAGTTTGTAAAGTTTCATGTTTTTTTTTTTTTACTATGTTAAACCACCCACCTTGAAGCACATTAGTAAATTTTTTAAAGGAATTTTATCTTTTGGTCAGTCCTTTCTCTTGATAACTAGCATACAGGGAAGTTGGTTGTATTGTGCTAACATTTGCATCACATCGGCCAGTACTCTTTAAAAATTGCAGGGCTGGGAACAGTGGTGTTGTCATATAAGGAAATTGCTACATAATGGTAGAAGTACAAGTCAATACATGTTCCTCACTTGTTTTACTGTACTATGAAGTTTTCTTCCTCCTCAATGAATAGTGCAAATGCTTGCTAAATCTTATTTATATGGTACATAAAATAACCTCACTTACCTGGAGTTAAGTGTGGTCAGATCTGAGAAGTAAACTAACAAAGCCTCTTGGCAACCAGAGTAAATATTATAAATCAGAGTACTAAGATAATTTACAGTTTGGTACTGTCTTCTCTCTACTTGCTGATTCTGTGGATTTCCTGTTGGGGTGTATATAGTTAATAATGGTAATATTTTGGACTTCAGTAGACTATCAGTCAGTTTTTCTGTTTTTCCTTTTTTTCCATTTATTTTTTATTTGTATATATTCATGGGGTACAAGTGCAGTTTTGCTACATTAATTTATTACACTGTGGTGAAGTCAGGGCCTTCAGTGCCTACATCACTGAAGCAACACACATTGTACCCACCAAGCAACCTCGTATCATCCACTTTCCTCCCCTTCACTGCCCCCCAGTCTCCATTGTCCATCATTCCACACTCTGCTTCCATGTATATTCCATTTTTCTAATCCTGACCTTTCAAATACTAGACTTATACAGCTTTCTATTGGTGCTTCAAACACCTCAATCTCAACTTATTTAAAGTTCACAATTCAACATTTCCCCTCCCTATTCTTGGATCCAGATATATTCTTTTCATAATCTGTTTGTTAATTGCATCCTCACCTACCCAAATAACTCTCCAACCTTGGACTTCTGATTATCTTCTCTTATTAATCTTAAGCTCCTTGGGCCTCTTGATTATGATTAAGTGAAATTTAAAATTCTGAACTTTCCAGCACTCAAATGTTCCCAAACAAAAATTTGCCATTATCCAGGCCTTCAAATACCTCCCATGTTTGTGTCTTGTGCAGCCTCCCCCATCTGCCCAAAGCGCAGTGGTTCCCCCTTATCCTTCACGTTGGCCTCCTACAGTTTCAGTTACCCATAGTTAGTTGCAGTCTGAAAATATTAAATGGAAAATTCCAGAAATAAACAATAAGTTGGATGTACATGAGGAGGCCAGGAGTAGCCAATAGTACATCACGAATGCTCTGTTATTCACCTCACTTCATTTCATCACATAGAGATTGTACCATATCATATTATCACAAGAAGGGTGAGTACAGTACAATATTTTGAGGGAGAGAAATCACATTCGTATAACTTTTATTATAATGTTACAATTGTTCTGTTTTATTATTAGTTAATCTCTTACTGTGCCTAATTTATAAATTAAACTTTATCATAAGTGTGCATGTATAGGAAAAAACATAGTGTATTTAGAGTTTGATGCCATCCACAGTTTCAGGCATCCACTGGGGGTCTTAGAGTGTATCCCCTGCGGTTAAGGGGAGACTGCTATGCTTTGTTTCCTCTGTTCTTTCTCAGTTTTGCTCTGATGTCAGAACCTTTTAATGTGAACCTTCCCTAATTCTATACCTCAGAGTCAGTCATTTTAGGACTTTATACTTATCAGAATCTGTTTTTAACTATAGATGTATCCTAAATCTTTCTTTCCCCATATTCTGGCTTTCTTGTGGTCAGATACCACCTCTTATTCTTAGTATTTCTTCTGCCTTCTAGCATACCTTCTACCTTCTAGGATAGTGTCCTATTCTAGTGCTTATAAAGAATAGGACACAATAAACATTGGAATTCATTGAAATACTGCCTGTTTCTCCATGCCTGAGGACTGATATCATTAATGATGTCTAAAATAATAAGAGACACTTGGTCATTTGCAGTTTTCCTTGCATGATTAGGATAAATTTACAAAGCACAAACCTGAGTTTGTCTCATCTCTACTTTCTGGCTGCTATTTTGAGAGGATTTCTTCATTTGTACAATGTGGATCATAATGCACATTCATCCCTTATCTAAAATCTGGAATCCAAAGTCCTCTGAAAACCTTAAGTTTTGTCAAAGTTTGACACCAAAATTTATTTGGTAGAAACACCTGACCTGCATTGGTGTGAGGTTTTTTGCTATCTTTATTATATTTTTCATTTGTCCCACTTAGTGTGTATATTAATGTTTCATTGCAGAAATATTAGTGTAATTGATCTTGGGGTACTATCTCAGTTTTCACTGGAGTGTCATGTAATACATAATAAGGCTAATGTACAGTCTTAGCATCCTTGTAGTTAGATGATACCATGTAACTTAGTTCTGGCCAGTAAAATGTAGGTTCCAAAGATGCACAGCTGACCCTTGAACAGCGTGGGGGTATGGAGCACCAGCCCCCACACTGTGCAATTGAAAATGCATGTATAATTTTCAACTCTCTCAAAACTTAACTACTACTAATAGCCTACTATTAACCAGAAACCTTAACAATAATATAAGCTGTGAATGAACACATTTTGTATGCTATATGTATTATATACTATATTCTTATGATAAAGTAAGCTAGAGAAAAGAAAATGTTATTGAGAAAATAGTAAGGAAGAGAAAATATATTTACTATTCATTAAGTGGTGGTGGACCATCATAAGTTCTTTATCCTTGTTGCCTTCACATTAGTAGGCTGAGAAGGAAGAGGAAGGGTTGGTCTTGCTGTCTCAGGGTTGGCAGAGGCAGAAGAAAATCCACGTATAAGTGGACTTGCACAGTTCAAACCCATGTCGTTCAAAGGTCAGCTGTTTATCACTTCCAGGCCTGGTGTCTACCTTCTCATCAGTCCTCCATTCTTGCATGCTTCTGTCAATGCCTAACAGAAACAGAAGGTTGAGTAGAGGGGTCTCCAAGACCATAGAAGACAGTAGAACCTTTAGATGACATGGTATCAGTGAGAAATAAACTTTTGTTGTTTTAGCCAGTGATATTTTGGGGTTGTTTGTGCCAGAAGTTAGATTGTGCTAATATAACTACGTATTGGATACGTTCCCTTTGCCTCTTTGTTTCCACTCTATACTTCACCCTGCTCTATACCCTGAGAGGCTGGCCTATGTAGAGAATATCATTGGGCTCCTCTCCTCTCTGACTTTCAGCTGGCCCATGAGGAGTACAAGCAGGAGATTGGAGGGAAGAGAGAGTAAGGTTGGTGTATGTATTCTCTTGGCTCCCACACTACAGGGTCTCTGTGGGCTGGCCGCACCCTTCTTCCATGAAGGTTATGGTTTGTCTTGGGCAACCCTCTCCACACAACCTTATGTGTCTGCTTTCTACTAACTGCTCCTTCCCCCCCACTACTTTGGGTATAATATCTCACTATTTCTTGTAGTTTCTTTAAACCCTGCCTTCTCCTTTATACATAATCTCTAACATCCCAATTTGAATGTGCCTCCTCTTTCCTGCTGGATCCCTAACTGTTGTAGACAGTATGTGCACTGTATCATCTTTCTAAAATCTGAGCAGTTCTCTATTCAGAAATACATCTTGCCCCCAAGATTTCAAATAAGGGATTGTGGATCTATACCAAGTTAATAGGTTTATTGTGAGTATTAATTGTAATGTTTCTATGGCATTTATTAGAATGCCCACACGTGGTAAGCAGGTATCTGCTTTTGGTTTAAGAATAACAACTATGTTCTTCCTTGTTAATTTTTATCTGATAAATCTAAATTTTTCATATTTAGAACTGGAGTTTTTAGACTAGTTATCAATTATAAATACAGTATCTTTCTGTATATACTTGTATTACCTTGAATTGACCTACTATTTTTGAGATGTTTCCAGAACTTTGTCTGCCTTCATATATTGATTCTTCCAAAATTCTTTTAAAAATGACAAAAAGTAATTTAACTTATTAAAATCAACCTCAATGATCATAAATTTAATATATAGCAGTTTATTGAGAATTTCAAGTTAAAGTTTTAATACCTTACTCTAGAAGCAAGTAGGTCCAGTTTTCCCTTCTGTAACTTTTCTCTTTAGTCTCGTGAAAAGAATACTGGATCTTTTCTAGAGTGGCAATTGCATGTATGCCCTCTTGGCAATGGTAGCATTTTTTATTTTTTAGAAAATCCTATTAAGTCTTACACCATGTCTGTGCTCACTGTACCTATGCCTCATGTCCCTTTTAAATAGAAGTTTTAAAATTTTGAAATGAATTTGTGTATGTTTGCTTATTTCTGAAGGCAGTTCAGGTTTTCAGGATTAAAATTTTTATCATGCTACTAGTAGGTTTTTACCTATATTTAAAAGTATAAAACATTTTAGTACTATATAGCACGGAAAAGTGGCTTTTCAGTGTGGACAGTTACTTTTCAAGAAACTGTCTGGAAGCTTCCTGAGACAGCTAATATGCAAATATGCAAAAAGACAGCTGTTGTTATGGTAAACTTAATTGAGAGTACCTTTAGAATTACACATACGCATGATTCTCTTCTACAATAAAATATCAGCCTCTTCATTTTAGAAATCTAACACAGAAAAAAGAACACATTTCTCCTTAGTTGTAAAATACATGTTCTGGGGGCAAATGCCCATCTTTGATCAGGTTTGTACTATAAATCTGGTATCTAATTTTGGTTTGTTGTAATTTATTCCTATTTTTCATAACCAATGAAAAAATGATTTAAATTTAAAAAGATACTGTCCTCCTTTCTGTTTCCTCTCTTGGATAATGGTATCCATCTCCCTTGAGATTTTAATAGAAGCCTTAGCATCAGTCTTCACTTTTACTCTTACCACATCTGATTTGTCACTACGTCTATGTTGATTCCGTTTCAGAAATTTTTTTATGCTTTGTCCTCATACTGCAGACTCGGTAGTCATCAGTTGTCTAAGCTGGTGTTGGCAGGCTTTTTCTGTAAAGGACTAGATAGTATTTTAGGCTTTATAGGCCACATAAAGTATTTTTTTAATTTTCCTTTTTTTTTTTTATTTAACAACCCTTTAAAAATGTAAGAATCATTCTTAGCTTGCAAGCCATACAAAAACAGGCCGCAAGCAGCCTTTGGGCAGGATATTGCAAGTGTGCAAGATTGCTGACCTCTGGTCTAGGCTATTGCAACAACTTCCTAATTGGATTATTTGTCACCTGTATTTTACCCCATCCCCCTCCGTCCTCCACATTACTGCCAGAAGGATCTCTCTGGAATACGAATATGTCACTTGTAGGTAAAACACTTTATATGTTCCTGTTGGCTAAGTTTTCATGCTTAAGGCATTCATATATCACTTGTGGGATTTTTACCGTGTCTTCATGACCATCCATACTATTAGGTATTCAGTATTTTTATTGATTTTTGTTCTTAAAGGAAAATTTATATTTTGAGTGGAAAATCAGTATTGATTGTCATAACTAGTAAACAAAAGGTAACAGTAAAAAGAAATACGGAACTATTAAAGGCCTGTTTCTTATACCACCCAATCATATATGCATCACACTTCAAAAAACCACTGGCTTATAAAATAAACCTTTTATTCTTAGCATCGCATACAAGTCTCTTCATAATCTGTTATACTGCTTACCTTACTTGCACAATTGCTAGGCTCCAAAGCAGAAGATTAAAAGTCATTTTGGTAAGAGCTAGATGCTGGCCTTATATTCTGGAAATCTGATGATGCTACCATCATTGATGTGGTTCCAGGTAAGCCTGTGTGAGATTCTGGGCTATTCTCAGGAAAGTGTCTTCATGATACATTGCTGAGGGTATCATCAGGGCAGTTGTTGAGAAAACTCTGGGAGCTGGCAAAGCTACAAAGTCTGCCCAGAAAGCTCAGAATGCCAAATTAATATTCTGTGCATTACTATCACTATAGGGGTAGGAAAAATAGTCTTAAAACCATTTGTCTCAATTGGTCATTTAAATGTAATAGTAGAAGACTAGTTAATCACCATACTGTATAGTAATATCTGTAGAAGGATGCTCCAGACTCCATACTGTATGCCTCACTGTGTGCTTCAGCTACACTGACCATTTCACCATTGCCTTCTCTGACATGCCCGGATATCCACGCATGCTGCTGTGCTCTTGCTTAGGCTTACCATCTGCCTTAAATGCCCTTCCTCTAACATGGGACAAACTCCTACTTTGGATTTAAGACCCATCTCAATAACCTGACTCTGACACCTGTAGACAAGTTTTTTTTTTTTTTTAAACCTTCACTAAATATAATTCACATATTGTCAAATTCACCCTTTTTAAAGTGTACTATTTAGCATATTCAGAGTTGTACACTGATCACCACTATCTAATTTTAAACATTTTCATCACCTCAAAAAGAAGCCTCATAGCCATTAGCAGTCACTCCTCTTTCTTCCGCCTCCCCCACCAGCCCCTGGCAACCACTAAACTACTTTTCATCTGTATGAATTTGCACACTCTAAATGTTTCATATAAATGGAATGACACAATATGTGCTCTTTTGTGACTGGCTTCTTTTACTTTACATAATGTTTTCTAGGTTCGTCCACGTTGTAGCATGTGTCAGAACTTCATTCCTTTTTATGGCTAAATAATATTATATGGATATTATACATATAAGTTTTTGTGTGGTCATATATATTCAATTTTTTTAGATATATATCTAGAAGTGGAATTGCTGGGTCATATAGTAACTAAATCTTTAACCTTTGAGGAACTGCCAAACTATTTTCCAAAGCAGCTGCATCATTTTACATTCCTACCAGCAGTGTATAAAAAAGTTCTAATTTCTCCACATACTTGGCATCGTCTGCCTTTCTAGACAAATTTTGATTAATCCCTCCTCTATTAAGCCATAGCAAATTCTATTACTATTTAACAGTGACCATGTTAGAATATAATTTTTCTGTTCACACAGTGGACTTTTAGTTCCTAGGTCTTACATATCTTTATCTGAATATACAGAGAATCTATCAGAGTATGTGGCATTTCATAGAACACTTAATAAGTGAATCTAGGCCTTAATTAGTATATATATGTAACATTCAATGATAGTATTAAAACTAAGTACCAGTTATAATTATAGACACACAACTGTAGCTTGAAGGAAGAAGACTTGATTTAATACTAGTGATTAGAATTAAAGTTCAGAATTGAGCCAAAAGATTTCTTGGATGGTTTTGTTTTCTGTGCTACTTGGTTTATAGAAGTAAAGTGGGCTTGGGTGTTAGTGAAACAAGGCTTTGCTTAACTCAACAAAGATGATTTAGTGATTGATAAATGCTGAATAATATAGTGGTTATGACTTGATATATACAGAAAAAGACAGTAACTATAGTTCATTTATTGCTCTGTAAAAGCTGTTTTTCAGTCAACTGTAGTTTACTTCTTTTAGTTTGAGTGTGTAACCCTTGAAAGGAAATAATCCTGAGATGTACTTAAGAAGTTTGATTATATAAAACAATATGTAAATACATTCAAATGAATGTTATTCCCTTCTGAAGAGTCACTGTTAGAGGTGATGTGCTTACTTCAAACTGTATTGCCCTTTTTTTTTTTTTTTTGAAATAGAGTCTCACTCAGTTGCCCAGGCTAGAGTGCTGTGGCGTCAGCCTAGCTCACAGCAACCTCAAACTCCTGGGCTCAAGCAATCCTCCTGCCTCAGCCTCCCAAGTAGCTGGGACTACAGGCATGCACCACCATGCCCGGCTAATTTTTTCTATATACATTTTTAGTTGTCCATATAATTTGTTTCTATTGTTAGTAGAGATGGGATCTCGCTCTTGCTCAGGCTAGTCTCAAACTCCTGAGCTCAAACGATCCGCCCGCCTTGGCCTCTCAGAGTGCTAGGATTACAGGCGTGAGCCACCACACCTGGCCTCATGTTGCCTTTGATCACAACATTTTAGGGAATTTTTTGGAAGTACTGTCAAAGTCTGAAGCACATTCTTTTAGGCTGGTAGGAAAATCTTCACACTTGAATTTTTTTTTAATAAATAAGAAAATCAAATTTAGTAATACCGCTTTTTGTTTAAAATGAAGTTTTTCTTATGTAAATTATAAACTAGCTCTTAGTGGTATTTGAAAGGAAGGGCCCCAAAGATATTTTCAGAAATGACAGTATCATTGGAATAAAAGTATAGTGACACAACATGACTGCCTTGAAGAAATATACAGAAATTTATGTGTATCATGTGACATTTATATCTGAATTTAGTCAACTCATAGTTAATATATGAAAATGTTTTACTAGTTTCAGGTGACTCCTTGATCCTTTAATTAATTTTAATATGTTTTAAAGAGACTTTAGTTTTTACAATGTGTCTCTAGCTCTATTTAATGACCCACAGCTTTCATGTAGCATTTAGTCAGGCAAAGAGACTTAAAATATTTTATCCAAGTATATTTTGGATACAGGCAAGATTTCATGTCATCATTGTAGAAAAGCCATACTGTGAGGATTTCTGTTTCTATAAATAGATGAAATTATTTTTAGGCAGTTATTTACTTTCTTTGATTATTTGTCATTGTATGAGGAAATACAGCTGAGTGTTTAATGTCTAAGTAATAGAATTGGTAAATGGACATGGCTGTATGCCAGTTACTCTTACACTACATGATATCTCAGATGTGATAGTGGTCGCTGAGGCTTTGGATAGCAAATGAGGGCTTTCCCAGTGGTTATTGTGGTGTATGGCATCGTTGTCTTCCCTTAGTGATGTTTTATTTTTTTCTTTCTCAATGAAAAGCTGTTAGATCTTAGTTTATTTTCTATTGAGGCAAGCATTTGAATTCCCTCAGCCTTCCAGCAGTGTTTAGTTTGTTTGAACTGTGACTATGGGCAACAAAATAACACAAAGTGGAAAAATACATTTCCTGGTATGAGTGTTTCATCAGATCTGTTGATCCTTGGCCCTATGATATCCATGTGAAATATCCAGATATCTAATTTTTTGCTGCTAAATTATTTTTCCCATGGGATAAATAAATAACAAACCTGGTAAACTAATTATTTGAAGCATAACTGAAGAGGGCAGATACATGGGGAATTATGTACCATTACAGGTTCAGTCGTTTCCATTTCTAATCTTATAAATTACACAAGAATCTCATATAAGGAACAGTAACATTCATTACAATGTTTATGTAACACCTACAAAGTGCTTTAATATACGTGATTTAATCCATTCCTTAAAACACCCTTGTGGAATACACATTCTTAACTATGTATATATGTATATATATATATTTTTTTTTTTTACCAGAGGACACAATCACTTGCCAAAAATGACAACATATACCATAGGTGACAAAATTTTGTCATGCTCTTTCTATTAAACCACGGTATGCTTTAAACTTAGAATTATTTTGATCAGACAAGAGCCAACCAGTTTTGTTGTTTTTTGTTGTTTGTGTGTGTCCGTGTTTAATTTCTGTGCTTTGATCTCATCAGTGACTTCCAGCAAATTCAGAATCTCAGGCCAAGGTTTCCAGACAAGGATAAATGAGTGTATTGAGCATATATCTGACCTGGTTGTTAAATATGTTTAACAGACTTAGGTCTGTTAAACAAAAATGGCATTTCTTAAAAGTTGAGCTTCCTAAAGACCTCACTTTGCACCACAGTTTTCAAAGTGTGAAACAAACTAATCTGCTTAACACATTATTAACACGTTTAGGTGACATATCTTTCTACTTCCTCCACCGACTTCCACTGAGCAATTTACTATACTGAATTGTTCACAGGTATCAGAATTAACCTTTCTGTAGAATTGTTCCAAAGGTAACTCCACACTGCCCAGAACTAGTTTCTTATGTGACAAGTAGTAACCTAGCCAAATCCTCCTTCATTCTTCACTTTTCTTTCTCAGGACTTTGAAACTGTAACTTTGAACTAAATGGAAGAAACCTAGACTCTTAAACTTGGAGGTTTAACTTGGTCATCTTAAGTTGGTAATTGTTAGCCCACTAGTCACATCTTTTATCTGTGTTAATTCATTCTTATATTTATAAATTCAGATAAAGATGGTCAAAAAAAAAAAAACTTCTAGAAGCATTCTGAAATCAAAAGGATGATTAGGGTTTTCCAGGTCCAGAAGAGGGAGAGAAGTGTAGCAAAGGAAAACTTTAAGATGATATTGCAAAGGGAAGCTAAGACCTGGTCACACAGTAAGCCATATTAGGAATTTAGATTTTATTCTGAGATACGCAAAATTATTGAAGGGTCTGTTAATTGTGTCCTTTTTTTTTTTTTTTTTTTTTTAAAGGAGAGAAAAGGGCTTCTTTGGTTAGATTTATTGAGGGAACAATCCTGCCATTGACCATGTAGAGCTAAAGTTAATACAATGTATACATGCTTCTAAGAATTTCAGTTGTGATTCTCTATCTCTGATCTTTACCTTCATGATACTCTCTAATTTTCTTGATCATAGTTCATCTTGTATCTTCTCATTTCTTGTTTTCTTAGTCAACTTAGATGCCTTGGACAGACATTTCAGTAGTTCTTTTCTTAGATCTCTTGTATTTTTCAAGAGCAGTATTAGCATTTTGGCATATTTCTTTTTGTTATTTTTATACATAGTTCTATGGGATATGCTTATATCCTATAATTTTTGCTTATCTTTCTAATATTTGCATTTCCACATTTTAAAATTTTTAAAAAATTCTTAAGTATTTTTATTGGCCACATAACATTCTGGTCAGCAGGTCATCATTTACTTAATTTGCTACTGGTGGATATTCAGCATTGTTTTCATTTTTCTTGCTGTTAGAAAGAATACTATGATTTACTTAGAATTTACTGAGTTAAAGGTTAAAATATTTTAGGTTTTTTATTTTATTGCCAAATTGTTGTCCAAAAGAGTTGTACCAATATGTGAATGTGGCCATTTCATTATGCCTTCCCCACCATTGGTTTTTATTACTTTTTTAAAAAGTCGTTTGCTGTCTTAATAATGAGAAATGATATCACAGTTTTATTGCATTTCTCAACTATGTGGTTGGCCATATTCCCATATATTTATTAATCACCATGCTTCATATCTTGTAAGTGTTCTGTTTGTATCCTTTCCCATTTATTTGCTGGGAATCTTAGTATTTTTTCTTACTTTTTGAGCTCTTGATTAACAATCTCCTTTATGGTATTTTTTTTTTATTTCAGCATATTATGGGGGTAAATTCTATTTAAATATTTTTATCAGGCTTGTTTTAGCATAAAGAAATTGGAGGTTTTGTAGAGACAAATGTATTGATTTCTTTGTGATTTTTTTTCCTTTTTGTAATTAATAACAAATAGCCTTCCACCTGGAGATTTATAATTATTTTTAAATTCTTCTGCTGGTTTTATGACTTCCTCACTAACGTTATATTTTTAGATTCACTATGTTGGTGTATCACATGAAGTGAGTGTTAAATTGGACTGTTTTCTAAACTTCCCAGCATTGTTTATTAAATCTTTCCCCTTTCTCTCTGATTTCTGATTTTTCCTTCTAAAGTTAACAATGATTAAAAACTTGCTATGTGCTAGGCACTGTTCTGAACATTATATTTATTATCTCATTTTCTTCTCTTAACCCTGTTAGGAAAAGGAGACACAGAGAGCTAATTTGCTGAAGTTACACAGCTAATAAGTAAAGCTTAGTCATATATTGAGTTATTGTGTGTATTATGCTCTAATTGTGCTATCAAATCTATATTGTGGTTGTCTTCTTTTCTATTTTTATGCCACTGTCATTCTGTCTTAATTAGTATAGCTGCTATACGTTTCCCTCTCTTTAAGAAAGGCTAAAATAACTCTACTATTTCTTCCTTTTTCTCTTCTTGCCTGTTTATTTTTCCAGATGAACTTAAGTATTTTATGTCATGTTCCAAAAAGTTTCTTATTGGAATGTTTGTCAGAATTGGCTTAATACACAAATTATACTGGAAATAATTGCAACTTTACAATATCCTGTCAAAGTGTGTCTTGTACTTAGCCTTGGGTATGTTCCAGGTGCTAAATAAATATTTGTTGAGTGAAAGAGTGAATGAATGGAGAGACCTTAGTTTATTATCTCCATCAAGCCTTGTCTTTTTTTGAGACAGCGTCTCACTCTGTAGCCCAGACTTGAGTGCTGTGGCATGATCATAGCTCACTGTAACCTCAAACTCCCAGGCCTCAACCTATCTGTTCTGTCTCAGCCTCCCAAGTAGCTAGGACTACAGGTGTGTGCCACTACGCCTAATTTTTTTTATTTTTTGTAGAGACAGGGTCTCACTGTGTTGCCCAGTCTGGTCTCGAACTCCTGGCCTCAGGTGATCATCCCACCTCAACCTCCCAAAGCATTGTGATGACAAGTTTGAGCCACTGTGCCCAGCCTCCATCAAGTCTTAGTTTATACTTCTCATTAGTGTTTTTCAGCTTTTCCTCATTTGATCCTGCATATTTCATATGTGTGTTATTTCTTGGCATTGTATATTTTTAACATAATTTTCTAATTATTTATTGCCAGCATGTGAGGAAAGCACTGATGTTCCATATTTATTTTGTTGTTATTTTTTGTTTGAGATAGAGTCTCGCTCTGTTGCCCGGGCTAGAGTGCCGTGGCGTCAGCCTAGCTCACAGCAACCTCAAACTCCTGGGCTCAAGCAATCCTGCTGCCTCAGCCTCCCGAGTAGCTGGGACTACAGGTGTGCGCCACCATGCACAGCTAATTTTTTTTCTATATAGTTTTAGTTGTCCAGCTAATTTCTTTCTATTTTTAGTAGAGACAGGATCTCGCTCTGCTCAGGCTGGTTTCGAACTCGAGTTCAAACAATCCTCCCACCTCGGCCTCCCAGAGTGCTAGGATATAGGCGTGAGCCACCGCACCCAGCCTTGTTGTTAGTTATTTAAAGTTATATTTCTGAAGGTTTCCCTAAGGAATCCTTTGGATGGACATTTAGTTTCTTATTTTCCTATAATTTCTGTTATTTCTGGGATTGTTTTCTGTAATTTCCCAAATGTTGAAAGTAGTGGACACCTTGTTTTGTTTGTGATTTTAATGGAAATATAAGTTACTTTTTTTTTTTTTTTTTTTTTTTGAGACAGAGTCTCGCTCTGTTGCCCCAGGTAGAGTGCCGTGGCCTCAGCCTAGCTCACTGCAACCTCAAACTCCTGGGGTCAAGTGATCATCCTGCCTCAGCCTCCCTAGTAGCTGGCACTACAGGCATGACACCTGACTAGTTTTAGTAGAGACAGGTGTCTACTCTTGCTCAGGCTGGTCTCGAACTCCTGAGTTCAGTCTTCCCACCTCGGCCTCCCAAAGTGCTAATAAGATTATAGACATGAGCCACCCGTGACCCGTGCCTGGCCTAAATAAGTTACTTTTCACCAGCATGATGTTGGGTGGTAGTTTGCAGTGCATGGTATCATTCTTTATCTAGTTCTTGAAATATATCTTATAAGGAATAATTTTATAAAGGATTTTAGGTTGACTCTTGTCTGATATTTTTGGTGTCAGTTAAAGGATTTGCTATTGTTTCATAGCATTGTTATGGAAGATTACTGAATACCACGTATTTGGAATCTTTTAAGTTAGCTATAGAAGGCACCTTATTCTGCTGTGGTAAATAAATGTTTCTCTGACTTTCTTCTGGGTCCCTATTTCACTAATATCTAAAGCTGAATTCTAGAGGGAGGAAGAGTGGAGACTGAAACAAACACATCCTTGCATTCCCTTACTCTTAGGGTGTAGAACTTGAGTGTTTCTGTATATGGGAATATCTCACAGCATTGGGCTTGGACCTACAGATATAATAATAATCCTCACAACAACAGCAGCAACATTACTGCATTTAGGAATGTGAGTGGGCCAAGACACTGTGAAGGCTTTATGTGCATTATGTTTAATCCTCAGAAAAAACCACTTTATATCCTGATAGCCCATTTTATAGATGAGGAAACTGTGACTTAAAGTAGTACAATGACTTGTCTAGGGTTGCACAGCTGAGAATTGACAGAGACAAGTTACTTATAAAATAGAACCAAGCCTTAGGGATGGCTGGATAGACAGAGATAGATATAGAGATACGTATGTGTGTATATATAAGTATATACACACATTATGCAAATATTAAATATTTAAGTTTGAGAAACAGATGCTGAGGACTAATGCATTTTGACATGTTTATGGATCCCAGTAATACAGTAGTACTTGTCTTAATGGCAAATATTAAGTCCTCTTCCATTAATAATAATAATACAATTTCCTTAGAAGGAAGTGCTATCTAATTATATTTGTCCCTCAGTATATGCAGAGGATTGGTTCCAGAACCCTCATGTATACCAAAATTCGTAGCATACTCAAATCCCACAGTTGGCCTTGTGTTTTCACAACCCACAAATGCTATATCTTCACTCCATGTTTGACTGAAAAGAAATCCGTTTATAAGTAGATTCATACAGTTCAAACCCATGTTGTTCAAGGGTTAACTGTACTTTAAAGCTAGATAGTATTTCTTTCTAAGGACTTACAGTCTGATTAGTTGACATATAGTACTTTTAAATTTGCCAAGTTTTTTCCTCTGCATTTTACAGGCACGTCTGTAGGATTGACATAATCCCTAGGTGCTCCTAATACTGTAGTCCGTTATTACACTCTCTTGCCACTTTTCCACATGGGAATTCTAAGACAGCACTGAATTCTTGGCACCCTCAGAATGAAAGACAGTTAACTCTAAGAAACCTGCTTTCTCTGGAACTCAGTATATGTTTTTTTAAACAAGACACAAGCGTGTGGAAGAGTAGGGATTGTCTAAGCAGTTCGCCTCTATCATGGATGGTGAGGGTATTAGGTCAGTGTTTGGAAAGAAGTAGGGACAGCTTGCCTATTTAGAGAGGTAATGAATTTTAAAATCATTTAGGAGACTTTTTCAAATAACCTTGTTTCTTCATGGTGTGAGATTCCCTGACATAGTGAGCCATTCAGGTTTGCCAAGGGGAAAAATGTTCAAGAGCCACTGTACTAGACAGCATAAGACAGGAATTGTATTATTGAAGCACTATTTAATAGTAATTTTTCCATAAGCAAGGGCCTTAAAAAGAAAAAAAGTACATATTAGAATGTTGATACCTCTCTCTCTCTCTCTCTCTCTCTTTCTGAATAGAAATGTTCCTAAACTAGAAATGAAAGCTATCTGAATTTTAAAAATTTTTTAGGAAGGAGCACGTATGTACTTTTTTCCCCAACTCCAAGAATCCTTGAAATTAGATTCTTCCTTATTTCTCACAAATTAAATGCCTCAGTTGTGTCTCATTCATCTCAATTATGCAGTCTTCCATTTTAATCTATCTTTGTTTCAGGGTATCTTTTGCTGACTCTTGGCTATTGTGTTTGTCACTGATTTATAAGATGGCTTACTTTTATATTTGTAGTTAGAGTCCCAGTGCAGTTTGATCTGGAGTGTCAAGATTGTCCCTTGCTCAACCCTAGTCCTCAGTCTGCTTTATTGGGTTCATCACTTGGTTGTAGCACCAAATGAATCCCAACTCTTTTACCCTTTAACTTTTCCTCCCCCCAGCCTCCCATACTGCCCCAGTTTGTTAGACCCCATGATGTTAGCCTTAAACTAATCTTATTTTCAATTTATATAAATCAGATTCTAATTTCTTATGTATAAAAGGTAATTTCCTTCTCCATGTGGTAGAATTTTAATTTTGTTAATATTTAAATTTTCCATTAATGTTCTGTTAAATATGCACTAAAAATGCTTCTTTATCTGACTTTAAAACTTTTCATTATATTGTTTTTAATACTTTTCTTAAATGCAAAAACAAAGCTATTAAACTTTCCTTATTAAAATGCTAAGCTTAATGTCTTCTAGCTTTTTGAAGAGCTTTTGTTCATTATATAATCTGTAAAGTAGCCAAGAGTTCCTCAGAAGCAGGACATCATTTAGATTTAAAACAATTATGGCTTGTGTATAAAATAATAATGTGGCATAAGCATTCATGGGATGGCAGCCATGACTTGACTTTAGTGGCAAAAATCCTTGGATACCGCCAACATTTTATTCTCCTTAAAGACTTTACCAAGGTACCCTAGAACAAAAATGGTTAGGTCATTTTGATTCTGTTAGATAGATAAAGTTGGTATGACTAGAAAGCCAAATGACACAGTTATGAGCATAGACCTTTTATTTTTTTCCCACATTTGACAGTGTAAACATACATAAAATACATATTAAAGTTTAGATGCTTTATATTTTGTGCAATAAATTGAAGCCTTAAAAAGAAAACATTTCATTAAAAAAAAGAAACTCATTAGTTTTATTTAATTAAGACAGTAAAATAGCAGCAAGTACCAAGACATTGTGCACTTCTTTTATTTAATACAAGTTACTTCTTTTACATCAGTCAGAAATGTAAGACTGGCTTTCTTGAATACTTAATATAGCTTGAATCACTGGTTAGATAGGGGCATATTTTCCCAACTGTACATCGGAGAGGAGTGCTTTCATTAGTTTCAGAAAATACAGACCCTCAGACAGCCAGCATGGCCATAACATTGAGCATTAAGAGAAATGAAGCATTGACTTTCCAAGCACTTGCCACAGAAGGTAAACGAGTCTTTACATTTGTGGTTGTCTCTTCCCTCCGTAAGTTAAGGGTTGTGCTTTGTTGAGGCATTTCAGAGAAATTATTTGGCATGCCACTAGTGATACTTAGGGTCATGGGTGTTGGGGATGATTTTGTTGAGCTAGTGAGGCTTGTGTTTGTAACCATTCCATCTTGGAGATGAATAGTTAGAGTTGCAGCTGCTGCTTCATGTGTTTTGATGGTTTCTGTGGATGTATCTTCTGGATAGGGCACAAAAGCCTTATCAGTGCTAGTAAAGGTGGTGTCTTTGCTTAGAGTGGCACCAAACGTTGTTTCCCTTGTTCGATATTGTTTGGGTATTTTGGTCACTTTGGGTTGAGTTACCATGCTCAGAGAATTAATAGTGTCCACTGTCTGCATCCCACTTACAGTGAATACGCTTGAGGTAAATCCAGAAGGTGTGGGATATATGGTATGTTCCTTTAAAGATGATATTTGGTTAGAACAGGGAGTCCCTACCACATGGGCTTTTGTTTCCATCATCCACTTCAATAGGTAAGTAATGTTTTGTTTGTGGTCACATGACCACCTGTTATTGTAAAGAGTTATCTCTTGCAACTGAAAGAGTTGATCAAAAGATTGATCTGGAATGAATGTGAACTTATTGTTGTGCAGGTAAAGGTGTGTGAGATTTGTGAGGTTTATTAATGTTCCTGGAAGGATTTGTGTCAAGGAATTATGAGACAGGTCTACAATAAGTAGTTTGGAGGGCATGTTGGTTGGAACTGTCCAAAGTTTGTTACTACTGAGGTTGAGAACCTCGAGACTTCTTAGTGTATTTTTAATGAGGACAACCTTTTCCAGCATATTCTTAGAAACATCCAGATATTTAAGGTTCCATTGATAAGCAGTATCAGATTTGTCAAGAAGTTTAATGTTGTTGTTAGCAGCAGACATGTTCCAGAGAGACCGAGGTAACTGAGCAGGCAAGCTTTCAAGCCTGTTGTTTGAAATATCCAGGGTCCTCAGATTGGTATATTGGGTTAACTGGTTATGCAGATCAGTAAAGTGGTTATAAGACAGGTTTAAGTGTATAATATTCTCTTGCAGTCCAGATGGCAATGTAGTCAAGTTTTTGCCTGAACAGTCCACATGCCTGTGCCTCTCTGTACATATACATTGGAGAGGACAAATGCACAAAATACCAGGTGTGAGAAACAGAAGGATGAACAGGCAGGGAGACATTTTCAATGTCTGATATTCCATCAAAGCCTGGAAACAAACAGATACACCCCTTTTTTAATATGCAAATACAATTTAGGCATCTGCATGGTTCAGTTAGCATTAGGCAAAATTTTCAATAAACCTCGTTGTTGTTGAGTCCTTTTATAATTGTTCCAGTGATTAAACTAACAAAGCTCCCCTTCATTTATAGTCCAAATGCTTAATCCTTCAATTGGGGCTATGTGGTAGAGAGAGACTCTCTCTCTCCCTACTCTCTTCTGCATTTTCTCTTTTATTCTCCCCCCCCCTTTTTTTTTTTTTACCATATTCTTTCTTAAGCATCTTCCCAGAGCCTTAATATGATAAAATGTCATTCTCTGCAAATAGAGAGTTATAGTCTTAAGCTATTACTATTTTTGATAATATGCTTTCTTACTCAGATAGGAAAAAATGGCTGTCGTGTCTTTTTCTTTAATCTCTGCAGTAATATAATAGTCAATGTGTGTCTGTGTGTGTGTAGGATAAGATTTTATTTAGATATTAAAACAATTCTTTGAAATTCATCTTTTCTTTTTAGGATAAATACATCCTTGTAAAACATTTTAAGGCACTTGAAAAATCCAGACAAACACCATACCTTTTAAACCTCACGTTTTATAAAATTATTTTTACTGTATATTTCAGTGCCAGTTCTAAAGAAAAACAAAGTATTATTTACAAAGTGAATGAATATTTAAAAGAAATCCCTGAACTGACACTGCAGCAAATTTCTGGTGCATGCACTTGCAATTGAATATATATTCAATCCTAACGTTGACTTCTTCTTAAAAAAAAAAAAAAAAAAAAGGAAAAAAATTCTGAAGTCGGTCTTTTACTGATTTAAATAGCAACTTACCATAGTGTCGTCTTCAACATCAGCATCTCATTTTCTCCGGGAAACTTAAAGCTTAAAGGTCGTCTTGTTCTGGAGAGTCGGAACCGTTTCTGGCTGTGGACTGTGCTTGCCTGCTCAGCTGCATTGTGTTGCTGTGAGCTGAAGCTCTGCAACCACCTGATCAGTACCACATAGGAGGACTGCAGAGCTGTCATTGGTGCTGACTCAAATTTATGGCAAGAGGTGCACACACAACAAAATGGACAATTTTTTTTTTTTAATTTACGGCATTAAGCATACCTATATATCTCAGATTTGCTATAGGATGGAATACCTCATGCACACAGTACTGGCCCTTACTTTCTATGTATTTGTCTGAGCTTGGGTTCCACATTTTAACATTTGCCTCATTAATAATCTGTGATTCTTTTTATTGCCTCTGCTCTTCATTCTTTTTACATGTTGAAAAATGTTGAAAATGAATTTGTCCTTTCTAATGGGTGGTTTTCTATTTCAATTATTTTTAACTCCTGTTTTTTTATGTTCTTTTCTAAAATGATACAATTGTCCTGTCACTTTTTAAAATCTAATACAATATGTTTGATTTTGATGTCCTCCCCCAACATGGTGATTATTATGTTTAATTAGCTTTTCAAATTTATTAACCACTTAATGTTTCATCTTCCCATTTAGGAGGAACAGAAGTACTCAAATATGATTATTTTCTCTTTATTTTTCTTATACAAAGGATCATTTGATCCAAGGCTACACACAAGTTAGCTTACATTTTAAAATGAGCATCTTATACTTTTATTTACAGTCCTTATGGTAAAATAAACATTTTATTTTATGTATTTGGGGTTAAAGTGTTTTTTTCCTTATGAAACTTACTTTAGCTGGTAAGTGGATATGAGTGCTGTTTTTTCCAGAGGCATTTTTGTTGCTATGTAAATGACCATTTATTTGATTTCATGTTTTAAAAATAACAGTATCAATTTTTGGTGATTTCTTCAGAGTATTTCACATTGCATCTTTGTGAGAAAGCAACTTATATTAATAGTTTTAAAATTACATGAAATAATATAAAAGGGAAAACTTTGGTCATGAGTTTTATAAAATGAAATCAGATTTATAGTAGCTACCATTCCACTCTCCAGTGGACTGATTGTTTAAATAATCTGTTAAAACTCAAATCTAATTTTCAGAATGGCCAGTTTACCTTAAAAAAAAAAAAGCAAGTAAGAGCCAGGTGTAGTGGCACATGCCTGTGGTCCCAGCTACTTGGGAGGCTGAGGCAGGAGGATTGCTTGAGCCCAGGAGTTTGAGGCTATAATGAGTAGCATCTGCACTCCAGCCTGGGTGACTCTGTCTCTTAAAAAAAAAAATACGAGCAAAGCAAGTAAAGTTATGGCATTTTCATTACCAAATTGTCACCATTTAAAAATCAGCAGTTATTAGCACATTACATGTAAGGTAAATCCTTTTATGCCATGTTACTAAATCTTTTGTTTTTCTCTAAAATTGCATTTACCATTATTTGGATTATACCCTAAATAGAATTTATTATATTCAAATTTGAAGTTTGTTTTCTTAGAAAAGAAAGTATAGAAGTCACTTTTTGTATAAAGCTAGTGTTCCTCGAAAAGTATCTGCATTTTAAGTCTGCAACATTAGAAATTTATTATTGATTAGTTGCTTTATTGCCACTTTACTTTGAGGGTTCAGTTGGACTCTTAATAAGATTCTTTCTATGGATTTCAGAAACCAGTCATTAATCATAGTGCTTAAAAGTAATGTGTTAAAAATACTGCATTCAGCAATATTGTTGTGGAAATAGAGAATGGTTACATTGACATTTAGAGTTCTATTTCAGCTTGTGTATACACTGTTACACTTGAAGAGATGTGACTGAGGGTCAATTACCAAACGCTTAAATCTCTCCTTTTAATTTTTGAAATCCTTCTTACATCAGTATGGACGTAGAATTATTAATTTTTTTTTTTTTTTTTTTTTTTTGAGACAGAGTCTCGCTCTGTTGCCCAGACTAGAGTGAGTGCCATGGCGTCAGCCTAGCTCATAGCAACATCAAACTCCTGGGCTTAATCGATCCTACCGCCTCAGCCTCCCGAGTAGCTGGGACTACAGGCATGCGCTGCCATGCCCGGCTAATTTTTTCTATATATATATATTTTTTAGTTGGCTAGATAATTTCTTTCTATTTTTAGTAGAGACGGGGGGTCTCACTCTTGCTCAGGCTGGTCTCGAACTCCCAACCTCGAGCGATCCACCTGCCTCGGCCTCCCAGAGTGCTAGGATTACAGGCATGAGCCACCACGCCCAGCCGAGTTATTAATTTTCCTTACACTTACCGGTGCTTTTTGTTTGAAAGAAAGGACATGTTATTTCAGTAACTGATAGATTCAAATGAGTTTGGGTTTAGGCTGTATCAAGTTTAGATTCTGTTGCATATTATAGAAAATTCTAATACAATAGTAGTGGCAGTGTTTCTCATTTCAAGTTTGGGGACATACTAAGTTACTTCATATTATTCAGACATTCTTGTAAAATTCTCAAAAAGAAAAAGGGGAGCGGGGTGTGGTGGTGCATGTGCTTGTAGTCCCAGCTATTTAGGAGGCTGAGGCAGAAGGATTGCTTGAGCCCAGGAGTTTGAGGCTGCAGTGAACTATGACTGTGCCACTGCACTCCAGCCTGGGCAACAGAACAAAACCCTGTCTCTAAAAAAAAAAAAGGGGAGGAGGGATCATTTCAATATATTTGAAGTGTAACAATCTGTTCTTAGCTTACGCTTTTAGAAATTCTCATGACATAAAATAATAATATTTAACTGTTACCCAAAAAACGAATAATTTTTTAGAGACTTAAGTGTTTGTTACAACTTATTCAGATTAGCTCTTTAAGCAACTTTTATATTCTAGATTAAACAGTAAATTAATTTATATATTCTTTTGTGTCCTAGGATATATTACCCCCAACATTATGAAAAGCATAACAAACCACCTGCCAGGGAATGGTTATCCCATGTTAATCAATAGTTCCAGTTTGCCCTTATTTCTTAAATTGATAGATAACATTTACTGTGCTTATTTGAGAGTCAAAATTGTCTATTTTTGTTAATATAGTTGGCTATTTAGACTGAATTTCCTGCTGAATACAACCAAGAGTACTCAATAAAGTATTTTAGAAAAATGGAAGAACTGATAAGATAGAAATTATCAGGTCAGGGGCCGGGCACGGTGGCTCACGCCTGTAATCCTAGTGGGAGGCCGAGGCTGGTGGATCATTTGAGCTCAAGAGTTCGAGACCAGCCTGAGCAAGAGTGAGACCCTGTCTCTACTAAAAATAGAAAGAAATTAGCTGGACAACTAAAAATATATAGAAAAAATTAGCTGGGCATGGTGGCACATGCCTGTAGTCCCAGCGACTCAGGAGGCTGAGGCAGTAGGATCGCTTAAGCCCAGGAGTTTGAGATTGCTGTGAGCTAGGCTGACGCCACGGCACTCTAGCCTAGGCAACAGAGTGAGACTCTATCTCAAAAAAAAAAAAAAAAAACAGCAACAACAAAAAGAAATTATCAGGTCAGAAGCCAAGTGGATCAGTCCCTTAAGCCACCTCCCATCCCCACCCCCCCATGCCATTGGCTTGTTGCCATAACTCAGTCAATTGTTCTCCAGAATCTCCCTCATTCTGGGTTTTTCCTCTTTGCTTCCATTGGAAGATTTAATTTGTTCTTCTATCCTCCATATTTCCTACAAATGGTTCCTAATATCATTAACATAACTGTTTGCATCATTCCACAATAGTTTCAAAATAATTCCAGTATTGCTACAATTAGATTACACACTGCTGAATAAAGTTTAAAATTTCTTTGCAGTTCTGTTTGTTCTTAGAATACATTTCACTAAGGATCTATAGTGAACTCTGTGTTCTGATGCAACGTGAAATAATTCCTTTCTCTGTATTTTTATATCACCAACTTGACATAAAGTTAGGTCCATTTGTTTCAGTTTTCAGTTTTTCAGGATCACTTAAGTGAAAATTATATTCAGAGTAATCTTGCTTCTCTATCTTCTCCATCCTATTTCCTTCTTTCTATTGGTGACAATTTTTATTAGCTTTTGGTTGTAGCTTAACAGTATTTCTTTTTGAAAACATACAAAAATATGTATTTCTGTGTATATATTGTTTGTTTTCTACCCCCTTATATAAAAGGCTTTGTACTCTATATACTATTGAACAACTTGTTCCTTTTTTTCTTAATGTGTCTTGAGGACCACTCCACATCAGTATATAAATATCTGTCTTACTCATTTTGTGATGCTTAGTACTCCATTTGGGAATCTGTCATGGTTTATTCAACCAATCCCCTATTGGCGCACATCTGGGTTGTTTCTGGACTTTGGTTCTGACAGATGATGCCACAGTGAATACCCTTATACCTAAATAATTTCATAGTTTTTCAAAAGATTCCTAGAAGTAGGATTGCTGGGTAAAATGGTAAATGGACCTGGAATTTTTCCAGATATTACTTAATTCCTCTTCATCAACTATACTGTTTTGCAATCCCACCAGCAGTGTATCAGGATGTCTAGTTCTAGATAGCCTTACTGTATGCCTTGTTGTTGAATTTTTATATTTATGTCATTTGATAGGTAAGTAGCATCTTACTGTAATTTTAAATGCATCTCTCTAATTATGAGTATGATTGAAGATCATAAATGAAGGATTATGAAGAAATTGTGTATTTTTATATATGTTTTTAAGGACTGTTTAAAATTTTTCTTCTGTGACTATTTTGTATATGTTTTGCAAATTTTTTATTGTGCTCTGGGTTTTCCCCATTCTATATTTAGGAGCTCTTCTAAATTTTAGAAATATTAGCACTTGTCTTGATTTAAGTTGCAGTTTTTTTTCCAGTTTGCCATTTGTCTTTTTATTAGGGTGGGGTGTGTGTGTGTGTGTGTGTGTGTAGGTGTATGTTTGACATTTAAGAGTTTCACATCATTTGATTTTCCTTTTTCTTTTTCCTTTTTTTTTCTTTACCGCTCCCCCCCCCCCCCCCCACGACCTTTTTTCTTTTTCTTACTTCTGGATTTTGAGTCTCAGCTGGGGAAGGCTTTTTCTACTTCCAAATTATAAAGGAATTCACCCATACTTTCTTCTATTACTTGTATAATTTCATGGTTTATATTTAGATCGCTGGTCTACTTGGTGTTTAATATAGTGTGAAGTATGGATCCAATTTTATCTTTTTCCAAATATCCATCCAATTGTCTCAGTACTTGTTCCCACTGATTTGATATTCAAGTTTATTCCTGGACTTTCTATTCTGTTCTGTTGGTCTGTTTGTTTAATCATATACTAGTACCACTGTGTTTTTAATTATAGGTGCTCAAATATTTTGCTACTTTACTTTTTGATCAGAATTAGGCAATAACAACAATTACAGGTCACCCTCATCTAATTCATTATGCCCCACTACCAACACTAAATAGAATACTTGTATGACATATGTATGTTTTGATGCATGGAGTAAGTGCTCTTTGGTCCTTTATTAGTGAAAAAGAGTGGCCAGGAGTCAGAAGGTAAACTCAGGTTGTAGTACCACTTCTAAGCAAGTCACTTGCTTTCCCTAGTCCTGTTTTCTCAGCAGTTAACAAACAAAAGGAGTTGAACCAAGTTGTCTTAGAGGTTGTTTCTGACTCTGGTTAATGCTAATCTGGTAGGAGGACCACTGGTATGTGGTATGAAGTTTGGTCTACCTTTTATTCCCCTGTGCCTTGTTCTTTTGCTGTATTCATGAAATAAACTTTATCTTCTGGATCCTGGTTCTTTAATCTTTTCTCTAGGCTGTTCTTTGTTCCAACATTTTCTTCTCCCTTGTATTTCTTTTATTAACTTGCATTTCTTCCTGCTGATTAAGCAAGGATTGCCACTGACCTCAATGGGGAAAATGGTATGCAGAAATGTGAATTATTTTTCCTCCAGCAGAGAATTTCTTTAAAAAAAAAAAAGAAAGAAAAGAAAAAGAAAGTTAGCATAAAAACCTAGCTGCTGCCAGTGGACTGTCCTGTTGTACAACGAACAGAAAGAGAAAAGCTGCCTGTAGTGTTTAAAGAAATCAGAAAAGACTATGACCAGGTCCTCAACTCCTGTTTTATCTGGGAGAGTTGGTATTTCTTTCTTTTTCCCTATATTTCCTTATATTTCTGCCAGGAAATAAGGTAGTAAAAGGAGCAAACTCCAAATTGTTGCTGGATAAATCAACCTTGAAAGTGCTAAGTTTAAAAAACACATGAAAAGAAACCTGTTAATTTTAATAGGGAAGACAGAAGAGAACAAATGTAATATGGCAATAAACATCATGCTTATTCAGGAAAAGCAAAAAGCTCAAGGAAGTGTTTGTGCAGACAAAAACTTTAATGGTCAGTAAGGGATGGCATGAAAGATTTAAAGAGAAACATTGTATAATATATAAAATTCTAATCTAAAGCTTATAAGTTTTTATTAAGGATGGAGCTTTGTTAGTTTCTGCAACATGAGTGCTACAAATAAAATACTATATTCTGTTCTGAAAATCCCAAAACTATGAGAGGTTCTCCAAGACTAAGCTATCAGTGAGGCTACCACATTTCATTCTAAGTAACTGTTTACCCCTAGAGGTAGGGTGGGGCTGATGAGGAAGAATATGTGCTTGTTGAGCAAAGGAGCACTTCTGCAGACACCGACTGGCATCTCCACAAGCATAGGCCAATGACCACGCTTTACCTTGACTTCGACAAAGGTCAGGTTCATCCCTACTCTAATAACTCAGATTTATTTATCAATTGTCAGATAATGGATAAAGATGAAATTCTACGTAAGAAAGGTAGTTAGGCCGGGGGGGGTGGCTCATGCCTGTAATCCTAGCACTCTGGGAGGCTGAGGCAGGAGGATCGTTTGAGCTCAGGAGTTCAAGAGCAGCCTGAGCAAGAGTGAGACCCTGTCTCTACTAAAAAAAAGAAAAAAAACAGAAAAATTAGCTGGGCACCATGCCCACACGCCTGTAGTCCCAGCTACTTGGGAGGCTGAGGCAGGAAGATTGCTTTAGCACAGGAGTTTGAGGTTGCTGTGAGCTAGGCTGACTCCACTGCACTCTAGCCCGGACAACAGAGTGAGACTCTGTCTCCAAAAAGAAAGAAAAAGAAAAGTGGTTTATGAGTTTAAATGGTTAGTACCAGAAAGTGTAAGTTTAGTGAAAAATTGAGAACCCTATTTCTTTCCTAGAAAAATCTTCCAAATTCAGAATGAAACCATAGTTTCTATTTTTTTGAATTTCCGTATGAGATTCAATTTTGTTTGGGTGCTTGTAAAGCAGAGACTTTTTAAAGAGACTAGTTTTAAAATTTGTGCTTCCCCAATATTATAGGAAAATGTTTACATTTTATGGTGCATGCTCTTATTTTTTTCAGGGTAAATGTCTCCAATGCCCCAGTTTGACATTTTAATGTGTTTGTTTTACTGTTTCCAATAAGACCAAAAAGGAAAGTTTCTCTCTTCTCAAACATGCATTTATTTTAATCTCTCATCACCACAAATTTTGAATATGTATTTAATCTCTTATTTCTCTCCACCCCAAACTTTGAAATGGAAAAATAAGTTCATTCAAAATAAGTTTATATACAGCTTGTTAGGAAAAAATATCTATTGGGTAATAACAAGTATATGTAGATTGCTTGTTTCAGAATGGTTAAGTTACTGACATGTATACTACCCACATATGTAAAATGTACTATATTTTAAAGATAGGTACTATAACTGGTAAATTGATCACTGTTAAATAACTTTTTTAAAAAAATTCCAGCTATGCACGTGGGCTTTGAGCAGATTTCACATAGTTCCTGAATAAAAATCAAAATTGACTGCCAGTTGCAATTTTATATATCTCATATGAAGAAAAACAAAAGATGGAGTCATTTAAGGATGAAAGATCAGCTTCAAAGCACTTTGTCAAATTTATAACAGTTCTGCAGGTGGAGGTGGCAGGGATTCATTAAGATCTTGATCAGAGTCAGGAAGAATAGAGAACTCCTGACTCTGGATCTCAATGTTGAATTCTTCCTGATTTTTCATGAAATCCGCTGGCTGCTGGAGCAAGGTAAGTGAGTCAGGGGAAGGTGGAAATGATTTGATCTCAGATTTATGATCTTCATAGGCTTGATTGAGACAGTCCTGAGATGGAGGGAAATTGGCAGAATCATTTGGAAGAGGAGATACAGTTGTCATTGTGGGTTTGTCAGATTGGTTATTCTCTTTTCCTTCCAAATCAAGAAGGGGAGGTGGTGGAGGCAGATCTGTATCATCTGAAGAAGAAACAGCTGTGCCAATTGTTGATCCACCCACACTATCCTCTGATGTACCATTTACTTGATCTTTTATTTCCTCTGTTTTGGGGTTGTTGGAATCTTCAATGTTTTCACTTGATTCAAACAACTTAATTTCCAAGTCATCTGCTAAAAGTGTGCTTTTGCTGGGTTTCCAGGTCATAAGTGAAACAATTGACGTACGTTTTTCGGATACGTCATTTTCTCTAATGTTATCCATACACATGTCAGGGATTTCTCCATCAGCAAATGGAGACCTACCTGCCCAATTTTGATCATTTAAAACTGGTTTTCTCAAGCATTTCCATAGTACAATTATGATTATAGCCACCAACATAGAAGTCAGAATTATACCAATTAATATGCCAGCTACTGAACTAGAATTGGTTTTATGTGAGGTTTCTTTGTTACTGGTAGTTTCTAAGATGAATTCTGGTGTACCCCCAGGTGAATTTTTGATAATTGATGTTGGTTCTGTGGATGGATTATGAACAGTTGGTAGTACTGGTTTTCTAGAAGGGGTGTGGACAGATAATGATGGTTGTTGAGTGGAAGTATAGACAAAAGATGTTGGTGATTTTGTGGTAGTATGGGCAGATGATAATATTTGTCTGACAGAGGTGAACACAGGGAGTGCTGTTTGCTGGAAGGAGGTCTTGACCGTTGGTATTGGCGATTTGGTGATGTTATAGGTGAGTGGTTGTCCAGCAGAAGTGTGTGCAGCTGGTTTCTCAGAAGAGGCATGGACAGCTGGTGTTGGTTGTCCACCAACAACTTTGGCAGATGATGTTGGCTGTCCAGAAGAAATGTTGTTGAACTGTGTTGATTGACCTGAAGGATTCCTTGTTGTATTTTGAGAATCAGCGGAGACATATGATGCTGATGATCTAAATAAGGTAGGCTGTGGCTGCATCTCTGTTGTAATTGCCTCTGTCTTTGAGAAAAATGTGTTATCCAGGTGTCCACAAAACAAAATTAAGATGAAATACTTGGGCTCCATTTCAGAATGTTTCCTCCTTACCAGAGGTTTTATAATGAAAGAAAGAATGAAAGAAAGACAATTAGGTATCATTTGGTATCTAGTTATATTTGACTTTTCATTATAATGCCTGGCATAAAGTAGGAAGGTACTCAATTAGTATGTATTATTTCTAATCTAGACTTGACACACTGTAGGCTAGAGTAAACATCTCTTGAATATACACTAACCTATCATACAGCATTTGGACCTCATAGACCAAGTGTTCTCTCTTAATTCTTTGATAAGATCCATACTTCTCCTGCTGCCCCTCTAGCTTCATTACATTATAGTCCTTCCTCTCATAGTCATCCTTCTTACAGTGCATGGGCTCTTTATGCTGGATCCATGTGTTCTCTACTTTTTTTTTACCCTTAACTGATAGAAATGTATTGATTCTGTTGCTTTGAAGAATACCAGTGACCATCTGTTACCTAATTCAATTTCTTTTCTTTCTTTTTTCCCCTTCACTTGACCACATTTGACACTACTGACTATTCCTTCACTAACATTCAAGTAGCTGTTTGTAATCAGTCTTCCTACATGTTACTCTCACTAGCTCTTTTTCTCCTGCCTCCTTAATATGGATACTTGATATTCAGTCCTTACTCCTATCTACTTTGTTCCTGATTCTTAAGATTTCACTTGTCACCTTTATGCTACAACTCCCAAACCTGTACATCCAGCTTAAATCTCTCCTTTGTTCTGATTCTATTTGTACAACTTCTTGGTGGATGTTTCCATGTATATATACCACTATCAGCAAATTCAGCATATTTAAAATGGAACTCATCTTTACTTCACAACTGACTCTTCTCTCAACTTCTCTGTTAATGGTACCATTAAGTTTCTTATGCACAGAATCTGTTACATTAGTAATCTTTCCAGCATTCTCAATGTCTAGCACTGTGTCCTTATGTTAGGATCTCATATTTTTAAAGGAATCATTTCTACTAAAGTCCTAAGCTCAAAATCCTAGTGTGATCTCTGAATCTGCTCAAGTCAGTCCTATGCAGATGGTCTTGCTGCTGCTTTCATTCATTTATTGGTAAATACCATCTTTGTGTGAGGCCCTGTTCTAGGTTTAGGAAATTAAAAAAAGAGAAAGATGCTGCCTTCAGGTATTTCAGGTTCTAGTGGTAGAAATAAACAGGTAAAAAAATTATTACAATTTGATGTTTTCTCATAAAGGTATGCAAGAGATGCACAGAAGAACTAACCTAGCTTGAGAAGTCTTCAGGGAAGTTTTCTCAGAGAAATAAAACTTGAACTGAATCTTAAAGTGTCTGTAATAATTAATTAAGCAATAAATAAATATTTCAGCTAGGGAGAATAACATATGGGCACAGGAAAAGAAGGCACATGTGTAAGTTTGGCATGTAGGGCTTTTTGTGGTAGATGCTAACACTTGAAAAGTTAAATTCCAGTTCTGCTTCTACCACCTAACTACCTATCTAACCATGAGACCTAGTCACTGATCTCTACTGTTCTCAATTACCTTATCTCTAAAGTGAGGAGTTATACTAAGACAATTTTCAGCTTTGAATGTAATATACTTGTTTTGCACAGTTAGAAAAAGGAGAATCTCAGGGTGTTAGATCTTGGTATATATATATATGATTAGAAACTGTAGTTCTTCTATGAATCACAGGCCAATCTAAGACAGATTTGATGTTTTTTTGCAAGGTGTAATAAAAGGTTTTGCAAATAAATAGACTTTTTAGCATATTTGAGTAGTTTTCATTGCTTGTTACTTGGTGCACAGTGAAGATAAATAACCCTGTTTTAGGAGAAGAAAAGGTGATTTTTTTTCCCTGTACTTTCTCTTCCTTTTTATTTTCTTTCTAATGCTTCAAGCCAAAACTTTAAAATAGTTTGCCTTTGAACTATCCTGCACGCTGCTGATGAATTAATCTTAAAAACATGCATGATCAGGTTACTACTCCCTTGCTTTGGGGATTCCCCATTGCTGTTAAGCTAAAACTTTTAAACTGAATTTTTTTCGTTTTGTCTTGAGTTAACCAGTCCAGACTCACATCTCATGACTGAAACTTCTTATCTAGCCAAATACAGCCTTTCCCCACCTTACATACTTTCTAAACACATGCTTTTCCCACCCCCCCCTAAACAGACACTTTTAATCATGCTGCTTTTCACCATCCCCAACTGTGTTCTTTTTTTCCAATTCTGGCCTCTTCTGCTTTCTGACTGTGAGTCTGAACCTGTTCTCATCTTTCAGACCTCAGTTTAAATTCCCCTTCTTAAATCAAATTCTCTGTGACTGACCACAGCCCAGAGAAATCAGCCATTCACAGAATCCCCCTAGTTCTTACTGTCATTATGGTTCCTTTATGTACCTCACTCACACTTCTCTTAAATAAGTGTTTATTTTTTTATTACTTTACTTTTCACATTTTCTTACTATTCCCACCCCCTTGAACAACATTATAAAGAACCTTGAAGGAAGGCAGAAAGAAAAGAAGAAATAAAAGTACTTATCTGGAACACACTATGTTATACTATCCCAGGTGTTTTACATATTTTATTTTATTTAACCTTTAAATGAATTTATGAGGAAGGTGAGGGGATTCTTTATTTACAGATAAGGAGACAACTTCAAATGAGTTAAGCAGTTTGCCCAGTGTTATATCACTATCAGTGACAGACTGTGAATTTGTACCTAGGACCATCTGATTCCACAGCATATACTATAGTTTCTACTACCCTATACTGCCTAATGTTTTTATATTTTAATTCCTCTGCAGCATAATGTCTTACCTTATGTAGTTTAGTAAACATTTAATTTGTATTGGGCTTCTTCATTCCTTTCCATTTCACTTTTTCACTTTTTATTAATACTTCTACCAGAATATGAGCATAAAGGTGAAATCTAAATCAATAAATTATTTTTATCCACTTTTGCAAAAGATTTTAAAGAGAAAAATTTGAAACTTTTGGCATAAATATGAGCGTTTGAATCATCTCTAGATGATTGACATTCATGCAATTCCTACCTGATATTCTTATAGATTACCAAAAAGAAGGCTTTGTTAGAAAATGGTATTCTTCAAAGCTTCATTTTAAAAATGTTTTTTTAAAAATGCTATCTAAGCATCAGAAAAATATAGGTCATGAATTGTCTTCAGCCAAAAATGTTTCCTCTTTCGTGACTTAGCTTAAAATAAAGAAAACATACAGTTCCTCTTTTCAGTTAGCTGAAAATGGCATTAGAGAAGGAAAGAATCCAAACAGGAACATAATTATAAACCCAGTTTAGTTTGTAAGATGAATTTTGATAGGTTCATAGCCTCTTATGTCAATAGGAAATATGTAGAACCTTCAGTGTATGAAATTTTCACTTGTCATTTAAGGATTATGGCAATATTAAAACCAAATTCCATTTTTGACCTATCCTACCTCTTTCTCCCACTCTTAAGTTGGGTTTTTACCCTCCTAGGATCTGCTACATCAGAGTACTAGAATCTATGTTAAACTCCTACCACAGTAATTTTGCATAGCCCAGAAAAGAAAAGGAGAAAGATTCAAAAGAAGAATAAATAGGAGATATAATAGTGAAAAAACTCACTTTTTTCCAGAGGTAGTGAGACCAGTGTTATTACCAGTTTGGAAAGTTATTTAACATACATATGTTTTAACACATTAACTGTCATGTGAGTTGTATTTAACTCATGCTAGTTTTGAGCCTGGGGCCTCATGAAGCATATGTAACTCAACATGTATCTTTACCTTATTCACCATACCTATGGGCACAGAAAACAATAAAAAAATAACAAATTTTCCATAAAATTAGAAAGGATCATTTTGTTTTCAAAGTTTTTATTCTGTTTTCATAATAAAAAACTATGGCCCCAAGGGAAAGAATTTTTTTTTTTTTTTTTTTTAGTGTAGCAGTCAGTATGTTAATATATTAAGTGGTACATATCTGAAGTACCAACATTGTTTCTACAGGGAAAGAATAATGTGGTGCAGGGGAAATAAAAAGGAGGAGAAAATTTAGAATAAGATGAAATGAAAAGGCAATGCAAAGAAAAGTACAAAATAACACAAAGAAAAAAATAAAAATTATAGGAAGCAACAAACATATGGAAAAGACGGAGGTCAATTGACCAGGGAAGGTATTGAAGAAAAGTTAAACAGCTGGAAAAAAGTGGTGGTTATGTAACTGACAAGAAATTAAGTTACAAGATTAAAGTGGGTAAAATGAAGTTGGGGGAAAAGATTGAAGTATATGAAAAAGCAACCACAAAATGCTGCTCCCTGTCACTGGCTTGTGTTTGTGGGTGCCGAGAACCAGCAAAGAGGAGCTGTCTTTTCAAGATGGAGGGTCCATCATGAGCCATCCTTTCAAACTCACTTACCTTTCATTTCAGGCTCTCCTGCCTGCTGTGTCATTAAGATATTCTTTCTTGTTCTCTCCCACTCTCTCGCTTTCTCTCACTTTCTCTCTTTCCTCGCACTACCCAGAAGCATATCTGGTAATTACTACAAAGAACCTGTGCACATTCTGTGTAACATTTTTCTAGAAATCCCTTAGTCTGCTACTCAGGCAAATCTCAAATTTGTCAGCTTTCATATGGCAGTATTTTATTTTAGGCTGATGATACTTTGAATTTTAAATGTGTGAATTTTGGTCCTGTGCTTTTCCAGATTATTTTAAATTTTTTAAAAGGAAGAAGAAAAACATGAACTGTTTTAACTAAGCATGTTAAAGCCAGTTGCAGTAAAGCAGGAATCCCCATGTATTATACATGTTTTTATAAATATGATGCATAAGTACATAAAGGGTCCAGCATTTAAAAATGTTGTTGTTAAGTTGGGTATGTTAAGAAATATGTCATTGTCATTTAAAGGGAATCAAGGAGATATGGAGAGCATACCTAGACACAAGGCAAGTATAGATAGCAGTATCAAAATAATTATCTGTGTTCCAGTTGCTTTGATATAATAAAAGAAAGTTATAATGCAAATAGATTACAACTTTCCAGTAGTAGTATCTCCAACTAATGAAGTTTTGAAACCATAAAAGGAAGAAAAACAGCAATTCTATGTCTTGAGAAAGAACAAGGAAATTGACCTTAAAGTACAACAGAAAGTATTTGATGACCATTTATTTACTACTATTTACTGAGCACCCACCAAGTATTAGGCACTATCCTATTTCAGTGAGCTAGGTGCTGGTATTTTCATCTTACAGATAAGGAAACTCAGACACAGAATTTGGGTAACTTGGCAAGTGTCACAGCTCTTCTAAGTAGCAGCACTAATACAGAAACCATACCCATCTTTTACCAAAGCCTTTTCCTTCTGTTACATGTCATTATATATACTACACGGCCTTTTATAGTAACAATTATGAAATAAAAATGCTTTATAAGGGAAGAAGATGCGAGCTCTCTGGGAACAACACATAAATAACTTTTGGAGATAGTCTTACATAAATGGTAAAAAAAGAAATACCAGAAAACCCATTTTAATCTTTTAAGAGTTACGATTCTGTGAAAATAGTTATAGGAGTTTTGAATGATTGGCCTATAAACTATTGTATTTAGTAAGTTTACTAAAATATTTGTGGTGATTTTTAAAGATTGGATATTGAGAGGCATCAGATTTATGTTTAGCAAATTCAGACTTACTCAGAATTAATCATTCCTTCTAATTAGAATTATGTAGGAATTAGTTGAAAAACGCAGGCACTATTAAACTATATATTTGAGGTAATCTTTTAAAAATATGTATGGGATTCTTCGATGACAGACACCAATGTCAAAGATTCATGGGAAATTTTTCAATTAAATTATTTAATGAAATATGAGTGAAAATAATATAACTTTTTCCTTTAATATGAATAAAGAAATAAACTAAATATTAGAAGCAGAAAAATATATAAACAAGTCTTGTCTAAAAAAGAGATAAAAATCTTTATTTTCTATCTTTTGTAATACTTAAAAGAAATCCAAAATGGAATTCTGTAAGAGAAAGTTGTAAGTATTTATGATGTGTTGAAAAAGGACATCACCCACTATAAACTTATTTTTCCTTGAAATTATAAGTCTATGTAAAATTCTCTTTGCAGTTTTTATCTAGAGAATAAATTTACTTTGTAATTACCTAGTTTACTCACGTTGTAAGCATATTTTATGCTTATTATCAATTTTCTAATTGTTCTATGGATTTTTTTCCTGTATCTTATGCATTCTACTAAAGACTCAGTAATATGTGACATAAATACACAGGTGATATGAATATGTCTAAACATTTTATCATAACATTTTTATCTTAGTAAGTCTTTAAATGAGCAGTATTTTCATGTCATCATTATTACTTCAATCTAAAATTCAGTGTAAAAACTATGGCATACATAATGATAATTGAGTACCCCATCTAATTTACTTCTTTCTAAATTAAATGAAGGTAACTGTTCTTACTATGGAAACTAAAGAAGATTTAAAAAATAAAAATAATTTAAATCTATGGATTGTATTATATACAAGAAAATTTCATAGAAAGCAAATTAGAATTTAACAATATATTAGAGGGTATAAATTCAGTCATAGTGCATGGAATCTGGTTTTATTTCTAACCCTTTATCTGCCATGGCTATAGTTTATTTCTTTCAATTACAAAACTAAGGTTAACAAATATTACAGTTGAGTAAACTTGAAAGGCCTTATACGAACCTAGATGATAATCTTTTTCTAAGGAAAGCTCAATACGTGTGTATTTTTAAATTCTATGCAAAAAAAACACAAAAACATGTTATAGACACCTTTAGACAATCATAGTTGAATTTAAGTTTAAAACACTAACGACATTTTAGTTTTTTAAATAAATTTTATATAAAGCAAGATGAAACCAAATTGCCTGTGTGAAATTTTCTTACCTCAGCTGCTAACTTCTTTTGCAGAATGCTAAATTCTTCTAACTGGACATTTTGGTGATTTGGCTAAGAAAGCAAAAGGGGTGGTTCAATTCAGATTAAAAATGGTCCTGGTAGCAAACTGACATAATTTCTGTAAAAGAGGAAGTTTATCAGTAGCTGGTTCCGGAAGTGCAATAAGCCACAAGATGACTGAGAACTGTACTACTTTAACAGAACTTACGTTGAAAAGCAATTCAGAGCTATATGATTTGAGTGCTTTTAATTAATGTTTGTAAATAAACATTTGAGAGTCTCATAATATGATTATATAATTAAAATATTTAGCATGGACCCCTGAAGAGGAAATTATGTGTTCTAAGGAAAAGCTGCCAGTTAGGTTATTACCCATAGTGAGATTTCTTTTCATAAGCAGTGAGTGATATGTTCTGTTTGCTTATATGACCTTCCCCAAGTTGCTGCACTTCTGAGTCACCATTTCCTCCCTAAAGGAATGTTTCCCTTATTGGGTTATTGTGAAGATTAAATAAGATAATATAACATAACATGTATAAATGTCTCTTAGAAAGTAGACAACCAGTAAATGTTAGTGTTATTTCTTCATACATCATATAGGCAAAACCCAGGTAAAATTATAATTAAATTATTTTGGCCAAATACTTTACTAAATAATCTTTGAATTCAAGCTCACAGCTATTTATTTGATTATCTACAAAGTAGGTACTTCTCAGTGGAAAATAAAATAAATTGGGAATCATTTTTAAAATAAAAAATTAACTAAGCAAAGTGTATTGAAAACAATATATGTCCAGGCCGGGTGTGGTGGCTCACGCCTGTAATCCTAGCACTCTGGGAGGCCAAGGCAGGAGCATCATTGGAGCTTAGGAGTTCAAGGGCAGCCTGAGCAAAAATAAGCCCATCTCTACTTAAAATAGAAAAAATTAGCCAGGCGTGGTGGCATGTGCCTATAGTGCCAGCTACTTGGGAGGCTGAGGCAGGAGGATTGCTTGAGCCCAGGAGTTGGAGGTTGCAGGGAACTATGATGATGCCACTGCACTCTAGCCGGGGCAACGGAGTGAGACTCTGTCTCAAAAAAAAAAAAAAAAAAAGAGTATGAGTCCATCTGAATAAAAACTTTTTAGAGCAAGTCACCTTTTAGCCCTGTTCCTCTGCTGAAAAACAGATCATAATTCCTAATTTATAAGTTTATCATCAAATTAAATAAATATAAAGTGCCTAGCTTAGTGCATAATAGATACTGTTAACCCATGTGTTGTTTGTCCCTGGTCACTACAGAGGAACACAGATTATTATGATCTGGTTCTTTCAAGGCACTTATAACTGGTACAAAAAGAATATTTTTAATTTTTTAAGGGGTCTCACTACAAAGCAGAATATAATCAAAATACTCTAAAGCTTTTGATTCACTATTTTTAAATCACTAGATAAAGCTGGGATTTTCTACTCAGGGATAGAAATTATAGTGCCTTTGTTCAAAAATGACTTAAGTTTTAAAGTCAAAATTACCTTACCTACCATCTTTAAATACCTGTCAGGTTTGGAGAGGAACCACTTGTGTTTGTTCATGAACTATCATCGGATGGTATCATTCTGAGGATGTGTGTTTATTAGCCAAGATAGTGAGTGGTGAATTTTAAATATTCCTGCAGTAGAAGTTCTCTGGTGAGAAAATGTTATTGAATATGAAAGTAGTTTCCTAGTAAATTTATTTTATTTTTACAAAGACACTAATTTCTTTTAAATTCCTCTGGTATTTTTTTATGACACTTGATTCAAGGAGTGCTTTGTATTATCACTATGTGTTCTGGTGCACAATCTCAAATTTTTAATTTTTGCACAAAATGGGAGCTCTGCGGTTTCATTGCTAATCTGGGCCATTTTACCCAAAAAAAAATAATCTGGTGTCACCATGATTGGCAGGAGTATTCTCATGTTTTTCTTTTACTTCACTGACATTTAGCTTTATCTGGAATAATATGGTTGGAATAATATGGTTTTGATTTATTGTTTAGGGAATGGACCTTTTTTCACAAATTGGTAATAAATTGAGGCTTTATTTTTTCCCCTCTTTTTTTTTTTTTTTTTTTTGAGACAGAGTCTCACACTGTTGCCCAGGCTAGAGAGCCGTGGCGTCAACCTAGCTCATAGCAAGCTCAGACTCCTGGGCTCAAGCAATCCTCCTGCCTCAGCCTCCCAAGTAGCTGGGACTACAGGCATGTGCCACCATGCCCGGCTAATTTTTTCTATATATATTTTTAGATGGCCATATAATTTCTTTCTATTTTTAGTAGAGACAGGGTCTTGCTCTTGCTCAGGTTGGTCTTGAACTCCTGAGCTCAAACGATCCACCCGCCTCGGCCTCCCAGAGTGCTAGGATTACAGGCGTGAGCCACTGCGTCCGGCCATTCACTCACATTTTAAGATGTAACCTAGATATTTGGAGCCATGGAGCTTGTAAGAAGTAAATTTGATGACCAAGAGTGGTATCGCCTAGGGAGTTATGTAAAATTACCAATGCCTGGAGCTCACCCCATTCCCATTGAATCAGAAGGAGGATGTGAGAATTAGACATTGGTGTTTTTTTAAAACTCTTCAGGTGATTCTGATATCCAGCCAGGGTGAGAATCACTATCCTAGAAGGGAGAGTAAGATTATAGTCATATTAGGAAAAAAGGTGTATAAAATCTTTTCTTAAATGACTAATATATTCCCAAAATAAATGCTCAATAAAAGATAAGATTTTTTTTTTAAATGTGGCCTAGTCTTTAATTAGTATGCCCTGTGTCAGTTTCAGTAGATATTTGGAAAGTCTCTCAAACCAAATTTTATAATATTTAATTGAAGATAGAGGTCTTGACTTAAATGTAAGTCATTATTTTACTTGAAGCCAGTTTCTTAAAGGTTAAACAATTATCTGAAGTATCCTGTTTTCCTAACTTGAACAAACACACACACACTTTTCATTTGCTCATGTTACATTGGATAGTAAAAAGTAAAATTGATCATTTATTAGGCTACTTGGCATCCTTAAAGTCCAAAAATTAATCAACCTTTGAATATTTGTTATTAATGCTCCAATAACCAGTATTTATAGAAAAGATGAATGTTACTCTTAAACAGTAAAACATCCTTTACATTTATGCTTAGCCTCTTGGTGTGGCTATGAATCTCATCGAATTTAG
Source organism: Lemur catta (assembly GCF_020740605.2). Taxonomy (NCBI): domain Eukaryota; kingdom Metazoa; phylum Chordata; class Mammalia; order Primates; family Lemuridae; genus Lemur; species Lemur catta. The sequence goes on from NC_059142.1 coordinate 20,514,741, forward strand.
TTGTGCTCTATTTCTTATTGGTGTTTACAATGTGTTCTCTAAGATAATAAAGTAAATGCAAATATACATAGTCATAGTTTTATTCTAATGAGTTTAAATTTATTATACAAAATTAAAAGTTTTAATTTAATATTTATGGTAGAAAAACACTTTATCATGTGTGCCATAAAACATCTGGACTAAAATTAGCTGTGTTTATAGATGAACTGGTGTGGATTCTGCCACATCCAGCAAAGAATTTGCCATTAAATTATGCAGTTCAACTCTATGCATTAGGAATTTGACTTTCTATTAAATGTTGGAGTATATCCTTGGCTGTAAGGACACACTAAAATTCTTCAAAGTTTAATTTTATTCGGACAAAGATCATCTAACTACTGTTGCTGAACAGGAAATATTTAATTATCCCTTTCTCTCTATTCGTGTCCTCAACTTATCTTTAAAACTTTCCTCAAATGCTTAGTGATTTTATTATTTGCCTTTTAAATCATTCAGTGTCAAAAGTACATAGTTTAAGTAATTAAATAAGCAGGCATACTTCTCCCCTTCTTGTGTGCTTGATTTAAATTAAATTGCAAGGCCTACCATGACAAATTTTAGATTATCAGCCCAACACTTTGGTATTAAATACCAAACTGACTTCATTTTTACTCTATAATCTTTCACATTGCTGCTTTGCAATTTTCTTCAGTAAACCATCTGTTAGTTAGTGAGTTTTTCAGTTCCTTCATCTTTTCTTTCCCTTGTAGCTGTGAGCACTCCAGTAGATTGCATCATTAGGTTGGGTCCTGTGAGCTGTTGTGCTCTTTTCCAAGTGTCTGATTCAGCAGGCCATAGACCACTGCTTGCCAGAAAATCTCCATTGCTTCTAGGCTGACGCTTGCCTACTGTTTTTGATCGTCTGAGAGATGAGACTTTGTTTGCCAGAACCACAGTTGATAGAAATAGCAGGGTACAGATAAGAAAAAGCACTGCAATTATAATTAAGCAAATTAGCATAGCCATGTTGTTGTTGTTTTCCTCACAGATATCCTTTTTGAAAATTTCACTGTGACTTTTGCTGGTGTTTTCAATGCTCTGTACTGTGGGAGAACTCTTCTTGACAACAGAAGGTATATAAACCTCCTGTTCAGATTTAGAAGTTAAGATGTGAGATGTTGCCATTTCAGGCATGTTTGTAGAATTACCTTTGTAATCTCCTGCAGGAGTTACAGGGTTGGTGTTAATGTTTTCATTTTGGTTTCTGCCCATCTTGTTTTGAATAACTGAATCCCAGGCAGTAGTATTATTAGCCCACAGCTGGGTATAGTTTGCTTTTGTTCCAGGGGACAAAGAAAAAACTGTTGTCATCAGAAAGGCAAGATGCAGGTAACGTCCTCTGTGTTCCATGTCCATGAGTATACTGGTTATCTGTTGGGATAGCAATATAATTTGTTAATTTGTGAAATAATAATGGTTCCTATTTTTGGTAATTGTAGTTACAAGATATTTGGAATGTTACAAGCTCACACCTGACATTAGTTACCCTGTTTGAATTCCTTCTCAGCTGAATTTTTTTCTATTACTGTTAGGCTATATACAAAGAAGAATTTTAATTTCTGTTATACTTTTAGGTGCCAGAAGTTAGCATTACAAACAACTACTAATCATTTTAAACTGAATAACATGGCTTTGTATAGTTTTCTCCCTTTTAAGCATGCTAGACTTCTGCTTTGAGTAAGATAGTTCTGCTTTTACTCTTTTGATTCCTCGTTTAAAAAAAAAGGATCATTCTTGCGGAAACTCCCCACCCTCTAAATAATCTGTCACCAATCTTTATAGTAAAGGAGGAATATGGTCTTGAGCATTTTGCTTCATGTATGAAAAGCAAATGCAAATATTTTTGGTAGCGAGGAAGAAGGAAAGTTAGGTAGTAGCCAAAAAAATGAACTTCAAATAGGAATTAAAGATGATCTTTTTTCTTCTTAGGTATTTATCTTGAAGCTTAGAATAAAGCTGGTACTTAGAAATATATTCCCAGTATTTATGAAAGCAGTTTTATAGTGGTAGTTCTCTCTTTTCGCCTCTATTCCCCCTCTATTTCCCCTGACTAACTGTGACTTTCTGAAAGCAAAGGCATGCCAGTTTTGTCAACCTAAAAATCCGGCAAAACAAAGAAAAAGCAGCAGATTTTTCTGAATAATTTCAGAAATTCAACAAAAGTTATTGACTTTTTTCAGCATCTTTTATACCTACCATTTTTTTCTGATTTACCATAATTCTAAAAAAAGAAATTGTACAACAAAATAGAAAGAAATAGAGCATCAGGACCTTAGAGATTTAGAATGAAGTGACAGATCGTAAGCATGTCAACATACAATTGGAAAAGTTGAATTTCAGTTTTGGCTCTGAGCTTCCTGGAAGCCAGTACAAAAAGGGGCTAAGTTCTATTCTAAATTCTCATTATCCTACCATGTGATTAAAGGTTTAAATAGAACTGGCATATCTTAGAATTCAGCAGTTCCAGGTACTGCTAACATAGCAGGAAAGATTTATCATCATTATTAAGGTGTCTTATAATAATATACCAGTTTGTCCTGAGCTACTTTTGAAAGAGTATTTTATTGTTAGCATTTATTTGAAGGAAATAAAAGCAAAACTAGATTGTTCTCTTGACGTTTACTAAATGAAATTGCCTGGTTAAGAATCACGTGTATTTTATACAGATTCTCCTCAAACTTAAATGTTCATGAGTACTTTTTGGTGTTTTTTTTTTTTTATGCAGATTCTGATTTATCAGGTCTAGGTGGGGCGTAAGAGCCTATATTTCTAAACTCACTACCAATTAACACAGATGCCATATGCTTTTGAGCATCAGGGTTTTTTATAAGACATGGTTATTAGTCATCAGGTAACTTTTGTATACCATCGAAATATAGAAATTAAGAATAACGTGATATGTTGTTATACAAACAAAAGTAAGATATAATCAAATGTAAGGTTCCTTTTTGGACTTGACTGTTAGTAGACAGTTAAGGGTACAGTGTACTGGCTTTGTATAAAAGTGTTCAGCTTTAATTTTTAATTTGAATGACATAAATCTTTGGATACTTTAAGATTCTTTCACAAAAAAAAATACTTGAAATTGGGTTAGCAGTAATTTTCATTCTTTTATACTAGGCTGGACTTTCACATTCGATACGAAAATGATTTAAAGTGGGTTATTCTTGTCACATTAGTTCACTGACAATGTAGTATACATCATAGTATTCGTGCACATTTTAACAGTGCTCACCACGGGACAGAGAATAGGCCTGCTGTTGATTGTCTTCAGCCAGATGTACTGCCGTGGCCAAATAAACAAGCTGCTGACAAAATGAGACTTTCTCTTATCCTCACAAATGCCTGAGAATTGGGGACTGTTTCTACATCTCTAATTTATGCCATGAAAGCCAGGTTATGTTATCAAAAGTTTTCTTTATTTCTGGTTGTTTTCAATAAAATTTATAATGCCTAAGCATTAGTAATGAGAAATTTATTTTTTTTAACCTTTTTTTTAATAACAGAACTTCTCAGTTCACTTGTGGAGTCCAAAACACATATTCTTCCTAATCCTAATTTAAGACTTCATGTTTATGGTAAATCTTTTCCATTTCTAACTTAAATTTTACATAATAGAACAGGAAAAAAAACAGTATACATTTTCAATCACATGATTCTACTTTGTTAGTGAGATTCTTAGACACTCTTTGAAAGCACTTCCTCAAATGCTACTCTGTACAAAGTTAGAAGTGAAAAGCCATAAGAAAAGCCGTATATATGACCTACCTTACAAAATGCCTGGTCAAAATCTGATTATAATGTGATTTTAATAACCCACTTCTTTTCTTCTTTTCCTATTTAAAGCAGAACAAACTTGGAGAATATGAACCTTAAAGTAAATCTGCAGTAAAAAAGGATATGTGCAGCTAGTTTTCCACTTTTAAAACCAAACCACAGATGACACATTTCCTTTCTGCTGCAGCTAAAGCACATGTCACAGGGAAAAGAAAAAAAAAAAACCTCTAACTTGTCTAGTTAGCCACTGGCATGACAGGAGGCTTTGTAGAACAAATCCCCGCCTCCAGAGCAGGGAGGGTTCTTCGCTTAATTCCCTTTGACCTTATATTCATTCTGTGTGCCTGCTGCAAGCTTTTGAATGATATGTTATTATTATTCAAAAGAGGTTTTAAAATGGCATCTACCCTGAAGCATAAAAATCTTCTCTAAAAATTTTATTTGTATGCTACAGACTGATTTGAAAATGTGAGTTTGGAGTCCTCGGGGTCAGATAATAGAAACAGTGATAACATAACTGACATTTTAAATTGTGGAACTGCAACAATGATTTGAGAAAATATTAGTAAACTTAGATTATATGGGACAGAAAATGCTTTTGTGTGGTCTACTGTGTATACATACATACTACCCTCAAATGTCCTGTCATCACCTCAAATTCAACGTGTCTAAAACAGACTTTATTTTTTCTGTTAAAGTGGCTACCCCTCACGATCTCCCTGTTCCTGGTTTTGTTCATAATGCAACATTCTTTGTAATCTCAGAGGCTTGTTATACAGCAGAGCCTTTTAATTCTTTCAGTCCTGATCTGGCTTTGGATCACGTTGGTCCTTCCTTCCTATTTTTGGCATGTTTTCTTTTTTCCTATTTTTACTGTCACAGTAATATTTTTAGATCCTTATTAGGTCGTACTTAGACTACCACAATAACCTTTTACTAGGCCTGATTCCTTCGTATATCGTGTATATATCATTTTCTTTGATCATATCACCCGTTTCTTTAAAGGAAAAAAAGTTGAATAATTCCCTAATAGCTATAGCTGTGATTCAGAAATGTTTGTGCACATAAAGATCAGAGGAGAAGGTTGTTTAAAAACAGTAAAAATTTCCAGGCCCCACTACATAGATTCATATTTAGTAGGTCTGGGCTGGGACCAGGAAACTGTTTTAATCAAGCACCACAAATTGATTCTAATGCCAGCAGTCCACAGAACACATTCTGAGAAATACTGTGCCCGTAGGAGAAAACCCACACCCCTTGGTTGAGCAGTTATGGTTCCTTCTTAATTTGGCTATTGTGTATTTTCCCAGCTTTATCTCTCAAAATTTATTCCAGTTAAACTAGCTGTTTCCTCAACACATCTAGTTACCACTTTACCTCTTTCCATGAGGCCTGCCTAGTCTCTCCTCTTGTTAAGTTCTAAATTCCTCCTACCTCATTCAACCGCTGTATTTTGTATGTAGCTTTCACTGACTGCCCAGTTGGTGTTGATCTCTCCCTGTTTTGAACTTAATAACAGTATTTTTCTCTGCAGTTCCTTTAATAAGTGATTACATACTACCTCATATATTTAATGTTAAATATTTCTCTTTTGTTTTAAAATCATTTAACTTGTCATATTTTTCTTATTTTAAAGATTTTTATGTAATATAATTTATATAATTGTACATACTGATGAGGTACATGTGATATTTTGATACATACATACAATATGTAATGATCAAATCAGTATAATTAGGATATCCAACACCCCAAATATTTCTTTTGTGTGTGTGCTGGGAACATTTCATATCTTCTCTTCTAGCTATTTTGAAATAGACAATAAATTATTTTTAACTATAGTCACCCTACTGTGAACACTAGAACTTGTTCCTTCTATCTAACTGTATTTTTGTACCCATTAACCCACCTCTGAGGTGAAGATATTTAGCTTCCCCTACTTTTAGTAGTACTATCACCAGAGTCAACAAATACAGAAAACATTGGACCTGAGATAATATAGTTTGTTTTGACTTGAAATTCTAGTACCATTTCTTCAGGGCTTTCTCATGGTCCTCACCATGGCTACCCACATTCATTAATGTTCTTTTGGTTTTAAGGAACATGTGATCTAATATGGCTTATTCAAAAATGATATTTATTAGCTGTAATAATCCAGGGATAAATTTGACCCCAGCAGAGGCTTTACTTTAGCACTTAAATTATATGGCCAGGGCCCCAGTTTCTCTTTTCATTTCTCAGCTCCTCTTCAGTTTTTATGCAGGTTTTTCTTTCATATCCCAAGATGCGAGCTAGCAACTCCCAGAGCTATGTATTCCCTATTTTATAAATCTGAAAAGTTAAGTCTCAAATCCCAACGGTTTTTGCGGAAGTCTCTGAATTGAGCCTCTTTGTCCCAAGTTGTCTTGATTTGAGTCCTGTGTTCCTTGTTGAATCAGTCTGTAGTCAAGATGGGATAAATGGATGGGCTAACGCCATTCCAGTTCACTCCAGAGCTCCAGGCGGATCATTCTCACCTAAACTGTTCACCTGGGAAGTTTGGTGGGCCAGGAAGCAACCAACAAATACCCACTGTCTTCTTCTTTTCTTGACTGAGGGGCAAACTATTGATTGTTGCTATTGCTCAAATTTTTTGAATTGGAGATTTGTCTCTTCTCTTTTACTTTGGCCTTATTTCTCAGTGTCTGAAAAACAACTGATTCAAAAAATGAATCTAGACCTTGAATAATTGTTTATTATTATTGTTGTTATATTATTCTCTCTAGAAAGCTAATCAGAAAACAAAGAGATAAAATAGATTAGTGGCATCTGTATATTTATTTAGAACTCTGTTAACAATCTGTTATTCTTTTTTGTCATCTTCCTTAGGTTCAAAACTGGGCAAATCAATGGTGATTTGCTGATATATCATGTCTTGCTGACCTTAAAGCCATATTATGCAAAGCCATATGAAATTGTAGTGGACCTTACCCATACTGGGCCTAGTAATCGCTTTAAAACAGACTTTCTCTCCAAGTGGTTTGTTGTTTTTCCTGGCTTTGCTTATGACAATGTCTCTGCAGTGTATATCTATAATTGTAACTCCTGGGTCAGGGAGTACACCAAATATCATGAGCGGCTGCTGACTGGCCTCAAAGGTAGCAAAAGGCTCGTTTTCATAGACTGTCCTGGGAAACTGGCTGAGCACATAGAGCATGAACAACAGAAACTACCAGCTGCCACCTTGGCTTTAGAAGAGGACCTGAAGGTATTCCACAATGCTCTCAAGCTAGCTCACAAAGACACCAAAGTTTCTATTAAAGTAAGTTTCAGTCTGTGTTTTGTAAATGACTCATTGCCTTTCTTGACTAACTAGACTATATCCTGGCCTCCCTGGGTGTCCCCATAATTGTGTATCAAATGTCAAGTAAAGCATTGGCTTCTAGGGGTGTGATTCTCGCTTTGAGTGTCAAACGTCAAGTAAATCTAGATGTAGGAAGACCAAGACTTCTATCTTTGTGGAGGTCCTGTAAAAGATATGAGAGGTGTACATTTAATTATAGGTTAGGTTGGAGGCAGAAGAGTGTTGTAGAGAGGCCAGTTGCTATGTGTCAATCAAATGGTAGGAATGTATGGAGAGTGGAAATTACCTAGTGAGAGTTCTTCTGATTATTACATGCTTTTTGCAGAGTAAGGAACATCATCCTTCAGGATAAAATTACTACTTTTCTATAGGATTCTTGACCTGTTTTAAAAACAAAATTAATTTTTTCTGATGTTTTTAGTTTCTTTTGAAAGCATTTATCACAGTAATTATTGAACCCATTTGAATATGTAATAGTGGTAACTCTTCCATAAATGCAAAACATAGTACCTTGGTCAGTTGGTTGGTTTTTGGCACCTCTTAGAATTCTGCGTAATGGAATTTAATTCTTCTTCACTCTACCCTCTCACCACCACTTTCCAGGTTGGTTCTACTGCTGTTCAAGTAACCTCAGCAGAGCGAACAAAAGTCCTAGGGCAATCAGTCTTTCTAAATGATATCTATTATGCCTCGGAAATTGAAGAGATCTGCCTAGTGGATGAGAACCAGTTCACTTTAACCATCGCAAACCAGGGCACACCACTCACCTTCATGCACCAGGAGTGTGAAGCCATCGTCCAGTCTATCATTCATATCCGGACCCGCTGGGAGTTGTCGCAGCCTGACTCCATCCCCCAGCACACCAAGATTCGGCCAAAAGATGTCCCTGGGACACTGCTTAATATTGCATTACTTAATTTAGGCAGTTCAGATCCTAGTTTACGGTAAGTTTTTTTAAAAATGCATTTCAACTTTATTTAGAGTTTGTTGCTTTTAAAATGAGACTACTTGGTAAGCTTTTAAAGCAGCCTCTACCTTAATACTGTAAGTTGGAAGGTATGCTGCGTTGGTTAACCAGTGTGACCTCATCAAGTTATGGGGTATTTACATAAACTATGGAATTCTGAATAGTGTGATTCACACTAAACCAATATATGTTCTTTCTCCAGGAAACTTTCATCTAAAACAGATACCATGGCAGATTTTTTTTTTTCCCAAAGAAAATATCCTTTTTTAGAAAATCTACTCCTAAATTGTTTCCCCTCCGGAGTCGTCTTTAATTAGAAGTTTTTCCATGTTTAAAAGTATATCACTATTAAGTTTCCCAACAGTCAAATCAGATTATCATTGTTTGACAAGGAAGGCCTGATGTTCAATACTCAGTAACATCGTTACATACTTTGCGCTTATGTCACTTAACAGTATTTTTTAAAGAGATCTTAGGATAAATATGTCATCTGAGCAGAGTATAATTGATTCTTTTTAGGCTTAGTAATTTGAGTGTTGCATGTGGAAAGAGCATGGTCTGTGGAGTCAGTAGATTTGGTTTAAACCTTGATCTCCTATTTTCTAACTATGTATGGTTTGGGGCAAGGTACCGAAGTTCTCTGAGCTCTAGTTTTCTCATTTGTAAAATAAAGGTTACAGTGCCTTCCTTACATACTCACAAAGGTTTAATACATAGTATGTGTGGTAGTATAGTATAGCAACCTAGCTAATAGTTTGTGCATAGTAAATAGTAGTATTTTTTTACCCTGCATTTTCCCTCCCTGCCAACATCTCTTTGTATCCCTTCTCCCTTCTCTCCCCTGTTTTTTTCATGTCAGGATAATTCTTTGTCTCAAGTACTGTAGGACTGTCAAGATTTTTATAGCTGAGTTCATAGCTTCAGAAAATTTTTCCTGGGTATAACATAGCCCAGGTTTTATAGTGGGACTTTTAGGATTCCAGATTCTTCTTTATTTAAACATGAAAAAAACAAATCAAGATTTCTTTACATGGATGAGCATTATGGCGTCCATGAACTCCCAGAAATCGTACACAAAGTTTTATGTATGCTTAGCTTTCATCAGAGGGGTCTGTGACACCTGCCCTCAGGTTGAAGAAGTCCAATTCTTTATAGCTTTTGAAAAATACAGAGTAAAAGTCAATGTCAGAATAGTATAACTTAGAATTCCTAGGAGTTAGTAAAGGATACAGAAACTTGGAAGCAATAATATTAACATTCTCATTTTAGGAAAATGGAGCTTTAAGCCTGCCTTTAATTTCTAATTCAAAGTTCTTTCTTCGTAGAAAAACGCTAACAACCTTCTAATAATTATTAGCCTGGGTAAACCCCTATTCATCTATAGTGACATAAAGCAAGTGACAGCTTCTGCTTTTTGCTAAAGCATGTCATTTCAGAAAAAAGCCTTTAGGCAGACTTAAATTTCAGTGGCTTCTTTTTCCTCTGTATGATTGTTGCATAAATATATTAGCATGATGAAAGTTCTGAGGTAAGGAAAACCTGAAATGTACTGAGCAGTTGAGCTCTTTCTTTTGCTGGATGGGAGAGAAAAATTAAAATTTTAAAATTGAGTCTGAATTTTTTAGGCTGTCTCCTAAATTGATTAAATATATTTTCAGACATTTGTAAGTGAACTTTGGTCTTCAGGTAACCTGGATATTACAGTTTTTTGTTTTCACAGGTTGTATATGATATAATGAGGTCATAGAAGGAAAAATGGGGAGACTTAATTATAAGTTAATTTTGTTTTTAATCTCTAAGCTTGTAGTATAACTTGTAGGACACCCAGAAGGAAATTCAGTAGATGCTGACTAAAGATTTTGACATTCTAATTTGATGAGAGGCCATCTCATTTCTCGTCTTATGATCCCCATTATAACTGGATCTAGCCTGGGAGGAAACCACAATTTGGCCTTACCAAAAGCATGATATGCCTTGTTCTGACTTTCTTTCTATTGATCCACCTTAGGACCATAAACCTCTCATGTTTTATGTCCCAGTAAAATGTCTGTTAGGTAGACCTATACCCCTCTGTCTTAGAAGTCTTATAGTGCTCTTTGTGATAATGCCAAGAATCTATCTTTTTAAAAAACATCCCTAAATGATCAAGGGGTATTTTGGTTTTACCATAGAATCATAACATCTCTAATGGATCATAAAATTTAAAAATAGTTGATTATGCTTTGTAATAGAATCACAAGTTGTATATTATGAAAAGTTTTTGGAATTATAAGGAAAAGTCCATTTTAAAACAACTTTATTTGTGTTTTCTCCTAGGTCAGCTGCCTATAATCTTCTGTGTGCCTTAACTTGTACCTTTAATTTAAAAATCGAGGGCCAGTTACTAGAGACATCAGGTTTATGTATCCCTGCCAACAACACCCTCTTTATTGTCTCTATTAGTAAGACACTGGCAGCCAATGAGCCACACCTCACGTTAGAATTTTTGGAAGAGTGCATTTCTGGATTTAGCAAATCTAGTAAGTAATGATACTTTTCTTCAATACTAACAGTATTCTAAGAAAATTCAAAGAAAACCCTTTCATTTCAGAATTTGCCAGTGACATCATTCACTTACTATATTTTTACTTTTTTTTTCCCCTCTTCTAATTTTACATCTATGTTACCCTATAACTGAAGGAACTCTGAAGGAACTTCTGGTAGGCCACATTGAGAAATCCACCGAAATTCTGACAGTAAAAGCAAGGTGGAAGATTTTGGTACCTTACATGTTTCTGGACCACTTACAAAGTATTTTATTTTCTTCACTGTTTCAGTTTAATCAGCTTCAGCATTTCTCTTCTTGGAAGAAAATTCCACATGAGTAAAGTAGCCATGTTGTCTCCTTGATTTTAGGGAAATAGTCATTTTCTCTTTTCTTCAGGTTGACTTTGAACTATGATTTTATTGTGCATGTACAGTACATGAAGAGTACAGTGGCACATAATACAGGGTCCAGAGTCAGTCCTGACTTGGCTTTAATAAGTCTCATAAATTCAACATCTACTTGTTATATCTGTCCATCTTCATACCCTGCAGTAGTATAAATGTTGATCTTTTCTCAGCTTATTTCCTGACATTTTTATCCTTTTCCTCTCTCTCTCCATAATACATAAAACTTTTTTTCCTGCATTCAAACACCTTTCTTGATTTTTCTGTATAATTGAAAGCTTTAACAATTCATCAAAACTAGGTCACTATTTATATGTTTTTTCCCCTAAATAAGAGATGTAGGAGTAAAACTGTTAAGCAAATGTACAAGACTGACAAAACAAGAAAAGTATAAACCTTTGTTGATAGGTATTAATATAAGAAAAGATTTGAGTGAGTGGACAGGCATATTGAATTTCTGCATGAACAATTCTTCCCAGGTTAGTACAAATTTGATGCAATTCTGTTAGAATAGCTATGGAATTTGAGGGTTGAGAATGGACAAATGATTCTAAATTCTACTTAAAAGTACAAGAAAAGCTAAGAAAATATTGAAAGGAAAGAAAACAGAGACTTGATGTTACAGATGTCTGAACACTTTATGATGGTACAATAATTAAAACATGGGTGTTCAAGAATCAGCAGTCAGATCAGTTTAAGAGAACAAATTGGTAAGGAAGCATCACAGACGGATGTGGAAGAGATTAAATCATGTAAGAAACAAGATTGGGAAATGAATTAAGTTAGGTCTTCATCTTCACCATACAGCACAAGATACCAAATAAGTTCTACCTATACTTAAGAGTTGAATATAAAAACTAGAACCATTTTTTAAAAAGAACAGAAAGAAGTGAATATTTAATTGCTTTCTAGAGGATATATGAAGCAAAAAAGTGATAAAAGGAAGCAAAGGAAATGGTGAACATATTTGACTACATAAAACTTCAAAGCATCTCTACTCAAAAAAAAAAATGAAAATTAAAATTTAGGAAATACACTTGGAGCAAATATGAGAAAATATTAACATCCTGAACCGTGAAGAGTTCTTATAGATTAGTAAGAAAAATGGATCAACAATAATATATAGATCATGCTAAATATTTATATTTTATGTTCACTAATAAAATCAAAGAAATACAAAAGGAAAGAATAGTGAGATAACAAATTCAGCTATCAAATTGGCAAGATTTTTTAAAAATTCAGTCCTGGTGGTCTGTGGAATTGTAAACAGAAGCAATTTTTCTAGAAAGCTGTTTAGAAGTAGATATCAAGACCCTTAAGACTATTCATACCTTTTGGCCTCATAATTCTACTTTTTAGAATTTATGCTAAGGAATTTTAAGATGTTTATCATAGCATTATTTTTTTTTACTTGAAGTTAATCTTGTCATCAGTAAAGTGCCCAGAACTTAAGTGAACAGGTTAATGAACTTTTACATGTAAATACATCACAAAAGTACCTTCCAGATCAAAATACGTAACATTTCCAGCATCCAGAAGGATTCTGTCAGTATCATTGCCGTACCAAGACTAAACACTATTGTGACCTCTGTTGCCATAGATTTATTTTGCCTACTTTAGAACATCATGTGGCATTATAATAGAAAAAAAAACTAGAAACAGCCAAAAGTCAAACAATAAAGAACTGATTAAATTGTTGGATCTTCATAGGATCTAGTAATGTGAAGACATTAAAAATATTTTTGGTGCAGTTTCAGTTTGGAAGATGAGGAAGCTCTGGAGGTGGATGGTGGTCATGGTTGCACAACAATGTGAATGTACTTAATGTCACTGAACTGTACATTTAAAAATGGTTATAGTGGTGAATTTATGTCCTGTATATTTTACCACACAATTTTAAAAATTGTCTTTGAGACTGTAGGTGAAGTATATACAGGAATTCCTATAATCTTTTTGTGTCTTATAAGTTTGAAGTGTTTTCAAATAAAAAGTTAAAATGTTTTTGGAGAATTTTTAATGATTCATAAATAATCTCAGTATAATGTTTAGTGAAAAAATATTTAGAGCATAGTGCATAACAGCATAATCCTAATTTTTGTAGGGGAATGAGGGTAAGTTGTATGTGTGTACATACACATAAATGTGCATTATCTCTACATAGATTTGAAAGTGTAATGGGAGATGACATACACCAATCTATTAATATCAATTTCATTTTTGTGGTGATGCTTTCCTTTTACCAAACTTTCTATGATTACCACATATTCTCTTTATAATGAGAATAAAACTTAATTTTTTAAAATTACTTTCTTCAAGGCTTGTTCTCTTTCTTCACATCTGTCCTCAAAAATATATTTGCCAAGTCTCTTTTCTCTAGGCCTGCCTCTAGGTAATGGTCTTTATCTTTTACCTTTTTCCCCCCAATTCTTTATATTAAAATAATTATTGATGTAATTTTCATTGACCATCTGTGCTAATATAGTGTATTTTTTCCCCAGGTATTGAATTGAAACATCTTTGTTTGGAATATATGACTCCATGGCTGTCAAATCTAGTCCGTTTTTGTAAGCATAATGATGATGCCAAACGACAAAGAGTTACTGCTATTCTTGATAAGCTGATAACAATGACCATAAATGAAAAACAGATGTACCCTTCTATTCAAGCAAAAATATGGGGAAGCCTTGGGCAGGTATTGAGTTTGCTCAAATATTTATCTAGTATCTCCTTTTTGCAGATATTTGTCTGGTGCCCACTTTGTGCAAAGCACTGTGCTAGGCACAAGGGATACAGCTGTAGAAAACACAATTCCCTTCTTCAGAAAGCATGCAGACACCCACCCAGCTCTTCCTCTGATTCAAAGTTGTAAATGCCTAATGCATGCCTCAGAGCCAGGGTTATTTTAGCAGTCTCTTCCATGGCATAATTATGTGGAATTTAACTGTAGAAATCTGAGGTCATTTTTAGTAAACAATGCTTTAATCTATCTCCCTACACACCATGGGTATCAGTAAATGTTTCTTAATGTTATTATTTGGGACACCTGCTTTCACTTATAGCTCTAGTATAAGAATGCCAATATTAAAATATAGGATGTAGGCCAGTCATGGTGGCGCACACCTGTAGGCCTACCCACTCAGGAGTCTGAGGCGGGAGGATCACTTGAGCCCAGGAGTTTGAGGTTGCAATGAGCTATGATGACGCCACTGCACTCTAGCCTAGGTGATAGAATGAGACCCTGTCTCAAAAAAACAAACCAAAAAACTATTTTATATTGATCATTCATTACTGTCTTAGAAGAGCACAGAGATACTTTGCAAATGAATGAAGATAGTATATATAGAGATTTTAAAATTTTAAATACCAGTCTCTAATCTCTCAAGGAATCAAATGAATATCCTCATCCTTTCCTGAATATTCTCTGTTAAATTAAGTAAAATCTAGTATTTTTGAGGTCTCTGGTAAAATAGAATTTTCATGTTGATTGGGTATTTTTTATATCCATGAGTATTTTTAAATTAAAAATTAAGTTGGTTAGAGTGGTTAAAAATGTGTTATTTTTCCCTCTTCCACTAGATTACAGATCTGCTTGATGTTGTACTAGACAGTTTCATCAAAACTAGTGCAACGGGTGGCTTGGGATCAATAAAAGCTGAGGTGATGGCAGATACTGCTGTAGCTTTGGCTTCTGGAAATGTGAAATTGGTTTCAAGCAAGGTAATCACTTTAACTTTGCCTTCTGGACTATGACATAATATAGTTTATAGTCTGTTTTTATTATCAGGAGGTTTTTGTTTTGTAATTAGTCATTTTAAAATTAAACAAATTTGTTGTAATAAAACTTTGTTTAAGCCCCATATTTTTTTTTAATTCTGCCTCCTTATAGGTTATTGGAAGGATGTGCAAAATAATTGACAAGACATGCTTATCTCCAACTCCTACTTTAGAACAACATCTTATGTGGGATGATATTGCCATTTTAGCACGCTACATGCTGATGCTGTCCTTCAACAATTCCCTTGATGTGGCAGCTCATCTCCCCTACCTGTTCCACGTTGTTACTTTCTTAGTAGCCACAGGTCCACTCTCCCTTAGAGCTTCCACACATGGATTGGTCATTAATATCATTCACTCTCTGTGTACTTGTTCACAGCTTCATTTCAGTGGTAAGTTCCAGGAAAGGAATTTGTGTTTCACCAGTTCCTTCCTCCATTTTACTTCACCTGATTGGTATAGATTATCTTATTATTTATGATGGTGCCTTAACACCAAGGTACTAATTTAAGCCTGCAGTAATGGCATGAAATATTATCAAAAAGAAAAATAATAAATTCCTTCCATTCCATATCAAGCTATAGTAAAGATTTTCGTGTATATTTGTCATGTAGACTCTTGTACTTATCACATAAGCTATTATGAATACTCAGTGCCAGTTGACAGTGTTCCATCATTAGCACTAATTTATTGATAAATAGAGCTAAAGCAGCAAGCATTAATGTATGTAGAGGTTTGATTTAGGGAGCATGATTATGTTATTTTTTTTATATGATGTTCACATTTTCTAAATTTGAAATGTACTTGAGAATTAAAAAATTAATATCTTCAAAGTCTTTACTTGTTCCATTTTTCTTTTACAGAAGAGACCAAGCAAGTTTTGAGACTCAGTCTAACAGAGTTCTCATTACCCAAATTTTATTTGCTGTTTGGCATTAGCAAAGTCAAGTCAGCTGCTGTTATTGCCTTCCGTTCCAGTTACCGGGACAGGTCATTCTCTCCTGGCTCCTATGAGAGGGAGACTTTTGCTTTGACATCCTTGGAAACAGTCACAGAAGCTTTGTTGGAGATCATGGAGGTATTTAAGGCAAAATTATAAGAAACTCAGTTAAAATCATTTTTAACTTATCAATATATATGTAATTCTTCTATACTAATACTGTTTAGAAGAAATATTGGTTTATTTTGCTGGTTTACACTTAATGCTTAAGTAAAAGCACTTCCATGGAATTATATACCTATATATATGCAAAGTATCCCTTTTTTTAGGCATGTATGAGAGATATTCCAACGTGCAAGTGGCTGGACCAGTGGACAGAATTAGCTCAAAGGTATGTCCTAAATTTAAATATAAGTTGTAAAAGTATATATATTGTTGAAAAGACAGATATTACTACATAATCAATACTTTAATTTTTTTATTTAGTATATGTAAACAAATGTTTTTATAAGTTATGTGAATCTTTTAATTGCAGATTTGCCTTCCAATATAATCCATCTCTGCAACCAAGAGCTCTTGTTGTCTTTGGCTGTATTAGCAAACGAGTGTCTCATGGGCAGATAAAGCAGATTATCCGTATTCTTAGCAAGGTACCTGTCCCTCCTGCCAAATATTTGTAGCTCCCACGTTGTAAAGCATATCTTCCATTTTTCTAAAAGACATTTAAATTTGTATTTAGTAAGATATATGTTGCTTATTAAACCTTTAAAAATGGATTTTGATTTTCTTTGAAGTGAAGAAACTTTCCCTAATGTCTTTAAAAGAAAATAAGTATTTTGTTTCTTTTGATAAGCAAGTACCCTTAAATAATTTATCAGTTTTCAAAGTGTTTCATTATATGATAAGACTGTAGCCTTATATAAAATTATATAATTTGTATTTGCTATAATAATGCCTTATTATATTAGAATATAATATGAAAATATCAAAAAATAAGAAACCAAAGGTATATTGAGCTAAATACTAAGATCACCATAACATTAGAAATCATTCTAACACTTAATAAATAAGTAAATGTTCCTGAACTGATTCTGAGATTCAGTTTAGAAGTTAATGTTTTATTTCGATGAAAGCAAAATAAAGAATTCTGTTTTCCTAAAAGGCACTTGAAAGTTGCTTAAAAGGACCCGATACTTACAACAGTCAAGTTCTGATAGAAGCTACAGTAATAGCACTAACCAAATTACAGCCACTTCTTAATAAGGTAATTACTGTGTACAAAATGAGTGCATTCATTTTGGGTATCAGTGTTAAATGTTACTTTATTTTCTTTCAAAGAGTTCTGAAAATAAGATGGATTGAGAATAAATTATTTAAAAAAAAGCTTATAGTTAAAGTAGAACTTCCTGTTTTTTAAAGTTTAGTTGTTTGAAATAGTTACATTATAGAAAGAATGTAAATAATATGTTCTCAAGTGCTTGTAATTTTTTTTTGTCTCATCAGTGCTAAAGAAGAGATAGGTGTATAGTCTTAATTCTTTTAGCTAATAAATAGTAATTGAGCATCTGTCAGGTACTATCTTAGGTGCTAGAGATACAGTACTGAACAAAGCCTATAAAATTCCCTGCTCTCATGAGCTGATATTCTGGAGTGGGTGTGGATGTTGGAGAGTGGATGAATAATAAAGTAAATTAAATACATAGTATTTTAGTTAGTGTTTATTACTGTGGAGCAGTGTAAAGCTGGAAGAAGTAGACCTGATCATCTTAAGAATTTTGGTGCTAAATGAGGATGATATTTTTAAAAAGTAAAATGATCTGGCCACTGTTGTAAGATGGTCTGAGCTCATCTCAGCTTTGTGCTCTTAAGCAAATCATTTAACATGTCTGGACATTATGTTTTCATATTAACAAAAGGAGTAAACTAGACTAGATTATAGCATGGTATTACCTTTCAATTCTAAAGTTGTATAATTCTGTGATTTGAGTACAAAGAGTACAAAGATACGCCAGACTTGGAAGAGATTACAGAGAAATATTAATAAATACCTATTATGTTCCCGATTTGGGTTATATGTTCTACAAACATCCTAATTTTATATCATACAAAATAGTTCTCTCATCCCCATCTTATAAGTAAAAATGGGCTCAGAAAGAATAAGTATTTTGTCCAAGGTCACATATCTAATAAAAGAGAGAACCATGATTCTCATCCAGTGCTGCCTGACTCTATTTTTCTTTTCTTTTCTTTTTTTTTCTTCTGTCCACTCACCCACTCTCTCCCAGACTCTAAAGTCTATGTATTTTTCCATATACCACAATGCTAAATGAGGATTACCAATAATAAATACTTTTAATTCGGAGCAGCAAGTGATTACTGTACTGGTTAACAGTGACAAGAAGTTGAAAAGGGTAGGGTTTAAACTAACATTAAAGAGAAAGGTAGGATCTAATGTAGGTAGAGAGAAGGGGAGAAAGTTGAAAGCCTTAAACAGCAATGGTATAGCAGTAGGACTGTACAGGAATGCTGGGACAGTGGAGCGAAGATGGGTAGATGATTGTAGTTGTAATGGAGAAACTTTTCAAAAGAGTAGCAAGAGGGAAAGTTGTGAAGATTGTAAAGACCTAATCTAACATTGAGCATTGTTCAGAAAGGAGTTTGGAAATGTACTGGTTTTTTTTTGTTTTTTTTTTGAGACAGAGTCTCACTTTGTTGCCCGGGCTAGAGTGAGTGCCGTGGCGTCAGCCTAGCTCACAGCAACCTCAAACTCCTGGGCTCAAGCGATCCTGCTGCCTCAGCCTCCCGAGTAGCTGGGACTACAGGCATGCACCACCATGCCCAGCTAATTTTTTTTTCTATATATATTTTTAGTTGTCCAGATAATTTATTTCTATTTTTAGTAGAGACGGGGTCTCGCTCAGGCTGGTCTCGAACTCCTGACTTCGAGCGATCCACCCGCCTCGGCCTCCCAGAGGGCTAGGATTACAGGCGTGAGCCACCGCGCCCGGCCGGAAATGTACTGTTTTTAAGCAGACAAGTAATATGACCAGAGCAGGACTTAGATCATTCTAGTGGTGGTGTGCATAGTGAATTAGAGTAGGGAGAAACTGGAGAAAAAAAGAATCTACATTTAAAATAAAGAAGGTTGGCATGGGATAACGTCATTAGCAACAAGAAAAACAACAGACATGTAAGAAACTACTCTAGATGAATCCACAAACCTTGGTAACTAGATTTAGGAATCAAAGAACAGGAGAAGTCAAAGGAGATGCTAGGGTTGTCATCCCAGCTAACAGTGTCTTTAGTTGCACACATGGAAAAGATCAGGAAAGAGCTTACCCATATGTTTATCTTGCCCTTATGGGAAGATATTTATATTTATATTTATCGTGCTGTGTGAGAAAGCATGGATTATTTGGGGGGATAGCACACTTCATTTTGTACTATAGTGTGTTTTGAATGAGATTTTCTCATGATTCATCTTATTAACCTTGAACATGTCTCCTTTGCCAGGACTCCCCCCTGCACAAAGCCCTCTTTTGGGTAGCTGTGGCCGTACTGCAGCTCGATGAGGTCAACTTGTATTCAGCAGGTACTGCACTTCTTGAACAAAACCTACACACCTTAGATAGTCTCCGGATATTCAATGACAAGGTAAGCAAGCTTTCCCTTGGAATTCCTAGATCTCACATTTAATAATCCTCCCTCTTTTATTGTTGCTGTTCTTTTAACATTAGAAATCCATACGTGAATTTCCATAATGCAAGTTATTGTGAGTATAGTTCCTTACCAGCTCATAAAGACCTATTTAAACTTTAATGAATATTTTCTGTATAAAAGTAACCAAAAAAAACCAGTATAGCCCAATACTTGTAAACAGGATAGGGATAAATAATACTGAGTAGTAATAATAACTACCATGCCAGGCCCTATGCTAAGCACTATACATTCATTATTTTTAATTTTAATAACCCTAAAGTAGAAGTTAGCATTCTCCACCCTCTATTTCCCAAATGAAATGATCTAAAAGTAAACTTATTTTTACTGAATAATGCTACTTAATGAAAAACAGATATAATTAGTAGATAAGGAAGAGAGTCTAAAGGAAGTTTTTGGGTACTTAATTTTACAAATTTTTTTCTTTTACCTAATCTCAGTTGATTGATGGAGATAGAGTCTCGCTTTGTTGCCCGGTCATCATAGCTCACTGCAAGCTCAAACTCAAACTCCTGGGCTCATACAATCCTCCTGCCTCAGCCTCCCAAGTAGCTGGGACTACAGGAGTGCACTACCATCCCCGGCTTATTTTTCTGTTTTTTGTAGAGATCAGGTCTCACTCTTGTTCAGGCTGCTCTCGGAACTACCTGACCTCAAGTGATCCTCCTACCTCAGCCTCCCAGAGTGCTAGGATTACAGGCGTGAGCCACCACAGATGGCCCTTAT
The DNA here is from genome assembly GCF_020740605.2 of Lemur catta. Taxonomy (NCBI): domain Eukaryota; kingdom Metazoa; phylum Chordata; class Mammalia; order Primates; family Lemuridae; genus Lemur; species Lemur catta. The sequence continues at coordinate 20,534,955 of NC_059142.1, forward strand.
CTCACTTTAAAGTATACCATTAGCATCCTTCTTAACATTTGTCAACCTTGATTGGGTTTGGATTTGGGTTCATGGAGAATAGAGGAGGGAATAAATAAAATACTATGAAATTATGTTCCTTTTGTCATTGGATAAAAAGGGGGAAAGTCTAGGCAAAAAGAGAGCAATTGTTTTTAAAGACAGAATGTGTGTATAACAGGAAATTTGCCTGAAATGAAATTAACTGAGCTATGGGTAGAAGGAAAGAAAGAACAAGATCATGGTTTAAAGCATGAAGATAACTTGGACTAAACATTATTTGTTCAGCCTACCAGATGTAGTGTGGACCTAGAACATCTGTGGGTCTGGGAAGCGTGGAAGCAAAATTTTAACAGTAGACAGTATTGTAAAGTTTATCAGACCTCCATTTTACAAAATAGTAACTAAGAAGTAATTTGTCCCTGTTTATACATCTAGTTTGGGACTGGGACCCCTCTCCTAATTCCCATTGCTCTTTTCTGGGTTGTCTTGGGACAATGATGGTCAGAATGATATCTAGCTATTGGGCTATTTATTTGTATATTAAGAATATGTGTATATTAAGAATATTTGCAAATGAAGTGTTTTATCTTAGGAGTATCTGCCTTGGCATTTTCATTGTCAGAACAGCCCAGTACGGTGGCTCACACCTGTAATCCTAACACTCTGGGAGGCCAAGGCAGGAGCATCGCTGGAGCTCAGGAGTTTGAGACCAGCCTGAGCAAGAGCAAGACCCTGTCTCTACTAAAAATAGAAAAAAAATTAGCCAGGCGTGGTAGTGCGTGCCTGTGGTCTCAGCTACTCAGGAGGCTGAGGCAGGAGGATCGTGTGAGCCCAGGAGTTTGAGGTTGCAATGAGCTATGATCACGCCACTGCACTCTAGCCAAGGCGACAGAGACCCTGGTTCAAAAAAAAAAAAAAAAGAAAGTCACCAGGCTGTAAATTGACTTATTCTGTATTATAAATCAAAGTAGTTTTACCTTCCACCTTATTATTTATATACTTGACTGTCTTCTACCAATTAATTTGTAGTACCTAAAATGTTCTATGGGTTTCTGTAGTCATCCAAAAATAATTTCTCTCAGCTTGAAAGGATTAATCTTGTCATAGCTGTTGAACACAAAAACCAGTAAGTGATCCTTTGAAGAAAGCTCCAGTACAAACCTCATCAACCATCTCATAATTGTCTTTATTAATAGAGTCCAGAGGAAGTATTTATGGCAATCCGGAATCCTCTGGAATGGCATTGCAAGCAGATGGATCATTTTGTTGGACTCAATTTCAACTCTAACTTTAACTTTGCACTGGTTGGACATCTCTTAAAAGGTAAAGGCCTTATGTTGGAATATTTTTATGAAATAGTATTAAGAAACCAGAAGTAATTAAAATAATTGATTACTTGAAGTAAATTAAAATAATTTAGCCCATATGTCTTACTTTAAATGCAAACTGTATTAATGAATTATGTTTTGTTCAATATGTATTTTAAGAGAGCCTAATTTCCGTATCAAATCATATTTTTCTAAAAAAGTGAGTTGATTCTTTTAAAATGCATAAATACTGAGTTTTCTAATAGCTATGTTATTAGTAACAGTACTTAAGTATCTTACTGATTATCAAAATAAGACATATTGCAAATCAGTAAGTATTTGATTATGTTGAAAAGTGTTAGAGATTTAATCACAGGTTTTCTTCAACTTATTTCTAGTTTATTGTTAATGAATACTATTATTTTATACCATAGAACTTCATCTTTCTGGTACCTCACTCCCACCCCTCCAAATTTCTGTATTATTTATAGCCAGTGATCTCCAGCTCTTCCTTAGAACGAGCTCATTTACTGCCTGACCTGGCTTCACTCCCCATTGCTAACTTCACAGCTTGTTAACTTTGGTTCATTAACATGAGGCCATCATGGCCAGAGAGTGCAGTTAACAGGAACAGCATCTAATGGTAGGTCAGAGACAAAACAGAAGTGTAAAGTAAGGCCTGGGATAATGAGCTGGTATGAACCAGTGGTCTTAGGCAGCACTGGATTTGGCCACAGTAGAGATTCAAGCCAGAGCCTGAGTCTACAATTTTGTATCAGTTTAAATAATTCTTAGGCTTGAGGGATCATGGAGGTTTCCCCAGGTTTTACCTGGTATATATGCATACACCCACCACTGTGAATGTATGTGTATGTGTATGTGATTTCATCTCCTTATAAAATTTATACAAAAAATATTGACAGTTTTAATCTCTAAGGTGAATAGGGATTGCTCAAAAGATTTTATTAAAGGATACTAAGATGAGGGACTCTAACTGAACTGATGAAGTGCTTACATAGTCTATATTTCTAAAAGAATACCAGATATTTTCAGTGTTCAAATCCCCTATTTTAAAATGGAGTAGTATTAATGATTAAAAGCTGGTCAAAGATCAAAAACCCTCTAATCAACTCTGGAGGGTTTTTTGGCTCCTAGAGTATATACTTCCTATGTCATTAGGGTTTTTTCTTTTAATTAAAAGAAAAAAAAAAAAGAATTTGTAAGCAGTAGGACCCTATTTTCAGAAAAAAAAAAAAAAATCTTAAGGGGAACTCCCTGTGCTCCTTTAGGGAATGGAAGATCTGAAAGATTATCATCTCTCCTAATTTTCCTCTTCCCTAAGGGCACAGTAGGGTTCTGGGGAACACTATTCTATTCTACACATTTTTGGTACTTAATCCTTTATGTAATTAATTAACTATTCACATATGTATGTTTTACCTTCCCAAATGGCTATTCTTAGAAGGCAGGAGTTATCCCTCATACTTCCTTTCCTTGCAGAGTTGCTACTCACAGAATAAGAACTCAACAGATACTTGTTCAAAGAATGAACTAACTTCTTATTTGTTTTTCTTTTTTTTTTTTTTTTTATTTTTGTAGGGTACAGGCATCCTTCACCTGCCATTGTTGCAAGAACAGTCAGAATTTTGCATACACTACTAACTTTGGTTAACAAACATAGAAATTGTGACAAATTTGAAGTGAATACACAGAGCGTGGCTTACTTAGCAGGTAAAAACACAAGAGACAAAATTAGTCTTACCATATCTATATCTAAGGATCACCAAAAAGGTTCAGATATGTGTAGGTACCTCAGCTGGTTGCTTGGCAGAGTAAAGACTTCATAGTCCAGTCCTTTAGTGGTGTTTAAAATTTTGAAAGTTTTGCCCAAACATTTTTCCTTATGAAAGAATTTGCATTAAAATCTGAAACGTGATCCCTTTGTCATCTTTGATTCAAGACACTACAGTGGCTCCCAGTTATCTGTCATAAAATCTGAATGCCTCAGCCTAGCATCCTGGGTCCTTAAGCAGCTCTCCGGATTCTGTCCTCTTTCTCTAAATTTCATAAGCCTCATTTTTTATTATTTCTCCAAATAGGTGGGCTATTTTAAGCTAATCTACTTGCCATCTCCTACAAGTGACTTTCTGCCTCTTCAGTAGTCGCTCCTTATGCCATTTTACCTGAGTGTCTTCCCTATCCACACCATTCCATTAAACCTACCCTATTTGCTCTTATCTGATTTTTGTTTCTCTACTCAGCAACACTTAGCACTTATGTATACTACAGTTCTTGAATGTAGTTGTTTGATGGAAAGTGCTGATTCTCAGTTTAGCAGACTAAGTTTGTGACAGCTTTTTTGTTTGAACCATATAACCTTGAGCAAATCATTTAATATCTCAGAGTATTTTTCCTTAATGAACTTAATAATATCTCCCCTGCCTGCTTTTTATGTTTGTTGAAACCAAATGTACATTAAAGCACTTGAAAAATATAAAGTGCTTGGCCAGGCATGGTGGCTCACGCTTGTAATCCTAGCACTCTGAGAGGCCAAGGTGGGTGGATCCTTTGAGCTCAGGAGTTTGAGACCAGCCTGAGCAAGAGCGAGACCCCCGTCTCTACTAAAAATAGAAAGAAATTAGCTGGACAACTAAAAATATATACAGAAAAAATTAGCCAGGAATGGTGGTGCATGCTTGTAGTCCCAGCTACTTGGGAGGCTGAGGTAGAAGGATCGCTTGACCCCAGGAGTTTGAGGTTGCTGTGAGCTGGGCTGACGCCACGGCACTCACTCTAGCCCGGGCAACAAAGTGAGACTCTGTCTCAAAAAAAAAAAAAGAAAGAAAGAAAGAAAAATATAAAGTGCTTATTAAATCTCTTTGTATATTTTATGTTTATGTACAGTCTTCCAAAACAGACTATAAACCCTTTGAGATAAACAAGTCTGTCCTAAGTGTTTGATATCCTTAAACCTCATACTTTATGGAGATCTTTACATGCACTTTTAACAGGTATTATCCTCTTTAGGAGGTTGTGAGAGGTGTATCCTGTTTTAAGTCACACTTGTGATTTGTTATATATTTTAATCTGCCTTCTTTTTCCTTTTAGCTTTACTCACAGTGTCTGAAGAGGTTCGAAGTCGCTGCAGCCTAAAACATAGAAAGTCACTACTTCTCACTGATATTTCAATGGAAAATGTTCCTATGGATACATATCCCATCCATCATGGCGACCCCACCTATAGGTAAGTGGATTTGCTCTCCTGTAATTACCTAATTATAGTGAGCTTTCAATTTTCCATGCTAATAGAGGCCAGCAGCCAAGTAATCTAGCAGGTAGTGTGGTGGGGGAGGGGGGATCCTAGAGATGGCTAGGAAGAATGTATAAATCAAAACTCATTTTATAAATATACTTTATGTGGGTTAGTGGTAGGAAAGTTATCATTCTACATCTAGTCTAATTGTGCTAATGTTAACATTAGTTTGCCTCTTTTACACACAAACCAGTTGAATAATGAGAAGAAATGATCTTGAAAGTACTGGGTTGCAGGAAAAGGCCTGGGAAAAAAACTAACATGAAATATAAGCAACATTACATGCTTAGTGATAGAAAACTAAGCTATATAGATTTATAGGAACATGTCTATGCCAACACATTTGTTATATTTACTCATGTCACACTAAAGTTATTAAAACGTTTTCTATAGTACCGATTGAGATGATAAAATAATCAAATTTATGTCCCCTGTACATGGTTTGGGGTAGTGTATTTTCCAGTATAACTTTGAGAAATTACATGAAAATGGCATCATTTGGTGATTTTTCTAAATTTTCGATTAAATGAAAGTATCTTTAAGGTTTAGGGGCAGTGTTAAACATATAAAAATAATTTTCTATTTGTAGAACTTATGTTATTCAATATCAACATTCTACTTTTTGATACAAAGCCCTGAATAGTTTCCCACTGAGATTTTAACAACGTATGCAAAAGTTTTCCAGACATACTTGGTATTCAGTAGTCTTATTCTTCAGTCATTCCCATGATTATATTTCTTTGAGTTATGAAAAGGAGAAAATGAGTTTGCCTGTGTTCCCTTGTCAGAGTATAAATTTAGGTTTGATTTTCTTGATTTTTAAACCAAAAATTCAATTGCCCATTTAGACTTGATTTTCCCTGATTAAAAAATCAGTGCACCAGCCTGAGCAAGAGTGACACCCTGTCTCTCCCAAAAATAAAAAAAATTAGCCAGCCGTGGTGGCGCACACCTGTAGTCCCAGCTACTCCGGAAGCTGAGGCAGGAGGATCGCTTGAGCCCAGGAGTTTGCGGTTGCTGTGAGCTAGGCTGACACCTCTACACTCTATGCGAGCAAAACTCTGTCTCAAAAAAAAAAAAAAAAAAAAAAAACCCAGTGCAATAAGTTCGAGATCTATAAAACAACATAATGACTGTGGTTAATAACAATGTATTATATACTTGAAAATTGCTGAGAGAGTCACTTTTAAGTGTTCTCACCACAAATGTTAAGTATGTGAGGTAATGCATATGTTAATTAGCTTGATTTAGCAATTCCAGAATGTATACATATTTTATTTTATTTTACTTTATTTTATTTTATTTTATTTTATTTTATTTTATTTTATTTTATTTTATTTTATTTATTTGTTTATTTATTTTTGAGACAGAGTTTCCTTCTGTTGCCCGGGCTAGAGTGAGTGCCATGGCATTAAGCTCACAGCAACCTCAAACCCTTGGGCTTAAGCAGTCCTTCTTCCTCAGCCTCCCGAGTAGCTGGGACTACAGGCATGTGCCACCATGTCCGGCTAATTTTTTTCTCTATATATTTTTAGCTGTCTAGCTAATTTCTTTCTATTTTTAGTAGAGACAGGGTCTCGCTCGGGTTGGTCTCGAATTCCTGACCTTGAGTGATCCTCCCACCTGGGCCTCCCAGAGTGCTAGGATTACAGGTGTGAGCCACCGTGCCCGGCCTGTGTTTACATCTTTTAAAACATCGTGTTGAACACCATAAATATATATAATTTTTTAAATTAATTTTTTATATAAGATACTGTGGCAAAAAAGTTGATACTTCTGGGGATACATTGACTTTGTTCCCTAAAGCCCTTTAAAGTGCAGTTTTAAATTAATTGATTGCTGTCATTGGGAAATAGGACAGTCACTTAGAAGGGGCATACAGGTTGTATTTGTCATCATGTTAATTAATTCTTCTCGATTGCTTTAATCTCCCAGGACACTAAAGGAGAATCAGCCATGGTCTTCTCCCAAAGGTTCTGAAGGGTACCTTGCAGCCACCTATCCAACTGTGGGCCAGACCAGTCCCCGAGCCAGGAAATCCATGAGCTTGGACATGGGGCAGCCTTCTCAGGCCAACACTAAGAAGCTGCTTGGTTAGTTTATCTAAATTATGTAGAAGTTTTTAAATTACTTTTTTAAATGGTCAGATACTTTCACTCTTGGAAAATTATTTGAAACTGTTCAAGATTATCAAAATTTTCTGTTTCGACGCAGCAAAGTTTTTGATGCAAATTAAAAGAGAGTTTGAGATCTCAGTTAAGCCATATCCGTTGAGAGAGAGAAATGAGAATAGGACCTTGAAACAGTTTTTTCTGATTATTAGACTAAAAATATTGTGGCTTTCCTTATTTTTGTTTTTCCTTGCCTGGGCAGAAGGGAATAGGAGTAGCAAAGACATTAGATAAATACCTATGAGAAAGAAAGAGTCTTGCTGCACTCAGGACCTTTAACAAAATATTAATATTTCCCAAAATTATCATTTGAGAACAGAATACATCAATATGATATGAAGTTGTAATAATACTGTTTGCCATATTTTTTTTGAAAAGACAAAAATTTAAGATATTTTTCAAGAAGACATAATTCTTGAAAGTTGATTGCTTAATTACATCAACATTTGTCTATGAGAAGTATACCTAAAATGCTGTGAGACCCTTTCCCGTGTCAGTAACTGAAAGTAAATGAATGAGAGTCCACTGATCCTACCCTGCACCACAGAGGAAATGCAAAGATGCTCTTGTATTCCACTGACTAAAGTTTTGTTACTGGAATACATTGAGATCCGTATTTCAGTGACCAGCATTGTGAATGGTTCAGTGGATTTCAGTTATCCACACAAGCATATTTAAGTATCTTAAGGTATTGGGGAAATGTTTGTGTTTATAAGGAAATTAGTGAACATACCACAAAGCATGACATAAATAATGTGCCAGTAAACCATGAAAGAAATAGAAACCACAAATGTTAATCACTCTTGCCAGTTGTATAGGTCTGTTAACTTTTGTTTGAGTTCCCTTCTGTTAATGTTTTGCCATTAGTAATCTTCTAGGAGTTTCTTGGTTACTTTGTGTTTTGTATTATAATTCTGGATTTTGATGCCAAGGAGGTTGTAAATGAAAAACTAACTTCAGAAAAAAATGTAGTATTGAATTCATTCAACCCATGTGCTAGGTGAAAAAGATATGGTCTCTGCCCTGGAAGAGTTTATAGTTTGCTGGCTAAGACTTACAGTCAGCCAGTCACAACAGTATCTCCCAGGTGCCATTAAATTGATATGTCTTGATGGGGGAAACTAAAGATCTGGAGAAATTAGGAAAAACTACAGAGAGGAAGTAACATTTGAGCTGTGTCTTAAAGATTTAATACATGTGGCCGGGCGCGGTGGCTCACGCCTGTAAACCTAGCACTCTGGGAGGCCGAGGAGGGTGGATCGCTCGAGGTCAGGAGTTCGAGACCAGCCTGAGCAAGAGCAAGACCCCGTCTCTACTAAAAAATAGAAACAAATTATCTGGACAACTAAAATATATATAAAAAAAATTAGCTGGGCATGGTGGCGCATGCCTGTAGTCCCAGCTACTGGGGAGGCTGAGGCAGTAGAATCGCTTAAGCCCAGGAGTTTGAGGTTGCTGTGAGCTAGGCGGACGCCATGGCACTCACTCTAGCCAGGGCAACAAAGCGACACTCTGTCTCAAAAAAAAAAAAAGATTTAATACATGCTTACAATGTAGACACACGATAAGGAAGGGCATGTATTCAAGAGAGGAGGGAATAGCATGAATAAAGAAAAGTCAGGAAAGCCACTGGCAATAGATCATAGCATCATGGGGAATGGGATAGGAAATAAGGCTAGGGAAGGATTGGAACTTGATTGTTAAAGACTTTGTATGCCGTGTGAAGAGATTTAGCCTTGTGTATTGAGCTGAGATCTTTAAGTAGGAGAGGAACATGACCAAATTTTATTTTTTAGAAAGGTTTTCTGGCAGCAATGTGGATAAATAGGAAGAGATTTTTAGCAAGGGACCACTTAAGAGAATTAATACAGCAGTCCAATCAAACTTATGCCTACACTAAGGCAAGAGCAATGGGAGCATGGAGAAGAATCAGGTTTGGAGCCAGGTGCAGTGGTACACACCTGTAGTCCCAGCTACTCAGGAGGCTGAGGCAGGAGGATAGCTTGAGCCTAGGAGTTTGAGACCAGCCTGAGCAACATAGCGAAACCCCATCTCTTTTTAAAAAAAAGAGCTCACACCTGTAATCCTGTTACTTTGGGAGGCTGAGGTTGGAGGATTGCTTTTGGCCAGGAGTTTGAGATCAGCCTGGGCAATATCAAGACGCCGTCTCTACAGAAAATTTTAAAAATTAGCCAAGCTTGGTGATGTGCACCTGTGATCCCAGCTACTTAGGAAGCTGAAGCAGGAGAATCACTTGAGCCCAGGAGTTTGAGGTTGCAGTGAGCTATGATGATGCTATTGCACTCTAGCCTGGGCTACAGAGCGATACTCTGTCTCCAAAAAAAGAGAGAGAGAGAGAGAATCATGTTTGGGAAGATAGATGAATTTCTGACAAGACTTAGTGCCTGACTGATTGATTGGGGCGGGCGGGAAGGAGAACACTGTGAAGGATGTCAGAAGTTTCTAGTTTCAAAACCTGGCTGGATAGTGATTCCATTCATAGAGATCAGGACTAGTGTGTTTACATTACATGATAAATTTAGGTTGGTTGATATTATATATGAGATCTTTTCAGGACATCTAGGATGTATATCTAAGAGAAAAGATGTATCTGGAATTCAGGAAGAGAGAAGTAAATGAGTAAGCATTTAGAGTTGATTAACTCATAGATAGTTGAAGCTATGGGAGCAGAATGAGATCTCCCAGGAAGAATGCAGAAAGTAAAATAAAAAAAAAGTGACAAAGGTAGGAAAACTAAATGTAGAGAGTAGCATCCTAATCTCATACAGTATGGAAAGCACTGATTGGTTTTAGAAAACCTGAGTTTTCAATCTGATCGTTAACTGGATCCCTAACCATGCCACATTAGGCTCATCGCCTGACTGCTTATGGCTTCCTCAGTTTGCAAGTGTGTGAAATGAGGAGGCTGGACTAGATCCTTTTGGGCTGTAATTACTTGGCCTTGATATATATGACTATTATGAATATTTATTAGTGTTTATTAGTACTTGAAGTTAATAGAATATTGTATTTCTCAAGTGTTCACTTGTCAGAGTTTATCATATTGGCTTCAATTCTGACTTTAAAAAAATAATACTGTCAAAAATATTGCAGATTGTTTCTTCAAGCTGCACCAAAAAGATTAAGAGAAGTTCTTTGAATATAAAGAACAGAAATATATGAGTTCCAAATAATCTGCTTTCAGTACTTTTACTTTAAATAGTAGAAAGGCAGTTAATATTAGTATAATACATGATTAGGGAAATGCAAAACCAAGTGGGAGATAATGCTACTTGCTATTTTTGAAGCGTCTCCCAGTGTATCTGTTCTTCAGTACTTGCAGGCATGCACATCGGTTTTTCAAAACTTGAAAAATTATTAGGTCATTAAATATGAAATGTCCAATTTCAAATCAAAAATGTAGTTTATTATATGTAAAACAAGAAACAGTACAATTAATCAAAGTATGCGCCAAAACTATCGACACAGTTTTGCCATCTTAACTGTATCTTGCGTATGCCAGCAGCAAAGAGGCCTGGAGAGTGAATGGCAATGAAATCACGAATGGTGTTTTCCAAAGCTTGTTGAGAATTGAATATTTTTCCTTGCAAGAAGTGGTCCAAATCCTAGAAGTCATAGTCAGTTGATGCAAGGTCTGGTGAATATGGTGGATGACAAAGAGTTTCCAAGTTCAGCTTCTATAGTTTGAGCAGCGTTGTTTGTGTGACATGTGGTGGAGCGTTGTCTTGCAATTGGATTGGCCTGTCTCTACTGACCAGTCTCAACAGCTTAATCGCAAGCATCTTCATCATTTCATCCAGTTGGTTGCAGTAGATATCTGCTCTAATCGATTGACCAGGTTTCATGAAGCTATAGTGGATAATATGAGAGCTGGACCACCAAACAGACACCATTAGCTTTTTTTGATGAATAGTCAGTTTTGGACTGTGTTTCAGCACTTCATCTTTACTCAGCCTTGCGCCAAGCACTTGTGATTGTCAGAAAGCATCCATTTTTCATCATATATAGCAATACAACATAGAAATGGTTCACCTTTATATTGTGACAGCAAAGAAGGGCAAGCTTCAAAACAATTTCTCTTCTGATGCTCGTTTAATTCATGTGGAACCCATCTATCCAGCCTCTTCACCTTGCCCATTTGTTTCAAATGGCCTGATATTGTTGGAATAGTAACATAAAACCTTGCTGCTAATTCATGCCTAGGTTGAGATGGATTCGCTTCCACTACAGCTTTCAGCTCATCATTATCCACCTTGGTCTCAGGTCTCCCACGTGGCTCATTTTGAAGATTAAAATCACCAGAACGGAACTTCTCAAACCATCAATGTACTGTGTGTTCATTAGCCACATTCTTCCCAAACACTTTGCTGATATTTCGAGCTGTCGATGCTGCATTGGTTCCATGATGGAACTCATATTCAAAAATAACACAGATTTTTGACTTATCCATGGTTTCACAAAAATTGCTCTGAAAAAAAAATCTGAAAGATAATCACAAGCCAAAATGTGCATCTGAAAGACTGAGAATGTACCTTCACAATGAAAATAAACAAGAAGTGTCAAAGTGAAATGTCAGAGATATCAACTGTCGAGTTTAGTACTTAAGAAAATCAGATATTTCATACTTAATAACCTAATATTAATGTAATCAAACTTTGGTCTTTGTATAAGTTTGGAAATTCCTCATATGTTAATAATGGCTAAATCTTAGCACCAGCAGAATTTCTTAAATTGAAAAGGATATTCAGACATAGTTGATCTTTGCTATTGAACAGTGCATACCTTTGTATTTATTATCAGTAATTGTATTTGTTGGTAGAGTTTGGTTTACCTTGAATGTAGTGAACCTAATGTCAGTTTAATTTGGACTGGTAAGGTACATCCTATCCTGAAACAGAAAGCTGTGGAAACAAAACCCTTTGAGAAGATGGAGAATAAAGGAAACGCTGCTCCAGGGATGTGTTTGATCTTTCTTTGGGTCCTTAAGTGAAAGCTTAAACACTTTATGTCCAGACATTTTCTTTTTAGTATTTTCTTATTCATAGACACTGTGGTTAATGAACTTCCATATTCTGTAACTTTTGTTTATAGGAACAAGGAAAAGTTTTGATCACTTGATATCCGACACAAAGGCTCCTAAAAGGCAAGAAATGGAATCAGGGATCACAACACCCCCCAAAATGAGGAGAGTAGCAGAAACTGATTATGAAATGGGTGAGAAACAAAGTTAATAATTGATCTAGATCATAGAGAGTAAGGTGGGAGAGTACATTAAAGCCATATTTACTTTCCAACCATTTCTTAGAATCATTGGGATGAAATACAGAAACATATGCTCTCTTTTGAAAGATAAGCTCTACAGTCCTTAAATTGACAGTTACCCTGAAACTTGTATAAAAAGTATCATATATATGATACACAGCATTGTAAATAGCTAGCCAAAACTTTTGTGTAGGTGAATAGTGATTCTATATGATGTTTATGTTGATATTTTAAGTGTCTACTAAAAAAACCTATTGAATTTTAGGAGTAACATTGAAATATGTTAGACGAAGTGGTTGTCCAGGTGTTTGATTAACAAAGCTGATCATGTTAATTCTATTTTTTACTGCAGAAACTCAGAGGATTTCCTCATCACAACAGCACCCACACTTACGTAAAGTTTCAGTTTCTGAATCAAATGTTCTCTTGGATGAAGAAGTACTTACTGATCCGAAGATCCAAGCGCTGCTTCTTACTGTTCTAGTAAGGATTTCCCCTTTTTGAGGGTTGTTTTTCTTCACGTTTTTATTCCAATCTACTCTCAGGAGGCCCTTAAATATTAAAATCATAAATGGAAGACAGTCTTCTCCTTCTCACCAAAACAGATAACAATTCAGCCACAAAGTAAACATGTTTGTTTACTTTTTTGCATCTTGGCAGGCTACACTGGTAAAATATACCACAGATGAGTTTGATCAACGAATTCTTTATGAATACTTAGCGGAGGCCAGTGTTGTGTTTCCCAAGGTTTTTCCTGTTGTGTAAGTATCTCCTTTTTTATTCTTTTTGGGGTCTTCCATGGTATCTACTTACGTTTTTAGTTAACCTATGTACCTGTCTTTAAGTTAAATGCTTTATAAAGGCTTAGGAAAAATATTACCCAGTAATGTCTACTGGTTGCAAAGAGGAAAAAGTGAGATAGTGTGGTAGTGATTTTAGCTTTAAGACAGTGGGTTTAATGGTGACTAAAACTAGTTTTGACCTATTAAGAAAGACATTTTTTTTAAATCTTTTTGATTTGTTTAAGTGATTGATCTTGATAAGCATTGCTCATTTTCCTCACTTAGGAGCAAACTGTTAAACTGCTATATTTAAATCATCATACCTGTTTGGTTTTCCTTTTAGTTAGAGCTTCTGTATTTATCTACAGCTGAGTGAAAACAAAATTGCTCTCCTATTTGGGAGCTGAATTTTATTCTCTATTAAAGGCTAAAATACCGCCGGGTGCAGTGGCTCATGCCTGAAATCCTAGCACTTTGGGAGGCTGAGGCAGGTGGATTGTTTGAGTTCAGGAGTTCAAGACCAGCCTGAGCAAGAGTGAGACCCCATCTCTACTAAAAATAGAAAGAAATTATATGGACAGCTAAAAATACATAGAAAAATTAGCTGGGCATGGTGGTGTATGCCTGTAGTCCTAGCTACTCAGGAGGCTGAGGCAGTGAGTTGGATTCCTTGAGCCCAGGAGTCTGAGGTTGCTGTGAGCTAGGCTGACGCCATGGCACTCTAGCCTGGGCAACAGAGTGAGACTCTGTCTCAAAAAAAAGGCTAAAATAGTATTAACCTAAAAGTGTTCAAATGTAAATAGCCCGAAGAAACTTGGGAAATTCTGTTCCTGATCTAGGCCTTCTATGTTGTGTCATTATTTTCTTTTATTTTGGTTAATCTCATTTTAAAATTTCAGAGTTTTATATAGTTACATTTCAGTTATTTTTATTAGTGGAGTGTAGTCAGGTTAGGAATAGTTAATTTTTTCCTAAGTTTCAATTGAATCATATACTCCACCCCCTCCAAACTAGTTTTGCTTTCCTTATTTGATCTCATTCAGCATTTATTAAGCACTGATTTAATATTAAATTTAATTTTAACTGCGTGTGTACATACCGACAGACAGTAGAAAGTAGTCCTAATGCATGCTAAGTAGCAGACAGAGCCAACCTTGTCTTAAGCAAACATTCACCATATGTGGTTAAACATGGTTATAGGACACTATTAGTTGTTTGTTTTTACCACATTTTCCCTGATGACTAAAAACAAAACAAAAGACAAACCAAAAAAGCCTACACACACACACACTCGTTGATTATAGAAAATTTGGAAAATGTAGAAATGCACCAGAAAGTAAAAAATACTCATCTCCCTTCCATTTTGCCACATTGTTCGCGGGAATATATGTTATGTTTTCCAGTATATATTTTAATTTAATTTTCCTCTAAAATGTTCCTCTGTTGACTTTTATTTCTTTAGGCACAATTTGTTGGACTCTAAGATCAACACCCTGTTGTCATTGTGCCAAGATCCAAATTTGTTAAATCCGATCCACGGAATTGTGCAGAGTGTGGTATACCATGAAGAGTCCCCACCACAATACCAAACATCTTACCTGCAAAGTAAATAAATATATCGGGAGAAGGATGGTTGAACTTGCTAACATGCACACTGCTGTAGAATGCACTGACTGCAGAATTCTTTATAAGGGATAGGATTGTTGATATTTTTCTTTCCAAAGGCCATTTTCTGATTCTCAATTATATATTCAATATATTAATAACTGGTTGACAACTTTTTAAAATTAAAATATGGTTTTATACTGACTATATTTTGAGTAGGTTTTAGTCTGCTTTGACACTCATTCTAAAAAAATGTTGTCAATATGTGCATAGGTTTTATATATCATCAGCTATACAACTTAATTTTGTTATGATTAAAAGATGTCTTACTTGTTATAAGAGTGACATTTGATTTGTTGCAGGTTTTGGTTTTAATGGCTTATGGAGGTTTGCAGGACCCTTTTCAAAGGTAAGAAAATATATTTTTTCTAACTTTTGACAAAACAAAAATTTCTATCCACATTAGCACACCTGCTTTAAAACACACAATATGCTGAACAGCAGAACAATAACTCATGATAAGCTATGCTATTTTTATGAAAAGTTTTTCACCACAGGATTTTTTCCAAGAGACAGCACCTTTAATATGTTTGTATTTTCATCTTTATTAAAAAAGCCTCAATTTATGCTCATCTTTTCAGAAGGGTATGATAAACCTCTGTAAAACTTTTCTGTCCTTAGTCCTTTATGTATTTGATAGTCTTAATGCACACACTTAACTTGTGACTAGCAAGAAGCATCACCTATGGTTAAAATCTACCTCATGAAAACATTTCTACTTCCAGTCTGTTGGATTAGATTCATTCCTCTCTAGATATATCCTCCCTTGCTCCTATTCAGCTTGTTCTTTGATTGGCATTAGTTTTGATAGTGCTGCATAATATGTGTTTAATTATTTTCTCTGTAAATGGTCTTTCTCCAAAATGATCAAAGTTCCTTGAAGGCAGGACTTCTGTTTCTTCCCTGAATGGTACCTACTGCAGTGTTCTAAGTATAAGGGGTACTGTATCAACATGAATTATCTGAAACTTGTTCCAATTTTAAGAACTGGGTATTTAGTTTATTTCATTTCACTAGTACTGAATATCCATTGACATGCAAAGGTTGTCACTAAAAAGGTGGACCTGAAGTCCCAGAAATAAGTATGTCACACAGAAGTTTCTGTAGTTAGATTGCCAGTAACCCACTGAGCCCTTCACAGTGTCTAGTGAGTGGATATATCCTCATGGCAGTTGGAATGATGATGTTCTGCTCATTTTCTCCGTTTTGGAAAATTGGCTACACATCATTCCTGATGATTGTATTGTCTCAGTATTAAATTCAGTCTGTCTTGTACATGGCTTTCAGAAATTGCAGGCTCATCTGGAAGCTTTAAATGTAAGCTGAATAGAACTCCCAGTTCTGTAAGTCCTGTGGTAGTCTGTAAATGTTACTCCAGATCCCTTTTTTTAATGATGAGTAGTATAAACGAAGCAAGAAAAATAGTAAATTAAGCCCAAAACAAAAATTGAATTAATCTTTTTTGGCTTCAGAGGGAATTTACAAAAAAAAAAAGGAGCTAAAATAATTTCCTATTTTCCATTACAGCAAACACAAATCCCAGACTATGCTGAGCTTATTGTTAAGTTTCTTGATGCCTTGATTGACACGTACTTGCCTGGAATTGATGAAGAAACCAGTGAGGAGTCCCTCCTGACACCCACATCTCCTTACCCTCCTGCACTGCAGAGCCAGCTTAGTATCACTGCCAACCTTAACCTCTCTAATTCCATGACCTCACTTGCAACTTCCCAGCATTCCCCAGGTCAGTAAATATGATCTCTTTATATAACTTTGAGCAATAATATTAAGATACCAACATTAGGAATTCCCCTGTGATCAGTTCATAGAAGATTTTGCTCTTTTTCCTCATGAGATTCACCTTACATTTCTTCTTTACCTTGTAGCTGACTTGAATTTTGTTACTCTGTAAAGCTTTCTACTTTCAAACAAGTTGTACGAAGGCAGTGAAATGTTTAGAATGTTCACATAGTATTCCAGGGTTGGTAAGTTTTTGAGAGTTTTGGAAAGAAGAGTGACCTAAGCCACATTACCCTGTAAGTGAACAGAACTATAATTCCTTTACTAGTTATATTAACATTGCCCTAAGGGCTTCCATGTCTCTCTGATTCAGCATTCTATATCAAAAAAATACACAAAGTCTGGTAGTACCCCACTTCCCTACTGCCAGCAACAACTCAACCAACCGGAAAATCTGGTAGTAAATAAACAACCATTTAAAAGTCATCTCAAGAAAATAACTTCTTAAAGCCTATAAGCATATTCCATTCTGTAGAGTCACTATTAATTCCAAGTAAGAAAAGTATACCAATTTAACATGCAACTTAGAGGTGAATACAGTGAGAAATAATAATAGCTAATAGCTTGCGTGGGACTGAGATAAACAAGACAGTAGAGATGGCAAACCTACAGAACTCTGGGTTCATTCAGTGTCAAAGTGAATGGTTTCATACAACTCTGGTCCCAGAGGTGTTATTCATTATAGAACTTAGGCTATTGTGTGTATTATGATGACAGTGGATAATGAAAGTCACGTTTTCTATACAGAAAAATATCCTTCTGAAATGATTAAAATATGAGCAAGTTTTTTTGTTTCAAGTTCCATTATCTGAAAATTTCATGTATAAAACACATCATTCTTTAAGAAAAAGTTACTATACATCGTTTTTTTAAGTGTTAGCATGGATTTTCTTTTAAAAAATCAAATGATGTAATTATTCTGCGATGTTCAAGATCCATAAGTAGAATGTCTAGCTTATGATCCCAGTTTTACATGACAATTTCCATTTATATAGTTTTGAAGGTTGAAGTTTTGAAGAATTTAACAAGTATGATACCAAATTCATATTATAAACCATTATATAAAATAACTATATACAAGAATTAAGCTTTGGTCAACAACAAATCTTTGGTCAGCAGAGGAAACAAGTTATTCCAGCATTTATTTATCAGTCACCTTACAGGTAATCAATCCTTTTTTCCCCACCAAGAAATAAGAGCGATCTAGCCAACTTTTTTCCCCAAATATCCATGTTCGTTTGCCCTCTGCCACTTACTCTCTAGGACAGTGTTTCTCCATGTGTGGTCCCAAACCAGCAGCATCACTGGGAAGCTTGTTAGAAATTAAAATGCGGGAATTTCACCCAGACCTGCACAAAAAAGTCCAAGACTGGGGCCTGGCCAATCAGTGTTTTAATAAATATCCCCAGTGATTCTTACGCACACTAGAGTTTAAGAAGCACTGCCTATGGTCCTGCCCTATTATCAGCATTTCTGCTGTTGAGGCCAGGGCAAAACTTAAAATCTGCTTTCTTCCAGATATTGCAGCCACTGAATTCTTTCCTTCCTGCCTCCCCCATAATGAACTCTTAACATTTTGGAGCTGGGAGACCATATAGATAATTTAATTCTAGGCTCACAATGTTGTGTGCAATGGGGAAACTGAGTTTTAGAAAAGCTAAGTTAATTATTACACAATGCTTACCTAGAACAAAGGCCTTTGCTCTACCACATTCATTGCCTTCCATGTGTGTCTATGTTCTTTCCCTTCCCTTCCTCATTTATTTATTTGTTTGCTTGTTTGTTTCTTCTATTTCTTCTGTCTGCCTTACCTGAAATTCACCAGTTCTTTTCTTCTGTAGAGATATTTTCTGGGTTGTTGTTTATAGTAGTTGATCACAATTAGAAAATTAGTAGACTCTGTCTTTGTTGTTCCTTGTTTGGGTTTTTTTCTTTCTTTCTTTCTTTCTTTTGTTTTTCTTGGAGACAGAATCTTGGTTTGTCTCCTGGGCTAGAGTGCAGTGGTATCATCATAGATCACTGCAGCCTCAGACTCCTGGGCTCAAGCAATCCTCCTGCCTCATCCTCCCGGCTGATTTTTCTATTTTTTTGTACAAATGGACTATTGCCCAGGCTGGTCTCCAACTCCTAGCCTGAAGCGATCCTCCCACCTCAGCCGCCCAGAGTGCTAGGATTACAGGTGTGAGCCATTACACCCAGCCCAAGTTGTTTTTATTGGATTTTTTTTAACCCAGACTAATTGTTAGGGGGATTTCCACCCATCTTCACCTACCAGTTCCACTCTTCCTATCTCTAAATTGTAGGTCCTTTGGTTTGCCAGATTATTTTGCTACATGTTTTTGGAGAAAGGGTTATCTTTTCAAAAGTAACTTTACTCTCCCATAAAAGTCATTTGTATGTCTAAACTGTGGGCTCATGTCCACAAAAGGATCCTATTTATCTAGGTACCATTACTATGTTTTTATGATTTGCTGTTATGGAATACTTCTTTGTGGTAATAGTTGATACTTTGGATTAGATCTATTCATATCTTTAGGTTCATGTAATCTTATGTTCTTATCTCCTCATTTCTTTGTGGAGTAGAGCTTGCTGATATCAAAGGGCTAAAAGCAGTAATGAATCTTATCCAGATTCCTAACTTGATCCAGCACTTCAACTTTGCTATTTAGCTATATAGAAACCAAAATATTTGTTTACCTCCCCTCCTAGTACCCAAGTCCCAAGTTGTAGTGTTTTAAGAAGCTCTGCTGGCAAGGTGGCTTACTCCTGTAATCCCAGCTACTGAGGCTGAGATGGGAGGATTTTTTGAGGGCAGGAGATCATGACCAGCCTGGGCAACATAGTGAGACCCTGAATCTTAAAAAAAAAAAAAAAAAAAAAGACGAAAAAAGAAAAATTGCCTAGGATGGTGGTGCATGCCTGTAGTTGCCAGATACTCCGGAGGCTGAGGTGGGGGGATCACTTTAGCCCAGGAGATCAAGATTACAGTGACCTATGGTAGTGCTCCTAAAAAAATAAAAATAAAACACAATAAAGAAGCCTTGAAATGGAGCATAGTGTGACTTGCCCAACATTAGCATGCCCCCAGTCTACTGAGATTTAAGCAGATGAAGGCTCTGTTGCCCTGTTTCAAAAAGCAAAAGTTGCTGATCTACACACAGTCAACCCTTTCCTGCAAATTTTCCATGTTAATGCAATACTCTGCTGTCTACATCTGTGGTACTTAGCATGATCAGTTTACTAAGCTATATTTTCTGTTGGTCTCTGACATTCGCTGCTAACAAATCAACAAAATAAGAGATTCATGAACCTTCCTCCTGCCACAGCATTAGGCATTACTTAAGTAAAAAATTTTGGTGGTACTTCATCAGTCACCAGCTATAAGTCTGCATTTAAAAATATATAAATGATTATCTTCTGAACCCCTCCCTACTAGAAATTAAACTTGGTATCAGTGAAGCCAATGGACTGTACCCAGAATTCAATGCATATAAAATCACATTACCCTTTAGCCAAATGGACATAAAACTTTGGCTCTTCAGATTATCCCAAATGAGAGCATCCTAAAGGGAATTCATAACATTGACTCTATGATGTATGAGAATATTTCAGATTTGATATTGTGATCCTTCTTAGGTTCATTATAGCTGAACTAGACATGAATTGAAGAACCAGGATTAAAACTACAAAATAAAATCTATCTACCTTAAGCAGTTGATGGGACTTTCTTTTGCTTAAGCCAAAGCCATGAGTGGTTTTCTCAGCTGATGAGCAAAAAAGTTTTTTTTTAAGTCATATTGTGTCTAACACTTCCCAGATGAAAAAAAAAAAAGTCATATTGTGAATGCTTTATAACCATTTCATTTCAAATAAACATTTCAAGAGCAGTCTCTCTGTATCCTCTTTAGATATTACAGAGCAAGTATATTAGAAATAAAAATCCATATGGAGTTATGTGGACTTATTAAAAAGAAATTAAATAGATCTATTTCTAAAATATTAAAATTTAATTTATATTCTATCAGGATTTCCTAATATTCTCCACATTGTAATTTAATTCAGTAAACATTTGAATGTCTATTTTGTAGTTGTATTTTAGGCACTCTGGAGCATTTAAACATGAGAAACAGTGCTGGTCACCACCAGGGACTTGACAGTTTCTGCCCATGAGTCTCAGTACTGGCTTTTAAGCTAAAGTCATTATTTCCTTCTGATCCATGTTGTTTAATAAATTCTGAGTATACACAAGTTTTTGATTTTAAGTACAAGATTAATGCTATAAGTGCTCTGTAAACAAATAACAAAAATTTAGATATTTATCCTACAGATATGCATTGTTTAATATATGCAAGGGACTCTGTTAGACCCAGGGAAGCAGAGGAGCAATAGGGCCTGCCTCCAATAGATTTCAAAATGGTTCAGGTGATAAAGTGTCCACAGATAACTATTTTGACCTCTTTTGTGATACTTTATATACCTCATACTGTAAGGTATTCTGATAGTTCAAAGGGACATTTGTATGGAAGAATCAGGTAATAATTATGGCAAAAGTTTTATAACATATTTTGACCTCAAATGTGAGAGGTATATGTTATTTTTTTTTTAAACAAAAACAGGTTAGCCTGTGATCTATTTTAAATGTCTTTTTACTAGGAAAAAGTCTTTACTTTTTTCTTTGATCAGCTCATTTTACTATTTGTATTGGAACATGAGGTTTTTTTTAGAATGAAGACATACTTAGTGTTTTTGTTTTTGTTTTGAGACAGTTTCACTCTGTTGCCCAGGCTAGGCCCTGGCGTTAGCGTAGCTCACAGCAACCTCAAACTCCAGCACTCAAGTGATCCTCCTGCCTCAGCCTCCCAAGTAGCTGGGATTACAGACATGTGCCACCACGTTCTGCTAATTTTGTCTATTTTTAGTGGAGAGGGGGTCTTGCTCTTGCTCAGGCTGATCTGGAACTCCTGCCCACCTTGGCCTCCTAGAATTCTAGGATTATAGGTATGAACCACTGCTTGCTCACCCAGCTGAGACCTCGTCTCTTAAAAAAAAAAAAAAAAGAAAGAAAGAAAAAGAAATCTCTTCCTCTTAGAAGAAACTTAAAGGTCTCTGTTTTTTTAAGACCACTTAAGATCTTTGAAACGATTTTTAATGTTTTGGAGAACTGCTTATGGAATCCCCAGAGCCTTATTTAGTTTTATCTTGATTTGTTTTCCTTCTCTTTCTTTGTTATTACCCTGTGTTTAAGGGAGAAATATAATTTTAAATTGAGCAATGTTTGGTGTAATTCCTGCTAATTTTTCATGTCATTTTTTACTTTAAACTAAAATTCTTAATTCTAATACAAATGGTAAATAAGTATCTACAGAATTGTAAATTCCACCATTTGTTTACAGATTATAATATTTAGGAAATTAATGTTCAGAGTTTAGTAATTAAAACCAAATTCCTTTTGAAAACTAAGGAACATCATAATTATCCATTATCTAATCATGCTTCACCCTTTTTTAAAATCTTATCAGCATCACTCACTTTTGTTTTTTCTTCCATTCTGTGACTGTGAAGCTTCTCTGCCTTGCTCTAAATCAGCAGTTTTCATGCAGCTGTTTCCTCATCAAGGTACTCTTTACTTTCATCATCTTTGCACGAAATACTGCTTACCCTGCACTTGGCCTGGACACATGGCATGAGACTTCACTCACCAGTCCCTGTGAGCTTAGTTTGGCTTAGACACCTGAGGAACTTGTGAAGGCACCATTTTATAGGGTCTGGATGCTTACTGGAACTGCGGGGCCTGAGTGTGTCCCGTCTTGGTGTTAAGGAGCTAGCTGCTGATACCACCCTGAATGCTGAAGATGCCATCCCCGCCCTGTACTAACAGGGGCAAGCTAAAAAGAAACTCAAGGGGAAGTTAATACAGAAAAACCAGCATATGGTTTGAAAAGGAAGATTTTTTTTTTTTTAGCTTAGAAAATATTTGTTTTCCCCAAATATAAAGTCAGCCTCTTCTTTAGAAATTAAAGCTGGCTGTCTACCCTTATCACCTGTGTTTAAAAAATGGAATATGATCATTAGTTAGATCTAAGGACTAAGAAGAAAAAATGTGATATACTTATGTCTAATTTATAAAAGATACCTTTTTTTTCTTTTATTCATCTGTGGCTATACAGAAAGATTAGACCTAAGCAGGGAAAGAATTATTAGCAATTCATAAAATTCTACTAAATTTTTTTAAATTCTTATAATTTTGTATATCAAGGTCAAAATAAAAATATTTCTACATACATCTCTGAATATATTTACTTAAGAACAAGCCATAGTTATGTTTTCTTCTAAGACACTTTATTATATTTTGTGCTTATTTACATTAGCTTCAGTAATTTGATAAATTCTATCATAAAACGCAAGCCCTGTGCATTTGTTGTAGAACTTTTCAATATATCACCTGGTCTTTTTTATTTCAAGTATGAGGAGCATCTTAATTTATGTAGTAATTATTTTATCTAGGTGTAAAAATTCTTCACATAGGTTATCTTACCTGAGTCTTCCAACAGTCCTTTGAAATAGGCAAATCTGCTGTTATCCTTAATTGCCAGATTGGGAACTAGAGCCAAATAAGAGTTCTGATCTAACCAAGACTCAAACCTGGGTCTTCTGACATATTACATATATTTGCCTTCTCATATATATAATAAGAGTTTTCTGATGTTTGCCATGTTGCATGTGTAATAAACTAAGCAATGCAGAGTCAGGTAGCCTATTAGTGTTCCTATGCAGGTGGTGGGAAATTTGGGTTATTATCAGTCTAACATTTTTGTAGTACAACTTCTCATGAATTACCTAACCCCTTTTTCCTCAGGTTCCCAAGAGCTAAAAAGGATTTATTTCTTCTATTATTTCATGAAAATGTTAGATTCTAGTTTGGGAAAGTGTTCCAGTTTGGAAACCAAAAGTGTTTAAAAAATAGGTGATTAAAAATATTATTTGTCAAGCTGAATCTGTATCACTAGTTGGCAAAATAAACCCTGATACCTGCCTTCAAGGAACTCATGTTCTGTCTAGCAGGGGAGATGAACATATAACTTAAATAACAATAATGTAATCTAATCATTCTTTTCCCCACTCACTCAATTCACTAAATTTTGGCCAATCACACCTTCTATTTAGGATTTTATTTTTATGGAGCTACCACAATTCACTGAAGCATAATGCTGTTCATACACTACTGCAGAGAATTTCCAGCTTCTTCTGCCCTCCCTGTTTGTAACTGGCTGCATGTTTGACCACAGGATATCTGTGGGGGAATTTAAACTAGCAAATCAGATCCACAGAAGTTTTAGCTTTATTTCCCTCAAGTCGCAGCCTCTGCATTTCTGTTAATCACCTCATGGGTTTTTGCTTTTGTACCCACTTAGGGCCAGAAGGGAAAGGGAAAGCCAGCAGTGCTTCAGGGACAAACCAGAGACCAGAATGCAAAGCTTCAGAGAGGCTTTCATGAAAAGTATAGCACTAGGCCTTCTAATTAACTTAAAATATAGCATGTACCAATGCAGGATGGATTTTGTCTTCACTGGAGCAGTCTGGCTGATAATCTGAATTTTTCCTATAGGATGTTGAGATGAAGTCCTTTACCAGCTCCTAGAGAGATTTCTAGGTTTAATTTTAGAGGGTAAAAACAAAGAATGCTGCCAAAATTCCCAGTAGTAAGAATTATGCTTAGAAACTTAAATGCCATAACTAGATGCTATGATCACTTGGTTTCATTTCTGTTTTTTTTTTTTTTTTTAAGACCAAGTCTCACTCTGTTGCCCAGGCTAGAGTGCTGTGGCATCAGCCTAGCTCACAGCAACCTCAAACTCCTGGGCTTAAGCGATCCTACTGCCTCAGCCTCCCCAGTAGCTGGGACTACAGGCATGCACCACCACGCCCAGCTAACTTTTTCTATTTTTAGTTGCCCAGCTAATTTTTTTTCTATTTTTTAGTAGAGACAGAGTCTCACTCTTGCTCAGGCTGGTCTCCTGACCTCAAGCGATCCTCCCGCCTTGGCTTCCCAGAGTGATAGGATTACAGGCGTGAGCCATGGCACCTGGCCTGATCATTTGGTTTCATACTAACTTGGCTCTTTCAAGATGCTATATTTTGGTGTAAATATATACTTTTTTAATTATTTTTTTAATGACCCTCCAAGATTTTTATGTCAATTTCTGCTTTGATCGTTAGAGTAAAAACATCTTTGCTGTGAAGTTGAACTCAGGAATCACATACATTACTTGTAGGTGACTTACAGAGTTGGGTCACTAAGAAGGAAGAAAACACACATTCAAAAACAACAATTGAGATGAGAATTGAATTTGAAAGTAGAAGTAGAACATCAACCTTTCACATAGCGTTGAAGCCTTTGGTTATGTGTGACAGGGCTGACAAGTCAGTCAGACTCCAACGTTTTTAATTAACGTGCTCATTAGGAAGAAAATTGGAAAATTCAGAAAAATAGAAGAAAAAATCACCCATAATCCTACCACTCTAAGATAGATAATCAGTGTTTATTAACATTTGATGAATCTCCCTCCAGTATCTTTTTTTTTACATAGTTGAGGTCATAATACATGAACAACTTTATAGCTTTTTACCCTTAACATTTAGCAAGATACAAATAAGGTTTTTAAGTTTTTATTTTGAGGTTTGAGAGTTATTTACTTAACAAAACAGAAAGTCGAATGTTCTTAGCACTTCTTTGATTTAATTTACATGACTGCAATTTATATAACTTTACTTGATAAGACTACCACTGAGCAGGCCTTTGTGCCCAAGCAGAAAAATTGCCACTTGACAACGTAATGGCTATTTTCCCCTCAGAGTGAGCCAGTCTAATAGTTGCAAGTTGCAAGGCTGTACCAAAGGTAGATGCAAGAAGGGAGCCCTAGGGTGGGAGATTGCTAGCAGAGCGTCACCGAACCTTCCTAGTGGTCGTCCATGCTGTATGCCCTTCCTGATGGCCAGCTCCAAGTTTTTTTCAAACCTTTGTCTTACTAAGGTTCTAGTTTTGCCTGAATCTTACTTCTTATTAAAGAAATAACCCCAAGATAAAAAACTACTAGACAAAACTTACAGGCCACCTGCAAACTTAAGGAAATGGAAGAACAAATATACTGACAAGTTCATGATAATTTCAGATAGAGGACACCAGAGAGGGAAAACATTTTTATCTTTTCTGCTAAAAACATGATATTACCCCCTGATTTGGGCTCTGAATTATAAGGATCCAGCTATTACATTTTAAAATAGAAGCATTCAGAGTTCGAGACCAGCCTGAGCAAGAGTGAGACTCGGTCTCTACAAAAAGTAGAAAAATTAGCCAGGCATGGTGGTATGCACCTGTAGTCCCACCTGCACAGGAGGCTGAGGCAGGAGGATCCCCTGAGCCCAGGATTATGAGGTTGCAGTGAGCTACAATGATGCTACTGCACTCTAGCCAGGGCAACAGAGCAAGACCCTATCTCTTAAAAAAACAAAAAAAGAAGCAGCAGTAGCATTCAGTTCAACCAATATTTATTGAAAATAATTTTTCAATTTATAGAAAAAATAATCAATTAGACTTTATAGAAAAATGAAAATGAATAATAAATGATCTTAACCCTTCTATACTCTGGTAGAGGAAATAAGATACATATACAAGTTGTGATAGTAGAGGCAAAAGTTAATAAATATAAAAGCAATAAGGAAGAAAATTCTAGCAGGAGACAGAAGAATACATCATGAAGGAAATAGAGATGAGAAACAATATGGGTTGTAGAGATAAGCAAGATAATTGAGAGAGCCTGTGTAAACATACACCACAAAGAAGTTCAAGGCCCATTCAAGAGACTGTGAGCATCCTTCTTTCTGTTTTGTTATTTCTTTTTTTAAATAGCTCTGGAGAAGATGCAAATGAATACACAGAAGAGAATAAAAATTGTTCAGAATTCTGTTACACAGAGAAAAAGTTCTCTGAACATTATGTATTTTCTTTTTTTTTTTTTTAATTTTTGTTTTTTGAGACAGAGTCTCGCTTTGTTGCCTGGGCTAGAGCGAGTGCCGTGGTGTCAGCCTAGCTCACAGCAACCTCAACCTCAAACTCCTGGGCTTAAGCAATCCTACTGACTCAGCCTCCCGAGTAGCTGGGACTACAGGCATGCACCACCATGCCTGGCTAATTTTTTTTTTATATATATATATTTTTTAGTTGGCCAGATAATTTCTTTCTATTTTTTAGTAGAGACAGGGTCTCACTCTTGCTCAGGCTGGTCTCGAACTCCTGAGCTCAGAAGATCCACCCGCCTCGGCCTCCCAGAGTGCTAGGATTACAGGCGTGAGCCACCGTGCCCGGCTATGTATTTTTTTCTATTCATCTTTCTATGCATATGATTAGATTAGAATAGAACAGATTCATGGTGCTGGTTCATCTCTGCTTGGTTCCTGGAGAGACGTTGCTGATGTTTTTAACTCTGCACTCACATTCCTAGCCCATTGCACATGTTTGTGAACAATCACTGACAAATGCCCGTGTTCCTTTGATAAGTTCAATACAACAGATCTCTGCCGAGCCTGTGTCAGTCAGGCCACGTGCTTGTCAATGCCTGACACTCTGCATTGGAGTCAGGGGTGGATCCAAGGAGGTGTGGCTCCTAGAGAGAGGTGATCCCAAATTCATTTTCTGTTCATGAACCAACAAATAGCTGGGTGGATCTCTGTACATGTGTACCTTTTCTGTAACATAGTGATTACTTCTTGACTTGAAGTATTACTTTCTGTCCAAAAAGGGAAATTTTTCCATTCTCAGATTTAATGATTATTTGAAAATTCAAAATAGTACAGATAAGAATAAAATAAAAATTACCTGAAGTCATGCCATCCAGAGATAAAATAATTTGGCAAATGTTCTCTCAGCCTTTTTTTTCTCTCTGTATATGAGTATTTTTTTCCTACTCTAAAAATTATGGTCATCTTTCTGTATCAGTAAACACCAATTAATAATTTACATTTTGATACAAACTGCTAAAATGGCCTTCAGCTATTTGCTCTCCCACCGATAGTTATGCCAGAAGTGGATATAATCAGTCTAATTTGGGGGATAGATTTTATTGACATGTAACAGATAGAAAAGTACCCAAATCATGATTTTATAGTTCAATGAACTTTAAGAAGTAAACACACTTGAAAATCCTGCATCCGGATCAAGAAACAGAACATTACCAGCAGCCCAAGAAGCCATCCTCAGTCACCACTTCCCCAAGGGTAACCACTGTTCTGTTATCTGATTTGTAATCTTTACTAATCTGGTGGGTAAAAAAATACCTTGTTTTTGTTGCTGATTACTTTTCTGAAGTTACTACTTAGAATATTTATAAAATTCATTGTAAGACCTAGATTTTGGAGGTTTAATCTTCTCTATGAGAGACAAAATGGCATCTGTTTAGGATGTGAAATGACTGGCCATAGTTGAAAAGAAGAAACAAGGATTCTGTAATACGACCTTTGTGTTACATTATTTTCTCAGTAAATACTTGAGTTCCTTTGGGACAGGCACTGTGATTAAAAAAATAAAAAGCATCTGCCTTTTCTTTGAAATGACAAATTTGCTGGAAAGTTCAGTGTCTTCTGCTGTTGGAGAGAATATTCTGTTTATGAACATGAGTAAGGATATGTGGCTAGAAGCTGACCTCTGCTGGAAGTTTCTGATATGATTTGGAGGAAAAAGCTCTGATCTTCCCTGGTGGCTGCTAGCTTTTCATTCATTGCAAGCCTGCCTGTCTCTAGCTTCCCCTTGCAACTTCTCTTTTCTTTATGCTATTTTCTGCTGTGATAGCAAATTTTGCCTAACAAAACATGGGGCTTTCTGTATGACAGGGCCTTTGTAAACATTCTAACAGTTGACTATGAAAATAAAACGTGCAAAAACAATTCGCCAGGTTGTATCTCATATGCCAATACAGTCATGCGCAGCATAACAACGTTTCAATGACAGACCACCTACAGACGGTGGTCCCATAAGATTATAATACTATATTTTTACCGCACCCTTTCTGTGTTTAGATACATAAATACCACTGTGTTACAATTGCCTACAGTACTCAATACAGTAACATGCTGTACAGCTTTGTTGCCTAGGAACAATAGGCTATACCGTCTAGACTAAGTATGTAATAAGCTATACCATCTAGGTTTGTGTAAGTACACTCTTTGATGTTCACACAATGACAAAAACACCTAATGACCATCATTTCTCAAAATGTATTCCCGTTGTTAAGCAACACATGACTTTAATGAGATTCAGTCCTGGAACTAAACACCAGAAGAGAGGGAGTAATTGGTTGCTGTGTTTCTCTCCAGGAATCGACAAGGAGAACGTTGAACTCTCCCCTTCCACTGGCCACTGCAACAGTGGACGAACTCGCCACGGATCCGCAAGCCAAGTGCAGAAGCAAAGAAGCGCTGGCAGTTTCAAACGTAATAGCATTAAGAAGATCGTGTGAAGCTTTCTTTCTTTCTTTTTTTAAACCAACTTAACATGGGCTCTTCACTAGTGACTCCTTCCCTAGCCTTGCCCCATCCCTCCATGTTGTGATGCTGCACTTCCTGTTTTATAATGAACCCATCCGGTCTGCCATGTTGCCAGATGATCAACTCCCGAAGCATTGCCTAAATTTAATGCTGCTTTTTTTTTTTCTTTAACTTTTTTTTCTTCTTCTTTTGGCGTGTATCTGGTGTATGCAAGTGTTCAGAACAACTGTAAAGAAAGTGGGAGGTCAGGAAACTTGAACTGAGAACATCCCAACTGTGAGAGGATGAGAGAGAGCGCCGAATCCTAACCACTAGACCACCAGGGAGCGACGATTGTGAGAGGATGAATTCTTGAATACCGCTACTACAGGCCGTCTATGAAAGCCATTTGCACAGAGCTCTGCCTTCTCTGGTTTCCCCTTCTTCATATAAAGTAAAGTGTTAGTCTTATTTACACACTTTTCAAGATAGAAGTTTATGGGAAAAATAATATTATAACCCCAGTATGCTTAATCTTTTAGCTGTGGACTTTTTTTAACCTTATAAATCTGAAAGAACCATAGAGGTCAAGCCTCAGTGACTTGACACCGTAAAGCCACAGGTGAGGTACTTTGGGGGGCGGGGGATTTAGTATTTTGTAGTGGATTCTTAAGAAGTACTAACACTTGAGTATTAGCAATAATGACAGGAAAATAAGCGTGACCACATCTATCTTAATCTTACTAAATTAAATCTACGGGTTCTGAGGCCTTATCCAAACTCAGTCATCCAAATTAGTTTTTTTCTCTCCAGTTGATTATCTTTTAATCTTTATGCTAAAAGTTGTTTCTTTGTTTTTGTGTTTTATAAGCCAAAACTATACTAAGTATAGTAGTTATACATTTTTCCCCTCTTCTTCCTTTCTAAATAATTCTGAGCAGGGTAATCAGTGAACAAAGTGTTGAAAATTGTTCCCAGAAGGTAATTTTCATAGATGTTTACATTAGCTCCATAGAAAAATGGAATGGTACGTGACATTTAGAGTAGCTGATACTTTTGTTAAATAATTTTCCATGAAACATAGAGTATGGTGTATATTATCATAAATTTCTTTGATAAGATATATTTTAAAATGTCTTTAATTTTCCCACTCCCCTCCAAAAAATCAGGAATCTCTTTAGCAAAACATTTGGGTTCTATATGATAGAATTACATCCAATCACTGTGAAAAGACTGGTGAGCCTGCATTAGTATAGACAATAGGGGGCCTTAGAGTTGCTGCTATACTGAACCGTATGGATTATCTTGGCGTTGGAATTTCCATAGTAATGCAGATCGAGTTTCTTTGTGGTACCTGCAGTGTGCAAAATAATTTGACTTTAGTATCTGGATATTCCAATTCAGAATGAATGAAACCATATTTATTACAAAAGATATCCCCCTACTCCCAGGTTCCCTTTGTATGTTAAGATATAATGGCTTTGGGAGGGGAAAAAAGAAACCTAGGGGAGAGGGGAGTTTCCTGTAGTGCTATTTCACCAGTGGATTTCAGTAAATTCCACAGCTAACTCAATAAAAAATGGTACATTTAAGTGTTCTGATTTTAATAATATAACACATTTCACATTTATCCACACAGTAACAATGTAATATGTTAATGTAAATAAAATTTCTTTTGATATTCAGAAATAACAAGAACTTAATTTTTTTAATTTGTTTACTGTCCTGGGAAAAGTAAAAATCATTTGCCAAAATAAAAGGAAAAAAACACCTTAGTATTAATAGTGATTTTAGCATAGAATTGTTGGAAAATATTAAAGACAGGTGCAATTAACTAAATGTTTGTTTTTAACTATTGTAGAGGCTGCATTAGAAGAAAGTGTTTGTAATAACAGAGTAACTAAGGAGGTAAAGAGAGATTAGAACTGAGTTTAGAAACAATCAGTAACCTAGTGCCAAGAATGCCAGTATCTTTGCTCTTCACAGCTCCCTGCTTCCAGAATAGGTGGCACAGCTTCTTGGCTCCTGGCATAGCTGGCAATGTGAGCCTTTTATAGTTTTGGTTCAGTGTTTTTCCTCTTTTCATTTGTTGGTTTGGTGCATATGATGGTGGGTGTTATGCTATTTTGCTTCTCCCATCAAAATACAGAAACTTCCAAAAGTTTACTGTTAAAAAATATTGATCTTTCCATTAAAAGTTTACCAAGGTATGCTATTTTGTACCTCATGAAATGGTCAGCATTGTACAAATCAAAATTGAGCCGCCTTTGAACAGCAAAAATAATTTTGACCAGTACATCGTAGGAATTTGGAAACATACTAAGGTTTAGGTTTTACCTTGTTTAAGGAACTTCCAACTTTTGAGGAAAACCTAGCTTTCCAAATAACTAAAATGGACATGAGTTAAATCTCTCCCCATTATGTGTCCCTTGAGAAATGAAAGATTTTTTTTTAGTTCTCATACCTGTAATCTACAAAAGAAATTCGGAAGTTCAGAGCAAGTTGGCCATTTTGTATAATTTGATGTAAGCTCTGTAAAGAACATTATAAGTAAATTGTTTTGGGTTTGTGCCCTGACTTTTTAAAGAGGAAAACAGTAACTCAGTCATGTTTTTGTCTTGCATAATCTACCTGTTAACACCAGTGCTCCTCCTGTCCTAAGGGCATGCCCTTGTTTGCCAAGATCAAGATGCAGTTCACTAGCTTTGAGGGGAAGTGGCTAGAACTCTGGCTTCCATTCACCCAGCGCCTGCTCAGGACGGAGCCCAGTGCCGAGGACACCACAGTGAACTGTCAGCTCCACCCCGGTGGACCAGTGTCCTAGTGGGGGAGACAGAGTGCAAGCCAGCAACCCTCCCAGATTTGTAGGTTTTCAGTTTCATTTTGGGTTTTTATTTGGGTTTTTTATTATTATTATTTGGGTTTTGTTTTTTATTTTTTTGGTTTTGTTTCTACATCTCCCCTCCCTCCACCCCCTCCCCCTGCATAATGAGGCATGTCTTATTCAATGTTATGCAATGAACTTATACAAAAATTCACTCTTAGTGTCAGCCACACAATTTTTTTTAATGCAGTATATTCACCTGTAAATAGTTTGTGTAAAATTTGACAGAAAAGTATATTTACTACACTGTAAATACATGTGATGATATATTGTATTATTTTGCTTTTTTGTAAAGCAGTTAGTTGCTGTACATGGATAACAAACAAAAATTTGATTATTCTCGTGTTAGTATTGTTAACTTCTTCCTGCGACTGCGTTACATCATTTAAAGAAAATGCTGTGTATTGTAAACTTACATTGTATATGATAACTTACTCTCCCTTCCATTCGGGCCTAAACTTTGGCAGTTCCCTTGTCTACAACCTGGTTAATATTGTAAGCAACTGTACGCCAGCAGGAGAAATACTGCCCAACAGACAGAAATCGATCATTGTAGGGGAAAATCGTAGAAATCCGTCTCAGATCATTGTTGTTCCCCACCCCATTTTCCTCCTTGTGTATGTACTCATCCCCCCCTTTTTTAAGTAAAATGTAAATTCAACCTGCTCTAAGACGTGAGGAGTTATTTAATTTCTTCACATGAATCAAGCTCGGTTTCTCGCTTACCCCACTTCTCCCTGATCTTTTGAAACATTAAGGCCATTTCCTTTCTTTTAAGGATGTTTTTTGGGTCTCCTTCCCTCAACCACATGGGAAAGATCTTTCTATTTCCAGAAACTCTCTAAACTAAAAGTATAAAATGATTTTGTTGGAATCCTTTTTTAGGGCATGCCTACATTCAGGGGTAGCTCTATTCTCTGGGAGAGGCTGACTTCTTTTAAAAGCAGCAGCCAGTCAGAAATGGCAGAACACCCGAGATTGACCACTTTTTAGCTTCACCCCTCCAGAATCTTCTGAGACTAATATATGTTAAACAGTGTAAACCACCTCCCCTGGCTCAGCTGCCCCCGATTTTATTTTTTCATTTACCTCATTCTGTGGGCTACCTCCCTGCTCCCGATGGAGAAGGAATCCAGCCCAGACCGTGTGGTCAGGACAGAGCTGTCCCCAGAAGGGTAACAGTGTCTGACACGCAGCAGATACCTGCAGGTCTGAGGCAAGTGCTGGTCTGGTTTGGGGCAGGCTGGGAAGGCGGTCCCATCCCAAACCCCAGAGGCAAACTCTCCAGGGATGGGGTCCTGGTGCATCGGGATGGGGGGCAGGTGGTATGTGTTAGAAGCTTGTTAGGCAATTTCATGGGGCACCCAGTGGTTTAAACACCACTAGAGTAAAGAATTGAAAACTCAAATACTGCAAATAGCTGTATTTTCTCTGTGGCCTAAAACATCTTAGTCAAAACTCGGGATGTCTTTGCGGGAATGACCTTCTGAATCACACCTCTCCATTCCTGGACAAGATCCTTGAGGACACGGACCACGTCTTATATTTTTTATGGGCCCCTGTGTCCACTATTTGCCTGCACGGGGCTTTGCTCTCTGGGACACTCCCAAGCCAGTCTGGGGCTTCTGAACTGCCTGGCCTGAGAGTTGATTCCCATGGGGGGTTCGGGAAGGGCTGGAAGAATAGTAAAAACTTAACCCACAACCAAGTGGTAGCATCTGTATTCCTTTTTCCAGAAAGTAGACCATCCCCCCACCCAAGGTAAGCCCCAGGTGGTGGCAGGCATCTGTGGCATTTACCCTCATTCCTGGTTCTCCCTTGGATTCTGCCAGTAACGCTGCTTAGCCCGCTCTCTGCACGTCACCACAGCCTCTGACAGCCGCGTGCAAACTCTCTCAAGGGCAATTAATTGCCCCGAGTAATCTGCCAGACTGTCTTGATTAGAAAGTCATTCTTCTTACTGAAGTGAGTTCCGTTTAAGACCCCTTTAGCTGCCGATTTAAAAGAAGCCCTTTTGCAATGTTGATTATGTTTCTATAAATATTAGAACCATACTATAGCAACGTAGTCGCTGTTGGTTTGAATCTCTCACGTTTTGTTCTTGTGGAAGTGCTGGCTAATCATAAGTGGAAATTTCATAATATAACATGGAATTGTAATCTTCAATAGGTTTAGCTTTTTTAAAAAGTGCCTTCTAAAAATCGATTTATACTGTGTGTGCACATACATATATGACGTATGTATGTAAATATATGCCTACGTGTATGCACATTTCAGGTTTCCAGAGCAGCTTCATACATTTTTACCTAAATTGGGCTAAATTACTTTGTCTTTTTTTAATCTCTGAAAAGTCATACAGCAAAATAATTCTAGGTTTTTACCCATGTACTTATGCTGAGAATCAAGCTAACAGTGATAAAGAGAAGTAAGCGTCTGGGGTTATAGGGTTCAGAACTTCCCCCCACTGGGGCCACTTCCTTGATTAAAAAAAAATAATGAAGTCAGCCGGGTTGATGACTCATGCTTATAATCCTTGCACTGTGGGAGGCAAAGGTGGGAGGATGGCTTGAAGCCAAGAGTTCGAGACCAGCCTGGGCAACATAGGGAGGCCTCGTCTTTACAAAAAGTTGAAAAATTAGCCGGGTATGTTGGCATGTGATTGTAGTCCCAGCTACTCAGGAGGCTGAGATGGGAGGATCACTTGAGCCCAGGAGTTCAAGGTTACAGATAGCTATGATGGCACAACTGCACTCCAGCCTGGCCAATGGACCAAGACCCTGTCTCTAAAAAAAAAAAAAAAGTCACACTGGAATCTTAATAGGGAGGGCCCTTTCCTGCTCAGAAGTTCAGAGAGCATTGCTTAACAATATTTTTAAGAGAAGAAAATATCGACAAATGCATCCTCAGCTGATCATACTCTTTTTGTTTAAAGAAACATTTTCAGTTGGTTGTTAACTGTGGAAACAAGAAAGCTTGGCCTCTGCCCTTTATAAGCTCATGATTTAGTGGAGTAAACAGCCACATAAACAGTGACTACAGTGTCCAGAGGTATGGACAGAGTTCTTGGAGGGTCGCAGAGTGACTGGCAGGGTTGGACTAAGGAGTTGGATCTTGAAAAATGACCAAGAAGTTTGTCAAGGTGGAAATACGTCCAGTGAGTAGTTGAAAGTAGGGTTTGGGAGCCTGGCCCAGAGAGGGCAAGTAGCATAGACGTGCTCAGGCGGAAAGCAGCACACTGTAAAGGAGACTGGCTTGCTGTGTTCTTATTTTCCTCCATTCTCCCATCCAAGTACTAACCAGACCCGACCCTGCTTAGCTTTACGAGATCAGACTAGATCGGGCGTGTCCAGGGTGAGGGTGGTATGGTCGTAGAATATTTTCCTCCATTCTTTTGTCTCACTTCGGGGAATACAGCCTAGTTTTCTACATTTAAAAAGTATAGGAAGACATGGCTTAGCCCCAGACCACAAAAATAGTGACACTTTTTCTATCCCAGAAATTCTAAAGATTTGAGTCTGGCCCAACATCTAAGTAGAATGAAATATTGATGGTGAAGGATGCTCCCTTACCAACTTGGTCATTTGTGGATGGAAGGCAGAAAGAAATTAGGTGATCTATGCCTTAATCAAAAATTCCACCACCACCACTGACACATGTCTAGGATTCTACAAGAGACCAAAAAAAATCATTTCTAAAATACCAAGTCTTTCTGAGTTTGCAGCAGTCAGTCAGCAAACATTTACTGGGCACTTGGTTTTCACGAAGTACCTTGAGCCTCAGCACGTCTTAGAAATGCTTTCTGATCTCCTACCGGCTACAATGAGAGCCCTTCTCTTCCTGCTATGACAGCTTCTTGTTACAATGTTGTGATCATCAACTGTCTTCCTATCTTCCTGGTTAGACTATGGGCCTTCCAGGGGTAGGGACCACACTTTGCTCAAAGGTGCTCAATAGCCCAGGCGCTATGGCTGGTCATGCTGTAATCCCAGCACTTTAGAAGGCCTGAGGCTGGAAGATTGCTTGAGGCCATGAGTTTAAAACCAGCCTGGGCAACATAGAAAGACCCCCATCTCTATAGAATTTTTTCTTTTTAAATTAGCTGGGTATGTGTTTATAGTCCCAGGTACTTAGGAGGGTAAGGCGGGAGGATCACTTGAGCCCAGGAGTTGAGGGTTGCAGTGAGCTATGATGACGCCACTGTACTCCAGCCTGGATGGCAGACCAAGACTCTGTCTCTTAAAAAAAAATGAAATGGTGCTCAGTAGATGGTTGTTGAGTAACACATAAGGCTCTATGTTGTCAGAGAACTATATAAATAGAATAAGAGGAAAAAGGACCCCATTCACAATGGCAACCCCAATGCAAAATCCCTAACAAAGTAGAGGTGACCTGTGTAATAAAGTCCTATTAAAAACGCTAATCCAGACTTTGAGATTTCACAGATCAGTAAAATTTCCAAGATGTATTTCAACTTATGCATTTAGAAACAAGAAAACCTAACAGGTTTTTATAAAAAGAAAGGCCATTTCAACCCCAAAAGAGTAGAGAGAGACGGAATCTCAGGAAAAAGAATAGCTCTTCAAAAGGAATGAATTTTGCTTTATAAAAGTCACTGTGTTATCCTATTTTTCTCCCGTTGCTGCTGATTCATTCCACACAGTGCTGCTCAGCAGACAGGCGCCTGAGGGGCCAGGCTGGAAGGAGACGAGACACAGCACAGTCCCGGGTGGGGAAACTGAGTACTGTCAAGTGCCAGTTCTTCCCAAATGAATGCGCTGGTTTAACACAATTCTGATCAAGATCCCAACAAGAAGAGAGCATATCCAGACAAAACACCTCTAGAGTTCACCTTGTAGAACAAGCAAGAGAGCATGGCTAAGAAAAGGGAGAAGAGGGTAGTTGGAAACTTTCTTTACTAGATAGTAAAACATCGAAATTTTAAAATATTTAAAATTATGATAATGGTAATTAGACTAGATAAGTAGAATGGAAAAGGCTAGAAGATCCAGATTATGCTTTGGTTGAAAAAAAGAAAAGCATGAGTAACCCCCAAATTTTATTGGCTTCAAGCCAAAAAAGCTATTTCTTACCCTCACTACAGCCTCGTCGCTGGCCAGCAGGAGGATCTGCTCACCCCGTTTCTAGAGGCCCCATAGTGTGTGATCAGCCGTCACCCCGAATGGCGGAGCCTCATGCCACACTGCCCGGGCCACGCTTGTGATGATGGGAATGTTCCGTGTCTGCCAGTCCAGTGCAGGGGCCAGCATGCACACGTGGCTGCTGAACACGTGAGATGCGGCTAGTGAGAATGAGGAGCTGAATTTTTTGTTTAGTTTTAATGAAATGTGAATAGTTACATGTGGCTAGTGGCTACCAGATTAGACCGAGCAGCATCTGGAAGGTCTCCCATCAGCAATTAAAGGCTCAAGGCCAGGTGGGCAGGTCACTTCTGCTCAAGGTCTTTGCCAGAACTTGTCACACAGCTTCACAAAATCACGAGGGTCAGAAAGAGCTATATCCTCCTCTGTCCAAAAGGAAGAGAGCTGGAAATGTTGGCCAAGAACACTAATGACGCCTACGAGAGGGAAGGACTTTGTGAGCCAAAAGGCAGTGGAAAAAATCCTGAGGACCATGCCTTCACTGCCTAACATTAAAATGTCCCCATGTCCCAAAAAAATCGCATGCAAAAGTAGAAGGCCAACCAATGGGGACACTGCTCTTATTATAGAGAGTTCATAAAAATCAATTTTAAGGAAAGACCCAAGTAGAAAAAAATACAAAAACGAAAAAAAGGACGAGTACTGCTGATCCACAGAAAGGAAATACTGTACCAACTGCTACTTACATGATGGAAAATGTCATCACACTCATTAGTAAACAAAAAGTGCACACTGAAACAGTGGGATACCATTTTCACCTGTCAAATGAGCAAACCACTGAACTGAAAAAAATTTTAAAAAAATTAAAATTAAAAGAGTATTTAACTCATACTTGGTGTGGGTCAAGTGCGTGGTGCGACGGGCTTCCCTGCACTTGGCCTCTCTCTCTGTATCAACCAGCCGTAAACATGTCCACACCGTCCGCCCCCGCAGTGCTGTCTAGGGATCTAGCCTAGAGAAAGAAACGATGAGGGAGCTAAGACTTTCATCAAAGTGTTATTTGCAATATCAGAACACCTAAAGACAACCAAAATGTTGGTTAAATTATCGACATTCATCTACCTCTTTCTGGAAGCTGACCGCTTCCTTATGCAGCCTTTAAAAATGGGCTTTAGGAATAATATTTATTCGACGTGAAGAGAAACCAGAGCATTAGGAATAATATTTAAATTTGGGGTGGGGAACTTGCAATCAAATCAAGAGTTTTATGAGGGTTGATCTTCAATTACGTAAATAAATAAATACACATGTATGTATATATTATATAACAGCTTATGTGGTTTATACATAGGAAAAAGATAAAAAGGAAATGTATCCAATGTCAATAACGATGTATGGTTTAGTTTTGTCTCTTTTTTGTTTGCCTGTATTTTCTGAGCTTTTTACAGTGAGCATCATTGCTTTAAAAATAAAAGGTTGTTTTTAAGGGTGAGGGTAATGCTGACTTTTAATTGCACTGAAAAGGTGTTCACAATAGCGAGATTTATTCAGGTAGTAAACTAACTACCATCTCTTGGATGTTTTCACTTTCACCTTTTTCCTTTTATCAAAAGGTGGCTTTGTACCTAGTTTGTTTATTTATTTGTTTATTTTTTGAGACAGGATCTCTATGGTCGCCCAGGCTAGAGGGCAGCGGTATGATCATTGCTCGCTGCAACCTCAAACTCCTGGGCTCAAGCAATCTTCCTGCCTCAGCCTCCCGAGTAGCTGGGACTACAGGTGCACACCACCACACCTGGCTAATTTTTCTACTTTTTGTAGAGACAGGGTCTTGCTCTTGCTCAGGCTGGTCTTGATCTGGCCTCAGCCTCCCAAAGTGCTAGGATCACAGGCAGGAGCCACCATGCCTGGACTTTTTACCTAATTTAGATTCCAGGGGGCTGGGTTTATTTTTCCTTCCTTAGGGGAATATATGCATAATGGGTTTGGAGTGATTCAGGCAAACTGCCTGTTAACTCCATCAACTAGAGAGAGTGCTGGTCACCACAACCCCGTCACTGTTATTACTTCTGCTCACAACTTACAATCTTTCAAGGTTAAAAGGGTTGATGGGGAACGGTCCTTACCCTCAAGAAGCTCTCAGGCTATTAAGGGGTCTACAAAGACGCACAGTTGTATAAATACACAGTGAAGGGTGTGCACACTTAACTGCAATGCAGTCATTTTCCTCCATGTTTTGGGCTTCCAGGAACCCGCTCCCCATCCCTGTTCTCCTACAGTCTGACGGCACTTCCTTCACCCTCCTCTTCACCCATCCCGTCAGCCCTGAGAAGAGGGCCTCGTGTCCTGGTCAGGGCAGGGGCCGTGGGCGGGCAGGGCATCACAGTGCATCACGAAAACATTCTAGGAGAGTCTGCATGAAGTGCAGGAGAGCAGTGAGGGCAACTAACTCAGGGAAGGCTTCTTGGAGGGGGTGGCATTTGCAGGATGACTGGGGGAGGGGGAGGACAATCCCAGTGAGAGGGAACAGCACGTGCAAAGCGGGCTGGCATTGCATTGGTCAATCCCACGTTGAGTCGCTGTCTTGGAGTCTGTGCCACACAATGCCTGGGGTGTCGTAAGTGCTGGGTAATGTGTACCTGCGTGCGGTAGACAGTCTTACGGTTCTGCCGTGTCTGGCAGAACAAAGGGCATCAGACTGTAACGGGCCTTCCTGCTTGCTGCCCACCCTGAGAAATTAGGAGTCTTTCTTTTAGGCAGAAGTGGGCAGCGGAGAAGGCTGGAAACAGGGCAATGTGCGGATCCCTATGGCGTGGACTGCGGGTGGGAGGTGAGCCCCTCACCCTGGGTTGCATGCTGCGTCCTAAACAGTGAGAAGCCGGGAGGTCAACGCTGGTGCCCTGCCCGGAAGCTACTTTCAGGGGCCTTTTCTGTGGCTGACGAAGGGATTTGGAGCCCAGTTGGGTAGAATAAGTAAGGTTTTGGCTTTTCTTCTTAGGATCCTAACTTTAGCATTCAGCCAGCCCTGCTTGTGAGGATCAGAGAACCTCACAACAAGAGCTCACGCAGCAGAGGAAGAGTGAGGTCCAGAGACGCCCTCCTGCACCCCAGGGGTGCCCCCGTCCTGCCAGGGTCTGGCACCCCCCAGGCTGTGCTGGCTGTGGCCACGAGCATGAGCCTCTCTGTCTCTGCTGACCGAGGCGTATTTTGGGACAGACGAAGAAGGAAAATAAGTTCACATCACCTTCCTCATCTCCAAAGTGACAATTATTCATGGCTTTAAAAAAAACCCAGCAGGTTGTGAGCAGGAAGAAACTGTGAATCCTGCCCCATTTCCAGACAACATGGACGATGAAGTCAAGGCCCAGAGATGAAAATGCAGATCTGTTCCCCTTTTAGACTGTTCCTAACCGCTCCATGCTGACCCACAGGCTGGTCTCGAACTCCTGGGCTCGAGCGATCCTCCCACCTCGGCCTCCCGAAGTGCTGGGATTACAGACGTGAGCCACCGAGCCCGGCCCAGGTCGGGGTGTGGAGGGGGGACACATTTGTTTAGCTTAACGCACCACATTTGTCCAGTCCTTAATTTATTCCTTCATTAGTTGTGTTCGTCTAGGGCATCGTGCCAGTTGCCGGGAGCTCGAGAAATAAAGAGAAATGGACACAGTCCCTGCCCTCAAGGACTTCATGGTCACTCCTGTGACCTTTCATACCTGTTTCCCAGACACTCTTGTGTTAGAGTAACAGGAGTAAAATGTGGTAAGGATCGTCACGGGGACAACAGCGACCACTCACTGCCGAGCGGCTCTGTTCTGACGTTTGCATACAGGTACTAACCTACTGACCACAGCCTCAGCCCCACCTGCTCAGTGGGCTCCTCAGTCTCAACTCTTCACCTCTTTACACAGGGGAGAGGTCAAGGCGGTGAGGAGGGTGTGGTCATGGGAGGCTTCCCGTAGGAAGTGCCACTTCCACTGAATAAGGACAGGAATTGGAGACAGGAAGTGGAATGGGGGAAGGGGAAGAGTGAGCCCCCCATCCAGGCAGAGGGAGGCAGGAGGGAGCTTGGCTGCTCCCAGACAGGGATGAGGACAGGTAAGAATGTGTAAAGACACTGCACGGAGCCAGCTCAGCCAGTGGGGGCCACTGAGGGGTTTTCAGCATGGGGTAGGGACCTGGCCAAATGTGTGTGTTCCTAGAGCATGGGCTGGAATCCCAACTGTCCCTTCCATGTGTATTTCCCAGAGTATTCCCAGCCTGCTGAGGCTGCTGCAGCTGTTGGAAGTCACATGGAGAATCAGAGGTCACCTGGAGGAAGAGGAGGGCAGAAGGGAGGCTCCCAGCCTCCACCAACAGGGGCCTCCCTGGGGTAATCCCCTCCACCCTGGGGCTCCCAGCCTTGCAGTGGGCCCTGGCATGGGTATCCTCCTGCCACATCTGCTCGGGGCTGCACTTGGAACTCTCAGCTCAATGTGCTGGGAGCCCTGGGGGCCTGTCCCAGGTCCCCCTCCTGTAAAACGCACCACCTTTGAGGGTCCTTCGGATAGGCACTCAGCAGGCTGTCTGGGCTCCCAGAGCCTCGGCCCTCAGTGTAGACCACACTGTGCCGTGACTACCCCATCAGGTTCAGCAAGGGCAGGGGCGTGGCTGCTCCCCTTTCTCTCTCCCCCCAGCATACCTGGCACCACGTCAGTAAAAACAATGTGACAAACCAGAGAGCTGCCCGTGTTGTGCTGTGCTGGTCCCAGCAGCGCGGCAGGAAGCAAGAGAGCCAGTGCCAAGCCCACATCTGGGGAAGGAGGCAGGCATCCTTCAAACCTCACCCAACAGAGGTAACACTGCAGAGGGACCTGGCCAAGGAGAGTCGGGGGGGGGGGTGGCAGGAGGGCTCCCCTGGGAAGGGACTTTTGAATTTGGCATGATCTTGTCTTTGGGGAGAAGAACTGCAAATCTGGTTGTGGGCTTCTGGCTTGGTTCACCTGAGATTTGATCACACTCAGGTCTGAGGCCCCCACCTCTGCCAGCTGAGGAGGGTGAGGTCTCCCAGCTTCCCTGGTCGCGTTTCTGGGGGAGGCAGTGCCAGGCAGAGCTCCGAGGGCCATTTCTTAAAATCCCACCAGGGGGCAGCACCGGCTCTTGCTGATCTCTCCGCTGAGCCTCTGGGGCGAGAGCAAAGGGGCACCAGCTGACCTTGGATCAGGGTGGGGGCAGCGCAGCCCCCAGCTTCCACTCCCTGCCAGGGGGCTTGCTGGACCTCCAGCAGCCAAGCCCCTCCATCTTCCCTCCTCTTCACTCTCCTCTTCCTCCTCCATTTCCCAGGGCAGGCGGGAGGGAAGCAGGATTGCTCTGCCTTCAGTTGACAGAGGAGGAAACTGAGACTCAGAAACGTTAGTGTCTTGCTGGGGGACATCCAGCTCACAGAGACCCTCTTCCCAGAACACCCCCACCCCAACCCCATGGCCTCCGCTTCCTGCTTTCCCATCTTTATGGACTCTCCATCTTCAGACCCACAACTCTCTCTTGCCAAGAGGTACAGCCTTGCATGGCCTCCAGAGGAATCAAAGTGTCAACAGAGAAAGGGCAGCTAAAGGCCAGGATTGCCCCTGGAGCCAGGGCTGCGGAGCAGGGGGCTGGCCCACTGGCAGAGAAGCCGCGTGGCGGTCCCTGCACAGGATATATTTGGGGTTGAGAGGAAGAGCATAGAGGTAGAAACTGGGGACCAGAATGGGGAGGCCACTCAGTCCACGTGCAGAACCAGCACACTCTGGACTCCCTGCCTGGGCCGCTTGCCTGCTCTTGGCTCCTGCACGTGGTGGGGCCCATCTCCTCCCAGCAGGGGCTTCCTCTGGGCTGGCTCTTGGCTGGAGATCGCATGAAGGTGATTAAGACATATCTTGCCGTGTTTCCCAACATGGTGGGGGAGATGGGCACCCCACCAGACACTTAGAGAACTAAGTGGCATCTGGAAGAGGGGCCGAGAACTCAGACCAGGAGGCAAGATATAGTGCCATCAGGGAAGGCTTCCTGGAGGAAGAAACCTCTATGCCAAGCGGGAAAGCATAAGTGGGAGTGGGCTCGGCCAAGGCTGGTTTTTGGGTCTCGGGCAGTCATTGCCACAAGGAACCTGCAGTGCTCAGCAGGGCGGTGCAGAGAGGGGAGGGAGCAGGGCCCTGAAGCTGGGCTGGGAGTCAGCACGACAAGCTGGGGCAGAGGCTGAGCACCACTGGGAGAAGGTCAAGGTCCAGGCCCAGAGGCTGCAGCCAGCACTCAGGGTGGAGAGTCTGCCCTGGACTTAGCTTGGGCGGGCAGGGCTGTCAGGGAGGTGTGACAAGGTGGGGGCCCAGGGGAACGGAAGGAACTTCCCCAAGGCCTTGGGTGGCCCTGGGCCCTGCAGCCCGCAGCAGAGCCTTGCTTTTCCTTCCTCCTGCCTGACCCTGGTCTCTTTACCTCCCCTGCCTCAGGGTGCCCGGTCAGGCTGGGGCCCTTCTCCGGCCCCGGGAGGGCCCCACAGTGACGCCCCCTAAGGCCACACAGGGGTGCCTGGAGACTGCTCCTTCCGAAGCAGCACAGAGAAGGGTAAGGAGGGTCTAGAGCCATCCAGATCTGGGTATGAATCCTGGCCTCCCTCTCACAAGCTGTGTGGCCCCGGGTAAGCAGTGCAGCCTCTCTGGGTCTGGCTTTCCCAGAGATGAATGTAGTCATCGACCAGAACGGACGGAGGAAGCGCCGGGCACCCACAGAGCGCGGGGAGGACGGGCCAGCGCAGGGCAGGGGCCTGGCGGCCGAGGAGGGGCTGCGGGCGCGGCGCAGGTGGTCGGGGGCTCAGACCTCAAAACGGAATTCTCCAAGGAGGGCGGCGCCCTCGGTCAGCTCTGAATTTCCGGCCACTTGCTGCGCACCGTGTCGCCGCGGGCGCCCCCCGCCCCCCGGCCTCCCGGGGAAGAGGCGGGATCGGTGACGCCGGGGGAAACTGAGGCCGCGGGGGACGCGGCTTCCGCGGCGCGCTCCCACCGCCGGCCCCGCGCGGGCGGCTCCTTTTGTCTGCGCCGTCCCCGCCGCCGCCCCTCCCCCGCCCCGCCCCGCCCCGCCGCGGCGGGAGCTCTGCGGCGCCACCGCTGACTCGGATCGGCCGCCGCCGCCACCGGGCGGAGGCTGCGCGTCGCAGACCCGGGCGGCCCCGGAGGGCGCGCGGCGGCGGCGGCGGCGGCGGCGGCGGCGATGGCGGTGGCGGCGGCGGCGGCGCAGGGCGGGCGGCGGCGGCCGCGGCGGGCGGCGCGGGGCTCGGGCTAGCTGCGGGGCCGGCGCGGATGGCGGGCGGCGCGGGCTGGGCGGGCGCCCCCGCGGCTCTGCTGCGCTCCGTGCGCCGCCTGCGCGAGGTGTTCGAGGTGTGCGGCCGCGACCCCGACGGCTTCCTGCGCGTGGAGCGCGTCGCGGCGCTCGGGCTGCGCTTCGGCCAGGGCGAGGAGGTAAGCGGGCCGCGGCCCCCCGCCGCTCGCGACCCCGCCCCGTGTCCCCTCCCCCAGCTCCCCCGCCGGCCACCGCGCGCCCCGGACCGGCCTCCGCGCGCCGCCCGGCCCAGGCGGGGGCTCTCCTCCCGGGAGACACCCCGCCCGTGCCACCCTTCCCTCCGCCGCAGCTGAGGACCTCGGACGCCGGGTGTCCCCTGCCCGGCCGGACCCTCGCTCCCCACCCTTAGCGCCCGCGCCGGGAGCGTCGCGCCCAGGGTGGCCTCTGTGCCCACCTTCCCTCGCCGGCAGTGCGGGGCCCTCCGAGCGGTCTGCGAACCCACGACGGGGCCGGGAGCAGGGGGCAGCTGCCAGCATCTAGCCTCAGGGCCCCCACCCCACCCACCCTGCGCAGACCGAGAGGCAGGGGTCTGTGGACATCTGGGCCTCGCCAAGGGGTGGAAGGGACGAGCAGGGGCCCTCTGCAGCCTTGGC
Organism: Lemur catta; assembly: GCF_020740605.2. Taxonomy (NCBI): domain Eukaryota; kingdom Metazoa; phylum Chordata; class Mammalia; order Primates; family Lemuridae; genus Lemur; species Lemur catta. The sequence continues at coordinate 20,579,736 of NC_059142.1, forward strand.
GCCCTGACTGCGCCCACCCCGCCTGGGGACGCAGGAGGTCTCTGCTTGGGGCCATCCTGGAGTCGGCCCAGGGCCTGGTGGCCTCCCATTCGGGCTCTGATGGGCAGGCCTGGCAGGCGGCTGGCGGCGGCGCCGGAGCCAAGCTTGGCGCGTGGTAGCTGAGCAGAGTGTGGTGGGGCCGCATCTATTTGGGGAAAGCAGGAGTTATGTGGGTTGCTAGCAGGGTTGTTACCAGTTAACAATCGGTGCTGCCAGCGGGGCGGGCAGAGTAACATTAATAAATGCCCAGTAGTGTCCTCTTACTGCTACTGGCAGGAGGACTGGTGACTGTGTCTGAGGAGGAGGACAGGGCTCCCGCGGGCAGAGGGTTGCTGGGAGAGCATCCCCTACCCCCGTGCCACTGCCCACTCGGAAATGGTCAGGGTTTTCTCCTGGGGACCGAAGCCCTGAGTAGTGGGTTTCCAAGGCCACCCACCTACGGCCTCAGGCCCTGCATGGGGAGCCTGGGCCCATGGGCCTCAAATGGGCACTGGCTGGCATTCTGTTCCAGGGACAGGTCAGGCCTAGCATTTTAGAACATGAGAGAAGCTGGATGATGGCCAGGTTGGGCCCGTGCCTCCCTGTCACCTGACAAGCGGTAGATAATAGATAATCATCTCTGCATGGGCACCTGGGCATGGCCGGGACCTGGGAGTCCCGAGAGCAGTAGGTGGAAGAGTGTGAGGCGGGTGTCAGGTTTGAGAACTTAGGTGCCCTGTCCCGGGAAGCTCACTACTGCAGTTCCTGTTGGAGCCCACCCTCCCCCTCTGCCGGGCTTTGCTCAGGGGCGTTTCCTGTTGCCACCATGATCCTTCTCTTTCCACCAGGGCTAACCGAGCCCTCCCTTTGCCAGTGGCTCCCATCTGGGGCAGGCTGAGCAGACTCCTCATATGGGGGTAGTCTGGCCCTCTCAGGACCCAGGCTGCAGGTGGGGTAAAAGAGCCACCCAGCTCTGGCTGAAACCTGGGGTTCCAGAACCACAGAGCTTTAGTGCTGGGAAGGGCTTCCCAGCAGCCCCTGGCAGGAGGCCACTGCCTCGGCCACCTGCCCCACAAGCCGCACCATCTTACTCCCAGGCTGGACAGCTCCTCTCAAGAGAGCCGTCTCCCTTGCACGCTCCAGAGGCGAACCTGCTCGCCACTTAGTCATCACATTTCTGCACAGGGACTCACGTGAGTCTCTCTTCTACGTAGCAGACTTGACATATTTGAAAACAACACTCCTGCCCCTTCACTCCTTCCTACCCACTCTCTGCCGTCTTCCCTTCTCCAGGCCAAATACGCCCCTGCTCCTAAAGCCTTGAACCATTTCCATATGACCTAGCAGAGGCCAAACCTCTGGCTTCTGTCCCTGGAGCTGCCATGGACTAAATCTGTGACTCAGTTTTCCTAGCAATAATGTGAAGGGGCTGGACCCGGAGACTCCTAGGACTGTTCCAGCCCCAGGACCCCGTACATGTGCATGTGGCTCAGGGTGGGGCTGCCTTTTGATGCTGCACCACACTGTCCATTCATAGTAAGTTTCTGTCCCCTGCAACCTCTAGAGATCTGTTTTAGAAACCTCTGCCCTGAGGGGGAGGGTCAGTGGTTTCTTTCTTTTTAAAACATAATCTTATGTTATTACAGAAGCAGTTTATGTGCACAGTGGAAAATCAGAATATGGACAAGCAAAAACAAAAGTACCGTGTCCCGTCTTCCAGTGAGCCTTTCTGTGGCGATTGTGGCAGATGCTCCCAGAGCTGTGTCTATGCTTATGTGTAGATTTTTTCCATAAAATGAGATCATACTGTGCATACCGCTTGGTAACCTAATTTTTTTCCAGTAAATGGTCATCACTTTTCTGCTTCGGTAAATTTTCACCTCATTGAATATGCAGACCTTTTTCAGATTTCTCTGTTTGACCTCAAAATGTCTGTGTTTGCTGTTTTGTTTAAACCAATTTCCTCTGAGGGACTGTGCAGTGTGCTTGGTGGTTGTGGCCCTTTGGTCTAACACAATTCCTTTCTTTTTTTCTTTTAATGATCCTGACTTGTTGAAGAGATCAGGCCTGTTGTTTGTCAATAATTTCTTGAATCTAAGCCCTGTTACTTGACCTTGATCCCTGTTAAATTTCATCTTGCTTGTTTCATGTCATTGTATCAGTTAAGAGGGAGAATTTAAGATCCTATCTCTGTCCCTCTGAGACGCTGTGCTGCCTGCGGGCTGGGGCAGCAGTGCTCCGTGTGTCTGACTCCACAAGGCTGATTACTAAGGCAGGGCAGGACCACGGACAGGGCCCGGAGGCACTTGTAGGGGCGGTTCTGCTCATGCTGTGTTTACCGGGACCCCACGAAAGACACGTTTCATCCCCCGCTCACTACCCACCGCGTTCATAAATGCATTACAAAACAGGCTGGGTTCCCTTACAAAATGCCACGCACTCTGACAGTTTTCTGTTTGATTTATTTAGAAACTAGGTGGCAACAATGATTTCCCAACCCCTTGGTGCTCTAGGGTGGAGAATTATTCACAGTTCACCACCTGCCCCCACAATACCAACGACAGCAGGACCAAATGCTTTGCAGAAACCAGAATATACTAGGTTGCAAAGTGTGAAACAAATCTCGACAAGGCCATAATAAAATATGTGTATATATATATATGTATATATATAAATGATTGGACAAATGACTAATTAACAAATGAATAAATAATAGGAAAATCTCTCATATAGAAGAAATTTAAATAATTTATGTAGATAATTCCCCCATCGAGGAGGTGAAGCATAACTCTCCACCCCTTAAGTATGAGATGTGCATAGTGACTTCCTTCGAAAGAGTAGTTTGGAAAGAGCAACTTTGCAGTGGAAATCCTGACCACCATCTCAGAAGGTGGTCAAGGTCAACGTCATCAGTGCAGGTCATGTTGCTGGTGTGCAGCCTTGATGCGATGTGATGAGCTTCCTACTTTGCCTCCGTGGTCTTCCTCCCAAAACCCATAACCCCAGGCTAGCCGTGAGAAAAACATCAGACAAATCCCAGCTGAGAGACGTTTTACGCAATACGTGATCGGTCCTCCTTAACATTGTCAAGGTCATCCAAAACAAGGGCTATCTGAGAAACTGTCACAGGCAGCCAGAGCCCGAGGAGACCTGATGACTAAATGTCATATGGTGTCCTGGATGGATCCTACAACAAGAAACGGACAGTAGGTAAAACTAAGAAAGTCTGAACAAAGTATGGGCTTTTGTTAATAATAATGTTATACATGTATTAGATCAGGCCTGATGTTCCCCTGACTTATTGACTTAGGAATCATAGCAGAAAAGAGAAGACAGTGAAGTATGATGAGAACATTCCTTTTGAAAAATGCAAAGATGGGGTGTGGGGACACTGCTGTCCTGACCTTGGAAGTCTGCGATGGAGTGCGAGCAGGGCTCCGACAAGTACGCAGAGTGATGGCTCAGTACCCTGAGCCCACGTTGGCTTCTGATGTATTGCTTTTATTCCTAACCTCTCTAGGCCTTTGTTTATTCATCCATTCAATGGGGATAAGAATTCCCCATTCCATAGGCTTGAATGAGTCCATACTTACACAGGGCTGAGTCCAGTATCTCTGTGCAGAGATAGGCACCACATCAGAACTGCTGCTGCGCTGTTGGTGTTATTATTATTTGCTGAACCCTTGCGAGCATCTTTAAGAGGCTGTCTGGGCTGAGGATTTGCTAGGGATTGAGGTCAAGATCTGGGGCCAGTCTCTGGTGTTCTAGCTCCTCTTGCTCTTCCAGAAGGGTGTTGTGAATTATTTGGGGGAAGTAATTCGGCTTTAGCTAACTTGACACTAGTCTATAATTCCCCACTTCTTTGCAGCTGCCCCAGATATGAAGCAACTAGGGCAGCGTGCCTCCTTGTTCGCAGAGAGAGGTGAAGTAATGCTCCAGAATGGGCTCCTCACCTGAGTCCTCAGGTCCCCTCTGGACTAATGACCGCCATCGGGAATTGCCGGCGCCACTTGGCTGAAGCTTGGGCACTTGCGCTGGCACAGGGGTTGGGGTGCTAGGATGGGCCGAGGCCAGTCAGGAGCCAGCCCTGGGGCCAGGGTCACCATCTTCTGAGGTACCCGGGCTTCCAAGGGTGGGGGAACCCAGAACTAACGCTGGTTCTGCTCAGAGAGAGAGGGGATTGGCTGCTGGGGAGGGAACAACCATGTCCCCCACATCTGTGGCGGGAGGGAGGCTGGAGGGGAAGGCAGGGCCGGGTCAGCCATTCCCTGTGGGCAGTGGAAGACTCAGGTGGCCAAGATCAGGTGTGTGTTTGAGAACAGGGGACAGAGGAACAAGATCGGAGGCAGGAGGACTCCTCAGGAGACTGTGACACATAGTAAGAGAGAAAGACCATCCTGGCTCGGGCAGTGGTGGGTACAGAATTGAGAGGGCCTTTGAGCCCCATTGAGCTCCTGCATGGCAGGATTTAAGGGCGCTCTTTTGAGAACAGGTCCCTCCACGTGCTCCCAGCCTTGCGGGAAAGGTGTGGGTGCCCGTGACCCTTTGGGGGAGTAGGACAGGAGTGGGCCCAGAGGGACCTTCTCTTTCCTGTGTTTCTGGGGCACCCCCATGCTCCTGGGGTTGGAGGTCAAGGCTGTGGTCCCTTGGGGTCAGGGGATGAGCATGAGGCACCGAGCCCTAGCTGAGACACCCAACACACTCTGGTCTCCATGCCTGCGCCCCGGTCTGGCTGTGCTGGGAGGAGGGACAGGCGAGTAAGGGAAGCCCACTGGGACTTGTCTGTCTTGTCAGACACTCTTGATGCAGCCTGAATGCATTTAGCAAAACCTTGCTGAGTTACGGCATCGTTCCCAGGACACGGGAGTTCTAGAGAAGGAGGAAGTGCCAGCTGGTGGGGGGCTTGCTAGGGGGGGTAGGCCTGGTCTTTGCCCCCATTGGTGAGACCTGAATGGGGGCCATGCGGACCTGAGTTGGGGGGAAGAAGCAGATCTTCCAAACAGCAGGACGTGCCTTGGGAGGAGTGTCAGGGGGTGGAGAACCGCGAAGCATCCCCAGGATTCCCTGAGGGACCTTCAGCTTGTGAAGTGGGACTTTCCCCCTTTCACAGGTGGGTCCCTAGGCTGGGCAGGCAGAGGGGCTTCAAGACCTGGCCCTGGCTCTGAAGCGCAGGGACTTTCCCCAGAGCCGGGAAGAAAACCAAAGAGGAGGCGAAGGAGAGGAAGGGACCGGGCGGGGGAGGACGTGTGGCTGGGGGCTGGGCCAGGTGGTTCCTGCCGCCCAGGACGCTGGGCAGGAAGGGGGAGCCCAGGAACCTGGGGCGTACCTGGCTGAGAAGCCACTCCTTTTCCCTTGGGCAGGGGCTCCGCCGCCCAGGTCCACTCTACCTTGGAGGGAAGTGCAGGTGTGGGGCGGGTATGGCCACTGAGTGCCTGGTGGGCACCAAACGCCTGGATATCTGGACCCCCTCGACTGGCGCTGCACCCCGTGCAACTTGGTGCAGGCAAGAACACTGGTGTTCGCAGGCCCGTTTGGACAGGGTCCGTTTGGGTGGGGTTCGTGGCAGGGGTTCTGCCTGGGCCCTGGAGCGTGTACTGGGGCCTCCTGCTGCAGCGGCCCCTTGTGCCCACCCCGGCCCTGAGCAGTCCCTCCAGGGACAGCACAGAAGGGGACCTGACAGCTGGCTGGGATCGACAGAGCTGAGCCGAGCGGGTCCGGGCAGGATGGAGGGAAAACATCCACTGGCCTGGAAACGGTGCGTGTCGTGCCTGGGCGGCTGCTGTCCTCCCACAGCCCCCAGATTATTGGGTGCACGCCCTGAAATGTTTACAGAGTAGTTTTTATGGAACTACCCCTTATATTTAACCTCCAGTACGTGTTTCCAGGTTTAAAAAAATTTTATTCTGATAACATTGTGTGCACCTACTATGTGCCAGCACTGTCCCAGGCCCTGGAAACAGCGGGGACTGGGAGCTCACATTCTGTTGGGGGTGGCTAGAAAGGAGACAGGAAAAGTGATAAAAAGTACTATAGGTAGTGGCACGTGCTAGGAGGACACAGGGCCCAGAAGCCGAGACTTTAGAGCGATGTCGTAGGTGGCCAGGCAGGCCCAGCCCAGCATGGGGGTCCCTGGGGAGGGTGGTCTGGGAGGAGGAGCCTGCCTGGGGGCTGAAGGCTCCGTGGGCAGAGAGCAGGGAGGGGCCATCTCCGTGGGGCCTCCCCTGGGGGCTTTGGCTTAACCGGAGTGAGCTAGAAGACCCCGGAAGGTTCTGAGCAGAGGAGAGTCAGGATGTGACTTAGGTCCATGCAGGACCGACGTGGCTGCTGCTCGGCAGAGAGACAGAAGGGGCCGGGAGCAGCGGGGCCACCGTGGAGGACGCTGTGGCCAGAGCCGGGAGGAGCAGTGGAGCAGCAGCTGGATCCGGAAAGCAGAGCGTTCGGAAGTGGGGTGCACAAGAGGGGAGAAGGTGGAGACAGGCTGCCCCTGCTGGCCGGGGAAGGCGGAGGGGAGGGTGGCTCGAGGAGTCAGGAGTCCCACGTTGGCCTGTGAGCCCCACACCCGGGTGCAGCGGTGGCACCCGCAGGGACAACAGGTCTGAGGCCTGTGCCTCGGCCTGGCCCTGGCAAACCCTGGGCTCTTTCTCCCACAACAGACAACTTTACGTGAGGGAGAAGCTCGGATCCTGGTCAAGGTGGGACTTGGTCCCCTTTAAAACCCAGCCCTGGGTTTGGGGGTCCAGGGCCTCAGCAGGGTGGGCTTGGGCATCCTGTCTTCGAGGCTGCAGCCCTGTCTTGCCGTCTTCTTTCTGAGGTGCCAGGTCTGAGGGCTGCCCGGCCTCCTGCCCACACAGGTAAGACCTGGCCAGAGCCACCGTTAGCTGCTTGCACGGGCTGCTGGCCAGGATGCTGGCTCTGTCGAGGGATCTGTTTGGAGCCACCCCCCAATGAGACTTAGGGCTCCTAGTACCCTTCTGCCCGACTGTCTCCCCACCCCACCATCTTCTGCTCTTTGGAAGCCCCCCAGGAGCCATACCTTAGGGCCACCCATTCCCGGCAACCTGCCACCCCTGGGGTCACTGTCTATAGCTCTGTGCCCTGGGGCAGGCGAGCAGAGCCGCCCAGCCCAGATGAGGGTTGTGTAAGGCAGTCGGGAGGGGAGCAGGCGCCCGCCCCGCAGCCCAGGCCGTAGCTAAGGCTCGTAGTTCACAGGCACAGAACTCAGAGAAGAGTCCAGCTTCCTCAGTGTTTGCTGATGCACGTGGTAGTGGTCCCTGTCCCCAGGAAGATCCCGGTCTAAGGCCAGCACCTGAACAGGGTAGACAGAAGGCTGATTTGCACCGAAACAGAAACTGAGAAAGGTGTCAAGGTCGTAAGATAGGACCTTCCATTCAGTGATCCTGTCACTCTAGAATGGCCCTGCCAAGAGCTGGGACTCGCTGCCTCCCAGGGCAAGCCCTCTGTGCCTCGGCAGGACTGTGGCTGAGTTCTCGCTCACGTCACAGCTGAGGCCTGTCCCCTAGAGCTCCGTCTGCTCGTCCCGCCCTGCACCACTCACCCAGCAGCCACCTGCCTGTTCCCCAGTGCCCCCATCTGTGCCTCCACTCGCCCGTCCAGCTGCCCTTTGAGCGTGGCCGCCGTCGTCTGTGCACCCGTCACCTGCCCAGTCACCGCCGTCGGTGCCCGCTGTGCCCACCCACATCCCCAACCTCCCATCTGTCCACACCCCCGTCTAACATTTCCTGAGTGTCTCTCATGCACGAGGCCCAAGCACAGACTCGGGGACGGGGACTGGCACTTTCAGGCAGTGACAAGTGGCTCCATGTGGTGACGGCACAGGAAGGGCAGGGAGAGTGAGGACTCAGGCTGGAGCAAGTCCAGGTGGTGATCTTTCAGGGACCTCAGGGGCTGAGGTGCTCTGCCTGGCTCGGGTGAGTTCTGGAGGGACAGCAGCACCCCTGGCAGTACCTCCTGCCCCCTGCGGAATTAGCTTTTGTGTCATTGCTCACTTCCCGCACAGGCCATTGTGTCCTTCCTGAAAGAAGCGAAAGCCCAGGTTATTTTTACAGGTGCTCGTTATGAGGGGTGGACCTGAGTTTTCTATCTGGAAAGTGGAGGTCATACCCCTATCGTGGGACTGTTTTGAGGACTGGAGATTTTATATGTGTGTTAGTGTGACCTGCCATGGGGACCGATGGCTCTGCTTCGTCAGCCCACCTACTACTCTGTGACCCATGCAGGCGTCAGGCTGCCCTGGGCCACGAAGTGCACCTCTGCCCAAGGCTCGGGGCTCCCCTGTGCAAGGGTCAGAGTTCCTCTTGCAGCCACTGGGAATTTTCCGTGGACAGAGAGGAAAAGGGAGCCCAAGGAGGCCGGTCACCAGCTTGCTGGCTGTTGTATTTCTTGTTCCCTTTCATCCCTGAAGCATCCCGGAGCATCTGAGAAGTGAAGTGACTCGTCCAGGGTCCCATAGTAAGTGGAGCAGCTGGGATTTGAACCCAGGTCTGTCTGGTTCTAAAGCTGCTTTCTTAGATGCCTGCACTTGGGGGTCCCAGGTTCTTAGGAAGTCAGAGGGTGGGGAGAATGGCGCACTGAGTTTCAGAAGTCTGGCAGTGGAGACACCCCAAATCCGAGGCTTCTTCTGGCTTTCTGAGCCCAGGGGGATCTGGGTTGGGGGTAGTGGAAGTAGGTTCGTGACCTGCAGGGCAGGCGGGCACTGCCGGGAGCCCTCCTGTGGGCCAGCCCGGCACCAGGCGGGAGGGACGGCTGCTGCGGCGGGCATCAGGTGCCAGCGGGACCTGAGGTTTCAGAGCAGAGGGAGGCTGCCGGCAAACCACGCCCTGAATTATGCTGGCACCACTTCCTGTCCCAGTGGTGATTAAATGGCCCCAGGAGGCAGGTGTTTCTCTGGCTGCTCGGTTTCCTGCCAGGCACCTGCTGTAATCCTGGGCTGTGTGGGGCGGGGCTGGGGCTGGGCGGGCTGGTTCTTCTGTGTCTCGAACTGGCCACTGGGCCAGCGCCTTGACCACACTCCCAGCCCCGTCATCCTTGGTCCGCGCTCCAGATTCGCCCCAGCCGGCCTTGGCCCGCTCTCGCTCTCCGGCCCCTTCTCTGCCCACTTGCTGCGGCATCCCAGCTCGGGCCAGGCCCTCCTGGTCTCTCCGTGCCTTAGGGAAGTGGTTGGGAGGCGGGGCCCTGGCGGCAGGTGCACCTGGTTTGAGATCAGCTCTGCAACTTCCCGCATGACTCTGAGAAGTTTCTTAACTTCTCTGTGCCTCAGTCTCCTCATCTGTAAAGTGGGGATATTGGCAATGTGTGCTAAACCCTTAGTATGACAGGATTTGTTCCCTGCTGTGGGGGGCGAGGACAGATTCAGAGAAACCTCGGTCACACCTGTGGGAAGGGCGGGGCTGGCGGCTTGCGCAGGTGTGGCGGGGGTGTGATGGGAAAGCCTTTCCAGAGGCCAGGCTGGGCTGTCTGGGACAAGGTCTGCGAGGGTGGAGGGAGGGGGTGCCAGAGGACGGGCTCCATGCAGAGGTCCCTCCTGCTGGGAGGGAGGAGAGAGGGTGGGGAAGGGGCTGACCAGGCAGCTTAGGGGTGGCGGCTGCATTTTATCCCATAGGTGTCGGGATAAAATATTGAGGTTTAAGCAGAGGGGCAACATGGCTCTGTGGTGTTTTAGACAATCCCTCCCTCTGCCCTCCGCAGTAATGTGGGTGGGGAAAAGGGGGCCAAGGTGGGAGGCTCCTGTCCTGGTCCAGGGGCAAGCAGAGGGGACCCCAAGGATGGGGAGAAGGGGAGGTCAGAGGGCAGCATCTGGGTGGTCCAGAGGGTGTCACAGAGTCTCCCATGATTCCCGCCCAGGTGACGGGGTGATGGGGCCAAGCCCAGCACGAGGGTGACTGCCAGCTGTAGGGCATTCACACACCGTCCCAGGTCACATGGCTCCAGGGCCTGCCCTCACTCTCGGGAAGCCCTCCAAGGGCAGCTGCTCTTTTTTTTTTTTTTTGAGACAGAGACTCATTCTGTCACCCCAGCCCAAGTGCAGTGGTGTCATCATAAATCACTGCAGCCTTCAATTCCTGGGCTCAATTCCTGGCCTGATCCTTCTGCCTCAGCCTCGTGAGTAGCTGGGACTATAGGCACGATGCCTGGCTAATTTATTTTTCTATCTTTAGTAGAGACAGGATCTCGCTCTTGCTCAGGCTGGTCTTGAACTCCTGACCTCAAGCGATCCTCCTGTCTCGGCCTCCTAGAACATGAGGATCACAGACGTGAGCTACCCGAGCCTGGCACCTGCTCTTTATTTTAAAAACAAAAAGCTACCAAATATTGTTGTTGATTTACAAATTTAAACACCTGCACAGGAAAAGAAAGCTAACTAGCACTGAGCTGAATTTCTATACCATAAAACCCCGGCTGGACCATGCGGTGACCACATGTGGTTATGATCAGTGAGCGCGAGCTGTCTGGGCCCCTTTCCACCTACCGGTATTTGCTGTGCCCACGTCCCAGGCACCCGTCACTGTTAATGTCTGCACAGTGTTCTGTTCTGCCACCATGGCTCACTGAACCCAGCCACCTGGCGGGGTACCTGTACCAGCTGGTCACCCCCTGGCCCCCCAGCAGCCTCTGCAGGCCCAGCCCTGGCACTGACGCAAGTGGGGTGGAGCCCAAGGGGCTCGGTGCTCCCCGGATCAGGCCCTCCAGAGGGTGGGGGATGGGGATCTGGATCCCGGCTTACTGCTGAGGTCGTGAGGGGGTCCTGGGCACCCCACGCTGGGCGGCATCTCCCTCAGTGCCACTGCCTGTCCCCTGGGCTCTGCTCCCAACCCGGGCACTCAGGGACTGGCTGCTGGTGTGGGCACCTCAGAACCCCTCACGTCCACTGGGCACTGCCAGGAGTCACCTGCTGCCTCCTCCTAGACACTGAGGGGGTGGACGGAGGGCCTGCGTGCCCACTTGTCTGGCCAGGGGTGGTGGCTTTTGGGTTTCTGGCCACCTCTTCTGGGCCCTCTGGATGTTCAAGTTTCTCTCAACCCACCTGTCTCCTCCTCTCTCCCTCCCCTGCCTCAAAGCCCGCCCTGCCCCAGGCCCGGCGGTGCGTGTTTCTCCACGGCCCTGTCAACACTAAGTATTATTTTAAATTTGTCTCTGCCAGTTTAATAGGTGTGTAATGGTGTTTCAAATTTGTTTACATTTTTATTTGTAACTGCTAATGAGACTGCATTTTTTTCATGTTGTTATTTACTCTTGGTATTTCCTTCTGCATAAACTGTCATATCCATCTTTTTTTAGCACTTATAAAGGGAAATTTTTATTTCGATCTTTATTTTATTTTATTTTATTTTATTTTATTTTATTTTATTTTATTTTTGAGACAGAGTCTTACTCTGTTGCCCAGGCTAGAGTACCATGGTGTCAGCCTAGCTCACAGCAACCTCAAACTCCTGGGCTCAAGCAATCCTCCTGCCTCAGCCTCCCGAGTAGCTGGGACTACAGGCATGCACCACCATGCCTGGCTAATTTTTTCTATAAATATTTTTAGTTGTCCATATAATTTCTTTCTATTTTTAGTAGAGATGGCGTCTGGCTCTAGCTCAGGCTGGTCTCGAACTCCTGAGCTCAAACGATCTGCCCTAGATCTTTATATTTTAAAAATCAGCTCTAGGCCGGGCACAGTGGCTCACACCTGTAATCCTAGCACTTTGGGAGGCCAAGGTGGGAGGATCACTTGAGATCAGGAGTTCAAGACCAACTTGAGCAACAGGGCAAGACTCTGTCTCTACAAAAAATAGAAAAATTAGCCAGGCATGGTGGCTGTGCCTGTAGTCCCAGCTACTCTGGAGGCTGAGGCAGGAGGGTCCACGTGAACCCAGGAGTTTGAGCTTGCAGTGAGCTATGATTGAAGTCATTGTACTCTAGCCCTGCACCCCTGTCTCAAAAAAAACTAATAATAAATTAGTTCTACATATCTTTTCAGTACTGTTGGTCATTTTTTCTTGCTCTATTGCTTTCCTTTTTCTGTTGATCATATTTTATGACTCAAAAGTTTTCTTACGTTTGAATATTTCTTCTTTCTATTATATCTGTCTTATTTCTAATTCTATTCATCATTTATTTAGTAATTAGAAACTTATTTTCCATCTCAAGCAAGGATAAGCAAGCTATTTTGTTTACAATCCCCACTTATAAAAATAATTTAAGTTGTACTCATCTGGAATTTATAATGAGGTTCTGTTAATAATTTGAATCTATTTCTAAAGTAGAGCTAAATTCCATTAATCAGGTTTTATCCACACTCCTTATTTTGTAAATATTCAAACAGAAAAGTTGAAAGAAGAATATGACCCAGACACCCTGCACGTGAACCAATCGTTGACATTTTGCCACATTTGCTTTTTTTTTCCACTCTGTGTCTTACCTGTTCACCTCCCTACCTCTCTGTCTCTCTGCCATCGAGCTCCTATTTTGTTATTTCGTTTTGCCAAACCATTTTAGCTAAGTGGAAGACATGTTGACATTTCTCCCATAAATACTTCCGAGCATAGTAAGAACAAGGGCAGTTTCCTGACCAAGTGCAGCGCCTTTGTCACACCCAAGGACTTGTTAATTCAGCAACGTCATCTAATATTCAGTCCACACTCAAACTTCCCCAGTTGCCATACAGTGACGTTTCTGACAAGTCTGGGCCAGTTGTCCTGTAGACTGTCCTCTAATCTGGGTGGGTCTGACTGTTTCCTCGAGCTTAGATGCAGAGTAAACATTTTTGGCAAGGATAGGTGATGGTGTGTCTGCAGAGCATCACATAAGGAGCCACATCATGTGCGTTTGTTCCGTTTTTGGTGATGCTGAGTTTGATTACTTGGTTAAGGTGCTGTCCCCCGATCTCTTCAACATAGTGGTACGTTCCCTCTTATAATTACTAAGTGATCTGTGGGATCATACCTTGAGAGCATAAACACTTGGTCCACGCAATGGCTTTAGCATCCATTGCTGTTCCTTACCTGTGTAAATTGCGTGGGTGGTTGCAAAATGGTGATTTTTCTGTCATTCTTCATGCAGCGCATTGTTCCCGAAAGAAGATCTTTCCTTCACCCCCTTTCTGAGTGTCACTGTGGACTCGTGGCTTCTCATCTTTCCAGTGTGTTATAATCCATCACCGTCATTATTCTTTTTGATGCTCAAAGGTTTTTCTTGCTTTGTTTTTAGTGCAACATTATAACATTTTGATTATTACTTGGAATAATATATTTTTTAATTGAGTCAAGACAACCATTATTACCTTTAAAAAAACCTCTGATATCCTTCACTATTTATGGATTTCAAAGTATGTAACATGTTTCAGTGTCTTTAATTGGCATTGTGTTACATCTATTAAATTAGAGTGTTACCATCTTTACTACATACTATATTTAGTCCTTCCAAAAGGAGCACCATATTAACATTAAAAATAAATGTCTTACAATTAGACTAAATTAATGTTAAATATTTAATGTGTTTTGTTACTACTGAGGATGAAGTACTTTTTCCCATTGAATCTTTTTCTAACTGCGTGTCACTAGCATGTAGGAATACCATTGATTTGTGTAATTTTATCTCCTGTCTCACCACTGGCATGAACTCATTTATTCTAGTAATTTTCCGGTTGGTTTCTTTGGATTTTCTAGGCAAGCCATCATATCCTCTTCAAAAGTAATCATTTTGTTATGTTTTCTTTTCTTATGAGTCCAATTACTTTTCCTTCCGAGATGGGAGCCACCAGCATTTCTAGAACTAAACAGGGGTGGCCCCAGGAGACTTGGGAGGGCGTGGGGTGAAGCCTGCAGGGACTTCGGCCTGGGGCCCAGCTGCAAGTCAAGGAAAATAGGCCGGGGTAGTTCCCTCAGCTGCCACTGTGCTGGGGGGTCTTACATACAGGGTTCCAAAGGGAGGGTGAACCCTGCAGAGGTCAGGGCTGGCGTTGCTACTGGAGGTGGTGGCCCAGTGAGGGAAGGGGCCGGCAAGAGGCAGTCAGGTGTCCTGGCTGTGGGTCAGGGGAGGATGGGTGGGGTGGAACTTGCTCGGCACAGACGGCCACAGAGATAGTCCTGGGTGGCCAGAAGCAGCCAGTGGGACTGAGGTTGATCCTGTCCCCTGCTGTGGTCCCCACCCGGTTGGTGGAGCCAGTAGGTGTAAGGGTAGGTCGGGGCTGGCACAGGCAGGACCCATCACCCTTTGTTTGTTATTTTGTAAGTTGGAGCGCCAGTAGCTTACTACGATTAAGATCACGTTGGTGCTTGGGTTTAGATTTATATCCTTTAGCATGTTAATAAAGGACACCCCCTCTCCCCACCCCGTTCTCCTTTTGATAGAGTTTTGTTCGAGACCAGATGGTAAATTGTACCGAATGTCTTCCCAACATCTATTAAATGTTTTAATGATGCTTGCTATTTTCCCAGTTGATGCAAAAAGTTATGCTTGAAACAGTGCCTCTCTGATTGGCCAGGCCTGGTCAGATGCCCGTCCTTGGAGGCAGGCCACCCAAACTACAGGGAACGGTTCAACTTTCCTAAAGGAAAGTCAGGGTGTACCCGCTGGGTGAGGGGCAACATGACCCTGGGTGGAGAGAAGCTGCAGATGTGCAGGAGAGCCTGGCCTCTTAGCCCGGCAGGTGCCCTCGATTCCCACCTTGCCCTGCAGGCGCAGGGAAGAGCATTCATTTCTGTGGCTTTCCTGGCAAGCAGACTGCGAGGACGGGGCTGGGTTTATGCACCTCTCTGCCTCCAGCACCCCACCTGGGGTATAGTGCATAACAAGGGCACAGCCAGTGTTATCTGAATGACTGAGTGAGTGAATAAATGAAGTCCAAGGGACCAGCCCAGATCCCAGGAGCCCTAGCTCCGCCTGGGCTCTGCCCTGAAATCATGTGATTGGTGAGCGAGTTCCTCTCTGTTCCTGGAGGCTGCCAGAGGAAGGTTTGGAAGACAGGAGGGCTTTGTGGTGAAGGATGCAAATTCTGGGTGTGGACAGGTCAGAGGTCAGCTTTCTCATCTGCTGGCTCTGCGACTGCGGATAGGTCTGTTTCCTTCCTTGAGCCTCATCTGTGAAATGGGGCTGCAACAGCGTTCCCCTCGCAGGGCGATCGAGAGCGTCCCAAAAGACTGAGGGCAGACGCTCAGCACAGCACCTGGCGTATCCTAAGCACTTTCTTCAGTTGTTATGGGGACTCTGTGGCTTTAGGGACACTTAAGGGAGGGTGTTCTGCACTGGTCATAGACTATCTGGGGCTCTTGGTGGGGGGAGGGATAAGCATCCAAGTCCAAGGGGCCACTGGGATTGTGTTCCTGCTGCTGCACCTGCCGCAGCCACCGTGTGGGGATGACGATGATGATGGTGGAGAAATGTGTGTGAGCATCTGCCACTGCACATCCAGGGGTAAACTGAAAAGGGCATGTCGCATAGCAGAAAATAGGGCCAGCTCTTGTTAATTCTGGCTCCGTCACTTTCTAGCAAGTCCTTAACCTTCTGCCCTCGGTTTCCTTATCCGTAAAATGCGGCCAATAATAGAAACTGCTTCATGAGCTTGTGACATGTGGATGGATTAATGCATGTGAAGCGCACAGAGTGGCGCCTGGCTCAGAGTGGCTGCTCATAAGTGTTACCGATCGTGGCACTCATTGTCATTGTCATCATTGTTACTCTTACCCTAGCGAGCTCTCAGCCCGGTGAGGGGGCCGACAGGGGCCCCGATCACAGCCGTGGAGGGGTTGTGGCCGCTGTGGGTGACGGCACAGCCCCTCTGTTTCCACTGTTGCTGCTGGGAATAGTCCCACCACCACCACCTCGCTGCCCTTGCGCCAGCCTCAGGGGGTGTGTGCCGGGGCCCTGGGGCAGGACCACCCCTGCCACGCCCTGCCTGGGTGAGGCCCTCCAGCCGCCCAGGCTGCATCGCCCTCCCCGGTTTCGTCATCAGAATCTCCAGGGGGAGCCTTTGAGAATGCAGGTTCCAGGGCCCCCTGGCTGCCAGCTCCACAGAGCCATGTTGGGCTGACCAGGATGGGAATCTCCCCTTCTTCTTCCTCCCTCCTCCCTCCTCCCTCCTCCCTGTGCTATAGAGGTAGGAATGCCGGCTCACACCTCGCTTTCCTCTCTCCTGACTCTCCTGAGCCTTGGTTTTCTGGTTTATTAAATGAGGCCAGTAGCCTCCCTTCAAGGGCCGGCGTGAGGGTAAATGAGGTGAAAGTGTGCAGGTTCCACACGCCTCTGTCCCTTCTGGTGCCTGGGACCCTCTCACACTGGTCTTCCTCCCTCCACCCCAGGCCTGCGATCCACTTCCTTTTGGGAAGAGACCTAAACTATACATGAAGGCCTCAATCGTGCATGAGGCCCATGGCCTCTGCCTTTTACAGCTGTGCTGGCTGAAAAAGAAATTTGCCTCTGCAAAGTGCTCTGCAAAGGGCTCCCTCTAAATGCCTGGACGCCCCTGACCCTGCTGGCTGGGCCCTGGCTGCGGTGCCCGACAGGGGGACAGGGGGCCGGCCGCTCGGACTGCAGGGCTTCCTCCCAGGGGAAGGCACAGCTGCAGCGGAGAGTGAGGGGGCCAGACGGCCTGAGACACGGCAGCCCCTGTGCCCGCCGTCCTCCCCCTGGGTGGGGCTCTGGGAGGGCTGCCGCCAGGCTGGGTAGCCGAGCCCACCAGCTTCTCCTCCACGTGGAAGCAGCCAGGTCCAGCAATGTCCCCTCCCCGGGTGGTGCAGGAAGTGCTGGAAGCTGCCCCCAGGAGCTCGTCCTGTGGGGGTGGGGTGCGTGGAGCAAGGTGTCTTCATTTGCCAGAGGCGACCACATGCAATGCCCCCATCTTCTCACCCGGATTCTGGCTTTGCTGTGGACGTGGCCATGTAATGTCCCGTGCAGAGGGGAAACCCTCTAATGGTGGCCGTGCCCAGGGCAGAGGGTCCCACTCTGTGTCCTGCCGAGGGCGGGAGGGAAGGTGCGATGGCCAAGCAGGTTTGGAAGTGGCGCCTCCCTGTGCCCCACACTAGTCTGGGAAAGCCTCCAGCTGCACTCTGACTTGGGCTCAGTGTGTCTCATACTTATTGGCCTCAGAACAGTGATTTCCTGTGACACCTCATGCTCTCCTGGTGACCTGGGGCAAGGAGCTCACCCTCTTTGGGTCCCCCATAATCCCCGCCCTGCCCACAGTGACAACATGGGCATCTGGGAAGCTCTGGTCTGGTCCATCAGGAGCCCAGAGAGGGTATTTGCCCTGCCTCCCACCCCAAGGGGTGAGCAGGGAGTTTCATGCTCCTTTTCTTCCTTGTCCGCCCTGGTGCTGTGTGACCCAGCTGCTCACTCCGTTCTGGGCTTCACAGCACATCTGGGGCCTGACCCGCCCCAGCGGGCCCTGGTGTTGGCCAGGCGGCCGAGAGAGGGTGCCCCTGGGGGATGATGTGCAGACTTGCAGCCCTCCCTGAGGCCTGGTCACTGAAGCCAGAATCTTCTCCCTTGAGCTCAGCCAGGGGCCACCCCATGTCCCGTCCCAGACGGGTTCCCTGCATCTGCCACCACGGGGAGGAGCCAGCGCTGCCACTGCCATCCTTGGAGACAGGGCGGTGCCACTAGTCAGAACAAACGGAGGAAAACCTTTTCTTGGCAGCCACCAGGCCTGGTTAGAGAGGGACCTGTGTCTGAGAGCCCTGGGGACACAGATCTGTGGTCAGGAAAAGCCCCTGGCATGTCATCCCCAGCCAGCTAAAATCCACCTGGTGCCCCTCAGGCTCCTCACCCCCCACACCCCCTCCTACTGGGTGTCCCTCACCCAGGTGTCATGATTGTCCACCCAGACCCCTGAGGCAGGACCTGGGGGTCAGCCTCACCTGCCCCCACGTGGAAACAAGCAAGCCCTGCCACTGGCCTGGAAGATCTCCCCTCTGTCCCCTTCTCTGTGCCAGGAAATTCTGTACCTTCCCAAACTGCAAGCCTGCTTCATTGGGCCCCTACTAAAACCCCCACCCACCGGAGGAGAGTGTCCTCCCTGTTTGTCCCCCACGACTAGCCTCCCCCTGCTCTCCAGCCATTCATAGCAGCTGATGGTTCCCCAACCCTCCTCCCTGCCTTGGCTCATGCCAGAGCCCCTCCTTCCTGAATCACTGTCTCCACATCTGCCATGTTCAGTTCCGCCATCTTGTAGGGCCAGCAGAACCACCACCTCCTCCAAGGCCCTTCCATGCCTCTCCCAGGCCCCCAGGCTCTCTGCCTCCTCTGGGCTGCCACTGTGAGGTTTGTGGGCAGCACCTTCTAGGGGGTTACCTTATGGTGGGTTCTATCTTATCTTCCCCCACAATGCTGTCAGCAATTTTTTAAAAGAATAAAAAGGCCAAGTGTGGTGGCTCATGCCTATAACCCTAGCACTTTGGGAGGCTGAGGCAGGAGGATCACTTGATGCCAGGAGTTCAAGGCCAGCCTGAACAACATTAGTGAGACCCCCATCTCTACAAAATAATAGAAAAATTAGCTGGGTGTGGTGGCACGTGCCTGTAGTCCCAGCTACTCAGGAGTCTAAGGCAGGAGGATCACTTGAGCTCAGGAGATTGAGGTTGGAGTGAGCTATGATGATGCCACTGCATTCTAGCCTGGGCAACAGAGCGAGATCCTGTCTCAAATTATTCTGCCGAGAAATCCTCTATTAGTAAGGAAAAAATATATATAGGTATATATATAAATGAATGAATAGAAAAAGATTTATTGGTTTTTTTCTGACTTTAAAAATGATCCAAGGCCGGGCGCGGTGGCTCACGTCTGTAATCTTAGCACTCCGGAAGGCAGAGGCGGGTGGATCCTTTGAGCTCAGGAGTTTGAGACCAGCCTGAGCAAGAGCGAGACCCTGTCTCTACTAAAAATAGAAAGAAATTAGCTGGACAACTAAAAATATGTAAAACAAAATTAGCCGGGCATGGTGGCGCATGCCTGTAGTCCCAGCTACTCGGGAGGCTGAGGCAGAAGAATCATTTGAGCCCAGGAGTTTGAGGTTGCTGTGAGCTAGGCTGACGTCACAGCACTCTAGCCCAGGCAACAGGGTGAGACTCTGTCTCAAAAAAAAAAAAAAAAAGATCCAATTCATTTTTTTAAATTGAACCAATTAAAAACTGTTGGAAGAAGAGGTACAAGGCCTGGCCGGCCCCACACGTGGAGATAACCTGTGTTACCAGCTCCCCGGCCAGCGTCTGTGCGTGGTCTGCCTATAAAGGTGCTCCTTAATCTGGAGCCTGCTCCGTGTCAGCTGCCAGGCTGAGTCTCCTCATGTCATTCCCTTTAAGTCCTAACACATGGTGAGGCAGGTGCTGTTGCTCAGAGAGGGTGAGTCATTCACTCTCGGTCACACAGCTGGTAAATGGAGGAGGTGGGATTCCAGCCCAGCTCTCTCTCCAGAGCCAGGGAGTGACATTATACTGCCTGTGGGCATGTGGCAGTACTACCAGTCATCTTCACACATGTATGTTATTCCCCAGGCTATTTTTATTTCACTCAGAAAATACGCCAGGACCTCTCTCCCTTCCCCGGGAGCCTGTCTGTCTCCCCACAGGCCAGAGTCTGGCTGAGGAGCTGGGGAAACAGACAGATGGACAGAGGCGTGCATAGGCCAGCCTACCTCAGAGACCACCCAGCCTCCTGTCACTGTCATTCCTATTCAGACGCAAACAAAGCCCGTGTGGGTGGCCCCAGGGATTCTGTCAGCCGCAGGCTCAGGCTGAATGAGGGGCTGCGTATGACGCGTTGGGCATCTCATAAAGGAAGGCGTTTCCAGCTGTGGCCAGAGGAGAGAATGCTTCCCAGGGGGCAGTGGCCTGGGTGCCCTGTGACTGGGCCACCTGCTGGTCAGCCCTTCTGGATGCCTGGCCGCCCAGGTGACAGGCACCCAACGCCACACAGCCCCTGTCCCCTGTGCACTGGGCACTTCACTCATGAAACCGCCCTCCTGTCACCCCCCAGGGGCCCTCCGGCTTTGAGAACCAGGAACCAGCACAAAATGGCATAAATGCTGAGGAAAATGTGTTCTTCCTTGTGACACAAGGGTCCAAGGTAGGGCAGCTGTGGGCTGGTGCCTTCAGGAGCTCAGTGGCATCAGCCAGAACCCAACCCCTTCCACTGAGTGTCCCCCATGCAATCCCCCTGAGATGGAGTCCCCCATCCCAGAGGGGAAGAGGGAGGGGACCGCTTCCTGCGGATGGTCCTCCTCCCCCATCAAAGACAGAAGCTGCCTGCAGGTGTCTCCCCACGTCTCATTGGCCAGAAATGTATACCCTGCCTTTGCCTGAACCAATCACTGGCAAGGGGCATGAGCCCACCTGACTGGCCTGGTCCAATCAGAACTCATGCCCCAAAGGCACCTGGTCAAACAGGAGGTTGGCACCTCGGCCACACCTGGGCAGCATAGAGGTGACTGGCAAAATCGCTACTTCAGTCCTTGTCATTATTTTTTGAGTTTACAGAAGAGGGGAAGTAAAAGGCTCAGAGAGGTTGGATAATTCCCCAGAGTCACACTCTGAGGTCCCCAAACCATTTAGTTGGTCCCTGGCGAAGCTGCATTGGATGGAGACATTTTCTCCAGGCCCTTTGCTCACACCTATTTCTCTACCCGGGTGTCCTTCTCTTCCTCCTCCCAGCCCCACGCCTACCCCAGACATCCCTGGGAGAACACTACAATCATAGGGACTTCAGCTGGAAGAGACCTTCAAGATTAATGTTATCCAGTGTTCTCCAAATGGGGAAACTGAGGCCCAGAGAGGGAAAGGGGCTTGCCAAGACCACTCAGGGACACAGTTGATGGTGTTGCTGGGGGTGAACTTAGGGCTAAGGAAGCACAGGGGGTCTTAGAGACCACCCTGCTTTATCACCTCAACCCCTGCTGCAGGGAAGTCTCTGCAGCCTCCCGCCGGCTGGTGGCCCACCTCTGCCCGCTCCTCCCGGGTGGAGGCTCTCCCTCGGGCCCTCTCTGTGCGCCTTTTCCACCTGACACCTCATGGCACTCTACAGACTCCACTGGCCTTCACTATAGTCTCACTGGGTCCTCACGGTGGTCTGGTGAGCTGGTCGAAAGTGCACTGTAGGTGCGACAACTGAAGCCCAGAGGGTAACATGACTTGACCAAGGTCACGCAGTGAGCACATCATGGAAGCCCAGGCACAGCCGGCTTTACTGGCATGCGACCTGTGCAGCCACACAGGGTGTAATGCTCTGCAGTTGCCATCCTGAAATTCTTGGTAGTTTTTGAACAAAGGGCCCAGCATTTCCACTTTGCACTGGGCCTGACAAATCACGGAGTTGATCCTGCACCCACGGCTCCCGACTTCTGCAGGGTGCTGTCCAAGATGTGCGCCTTCCCATCTGCCTGGGGCCTACCCAGGGCAGGTCTGACTGATTCCGTGGGACGTGGTGGGAAGGGGGCTTCTGGAGAGTGAGGGGTCATTAGGGACGGAGAGCAGGACAGACAGGCACTTCCACCTGGGGTGTGAGGACTGGCAGGATGCACTTTGGAAATCCCTCCTCATCCCTCCTCTCAGGCTGGCTTTGCTGAAGCTCCTGCCTGGCTCCTCCTCCCCTCCTGAATATTAATGGGGAGGGCCAGTGGCCTTTGTCCTGCATGGGGGTGGGGGCTCCAGAATACAGGGTCCCATTGTGTCCCTGAGGTCAGGCAGCTGGCCAGCCTGGGACAGTGGATAAACAAGCAGCTGGAGCATTTCGCCCTGGGGCCCCAGGGGAGGGCCACAGCCCCCTGGGGTGGCGGGAGGAGGGACTCAGGAGAAAACAGCCAGGAAGAGGGACAGAGGCAGGAGGAGGGAGTTGGTAGGATTCCCACCACACCTGCCTTGGGGGCTGTTCCACGGCTGCTGGGAGACCCAGGAGTGAGGCACCTGAGGTGCTTGCAGGGAGCCTGGCCCCTGGCCCGTGCTCTGCACCTGTGAGGTGACAGTTGTTCCTCTCTTCTGTTTTCTGGAAGAGAGTATGTAGAATTTATGTATGTTTTCCTTAAATATTTGATGAAATTATCTGGGCCTGAGGTTTTCTTGTTTTTTTGAAAGGATATAAACTATGAAATTAATTTCTTTAATAGCTATCAGACTATTCAGATTACCTGTTTCTTTTTGCCCGAGTTTTGGTAATTTGTGTCTTTCAAAGAATGGATTCATTATTTCATTTAAGTTGTAGAAATTATGTGCATAGTGGTGTTCATAATGTTCCCTTATTAGCCTTTAAAGTCTGTATGACTAATGATAACTCTGCTTTCATTTCGGATATTGTTTTTTTGTTTGTTTGTTTGTTTTGAGACAGAGTCTCAGTCTGTTGCCTGGGCTAGAGTGCCATAGTGTCAGCCTGGCTCACAGCAACCTCAAACTCCTGGGCTCAAGCGATCCTCCTGCCTCAGCCTCCTGAGTAGCTGGGACTACAGGCATGCGCCACCATGCCCAGCTAATTTTTTATATATATTTTTAGTTGTCCAGATAATTTCTTTCTTTTTTTTTTTTTTTGGTAGAGACGGGGTCTCGCTCTTGCTCAGGCTGGTCTCAAACAATCCACCCACCTTGGCCTCCCAGAGTGCTAGGATTACAGGCGTGAGCCATCATGCCCGGCCTCTGATATTGTTAATTTGTTAATTTATATCTTTTCTCTCTTCTCTCTCTCTCTCTCTCTCTCTCTCTCTCTCTCTCTCTCTCTCTTTCTCTCTCTGTCAGTCTGGTAAGAGATGCATCAGTTTTATTAATTTTTTCAAAGAATCAGGTTTTGGGTTCATTGATTTTTCTCTACCATTTTCTGTTTTTAATTTGATTGATTTCTGCTCTTTATTATTTCTTTCCTTCTTTTCCTTAACAATAAATACTATTATTAATTTTTAGTTTAATTTATTTATGGATAGAGCACATATTTTGTATGATTTCAATTTTTTAAAATTTGTTAAGGTTTGTTTAATGGTCCAGGATATGCTCTGCCTTGGTGAATGTTCTGTGTGCA
This sequence comes from Lemur catta, assembly GCF_020740605.2. Taxonomy (NCBI): domain Eukaryota; kingdom Metazoa; phylum Chordata; class Mammalia; order Primates; family Lemuridae; genus Lemur; species Lemur catta. The sequence continues at coordinate 20,602,740 of NC_059142.1, forward strand.
CACAAAGAGAATGTGTATTCTGCTCTTACTGGGTGGCCTGTCCTATAAATGTCAATTAGGTTAAGCTGGTTAGTGGTGGTATTCAGGCCTTTTAGATCCTCGCTGAGTTTCTATCCAACTAGTTCTATTGGTTACCAAAGAGGAGTATTAAAGTCTCCAACTATACCTGTCGATTTGTCCATTTCCCCTTTCAGTTTTATTAGTTTTGCTTTATGTATTTTGAAGTTCTGTTGTTAGGTACATGTACATTTAGGATTGTTATGTCTTCTTAGTGAGTTGACCCTTTTATGTAATGTTCCTCTGAATCCTTGATAATTTCTCTTGTTCAGATTAGATAATTTCTATTGTTCTATCGCTGTTTTTCTGTCATGTCTGTCATTGATCCCATCTAGTGAATTTTTTATTTCAGATATTGCATTTTTCAGTTCTAAAACATCCATGTATTTCTTTTTTTCTAGCTTCTGTTTTACTGCTGAGAATTTCTATATGTCCATTTATTTCAGGAGTGTTCACTTTAATTTCTTGGAGCATGCTTATGATAACTGCTTTAAAGTCTTTGTCTAATAATGACAACATCTGGGTCATATTGAGGTTGGTATCCATCTATGCTTGTCATTTCTCTTGTACACGATTGTCAGATTTTCCTGTTTCTTTGTATGTCAAGTAATGCTGGTTTGTGTTCTGGACATTTTGAATATTATGAGACTTTGAGTCCTGTTAAAATCCTCTGAAGAATGTCAGTATTTTTGTTTGTTTGTTTGTATGTTTTCTAATAGGGAAACCAACCCAGTTAGTTTGAAGACTCAGATCCCAGCCTGCCCTCTGTGAGCTGTAGTTTCGCTGTCAGTTCAGTTTTCAAAGCCTCCACTGTGCTATTTGGATTCACTGCAAGTATGGACACTCCAAGGCCAGCGTGTTCAGTCCACACTGTAGTTCAGTCCTTAAAGCCTTTGGTGTGCTATTTTGGTTCAGTTCCATGTATGTGCAGCTCATACACACGCTTATGGGATCCCATTCTCGTGCTCCCTCCTCTCTGTGATCCTGCCCCATCCAGCTCCCAGGGGCCCCTTTTCCTAGTTTTTATTTCCAGGCAGAAAGATTTTTCCTCCCTCAGAGTTTTAGATCCCCCTGTGTGACTTCTGTGGCTGCTACCACCACCCAACTTTGGGATCAGAACGTACCTTGTGGGGAGAGGGCTGGGAGAGAAAAAAGACCCAGGGCATTTCTCCCCCTCTGTTTGCCAAAAGGGCCCCCTTCCCTGGCTTCTCACCCAAAAGAGAGTTTCTTTGGGAGCTTTTTCTCTTCGCACCTGCTGCACAGTTCTGGGGTTTGGGTTACCTGAGTCTAGGTCGGAAAATATGCAAAGGAAAAATAAGTCAGAAAACTTACCACCATATTCGTCTTCAAGTTTTTGTTTTTCTCCCCAGTTCACCTTCTGCTATTCACTTTTCAGTGACTTTGTGTAGTTTTATGTCTTCTGTCCAGGGTTTTTAGTTGTCATCAGTAGAGGAGATGGCTGTAGTGTGCTTACTCTGTCTTAACCAGAACCAGGCGTCCTCCTTGGTTTTCACACTGGCATCCAATTAACAAATTTTAAGTCTGTCTACACACCATGTCTGTGATGCTAGCTGGCGACCTCTGCTTCAGCAACGCAGCATGTTGAAATTAATTTTTCTTTTAGAATTCAAATTCTTAAGCAAGGGATCCTTGTACCAATGCCAGTTTGTCTACATGAAAAGAGAGCAGAATACAGATTTATTCTTTCTCTGGTCAGAGCAAACCCCTAAACTTGTGATACCAATAATAGTCATTGTAATTATTTTAGTAGAAATAATAATAATTTTTGGCTGAGAGCGTGAATTCTGGGGCCAGGTCACCTGTGTTCAGCTGCATCCTACTAGCTGTGGTACCTCAATCCTGAATGACTTAGCCTTTCTATGCCTCAGTTTCCTCCTCTGTAAAATGAGAATAATAGTGTCTACTTCCCAGGTGGTTGTGAGGGTTAAATAAATTCATCTGTATAGAGTGCTTAGAACAGTGCCTGGCACAAAGGAAGAATCGCTAAGCACTTGGCTGGATTAATAGCAGATATGGCTAGGGTTTATTAGGCACCTCGCCATGAACACTGAGTCTCACAACAGTGAGACGAGCCCACCTAGCTCCCTTGTTCAGACGAGGCAGCTGAGGCCTCAGCAAGGCACAGGCCCTGCTTGGGTCTGTCTGGCCTGCAGACCTGGAAATTAGGGAGGCGTAGAGGGCTGGGCACAGGCTCGGGGAGGCTCTGGCTGGTAGTTCATCAGAGAACAGCGGCAACAAAGCTTTTAACATCATCTGGGCTGAGCTAGAAGAGATGTGACCCATGGGGACCGAGTGGGGGCAAAAATCAGCATGAAGAGAAAGGCAACAGAAACAGAAGGGGAAGCCTGGTAATTGAGTGGCCCAGAAAAGGAAAGATCAATATTTTACTGCCAGTGAAACAACCGATTTCCCTGGCAGCAAGTGCAGGCCAGCTGTGTGCACTTCGGCAACAGCAGCTGCTCCCGGGGCGCGTGCCAGGCCCGCCAGCCGGCCCCTCCGCGCCCGTGGCCCAGGCTCACCACAAAGGCCAGACGGGGGTGGGTGTTTGCTGTATGACCTGTGTGACCTTGGGCAAACCCCTCCCCCCCCCCGGGACTTGGCTTCCCTGTCTATGAAATGAGGGTGACCTAGCGTCCAGAAAGGTCGAGACTCTTCGTGATCAAGGTGGGGTCCCGGCCACAGTGGGTAAAGCTTCGTTGATACATGGGGCCCAGGGGGCTGAGCCAACACGGCAGTGCAAGCAGCCCGTGAGCCTACCTGGGGCCCAGGTGAGCTCGCCCATGTGCAGAGGTGCAGGAAGGCAGCAGGGAGCGGTGGCTGCCTATCTGGTGTCAGCGAGACCTGGGTTCAAGAGTTACCACTGTGGTGCTTTGTCTGAATGTCTTACCCACTCTGAGCCTCAGAGTTTCCTCAATGTTAAATGGGGGCTATAATAGTAGCTAGTATTAAGATTGTCGTGGGGATTAAATGAGACTACGTGCACCCTGAGGTTCCATGGCTTGAATTGATAGTCACTAGTATGTGTTGTCATACTAATTTTACAAGGGTCCTGACTATTTTCTAAAGGGCAGGACAGCAGTGTACATGGCATTTTCGTGGCCACTACTCTGGGACTGCTGCTCTTTGAAGAGCCCTGTGGGAGCAGCTGTAGAAAAGCGAGGTCACAACCCAAGGGTGCCCCCAGCTGCAGCTGGGGACTGTGCAGTGGCCCTCAGGACCCTGTCTGTCTGCCTGTCATCAAACAACCCCAACCCACCTCTGTTCCAGGCGGGCTTTCCTGGAGGCAGAGGAGAGGACAGCCTGCCCACTGTCATCTCCCTGCCCTGGGAGGTGTGGACTCAGGGCTTTCAGGATCTGAATCCATACGCTGCTGCCTCTTAGGTGGGCTTGAGTTGGGGTTCCTCGCCAGCCACTCAGCACTCTGTGACAGTCCCCATCCCGGACTTGCATCAGAGCTCTTGACCTTGGAGAGGACTGTAGGGTCAGCACAGGAGGCAGGGGTGGAGGTGGGGGGGGGGTCAGGGTGCCCCTGGCCCCTCCCTGCGTTCACAGATGGCCTGCAGTGCCAGTGGAGAGAGGGGAGGAGGAGAGGAGGTGGCTCGCCAGCTAGGGTGGTGGGTGGGCTCCCCACAGCCCCACAGGTGGCACCTGGACCTTGCTATTCTCAGAAGCCACGTCACTGCCCAGCAGTGTCAGAGGCTGCCATGGGTTGGGGGAAGGGGCAGGCCCAATGCTGAGGAGGCTCTGACCGGGCAGGAGTTGGCAAAAAGCCACCTTCCTCCTTCACTGAAATTTTGCAGGCCTTTCCCGAATGCCCACTAGGCACCAGGTTCAGGGGGTCACAGAGAGGACGGTGTGCAGCCCCACTGCCCGTTCCTCACCCCCAGACTCCCACCAGAGTGGGCAAGCAGGGTCAGCTAGAATAGCGGTACAAGCACAGCGCCACCAGGCTTGGGCAGGGAGGAGATGGCTGTGGTAGGGGCTTTCTGGCCACTGCCCGTCTTCCAAAACCTGCTGGCACAGCCCCATGGTGCCAGGCCACCGTCAGTGATGAGAATTCAGTCCCCTGCTGCAACTGCCGTGTTGTGGGCTCACAGGAAAAACGTGGTCCTTAGGAACAGAGGAACCCCCCAACGTGTGGCTGGGCTTCAGTGCATGTGACGGGCGGTGTGGGGTGCGGGGCACGTCTGTCTGTACCAGTGTGAACAGTGACAACAGTGACAGTGAGCCCTTCCCATGTGCTGTGCTCTGCAGTTCCCAGTGCTCTCGCATCCATCATCGGCAGCCCAGCCTGAGAGGATTCTGGAAAGAGCTGGGCCTGGCCCGGCTGTGCTGTAGATACTGCTGGTGTTTATTAGGGGGAGGGGCACGGGGCCCGATGCGGAGTGTGTGCACGTGTGTGTCCCTGTGACCACGTGTGGTTGGCCAGGGGGACCCGCAGCTACCACCATCAGCCCCCAGCAGGGTGCCCAGAACGTAGCAGGTGCTTAGTCATTGCTTGTTGAATGAATGAATGAATGAATGAATGAATGAATGAATGAATATATGTTTGCGTGTGTGCTGTGGAGGGACTGCCACTAAGGTATAGGTTGATTTAGAAGCAGGATTTTCTGGAAGAAATGTCAAGAAGCTGAAATTCAGGCGTTGGAAATTTCAGGGGGAAAAGTGGCTCCAAATTAATTTAAAAAGATAGTTCTTACAAAATTGGCCATTGCCAACAACTAGGAAAAATACCCAGGGCTTGCAAGTTGGAAGTCGGTTGCCCTGATTGAATACTAAATTAAGATATCTTTACAGAGAACAATTTGGCAACTATTATCAAAGCCTTAAAAACTTCAATGTTATCCCCATAATATCCTGAATAAATAAAAAATAAAGAGAGAGAGAAAGAAATTTAAATGTTGTTCTTTTGTTCCTTCTCCACTCCTACTTGACCAGCCTAAACCACCCCCCCAAAAAAAACTAAATGTTTTGTAGGACCATTTATGTGTATTCAATAGCTATTTATGAAGCTTCGTCTATGTGCTAGTCATGGGGCAAGGTATACAGTGGTGATCAAATCAGACATGGCTTTTGCACTTAGGGAGCTCACTTTGTAGAGGGAAGATGTAATCAAATTACCACATAAACATACAATTATGTGAAAGAAAATGAAGTAAGGCTAATGCTTTCTTCCTTGGGGTCCTAATTGTACTCATACCTGCTAAAGGTCAAACCACAGGATGTCCCCGTAGACTTAGATAAACAACTGAAGTCGGTATCTGCCAGTCTTCGGCATCTCTCAGCTGGGAGTACCCTGATTAACTAACCAATCACAACAGGTTTGCAGCTTAGGATTTCTGCCCAGCCAATGAACTGCCTCTGACCACTTTTTGTGGAAATCCCCTGTAAAAAAACCTCTCTTGCACTTACGGGATACCATTCAGGACTGCCCCGGTTCAGTGCACCCCAATTGCAATTCTTTGTTTCCCAAATAAATGCTGTTGCCTTTGACCTCTGTGTCAATCCTTTCTTTAGTTAACAATTAAAAATTGCAACAAGTAGTTTGAAGGAAAAGGATAGGATGCTATAAGACATGGTAGCAGCAGGATGGGCCCTAATTAGATGGGGTGGTCAGGACAGGCTTGTCTGGGGGAGGGACATTTAAAAGAGGGACAAAGGGAGACCCAAAGGATAAACAGACATGGCCAGATGATAAAGGGAGGGCATGTGTTCACGATGTAGAGAACGGCGTGTGCAAAGGCCCTGGAGCAGAAAAGAGCTTGGTTAGTTTGAGGGGCTGACCCAAGGCCAGCGTGGCTAGAGTGCAGTGAGTGGTGGACAGGGTGGCAGACGAGGCAGAAGGGACCAGATCATCAGGGCCTTTCTTATAAGCCATGTTTCAGAGTTTGGATTTTATCCTAAGTGTGACGGGAAGTCACTGGAAGGTTTTAAGCAGAGGAGTGGGTGGCAGGATCCAATTGGAGTGGAGGCTGCTTTGGAGGAGGCTGAGAGTGGAAGAGAGTAGGTGCATTAGGAGACTTGCGTGGTCCGGGAGGGAGAGGATGATGGCTGTGACCAGGTGGGATCCCAGGGGTGATGTGGGGAGGAAGGTGGCTTTGGGATACAGTAGGTGCGGATTGGATGTGGGTGAGAGGAGCAGTCTCAGTGATGCTGGAGAGCCATGCAGCGGCGGGGAGGGAGGAAGGGGCCACCGAGTGGGACGTTTGGGTGGGTGGTAGTGGACAGGGTGATGACTGGGTTGACCACGGGACTCAGTGCCCGAGCTGAGACGTGGGGCAACAAGGAAGCCAAGGATCTGAGAGGCCAAGGGGTCCACGGCCCATCCACACAGCTGCAGAAACCCCTAGAGATGAGTTATAACAGAAAACAGTTGGAAATAACCAAAATGCCCAACTGTTAGGGGTGGCCAAGTAAATTACGGTGTATCCACCGGGCAGAGTATGTTATAACCACTAACCATGAGGGTTGTACACACCAGGCAGCACGGAAAAGTGTTCTGATGTGCTCACTGTTATGTGGGGGAGAAACTCCCCAACATCAAGAAGGGCTAACTTGTTTGGGATAAAACTTATTTCCTTATTTATTTTTAACGCTTGTTATTGAAGTACAAGGCACTGACAGAACAGAAAAGTAAACCAGCCACGAGTGTCAGCGTTCGCCATGCAGCCAGCGCCAGATCACGAAACAGAACATGAGCAACAGCCCAGAAATGCCCCTGGCGTGTCCCCTGACAACGTTCTACAGCCGGAGCCACTGTCTTCACCACACCTGGTTTCGCCTGAAACCTCAATTTGGAATTTTAAATAATTTACACACCTGTGACATAATAATTTCCTCCCTGTCAACCAAGGGGAATCTGACCAGGGATCTCAGAACTACAAAATAAAACATTTTTAAATGTGGTTACAGTTATGTGTTTTGAAAGAAAAATGGGAACCAGTGGGGTTTCTCGATCTTTTGCAATGAGTGTGTGTTAGTTTTGTGTGAAGGACAGCGCTGCTTTAGACCTCGGCAGACACGGCTGTGCCTTCCACGTGCAGCCTCCGGGGACGGGCTTGCAGCAGGAACTGGGCAAACCCCAAGCCCAGGCTCAGGAAGGAGCCGGCCGTGGCCTTGTTTTTCCTCACTCACGTTGTGTGTCCACCCGAGGAGAATAACGCAGCCCGGGGTGGGTGGGCGGGCCGGACGCTGGTGCCTTCTCCGCTCCTCCATCCCAGCCTCCCCCGGCCCAGCTGCCGGAGCCTCACACCTCTCCCTCCTTCCTTCCCACAGGTAGAAAAACTTGTGAAATATCTGGATCCCAACGACCTGGGGAGAATCAACTTCAAAGACTTTTGCCGAGGAGTGTTCGCCATGAAAGGTGAGACCTGTGGGGCGGGGGTCCTAGTGGCTCTCAGGTCCTTACAGCTGGGGAGGCTCCACAGTGGGCTCCGGCCCGGCCACCCAGGGGGACAGAGGGGAAGGGGCTTGGGCTCCCACAGCTGTCCCATCCTGTTATCTCTGCAGGAAGCCACGGTTCCCCGTGTGTGGGTCAGATCAGGATGAACCTTCTCTAGGGGGTCCCCTGAGTTCCGGGCAGGTGGGACGGGGCAGGAATTACTTCAGTGGAGGTGAGGGGTAAAGGGCAGGGGGAGAAGTCGGGGGCACAGCACACAGAGGCCCCCAGTAAAGGTTTTCCGGATGGACTTGTTTGATTCTTTGGGCCACCGCAGGCTGCACCTGCCAGGTGCCTGTCCCAGGTGCTTTGCGGGTTTTAACTGCTTTGTCCAGTATAACTTGGGGCATTTGCTCAGGAGCCCGGGAGGGAGGCCGCCTGTGTAACCGCGTCTGCAGGAGCTAGAGCCGTCCTCAGGGGGTCCTATCCTGGACATTCGGGGGCTTGCAGGACTTGGGGGGAGCGCTCAGCCCAAGGGAATGGGGTGTGTGGAGTCCCTGTGAGCCAGGCGGGAAGTATTGTCCTATCTCCCTTCCTCCGGGAGTCCTCCTTGAGTGCCTCTGTCCCAGCCTCCCCTCTGCATTTGAGACTCTCTTTTCTGTGTCTTCTATGTTGGGCTAGGCCCAGTGGACGGGTGTCTCGGAAGCAGGGTCCTGTTGCGGCTCCCTCTGCAGTGTCCCTACAGCCTGGTGCTCCGTCCCTGCCTCTTGCAGACTCGGGCCACCTGTTTCTCCTCAGGCCTCCCCACCCCATGCCCGTTGGAAGCAGAGTGGCTGTGCCAGGCTGGGGCTCAACCCTTCACTGTCTGTCCGTCTGTCCGCCTGCAGGGTGCGAGGAGCTGCTGAAGGACGTGCTGTCCGTGGAGAGCGCGGGGTCCCTGCCGTGTGCGCCAGAGATCCCAGACTGTGCGGAGCAGGTAAGGCGAGGGGGGCCTCTGCTCCGCCTGGCCCTCCCTGGTCCTCTTGCCTTTGTTGCACCTTCTTTCAGTATCTGGGAGGACCCAGAACCTCCCTCTGAGGACCCTCTGGCATCAAAGTGAAGAAGTAGTTTTGGCACAGGAGCACCGCAGCCCCCTGGGAAGCCCCAGCAGGGCGTGTATGAGCTGGGGGTCCTCACGGGGGATCTTTACTCCCCTCCAGGGCACCGAGGAGGAACTGAGTCCCGGACGGGGAAAGTGACAGGCTCGAGGTCAGGCAGGCAGGGCTAGAATTCTCTTCCTTTTCCTCTGCACCATAACGCTCTGAGCCGACAGGTCCCTGTGTGTTTTTTTCCAAACAACAACTGATTCTCCAATTCTCTGAGATGAACCAGGTGTCCCGCAATTCAGTTCAACCCGACACTAACTTCCCAGAGTTAGCACAGACCCTGGGAGTCAAAGATCAGCCCCATAAGACTGCCCCCACTTCAGATGCCAGCCCCACTTCTGCCTGGCCAGCTGCAAATTCAGGGGTTTCCACCACTGGGGGGTTCAGTAATTCACTAGAACAGCTCAGGAAAACATTATGCTTGATAGTTATCAGTTCATTATAAGGGATATAACTCAGGAATAGCCACAGAGATGCACCAGACAAAGTACGGGGTTGGGGGTTAGTGCGGAGCTTCCGCGCCCTCTCTGGGGACACAACCTTCCCAGCACATCGTGTGTCCGCCATCCCCAAAGCTCTCTGCAGCTCGTCACTCACGTGCTGTTGTAACCCAGTGTCCAGCCCCTCTCTTTTCCCTGCCAGTGGGGGGAGGTGGGGCTGAAAGTTCCCACCTCTAATCATGTGTTTGCCTTTCTGGTGACCAGCCCCACCCTGACACTGTCTCCAGCCCCACTGAGTGACCTCATTAGCATAAACAGGGGAGGCTGAGCATAACACAAGGGGCCTGTCATGAATGAAAGCCACTCCTGTCGGGAAATGCCAAGGGTGTTATAAAGGAGCTATGTGTCAGGAAGTAGGGACAAAGACCACAGTCCCCAAAGCCCTGTTTTCATCACCTAATGGTTGTTTGTTATAAAGCTTTGAACTATTTTTTCAAGCACTGCAGCTTCATCATACAAATAGTTTAAGATGTGCATGTTGACAATCTCCAAGGTCCCTGCTGGCTGAGACACTCAGAGCTAAAAGAAGATTGTTTTGGTTTCTCATCCAGGCAGCTTCAAAGCCTCTTCTCCAGCTCTGGTTGGTGCTTCATCTGGACCTCAAAAAATATTAGTATTTTTTTTTCATATATAGCTGAAGGAGGCCCAGGACCCCAGAGGTGACTATGGCCAGTTTTGGGCCTGCTGGGATAAGCCGGGTTGTGGGTCAGGGTTGACTTGCGTGCGCGGGACTGGGAGAGGGAGAGTCCGTGAGGAGGGCCGTGATGCCGAGGGCTGCCAAGAAAAACATGTTAGAGAAGCCACGCTCCAGCCTGGACCAAACCCAGGCACCAGGTGCGGGGCTAGGGCCTCCAAGGTGGGAGTCAGGTGGGTGGATGTCAAGGTGCTGTGCTCAAAACAAGAGCCTTCAGGGTTGAGCAAAGAGAGCCGGGCTCTAGGCATGTGCCGAGGCCAGCAGCGAGGGTCCCAGGCCTGCCTCGATGGGTCAGTGTATGGGGGGCTGATATGTGTTTGGGGCCAACCAATGGGACCAGGATCAGGGCAGAGGACCCCCAGTGTGGGGGACAAACACTGAGTGCCCCAGGAGTTTCTTGGAGTGGGCCCTTCCCGGACAGAGTGTGAGGTGTGCAGAGGGCTCCTCCAGAACCGGGTCCATGCCCCGCCTTGGCCACTGACTGGCCGTGCAACTCTGGGCACATTCCTCTCAACCCTTCTGAGCCTCAGTTTCCTCGGCTGCGAAGCACAGCTGGCCACACCAGGCTAGGGGCTCTGTTATGAAGGTCCAATGAGAAAACAGACCCATAATCCCTGATGACTCCCGGCCTCCTGGTGCTGTGACTTGGAGATTAGTATAAGACAGTGGTGTTGAAGTTAAGGTTTGCATTTTTTGTTTTACCCTTGGATTCTGGTGTTTCAAAATTATGTCAAAATAAAACCCTGCCCCCGAGAGCTGGAGGGCGGAGTGGCGCAGAGGCCCGGGGCTCGCCTGGCAGCGGTGCCCGGGAGCAGGGCCGTGTCTTTGGCTGCCTTTGCAGCCCCAGGCACTGCCATCTGCACTTCTAGAAAAGATAGTGCATGGAGAAAAGGTGAGAAATAGGTGTGAAAGAGTTGGCCTCCAAGAGGGTGCTTTTGTTTGTAAAGCAATGTGGTTTTTCTCCCAAATCTAGAGGTTCTGGGAAAGCAGAAAGGCCTCACCAGCGATGTCAGCAAGCCCGGTGCTTGTCCTCCTTGCCTCTTGGGACTTTGCGATCAGATAGGTGTTTGATGCTTTTGGTTTTAAGCCCTTCCCTGGTGAACTCCTTTCTCCACGTATATCTGTCCCCGACAGACAGCTTGGTCGGCCTGAGCCCAGTCGGGGACACAGCACAGCCTGTCTCGTTGTGCTCATAAGGCAGCTTGGTTGACCTGGGCTCTGTTCCCCCGGGCTCCCCAGTGCTGGGGGGGAGGAAGGGGCATGGGTCAAAGGCCAGCCCGCTGTGGGGAGTGGGATCGCAAATGATGATCCCTTCCGGCTCAGGGCCTCACAGCAGGGGCAAGACCACAGCCCTTCAGGTGGGGATCAGAAGGGACCAGCCTGGGGCAAGTCCTGATCCTGCAGGTCAGGCCCTCAGTGCCCTGCTGTGTCCCAGCTGTCCCCTAGGGGTCAGCCTGAGACCGGGACGCCAGCAGGCACCTGGATCACTACTTGGGCCTCTGCAATGCTCCCAAGGAACACAAATCTGGGGAGTGATTTGGGGTGGCACAGGGGTGACACACCAGGAGATGGCAGGAACTCGACCCCTCCTCGTGCATGCGTGGAGCTTCCTGGGGACTGGTGCCCTCTGTCACTGCCTAACCTCACCCCCCAGGGTGGCTCCGTGTTCTGCCAATTACTTATTCATATTCTTTACCCATTTTCAATCCAGTTGTTTGTTGTCTTTTCTTTATTAACTTATAGGAGATCTCTATATATTGTGATTCTCAGTCTTTATGCATTTTGCTTATAATTTAATCTTGGTTTTGGTGTCTTTTATTGTACAGAAGGTTAAAATTCTTCCATCCAAGTACTAACCATGCCCGACCCTGCTTAGCTTCCGAGATCAGTCCAGCTCGGACGCATTCAGGGTGGTGTGACTGTAGACCAGAAGGTTAAAATTCTGATGTCATCATTTATGAATTCTTTTACACCATTTACATTTTGGGTCTTATTCTGTGCCTTTTCTATCTCAAGGCTATGAACATTTTCTCCCATGTATATTTCAGATACTTTTGGGGGGGGGAAGTATTTATGTTTAGCTCTTTGATCCACCTGGAGCTTATTTTTGGTTTGGGTGGGAGTAGCAATCTGGACTGTGATCTTTCTGATGTCGCCAGTGCTTTGAGTTCCAGTTGTCCAACAGTCCTCCCTTCTCCAACTTCACCTCTGTCAGATGCTGGCTCGCCTCATAAATATGGGTCTCTTTCTGTACTCTGGTCTGTCATATTGATCTATTTGTCTACCTATTTTTAAGCCAAAACCATGGTTTCATTCTGGCTTTGTATTAATAGTTGGATATCTAACAGAGAAAGCCTCCCTCATCATTCTTTGTTTAAAAAAAAAAAATTTTGTTATTCTTACATATTTTCTCTTCCAGAATAGTCTTTTTGTCAAATTCTGTTACAAATCCTGCTAGAGATTGTGTTTAAGATTGAATGTGTGCATCCCCTGGAGGAAATTGATTCTCTACAATATTACATTCTCTCATCCAGGAACATAGAGATCTCTTCATTTATTCTAGTCTTCTTTTATGCCCTCTAGGAAAGTTTTATGATTTTCTTTAAATAGGTTAGGCACATTTCCTTATTAGGGTAGCTGTATTTTAGAGTTCCTATTGCTTTTATGTATAGGATCTTCTTGCTGTGACATTTTCTAATTGGTTATGGCTGATGTATAAAATAGGTTTTGATTTTTGGTGTTGATCTTGTCACGACAACCTTATTAAACTCTCTTTATGTTCTGATAGTTTGTTTACATCCTATTTTCTACCCTGCTTAATTCTATATAACAATGTAACCATATTATTTTTCAGCATAATTTTAAATGGCTACATAATATTTTATCACATGAAGACAACCAAATTTATATACCAATTTCTTATTGTTGGGCATATATATATTTTCTAACCTAATTTCAGGAATTAACAAAAGCAGTGTAACAATTATCCTTGTAGTATGTTCCCACAGCAGCAATCGTTGCTTTAGAATAAATCAGAGATTGGCAAATTACAGTCCCCATGAGCCAACTCTAGCAGCTTGTTTTTGTAAATAAAGTTTTATTGGAACACAGCCACGCCCATTTGTTCGCATCTTGTCTGTGGCTGTTTTCACACTACAGTGGTGAAGTTGAGTAGTTGCCACAGAGGCTGTATGCACTGCAAAGCCTAAAATATCCACTGTCTGTACTTTACAGAAATAAGTATGTTCAACCTCTGGGGTAAATTCCAATTGGAAACTATTTTATTAAGGGATATAAAATATTAGAACTTCTAATACATCTGCCAAATTCCTTTCCAGGAATCCAATCAGAATTGGGTCAGATTCCTACTACCCAGTTGATATTGATGTTGCTGGTTTTAAGTTAGAACCCCTCTTTTGGATTCTAATATTAACTTAAAGTACATTTTTTGGTCATTAAGAGTTGTTTCTTTATGAATTGCCTGTCCACATTCCTCACCCTGGTTTCTATGGCTATGTTTACTGTTACTGATTTTTTTAAGGACTAGAAATATTAACTTTTTGACATACATTACAATTCTTCTTCAGCTTCTCATTTATTTTTATGACAGCAAATTTTTAAATTTTTTATAGCTAATTCATCAATCTTTTCCATTATGGCGTCAGCCTTTGGTGTAATGCTTAGAAAGGATTTCCCACCCAAGCTAGTGTTCTATTTTATTGTTATGGATTCCATTTTACTATTTAAAGTTATAATCCATGGAATCAATTTTGATGTCTAGAATGAGGGAGGGAGCCACGTTTTCCCCTCAGTCCCTCTTACCTTCCCTCCCCCACCTCACCTGGCAGGACCAGCAGCTCCTTGCAGGGTTATGACCAAGCCGCCCCCTCGTGGCAAAGCAATCGGGATTTGCTGGGAACCTGGACTTCAGCCTGAGTTCAGAGTGGCTCTTCTGCTCATATTCAGAAGGAGCTTTGCCAAACCCCCATCTTGCCAGGACAGTTTGTACAACTCTAGCCTGTGCTTCTCTGCAGAATGGCCTGGGAGAGCTTATAGCCTATAGGTCCAAGTCCACCCTCGCTTCCTTTCATCCCTCCCGAGCAAGGATTTCTAAAACCACCTATGACAACGGCATTTTTAAGCTCTAAAAATACGTTTCCTGACAAGCAGCTCTGTGATTCAGCTGTGCTGGTGGCGGTGTGGGCGGGGACGCTCGTAGCTCAGGGAGGAGGCTTATTTCATCTTTTCTATTATATTTGGTCCCAGTATTTTTTCTGTGTTCCAACACACACACTCCCCAATCCAAAAAGAAAAAAATATCCTACTTATTCCAAGCGCTGGAATACAAAGATCTGTAAGAATACAAAGATCCTCGATTTGTGTCTTGGGGAAGTTACTTAATCGTGATGAAGCTAAAGGTGGCTGTGATGGAAGCGGCACAGATGTTGGAGCCTCTTTTGTGTGTCCCCTCACCCTGGCCTGCCCTGGACCGTCTGTCCCCCACCTCCTGCGCCTACCCATCCCTACCTTAGGGAGGCTGGGTGGAGCTGGCCAGCAAGTGCCCACTTCCCAGGACAGCTCCATGGCCACCTCCTGCTTAACCCAACCCCGATGCCCAAGTTCACACACAGCTTTGGAACCTAGACTCTCTGAGTTAGAGCTTGATAAAACTCTAGAGCTGCAGTCCCCAACCCCCAGGCCTCGGCCTAGTACCAGTCCATGGCCTGTTAGGAACCAGGCCTCACATCACTCCCTGAGCTCCCCCCATCCCTTGTGCATGGAAAAATTGTCTTCCATGAAACTTAGGAACTGAGCCACACACAGCAGGAGGTGATCGGCCAGTGAACAACTCATCTGTACTTACAGCCGCTCCCCATGGATAGCATCACCGCCTGAGCTCCGCCTCCCTCTCCCACCCTCCTCCACCCCACCCCACCCCCACCCCTTCCGTGGAAAAATTGTCTTCCACGAAACCAGCCCCTGGTGCTAAAAAGATTGGGGACCGCTGCTTTAGAGAGTGGTTACTTATATCCCATCCCATCTTTTTAAAGCTGCAGTCCTCGCTCAGAATTCTTTCTTTCCATCTCTCCCATCCTCCTTTGAACCAGCTACCTACCTGCTTCCCTCATTATTGAGTTAGGTAAATTTTTGAAATGGGTAACTGTGAGAAGCGCATGGACACAAGTGCAAACACACACACACACACACACACACACACAGTCACACAAGGACAAATGTTAGTGCTCACAAACAGCACAGTCTAAACCAGCGGTTCCCAGCCCTGGCTGTACATTGGAATCACAGGAGCTTTTAAAAACTACTGATGCCCGAGTCCCACTACCCAGAGATTCTAATTTAATTAGTCTAGGGAGGAGTCCAGTCATCTATTTTAAGAGCTCCCCAGGTGATTCTAAGGCACATCCAAGTTTGAAAAATAAATGTCTAAACCAGGAGTTCTCAAACTTTTCTGCATATTAGAGTTACCCGGGAGCTTGTGAGATTCCTGTGCCCAGGCATCCCTCAGCCCAGTACCTCTCGGGGGTGGGCCCCAGGCATCAGCATTTTTTAAGCTCCTCTGGCAATTCCATGAAGCCATGACCCATCCGGTGTTCTGGACTCTGGCCTGTTCACAGCCAACACTTGTTTCCCTGAGGATGGAATGCAGAGTCTGGGGAGAGTCTTATGCCCTAAAAATATCAATGCCTGGCACAGCATGTGGGCTCAACAAACGTTGGCTGTTGCCCTTCTTACGTGGACCCAGAAGAAATCCTCTGGGAAGAGTGGTTGGGGATTGCAGGGCCCTGGCCCGAGATGTCCATCATCCCCCTAGACCCCAGCTGCCTGGACGCTCGGTCACGGGAGGCAGCATTCTTGGTGTCCAGTGAGCCATGACTTTGCTTTTGCAGAGAGAGGCCCCTCAAGAGCCCATGGGGACTTGGTATCAGCCGGGCCAGGGGCACATCACATGTCAGAGCCTAAACTGGAATCTCGCCGGAAACTTCTCAGGGCTCAGGCTCCAGCTACAGAAGGTGCGAGAATGGAGAGTAGGTCACTTTTACTTAACAAGGACCTAAAGGGTTGACTTTTCCTCCAACTTTTTATTTTGAACATTTTCAACTTTGAGAAAAATTGTAAGGACAGAGCAACGGATACCCATATATCCTTTACTTAGATTCACCAACATGTTGCTAAATTTACTTTCTCTTCCCCTTCCCCTGTGTTTGTGTATACGTGCTTTTTTTTTCTTTTGCTGGCTCATTTGAAAGTTAGTGACAGACATTATGACCCTTCATCCTTAAATACTTGACCTAAGAACAAGGACATTCTCCTATATAATCACAATAAAATATCACTTGCAGGAAATTTATACTAACATCGATGTAGCATATTACCTATGGAGTTTTATAAACTCCATATTCACATGTTCCCAATAATATGTCAATAGCTTTTCTTTTTGATCCGGGACCACATAGTACCTTTAGTTGCCATGTCTCTTTAGTCTCTTTTAATCTAGAAGAGTTCCCCAGCCTTTGTTTTTTTTGTTGTTGTTGTTGTTTGTTTTGCACTCCTAATAATGGCATTGACCTTTTTAAAAACTTCAGGCCAGTTGCTCCGAAGAATGTCCTTCAATTTGGGTTTGCCTTTATTGATTTTCCAGTCCTTTGGGGTAGTGCAATTTAAATTTAAATCCAAAATAAAACGAGGTGGGGAGGAGGGAGTGAGGAGGAGAGTTCTACTGTGTGTGTTTCAGCTCCAAAACGCATTTAAAGTGCCTATGGTTGGCGCCCACTTGGCGGGCCTCAGTTTTCCATCTGAAGCATGATCCAGATGCCCCTTCCAGCTCATGTCCATTCTAGCATTTTGGGAAAAACTGATACCTCGTTGTCTGTGTGCTGCAGAGCACCCGCCCCTTGGCATCTGTCCCTCGCTGGGAGGAGGCAGCTGGCCATGGTACTTGCAGGCTCCAGGAACGTGCCACGGGCCACGTGAGCCTCTGTGTGGTACATGGCAAACCCTGGCACCTGGGCAGAGCGTCAGGAGACGTGGGTTCCTGCTCGTGACTGTGGCCACGTCTCCATCCTCTGTGGGCTGAGATGAGGGTGTTAGAGCAGGCATCTTTTTCTCGTGAGAGGGCCAACCTCAGGAGATAACTGTAGAACAGGGCCAGGGCCAAGAACCTTCCAGGCCTTTGGGGGGATTATCTGAGACTGTGAGGAAGAGGTCTAGGCCCCTAGGATGCTGCGGGTGGTGCTTCTCTGGGTACCCAGGTGCCATGCCTGAGGCAGATCCCAGCCGCATGCCAGGGTACCAGGGAGCATCTGCCTGGAGCATCACAGTCCCTGGAAGAATTGGGGGAAGACTGTCTACCACTGAAACAAACACGGACCATATTAACATGTGAAAGATAAGAAGGCAGACTTTTAAAATAGTTTTACTTTAGAGGCTACTCTTTCAAGCCCTGCTTCTACTGTGGACCCATGTCCACCTTCTTCTGCCGTGGGGCCCCTTTACGTAAAGTATTACTATTACTGCTGTTTCCTTCTAATAAAATAAAAACAGTGTCCATTTTAATAACAAGACTGGTCTTGGCTGAAAGGGAGGAAAACATGGGGAAATTCGATGCTGGGTGGCCAGGGCTGGGGGTTGGCTCTGGGCAGGCTCTAGGGGTGACATGATCTCTCCTCCTCTCACCGCTGGCCTCGAGGAGGCTGCATCCAAGGCCCCCTTTGTCTGGGGCTGCCCTGAACCTGCGAGCAGCCCTTTGACCTGATCTTCACCAGGCGCCGCTAATCCTCATCCAGGCTGCTCGGAATCCTGGAGGAGCTTAGGTTTCCGTCAGGCAGGCCGAGTGTGAATTTTGCTGGACCACTTCCTGTGTGTCATTGGGCAAGTAGCTTCACCTCTCTGAGCCTCCTTCATTACTGCGTGTGTGAAACCGGAGTAGTCATGCCTGAGGTTCGCAGTTGTGGTGAAGATGAAATGGGTTATTGTTTCTGAAGGTTCCCGAAGAGAATGGGTCCCCCAATAAGTGGTAGCCATTACTGTCTTCTCGGTACTACTCAGAACCCTGAGGGGGGACCACTGAAACACAGATGACAGAATTTCCTCAACTGCCCGTTCCCAAAGCCACCAACCGGTCTCCACTGCACCTGTGCACTCAGCTTCCCTCCTGGGTTGGTGGGCAGTGTGACCCTGCTCTGATGCCGGCCGTTTTCCCTCAACGCCCCTCATCCTTCAGCCCTGGGTCCCAGCCCCTCTTGCCAACTCAGGGATGTGCCCAGACAGACCGGTCACCTGCAGTGCCAGCACTGCGCCCCCTGCTGGACGGCTTGTGAAGCTGATGTAATAGTCCCCACGGCGGGGGCCCAGCCGTGACCCCACAATCCCCATTTCTCTTCCCTTTACCATGAGTTTCCTGCAGAGACGTGTCTGAACTCCCTCTCTCGCCTCCCTTCCTCTCTGCTACCTCTCCCAGTCAGGTCGCGGCCCCTCTGTTCTGCTGAAACACCTGTCACTGTCACCAGGAACGTCTGACTTTCCGAATGCGAGCATCAGTTCTCCATTCACGTTTTGCTGGAACCCTGGGCAGGACGTGGCACAGGCAGCCTCTCCCTCCTGCCACGGTCCTGCTCTTAGCTCGTGGCTCCCTCCCACCTCTCTGGCTGGGCCTCCTCGGTCACCTGTGCCAGCCACTCCGCCTGTGGCTCCCTGTCAGTGGTGGTGAGTCTCAGGTCTGGTCCTCGGCCCTTCTCTTCGTCACCTGCCTCAGTCCCCTGGGGAGCTTGTTGGTCCCGGGGCTCTAAGGCACCGTTATCCTGAGGGCTCCCCGGGTAGCGTGTCCCACTTTGACTTTGCCTGTGGCTCCAGACTCTTCTGCAGAACCCCCTGCGCCCCTGCATTGCACGTGTTCCCAACTGAACCCTTTGATCCTGCTCCATCCCCTCAGCCCAGGAGTGTGCTCCCAGGCTCCCCCACCTGGTGCTTAGACCAATAATCAGCCTTCATTTCTTTCCCTCCTTCCAACCCATCAGCAAGGCCTGTTGGTTTTGTCTCCAAAATTTGTCCTGAGCCATCCACTTCTCTCCCCCTCAGAGGCTACACCCCAGTCCCGCCAGAGCCTGACACTGTCCCCAAGCCTGATGGTCTTTCTGTGGTCCGTTCTCCGTACAGCGGCCACAATGTTCTTTTAAACTCTACATCCTGTCCCTCTCTGCCTTGCAGAAGACCCTCCAGTGACCTGCCATCTTACTCAGAATCAAACCCTAAACCGCACTCTTTCTGGTGACCCGCCAGCTTTCACTTTCGCCCAAATCTTTGGCCTGATCCAGTCTGGTCCTCCCCACCATTCTCACTGTTCCAGCCTCACTGGCCTTTTTTCTGGTCCTCAGACTCCCGGTCTAGTCTCTGACCCAGGGCCCTGCTTTCCTCTGCCTAGAACCCTCGTGCCTCACGTCTTTGCTTGGCTGCCCTCACATTCCTCTTCAAGTTTCAGCACAAATGTCACCTCCTCTGAGAAGCCTTCCCTGACCACCCTCTCAAGGAACCCCCTCCACATCCTGCCCCCATCATCCTGCTCATTTCCTTCAGTGTACAAAGCACGGTTTGCCACAATCTTTTATAAAAAAAAGTTTTAAATGTTTTATGTTTTATTGGGAATGTAATAGCTGTACATATTTTTGGCATAGATGTGATATTTTGATACCTGTATACAATATGGAATGATCAAGTCAGGATCATCGGGCTATCCAGCACCTCGAACGTTTATCTCTTTGTTGGAAACATTACAATTCTTCTCTACTGCTTATTTTGAAATATGCAATAAATTATTAACTATAATTTCCCTGCTGTGCTGTCGGACACTAGAATTTATTCCTTCTGTCTAACGGTACTTTGTTTGCTGCAGTCATCTCATCTAGGTGTGTCCTGTCTGTCTCCCCCCTCGGTGATCTGCCCTGTGGGTCCAGGACTTGGCCTCTCTCACGGTGGCACCCCAGTGCCTACATAGTGCCTGGCACGGAGGAGCTGTCGGTGCATATTTGTTGCACAAGTGGATGGATGAATGTCGGACGTGAAATGGCGACTCTGCCAGGAAGAGCTGGGCCCCACCTGGGAACCTAGGAGCAACTGGGGGACCAGCTTGCAGGGTGTAAAAGTCACACCTGCCCCAGTGCTCTGGGGGCGTAAGAGCTAAAAGGAGGTGAAGTGGCTGCTCTGAGACGTCCCCGCTGGGCTCTCAAACGTGCATGTGCATGTGAGTCACTTGGGGTCTTCACAGAATGCAGACTCTGGCTCAGGAGGTCTGGGTGGGCCTGAAATGCTGCATTTCTGACCAGCTCGTCCGTGTGGGTGGCGCTGCTGGTCGGGGACCAGGCTGGCAGTGCCGTCCCATCTTTCCCCTTAAATGCCATGGGACGGTGTGGAAAGAGCCTGCAGGGTCCCTTCATTGCCTGCTCTCCCCCTCCTCCCTGCATCCACCAGCAAGTGTTGTTTCTAGCAGTTGCTGTCACCTCCGCATGTGGCGCGGCCCGCTAGGTTTCTGTCTCCACGTTTCTGCTACCGTGACAGACAAGACAGATTCTCTGCCAGGAATTGTGCTCAGTCACTTGCTTCTGTCACTGCTCTGTCTGCGTTCCTCTCATGCAGGCAGACGTCCTGGGGGATGCGGTGCCGGCTGGAAGTCAGGCCCAGCTCTCTGCCCCGGTGCAGGACGGGACAGCAGAGGCAGCTGGGGACTGGGACGGGTTGCCATCCACACCTGGTGGCATTGCTGAGAGTTTCCAAGGTTTGGTTTCAGGAGTGGGCAGCATAGGCCTACCTGACAGCCCTGGGGAAGAACACGGGCTTTGTGTCTAAGGGTGCTGGATTTGAACCCAGACCCTGTCACATGCTAGCTGGGCCACCTGCGCATAACCTCTCTGAGCCTCACTTTCTTCATTTGTAACTAGTGGCTTCCTCACAGGGTTATTGTAAAAATGAAAAAATGGGAATGCACAGAAAGCATCCAGCATAGTGTCTGGAAAATTCTAGAATTTCTTATTTTGGAATGTATGGATTGTGAGACATATATCATGGTCCATATCTTTTGCCCCAGGGGTGCTGACCAGGTGTTGATAGCAAGACCCCAGTGCCCCCGGCCTCCTCCCATCCCTGCCTCCCCCGACCTGCTGTTCCTGCACTATCTAGGAAATCTGGCCCTGGGCATTCCCAAGCATGGAGCCCACGCCTTTGTCAGACCATCCTCCTAGAGCAGGGACTGGCCTGATCACGTGAAAACCACACGTGTTGGGCCAGAGGGGAAATGTACCAGCATTGTATCAGAGAGAGAAACAGTTGTTCTCCTTATCATTGCTACATTTTGTTCCTGACCAGGAAAATGAAAATGGCTGAGAATAATACAAGACACAGCATAAAGTCTGATTCTTAATTTAGAAACTTTCTGTGAGCTCTACAAAGGCAGTGAGGGTCCCAGGCTGGTCGATAATTCTCCCCAAGCCTCTTTGATTGGCACTCACAGTGTGAGTGGGCAAGAGGACTGGTCTCCCAATCTCTGGTCTCCTGACTGAACAAGTCTGTAGGGGACGAAAAACTTTTCCTCTACCCTCTTATGTTCTGTTTCTGGGGTCTGCAAATTAAACTGACAAAAGGCAGATTAACAGAAAAAAGACATACAGATTTTATTGTTGTTTTGAATTGTACATACATGGGGGCTTCACGGAAAAGTGAAAACCCAAAGAGGTTGTTAGACCCAAGGCTAAATGGCATAAAGTATGCCCTTTTAACAAAAGAACTTGTGGAGAAGTAACTAGAGAAAGGAAAAGGGTTTGGGCTCCTAGGGGCAGTAAATTGTGGGAGGGCACCTAGGAAATGTATGTTAGGTACGGATGGTTTAGATTTGTTATGCAGATACACATCCAGTCCATTGGACTGATTCCCTTCTTCCTGGTACTGGAGAGGGGACACCTTTACAAATGGAAATTTATGTCTCCTTTATAAAGGGAAATTTATGCCCTACTTTTAGGCAAATGGGGGGGGACAGAGACCTCCTGTTGGCATAATTTGGGGTGGCATATTCTGATCCCCTGCAAGTTCTTGTCTCAGCCCCTTCCCTAGGCCTTTGTATGCACGGGCACCTCACTCCATCTGCTTGAACTAGGCCTCCTTTGACCACAGGGGGTGGGAAGCTTAGCATCGTGTCTGCTCTGATAATGCCTGATAATGCGACTTTTCGAAACAACTGCCTTTATCACACCCAGCCTGGCTCTTCTTCCTTGTGCTGTCACTTGCAACATCCTTGTTCAGATACCTTCTCCTCAAGGCCATTTTTACTCTAAGCTGAAAGGACCCCTGAGATGGCTGACGCCAGGAGGTCTCGGGACCCTTAACTGCTGCAGTGACTGTCGGGTCAGCTCTGCCACCTTCAGAGCCGGTGCTCGGGGCGGCTGCACGTCCCTCCACTGAGAGCTGGCGGAAGCTCAGCACCGACAGGTGATATCGGAGAAAGTCACCCATCCTTAGGTCACGTTAAACCCCTATTCTTTTAGATTTTCCTTTCTCTATCCTGAGATCAAGTTCCCACTGTTTAATTTTCCTTCTTGCAAAAACCCTTTCACTGTTGCACACTTTGTTTTTATTCCTGGGGCTCAGCCTAAGGCAACCCTAAACAGAACATTTCTTTAACTCCCCTAAAATGGCCTTCGGGAAACCTTATCACCCGTCTGTCATCCCTTTACTCTTTGACACAATGCATTCTTTTTAGGATTTTGCACCAGAAAAGGAGTCCTTCCTGCTAAAATGATAGTCTTCTTCCATCACATGTTGAGAATCATAACTAACCCCTTGGTTTTCCCTTTTATTGTCTTGGTGGTTAGAAAACTTAGAGCTAATGAGACTGGTTAATCAACAAAATCTACCTTTCCATTTAATTACTTACCTCCTTTTTCTATATGGTTTATTTTTATTAGTCCAACTCTGAATTTGTCTTTTATTGTAAATAATTTGACAGCTGTCAGGCAAAAAGCCCAAGGAATTCTGATTTAGCAAGGAGAGACTTTACTGGAAAAGATTATTGCAAGGGGCTGGGGGGTGATTGCAAGAGGGAGAAAGTCCTGACCATAGTGAGACCTGCAGGCATGGCCAGGCTTAGGCAAAAGGGTTTTCCTCTTATAGGCCGGAGTAAACAAAGCTGGAGAGAACTGCCGTGGGAGGTGAGGTGAGGGGGCGTGATGGTGATCGCAGGCGAAGTCTGACCCTGAGCAGGGCTGTCCAGCAGGTGTAGTGAACTGGCTCAGGCAGGGGTGGGGCAGAGTTCACCCAACTAGGGGAGAAGAGAAACTGAAAGTTTGGTTAACAAGCATCGGGTTCTAGGTAAAGAATGGGAATTTGGAGGCCATCTGCATGGATTCCAGACTGCGCTCTCCCTGGGGGCAGGGACCAGCCTCCCGGGTTGCTTTGCCCTGCCCCGGGCCTGGCCAAGTTACTGGGTCCCTATTTGTTGACTGAGGGCCTCTCCCCTCCCGGAGATCCAGGAAAAGTGGCCTGCACTTTCCCCTCTCACGGAGGAGTGCCCAGCTCTGGGCTGTGCTCTCACCAACCCCTTCCCCGAGGGGATCCCAGCACCGCCCCTCCCTGCCGCTCCTCCAGGCCTAACTCTGGGAAGGGTTATCTACCGATTCCTTCTCCCACCCCGACCCACACCCCAGGCCCGGCCTGGCACTGGCTCCCCGCCTGCTTCCTCCGCTTTCCTGGGCAGGGGCAAGGTGGTGGGAGAGTAGGAAGGCTGAGAAGGGGTCACCTCGCACCCCCAGGGCTGACCAGAGGCCCAGAGAGAGCAGAGGCCACGGCCCTGGGCTGGGGGCAGGGCAGGGTCCTTCTGCCTATTCGCAGAGCCTGAGGGTGCTCAGGTTTCCCAGGCCTCTCCTCACTCCCCCAACCCCAGCCTGGGAAAGGCCCAGAGGCCCGATTGCCCTGAGGGGCTGCATAGCTTTAGCGGCTACTCATCTGAAACATCTGGGAAACATCTGCATTGCTGGAGGATGATAGGCTTTTACTCCAGGAATGAAACTAAATGTCAGAGGGTAGGTGAGGCCTGGAGTAGGGAGAGCAGCCAGGAATCCTCCTCCCCCACCCACCCTACTAGCCTTTGGAGCCCTGAGGGTGGCTCTGACCAGGACACAGAAGGTCCTAAAACAGAAGCCCTTTGGTTTGGTGGAAGAGACAGGTAGGACTGAGCCTGCCAGTGTGGGGCCGTGCGGTTGTCAAAAGGTGTTCCTCTGCAAGGGAGTCTGGGAAGCATGTCAAAGAAAGATGAGCCGGCTTCTGGCTGCAGGACTTCTGGGAGCCTTTAAAATGCTCATGTGCACCTCTGGGACCCCCCAGTGGGGAGGTGGAGGCAGTTTATCAACTTTCTTTGCTCTTGGAAAAACCCTCAGGTACCAGCATCTTTGTCACATCAGTGCAGAAAGGACTGGCCCTGCGGGTAGCCCAGGGTGTGAAACATGTTTGGGGCGCAGCTGCCACTTCCTCCCCAGGAGGAAACAGAATGTGGCCTGTGATAAGTGCGGGGTTTGGTTGGCAGTTGTCACCCAAGGAGCCAAAGGCTTGTGGCTACACACACAGCCATGTATGTGAGTCTGGCCACTCTATCTATTAGCCAGGGTCACTGTGCAACACAACTCCAAGGGGCACTATTCTCATCGTAGTCTATGGGAATTGTGTGGTGCACAGCCTGTGCAGCCGAACATGGTAGTCCTGGTTCCAGACCTCACTCATGGTAGTTGCCTGAGTGTTGCAACAGCCTCTCTGCTGACTTCCTGTCTCTAGTCTGTTCCCTCTAGTGTTGCCTGCAACTCCCTTCTCCCCACCACCGCCCTAGCCCTACCCTCGTCCATCCGAGTTCCTTCTCCTGCACAAAGCCAACTGCCAGAGTAGTCTACAAGTACCTTCAGCTGTGTAGGGGCCCTGGGCATGGAGTCCTGCCTCTGAGATGGAAGGGCTCTGTGGTCTTGGGCAAATCACTTAACCTTTCTGGGCAACCCCACATTGTTATCACTTATCCTCATTTGTAAAATGGAGGTGAAAGACCCATCAGGTTATAGTTTTATCACTAGATTCAGAGCTTCAGGAGTCCAGAGGCTGTCTCTTGTTCAGCTCTGTACTCCAGTACCTGGCACATACTAGGTCCAGGACAATGTTTGTTGAGTAAATGAGTGCATGTCGCTTTGACCAAGACCTTCCTGTAGCCCTCCTCTCCTGCTTGATCGGTTTGCTCAGGATGTACCAAACACCGCCACCTTCCCACTGCTAGGCTTCTGCCCACCCTGCTCCCTCTGCTAGAATTCCCTTCTGCTCTGTGTCTGCAGCACTGACCATCTTTGGGACAGCTCAACTGCCACCCAAGAAGGCTTTTCTATGCCCCACCCCATCAGAAGCAGCATCTGTCCCCCATCGGCCCTTCCCCCGTGGCCCTGGACACCTGTGCCTAACGGTGGGGTTGTGTCCCAGAGGGGACCCTCTGTTGTCTCAGCAGAGGGGCAGCTGGGGCTTTACCCTCCTGGGCTTCCCAGAGCTGGTGTGGGGCCTGGGGCTGGGCAGGGCTCCGGACAGAGGTGCACAGAGTGCCCTAGAAATTGGTAGTGGCCACGGTGTTCTCTCCTGCCTTCCTGTCACTCCCAGCCCTCTCTGGTGCCTCTTCTGAGAGGGAAGAAAACCAGGTGACACTAGGTCCTGCCGCCTCCCCAGGCAAAGGCACATGGTGGGCTGGGACACACCAGTTTGCTGGGGCCTGGCAGGTCGGCTGGGCACTTCAAGGGCAGGCTTTGGGGTCCACTGGAAAGTGCGTCCTTGGGTGCGGTGGAGAAGCGAGCATGTTCCAGACACATGCTCCATGCATTGGCTTCCTGGCCGCTCTGCTGTTGAAAAAAATAAAGTGCATTTAAAATGCTTAACCCAGGACCCGAGCTGAGGTAAACAGTTGGTCAGTGCCTGCTGTCCGAGGGAGGAGGCGGTGTAGATTCACCACTGAGAGCACGCACGGGCTCCAGGGTAAGACATGGGTCTGGATCGTGACTCTGTCCCTTCTTCATGAGACTTTGGGCAAGTTCCATCACCTGAGTCTCAGGTTCCTTGTCTGTGAAGTGGGCACGACCCTGGTGCACTTCTCAGCTCATGGGGAGAGTCAGGAGATAAAGTAGAAGCCGTCGGCGTGAGTTAGGATGTGTTGGAGTCTGACAGCGAGACAGTGCTAGAAATGTCGGCGGCTATAAATATTACGACTTTGCTTCTGTTTTCTGGCAAAGAACCATTAATTTCTTGGACCTCTTCATTTTCTCTCTCCTTCCATGACTAGTGGTAGCAGGTGGCTTTCTCTGGGACTATTTTTTCACAAAGTTGTATTTTTGTTTTTGTTCTTATTTTTAGAGACAGAGTCCCACGGTGTTGCCCAGGGTGGAGGGCAGGGGCCATTCACAGGCACAATCATGGCACACTACAGCCTCAAACTCCTAGGCTCAAGCCATCCTCCCGCCTCGGCATCCAGAGTAGCTGGGACTTATAGGCATGTGCCACCATGTCCAGCTGTGTATGTATTTTTGGTCATGTCACAGGAGTTACGTGGCTCATATGTGCTGGGTCATGTGCTGAGCTGCCCCCCACCGTCCCCTTATCCGTGGGCCCCCACTACCCACAGCCTCCACAGCCCCCGCATACACCACCGTGACCCCCCACCGCCTACGGATCCCCTATCACAGCTCCCTGCCGCCAGCAGCCCCCCTCACCCCCACCCATAGCTCCCCCACTATCTTCAAAATCCACCCCCCCATCTGTACCCCCCCACACCCTCAGCCCACAACCCCTTAAGGTCAGTCTGATAAACACCCTAAGGCCATTTGCCACAGAGGTGCAGGTGTGCCAGGGAGGCAGCGGAGCCCCACCCCCCCCAAGCCGGGCCTGGCCTTTGACTCAGACAGACATCGTCTGCCATCCACACTCCATCTGCCCCCACACCCCTCGGCCAGTCCCTAAGTGCACAGCTGAGAACCAGCACCACGACGCCAGGCACTCACCTAGCACTTAGCTCCGCACCGGGCGCTTCTGAGAGCTTTAACATGCCAGCGTCCCTCTCGACTGTCAACGAGGGCGATGAGACAGTCCAGACAGACTCGCCCAGGGAGCCTTTCTTCCCCTCTGGAACGTGCTGTAGGAAGGTTCTAGGTCCCTGCCATTCCTGGTGTGGTCCATGCCTCCCCTGGGGGCCGGCATCAGAGTCTGTGTTTTAACACACCAGGTGACTCATTCATACGCTCATTAGAGTTGGAGATGCACTTCTGTAGGTCACAGGTCTAGACCTCAGCCACATATTGGAATCACCTGGGGAGCTTTAAAAAATACCGATGCCTGGGTCTTACCCCCAAATTCCGATTTAATCGGTCTGAAGTTTGGCCTGGTCATTGTGGGGGGGTGCGGTTTGAGAAGCTCCCCAGGTGGCTTTAATGTGCAGCCAGCTGCACGGATGGGTGAACATTCGATATGTCAGGAGTATCAGCTTGGAATTTACAGGGAAGCACTTAAAGTCTTGGACAGCCCTGTGAGGCCCAGGGAGACAAGGAACAGTCGCCAGGTCGCAGAGCTGGCTGGTTGCAAAGCCTGCACCAGGACTCGGGTTCCTAACGCCAGTTCCCAGTCCCGGTGAAACTTCTTCCTCGGCCTCAGCTCTGGTCCTCCAACAAGAGCCTTGACTGGGTCTGATCATGAGGCTGCCTCTGCATTTACTCTGCTGGCTGCCTGCTCAGGACTCCACAAACTGTCCCTAAAGCCAGTAAAGCTTAAGCCGTCAAAGTGAGGAGGCGTTAACGTGTTGTAACCACAGGGCACAGTCCCATTACGTAACGAGCCCCCGCTGGGAGGCAGCTCAGCTCTGCGGAGAGCAGAGAGCCGGAGAGCAGAGAGCTGGGACGCCGGGCAGGCGGGGTCTGAGCCCCAGCCCTGTCACTTAGCTGTGCTGCCCCACACGGCCCCTTTAGCCTCTCTGAGCCCCCATTCCCCTCCCTGTAAACTGGGCACACCGGTACGCCCCTGCTACAGGTTGGTAAAGAAGGCGACAGGAGTCCCACGGTGCCCCGGCATGTGGTGAGCACTAGATCGGCGCTGGGGGCGTTGAGGGCTCTCACTGTGGGCACAGATGCAGCAGGCCCAGAGTTCTCAGCCGGCCCCAGCACCTCAGGCCCCCCGGGCAGCAAGGTAACCCTGCACCTCCCTCCCCCAGGCCAGAGGCCGCCGGTGTATACCTCTCCCTTCCCTCCATCTGCTTCTCCGCCCATGCCAGCCCCGCAGGCTCGGCCAGCGTCCGTGCACGTGTTTGCGTGTGGCTGCAAGGCGACCTGCGCTGTCACTGTGGGGGACTCCCCAGCTTTCTCGGGCTGATCAAGCAGCAGAAGTTGGCCACGCCGCCCAGCAGTTGGTGGCACTCTTCCCACCGCGTGGGCCCACTCATGACAGAGCAGCTGTTACTGTCATGGTTATTTTACTGTTATTCCTCCCTCTGGGAGCCCAGAATCAAAGGGAAACATCAGTACTGCTGCCTCCTTACGGAAGGCGGAGGAAATAGGGACCGGGAATGGGTATTCTCCTTTGGGGCCTGAGGGCAGAGTCGGTGGGGACAATTTGGTGTAACATCTTCATCTTACAGATGGGGAAACTGAGGCCGCAGAGGGCCCAGGACTTCCCCAGGGCTGTGTGTGGGCCAGACTGGAACCTGGTTCTCCGGGCTCCAGGTCTGAGGTCTTTCCTCCTGCCTCCTGTGCCAGAGCCGGGAAGGAATCAAGGTTAGTGCGCCAGAGTGCTCACCCTTCAGCCAGTGTGTCCATGTCAAATGCAGGCTCCTGGGCCCCATTGACTGGCTCAGGATCTGGGCTGGACCTAGGAATCTGCATCCTTAGCAAGACACACACACACACACACACACACACACAGATACACACAGACACACACAGATGTTCTAGAATGTTCTAGAACCAAAGTTCTAGAATCACTGCTGTGGACTCTACACATTGGTCCCAAAGCCCCAGGCCTGTGCTCTGGGCCTCTCTTCATCAATCCTGCATCAAAACTCACAATTCAAGAATCCCAGCCCCCACCGGGCATGGTGGCATGCCTCTGTAGTCCCAGCTACCCAGGAGGCTGAGGCAGGAGGATCATTGGGCCCAGGAGTTCTGGGCTGCAGTGAGCTATGCCGATCAGGTGTCCGCACTAAGTTCAACCTCAATATGGTGACCTCCCTGGAGTGGGGAACCATCAGGTTACCTAAGGAGGGGTGAACCGGCCCAGGTGGAAAATGGAGCCACTGCAGTCCAGCCTGGGCAACATAGTGAGACCCTGTCTCTTTAAAAAAAAAAAAAAAATCCCAGTCCCGGACTCATCTACTTTCATTCACAGCATCACTCATCTGGTGCACCTGACAACAGTGGGACCCGGGTGAAGGGGGCAGAGATGGTGTCTTGTCGTGGTTAAGCACATACACCCTGGACCCAGGTGGCCCGGGATCAAATCACATCTGCCACTTCTAGTTGTGTGACCTCGATGCTTTTGTTTCCTCACCTGTAGGATGAGGATGGTGATACCTCCCTCCTAAGGTGCTGCGTGGATTACACGAGTTAGTATAAATAAAGTGCTTAGCTGAGTGTCTAGCACATAGCAAGTGCTATATAAATGTTAGCTATTATTATGCCATTTTACAGGCGGAGAAAGCCATGCAGAGAGAGCTTGGAACTCTGCCAGGGTTGCATAGCTTCTAAGTGGCAGAGTTGGTTGGGGCTTCTACCCTTGCCCACACAATCCCTGCCTGGGCACCTGCCGCCTTCCACTCCCACGGCCAGCTGCAGCTCTGCCCGTGGGTTTCAGATTGGCGAGAAAAGACCCTCCCCGCTCCTCCCCTCACTCGTGCACTCTCCCACGTGCTCCGGGTGCGAGTGAGTGCCCTGGTCCCATCAGCCGGGGAGGCAGAGTCTGTGGAAGCCATGGGGCCCTACTGAGCCACAGCAGCTCAAAGCCCCTTGTGGGGACACAAGGCCACTAGGGATGCTGCCACCGCCATCTCGAAAGCTCGGTTTGCATTACGCCAGTGCTCATTTACACTCAATGCTTATTTCTAATTCCCGGAAGAATTTGCACTTGGCATCTCTGCATTTTGGGGTAAGAGAATGTTTTCAAACAGCAGCTCTCCAGGTTCTTGGTTGTCAACAAGACCACTTTGTCGTCTGAGGAGGAAAACAGAGTTAAGGCAAGGTGTCCTTAAACCATATCTCTGCATCTGGCTTCCCCCTTCCCACCCGGCCCCCTCTTCCTCTCTCTGATATAATCTCCTCTGAGTGGTTCCCATGCTAAGTTTGGTCCAGGGACACGACAGGAAGTCTGCGTCCCCACTGATCGTCAGCCTTAGGATGGATGGGCTTTGTAGTGCCTCTCTCGCGTCCCAGGCTGCTCTGAGGACTGAGGGACCAAGCGAGGCCATCCGGGCCTGTGGAGCGCTGGGCCTGGCACACTGGCACACACCACTCTCCCCTCCCCATCTCTGCAGCCTGGGGAAAGGCAGCTCCAGGGCTGCTCTTTTTCTCTCCTTTCTTCCCTGCTGTGATAGAATCTGCCCCAGCTTGGGGCCCATTCTAATGAAGGTAACTGAATGCCTGGGCAGCTGACACTGGCCCTTTGCAAAACAGCAAGGGGAGGGCTGCCCTTGAGGGCCAGCCTACCAGCTCTTGTTTGCCCTAGCCTGTTTTTAGAGAGGACTGGGCCACGCAGCCCGAAGGAGGGGCCCAGGGAGGGGAAGGGGACAGAGAGCAGGTTTATTTGGGGTGAGCTATACTGGTCCATTGCGGTTTGCACTGGGTGCTTTTGGAAGCTGGAAAATCAAACAATAGATTTGGGTCACGAGGGGGTGGCGGGGAGGAGAGGGTCAGATTTAGCAGGATTCTGAAGCCAAGTAGCTGGGGCTCTGGGCTCTGGGCTCAAGACCCTTCTGATCCGAGCCTCTCTTTCCCTCCTTCCCTCTCCCCCTGGCTCAGAGACCCACACAGCTTGGGCAGACACATGCCACCACTATCCTGGGCTCCTTTGCCTAGATTTGGGAGGCCTGTGGCAGAGTAGAGAGGGCTTTGGAGACAGGCAGGCCTGCATCCAAATCCTGGCTCGGAAAGTCCATGGGCAGGTTACTTAATCTTTCTGAGTCTCAACATTCTCATCTGTGAAATGGGCAGAGCAATGCATACTCGGGGAGATCCAGGTTGTATGAGGCCTGAAGCTCTTACAATGTGTAGATCCCTTTGTAAGGTAAAGAATCTCAACATATCTTACCTTTGCAAATTTTACAAAACACACGACTGTGTGAATACACTGGCAGGGCCCCTCTAGAGCTCATGAGGGTTCTAGAAGCTTAAGCTTTGTTAGCTTCACGGTAAATCCAGATGCATGCACACCTACCTGTAGGACTGTGAAGGACTGAATAAGCTGCTATTTGTAGAGACCCTAGAATAGTGCCTGGCACAGAGTGAGTCCCTTGTAATTGTTAGCTTCTCTTCTTACTGCGTCTTGGGGCTGTCGTAGCATCAGCTGTGTGCAGAGTGCAGGCAGACGCTGTGCACTTGGTACATTTATTCGTTAGCTCATCTGATGCTTAGAGCTTCTGATGGGCCAGGTGCCGTTCTGAGCCCTGGGGTACAGATGGCCCCTCCTAAAGCTTTCAGTCTGGGAGGGGAAACCAGAAAATCAGTTAATCGCATAAATAGGCAGTTCCGAATGGAATGAGGACGAGGGCTATGAAAAAGCTAGGTGATATCTAGGGGAAAGAAAAATGAGGAAATAAATTTGACGTGGGGTATAAGGCCTCTCTGAGACACTGCACAAGAGGAGGAAAGAATTTTCATTATTCCCATTTCTGCTTTGCTTTCAGTTTCTGCGTGTCCATCTGCAAGGCAGTCTGGCGTGGTGACGTTAATAGCAACTAAAACGTTTCTAGGTCCAACTAAAATCTGAGCAAATATTATCCCATTTGATCCTCTCAGCAACTCTGAGATGAGAAAATGGGGACCCAGGCAGAAGTGGCGTTAGCGGAGCTGACATAGGTTCTAAAGGGTGGCGCTGGCATTGAAATCTCCACCTGCCTGCCTTGTGGCGCTTTCCTTTACACCGTGTGGCTGACACAGAGGCAGGGATGCCCTTGCAGACTCATGTGGTGTCATGACCTTCCCAGAGGTCACATGGTCACCATGGGAGAAGCTGAGGCCCTGAGCATCGATGCTTCTGGGACCCATCCCCGCATCCTCTGTCTGCCACTGTCAAAGTGGTTGTGGCCTCCCGGGACAGCAGAGTCCCAGAACGGGCAGTCCCCCAGACTCAGGAAACCCTCCCATGGTCCTCATGCACCTGTGTCCTGGGTACAGCTGCATAGACCCGGCCCCCCGGCCTCTGGTCTACCCACGTGGCTCATTCATTCCTGGAAGGGGGACTGATCCTCTGCTGCTTGTCACCTTGGAGGTGCTCACAGTAGGAGACATAGGTGCACACGAACCATTAAGACAGAGGCCAGCGTTCAAAACAAGTAGGGAAGCAGAGAGAGCCCAAGTATCGAACCCAGGAAACTACAGTGGGGGGAACAAGCTTATCCCTGGGCTTCCCAGCAGGCCTGCAGAAGGGGGAATGGGTGAAGCATCGCTCACGTGATCTGATGGAGGGTGCATGACAGATGGGCAGGGGTGGGGCACCATGGGGACAGATGCTTCTAACGCACCTACCACGTGCTTAAGGGTGGGCTCTGCCAGGTGCTTGACACCCGATACTGAGTGGGCCTCGTAACAATCTTGTGTGGTAGGTACTTTTGTTCCCATTTCACAGGTGTAAGCGTTGAGGCTCAGAGAGGCAAATGAACTCATTGGGACTCTCATCCCTGAGCCTGACAGGAGTTTATGGGGATGGTGATTAAAGAGGAGATAATGGGCCACGTAGGAGATGGGATTTTTTATAGAAGTTTTATTTATTTTTTATTTTTACTTATTTATTTATTTTTGATACAGAGTCTCACTCTGTTGCCTGGGTTAGTATATTGTGGCATCAGCCTAGCTCACAGCAACCTCAAAACTCCTGGGCTCAAGCAATCCTACTGCCTCAGCCTCCTGAGTAGCTGGGACTACAGGCACCATGCCCAGCTAATTTTTTTTTTTTTACATATTTTTTTTAGTTGTCCAGCTAATTTGTTTCTATTTTCAGTAGAGATGGTAGGTCTCACTCTTGCTCAGGCTGGTCTCGAACTCCTGAGCTCAAACAATCTGCCCACCTCGGCCTCCCAGAGTGCTAGGATTACAGGTGTGAGCCACCATGCCCAGCCAGAAGTTTTTATTTTTTAAATCAATTTTATTATTTTTAAATAAGGAAGTGTTTCATAATTCTGTTAGCCCTTATTAAAAGCAAATGTTTTAAAGTCATTCCCCATTTAAAGTCATTTCCCATTTCTGCTTTGCTTTCAGTTTCTGCGTGTCCATCTGCACAGTGGACATCTGCACAAAGTCATTGTGACAGAGTATGTCTGAGAAATGGGGGTTCCAGGGTCATAATATTTACTCACATCACCCAGTGCCAGAGTAGTAATAACAATGTGTGTATCGGCCAGGAGTTCCAGACCAGCTTGAGCAAGAGCGAAAAAAAAAAAAATAGAAAGCAATTATATGGACATCTAAAAAAAAAAAATAGAAAGCAATTATATGGACATCTAAAAATATATATAGAAAAAATTAGCCGGGCATGGTGGCGCATGCCTGTATTCCCAGCTACTCGGGAGGCTGAGGCAGGAGGATTGCTTGAGCCCAGGAGTTTGAGGTTGCTGTGAGCTAGGCTGATGCCACGGCACTCTAGCCCGGTCAACAAAGTGAGACTCTGTCTCAAAAAATTTTTTTTTAATTATAAAAAATAAAAAAAAAAAAACCAGTGTGTGTATTGAGGTCACACATACTGAGTGCTTTAGAGACAGTACCCCATTCAAGCTGCCTGGCAACCTCGTGAGAGATACTGTGATTATCCCCATTTTACAGACAGCAGAACTGAGGCTTAGCTGTTGAGCAGGTTGCCCAAGGTAAGTGGCAGAGCCCAGCTTCCAAGTCAGGTCTGTTGAAGGGGAGTGACGTGGCCCTGTCCTCAGTCATCCGCTGAGCAGGCTTTGACTGGAGGTGGGAGGTGACAGTCTGGCTCTGGTGCCAGGTGTGAAGATGAAGGTCCCCAACTCTGTTACTGCCTAGCTGGCGAGCCTGGTGCGGAAGTTGGCAGTGAGCCCTGTAGGCTGGGCTCGGACTTGTGTCCCAAAGCAGGGAGCCTTGTCAGGTGACAGGATGCCTTGGCTTAAGCCCTCAAATGCCAAGTCACGGAGCAGGGAAGGGCCATTCACCTGAGGTCATTCCCCAGACTTGGCTGAGCACTGCCCTGGGGCTGGCCGGCCCGGGACACACAAAGAACCACTGTGCAGTGCCACGTGCTGAATGCTCCCGCGGTGCACGGTACCAGGAACCAGTGAGGGAACGGCTGGTTCTGCCCTGGGGGTCGGGTGAGCCGCAGGGAGCTGGCAGCCCAACTGGGCCTTGACAGCTGAGTCACGGTCATCGTCATAAAAGCTTCCTTCAGGGCCACTGCCAGTGTGTGCCCAACACTCACATCAGGGGCCTCGCAGCCAGGCCAGGCCAGACCCCAGCCATGCGCTCGTTGTACACGCACGGGTGTGTGGAGCACCAGGGTGCACCTGCCCACGGAGGACAGGTCCCTTCCTCAAAGAACTTGTGGTCCAAGAGGAGAAGGCAAGACCACAAACATGGAAATCAGCCAGTAATGCAAGTGCAGGCAGCGATAAGAGCTTTGAAGAAATACAGCGGTGAGGGGAAGAGAGTGAAGGTGGGGGTGTTTCTCTGGGGAGGTGACGGGAGCCCAGGGTGCTGGAGCTGAGGGGGGGGCACGGGAAGGCGGAGCAATGGGGGGGGCAATGGAAGGAAGACCAGGGGACATGCTGGGGCTCAGGGCAGGAGTTTGGGGGTGTTTACAGTCCCGGGAGGCCAGGGGAGGGCTTTCAGCTGCGAGTGACAAGACCTGCTTGGTGTCTTAGGTCCCTGTGGCAGCAGGAAGTCCAGTCAGGTAGCTGTGTTTGTCCAGGGGAGAGAAGGTGGCAGCTCGGTCTGGGGTGGTGGCAGGAGGCGGTCGGCTTGGCCAGAGCTGACAGGACTTGCTGACGTGGGGGGAGGTGACAGGACTTGCTGATGTGGGCGGAGGAGAGTCACCAGCAGCTATTCTGAGGTTCTCACCTGGGCCCCTGGGTGGATGTCGGTGCCATCTCCTGAGTGGGGTGGGGGTGGGGGCAGCAGACTGAGGGAGGCAGCGGGTTTGGAGGGAAATTCAACATTTGGGTTGTGGCCGTGTTGAGCTGCCACTGGACACTCAGTTGAAGTTGTCCACACGCTGTCATGTGCGTCCACATCCCCCTTAGGCCCGAGGCCCTCGTTCTCCACCTGCAGGCAGTGCTGGCCACAGCGGACCCTCCCCAGGGGCTAAGGGGGCTGCCTTGTCTGAGATTACAGACCCTTCCTGGGGCTGGGCCATGTGGGGACACGAGAGTTCTGCCCCCTTGCCTCTTTCTGGGACAACTTTCAAGGGCCATCCCAGCTGAGGCCCATTGCAGCTGCACCCCGCGTCCTTCGTGTCCTCACAGGCCGAGCCCCAAGACCCTCCCCAGCCAGCTGTCTCCACAGGCAGGTGGGTGCAGTGACCGGGAGCTCAGCGAGGAGGTCCAGGCTGGGCATAAGAATGGGGAAGGGCTTCAAAGCCTCAGGCTAGATGACACCCCGCCCCACCCCGGGAGAGAAGAAGAGGAAAAGACTGAGGCACAGGGCACGGCAACCTTGAAAGCCAAGGACCAGCCGGGCAGCTGGCCTCAGAGACCAAGGACTCACTGCGGGGAGGCTGGAGAGAGCAGGAGGGGGGTGCCCTGGAGCCTGGATAGAAAGTGTTTAAAGGAGAGAGCCAGGAGGCCAGGTGCTGGGAGGATTGCTCAGGGACGGTGAGGACCCATGGCACTCTAGTTAATTCATTTCAGCTGCTGGGGGGTTTAGTCAGGGAGGGAATTTTGAAGCTGGGGCATTATCTGGTAAGGGGGTGAACGAGTAGAGAAGGAGAAATGGGTGCAGAAGTGCCGTGGGGGGCCGCAGGAGCTAAGGACCTTCGAGGGGGTGGGGTCCAGGGCCCAGGCAGACCATCTGTGAATAAATGCATCGTGTCAGGAGGAATGCCTGTGCAGGTGGGCGTGCAGACCTGGCAGGGGGACAGGAGGCAGGTCTCTCCTGGTCGCTTCTGCGAAGCTGCACGTGAGCAGCGGGAAGCAGTGCTGGAGATGGGAGGACGAGAAAAGAGGAGAACCAGCTCGGCCTGCGGGTCTCCCGGCTGGCAAAGGGCACAGGTGCGAATCAAACCTGGCTCTGGGCTTCATTAGATGGAAAAAGCACAAGGAAAGACATTCCAAGCAGAGGGAACAGCGAAGCTGTCAAGACGTGGTCTGCCCATCAGGTAATAGCCAGTGACAGTAAAAATATTCATTGAACTCTCGCTATGCCAAGTATTCATGACGCACTGTCATTTAACGACCCTTCCCCCACCCTCCAATAACCCTGGAACACAGATACGGTTGATCGTTATTTGCACGTTCTGTATTTGCAAATTTGCCTGCTTGCGAAAATTGGTTTGTAACCCCCAAACCAATACACGCGGTGCATTCATGGTCATGTGCAAACGTGCTCAGGGCGGTGAGAATTTGAGTGCCCAACAGGCACGTTCCCAGCTGAGGTCAAACAAGGCCACACGCTGCCTTCTTGTTTCAGCTCTCCTGTTGTAAACAGGTCTCTCTTGAGTGCCCCGTTTTCTGCATTTTTGTGTTTTTTGTTGGTGATTTCACCATCAAGTGCTGTCTAGTGTTTCTAAGTGCCAGCAGGCTGTGATGTGCCTCGTGGAGAAGATATCAGTGTTACATAAGCTCAGGCGTGAGTTATAGTGTGAGTTCAATGTTAATGAATCAACATATATTTTAAAAGGTGTTGTCAAACAGAGACGTGCTCACGACAACGTTAAGTACTGATCCGTTGATGAAAATGTGATTAGAGGTTCACGGGAATCAAACCCCCTGTTTCCCCCCTAGGAGCGGTTGTTCAGTACTCACTGATTCATCGCCTGCGGTGACTTTGTGGAACATAACTACTGCAAATAATGGGAATCCACTGTGCTATTATTAAGCCTATTTTTCAAATATGAGACAAGGCTAAGACCAGGCAAGCTACGGGTAGTAAGTAGCAGGGGTGGGGCTTAAACCTGGGCTGGCCAGGCGCCAGGGGGCTTCACCCTATGAATGTGGCCTTGTGATCCAGTAGGGACGGCAGGGGACCTGGCCTGGAAGAAAGGCTTCTTTTTTAGGGCACCCTGGGCTCCGGGCCTCTCTGGTTTCTACCTGCACACAGCAGCTCCTTCAGCCTGCCTGGGCTGCGGCCGCAGAGGTGGGGCCGGGCTGTGGTTTTCCCCTAAGTAGGAGGAACACTGGCTCAGTGTCCTGGGCCGGGAGCCTTTGGTTTTCCTTTGCGGAGCCCAGCCCTGGAAGCGAAGCCACAGAGGAGGTATGTGTGCCCGCGACAGGAGCCCGTCCCAGCAGCTGCTGCGGCCTCTTGTTTATTCAGGGGATAACTTGGGCAAGCCAAGGGAGCCACCCCCAGGCCCGGGCTGCCGCCTGCCCTCTCCCGGGCCCCACTTCCTTCTCTACTGTAGGGAGCCTGCAGCCCTACTTCTGTCTGTTGTGGGGTGGCTGGGTTGTTGTGGTTTGGGGTGTGTTTCCATTGCAGCATCACTGAGATAATTTAGGAGACAGCTGCCGGGGACTGTGTTTGCTTTCAGAGTGAAATTACAAGCCCTCCAGCATGTGTCCTTCTGACCCAAAAAAGCTGTAAAGTTGTCATTGTCTACCACCATCCTTGTCTAAAAGTTGTTCTCCTCTCAGGAGGGGGCTAAATCCCTGAGATTAATTGCTGCCACCTTGGAGTGTCCCTGGTGGAGGGCCCAATGGTGGGCTGACAACAGGGCGGCAGGGAGTGCCCACACGGCTGTGAGGAGGGGCAGTCACTCTGGTGAGGGGTCCCAGGGCTTCAGGGGCCTTGGTGGAGAGCAGCTGGGGGGGGGTGGTTTGGGGTGACCCAGCAGAGAACGCAGCCTGAGTGATCAGCTAGGGGGCCAAGGAGGGAGCCTGGGCTTGGAGGGGAGCTGGGTGTGGGGGCCCCATAAGCCTCCTTGACCCATCAGATACAGACGGGAAGCCCTGGCTGGGAGGACACGAAGCTGCAGGGGCGGCCGAGGCAGCACCTGGAGCCTAGCTGTTTGGGGGCAGGGCCTGTCTGGTGAGGTCACACCCGCAGCACCCACAGGTGTGTGCAGGTGCTAATGAGCCGGAGGGCACCCAGCTGACCGCACAGCCCTGGGTCCCCAGAGGAGCTGCGTGGAAGAGAGCAGCACTCCGGTGTCAGAGGCCTGGACGGGGGCCGGCAGCTCCGGGGCAGGGCTGCGTCTTGTTCGTCTGAATCTCCAGGTGGCCAGCACGGGCCTGGCCTGCCGTTTCCACTCCGTGAATGCTGTTTGAGTAAATGAAGCCGTGACGGGAGGGACGGTCTTGGTTCCACTGCGGTTACTTTGGGGAAGGTACTTTACGAATCCGAGCGTCTCTTTTTCCATGGTATAATGGTTAGGTGCATGGTCTCTGGAGCTGAGGTACCCGGGTTCGAGTGCTGCCCCTCCACTTACTAGCTTCATGTCCTTAAGTGACCTCTCTGAACCTCACTTCCCATCTGTAAAATGGGGATACCACCTGCCTCATAGGGTTGTCAGAAGGATTAAATGAGTTCGGAGCCTGTGTGTATTAAGTGCTATGTAGGCATTTGCTATTAATATCTTTAACAAGGAGATAATAATGTCTGCCTTCTGTTTGTGTCAGGAGCCTGGTGCGTTGCTTTCCCAACTGTGTTCCTCGCAGACCACTGATCCCTGTGGTGCTAGATGAGACGGGTCCTGTACAAACCCCAGCAGCCTTAAGCAGCCCTGGGTTAAAAGCTAGGCAGGTAATCCTAGCACTCTGGGAGGCTGAGGCGGGAGGATCACTTGAGGTCAGGAGTTCGAGACCAGCCTGAGCAAGAGCAAGACCCCGTCTCTACTAGAAATAGAAAGAAATGATCTGGACAGCTAAAAATATATGTAGAAAAAAAAGTAGCCAGGCATAGTGGCGCATGCCTATAGTCTCAGCTACTCTGGAGGCTGAGGCAGAAGGATTGCTTAAGCCCAGGAGTTTGAGGTTGCTGTGAGCTTGATGTCATGGCAATCTAGCCTGTGCAACAGAGCAAGACTCTGTCTCAAAAAAAAAAAAAAAAAAAAAAAAAGCTAGGCAGGTTTCTCTCCTGCCGAAGTGCTCTGTGACATCTCCAAGGGGGAGTGAAGAATTTTGCCTGTTAATTTGGTCACAGAGCACTTTGTTGCTTTCAGAGTGGGATGAGAGTCCCATAAGACATATCTTTGGA
This sequence comes from Lemur catta, assembly GCF_020740605.2. Classification (NCBI taxonomy): domain Eukaryota; kingdom Metazoa; phylum Chordata; class Mammalia; order Primates; family Lemuridae; genus Lemur; species Lemur catta. The sequence continues at coordinate 20,642,141 of NC_059142.1, forward strand.
AGCAATAAATACTGCTTCCCTCCCTCTGTCCCTGGAGCCCTGGCCTCAGCCTGCTTATCTCGTCCGGCGGCACCCAGGGAGATGCCAGGGTGCATCTCTCTGGGCTTGGAACTGGGACAGGAGGCAGTGGACAAGTCCATAATAGGTAGTACCCAGTCCTCAGCTCTAACCCGGCAGGTGGGGCAGGCAGGCTGTCATCACACCCACGAGCCCAGGACACTCCCCCAGTGGTATCGCAGAGATGCATGTGGGCCAGTCGCAGAGGCCTGGTGTGGGCTGCAACTGATTAAAACATTGACAAGCCAGGTAGTGGACAGCTGCTTCCCAAGGATGATGAAGAGGAGCATGAGGCCCTTAATTGCTCACGCTGGTATCACCCTCATTAATTAGTTTCTGTTGCTTCCAGTTGCTATCAATAAGCTGGTTGTGTAATAAGAGAGGAAACAGCCAGCAGATATGGGTGCAAATCTTGACTCTACCATCCTGGCCATGTCACTTAACCCTCTTGAGCCTCAGTTTGCTCATCTGTAATGTGGGTACAGTGACATCTACCCTACAGGACTGCTGGATTAAAATAAATGAGAAGAAACGAAGTGGCTGGCACGTAGTAGACCTTCAATAATTGGTAGCTGCTATTAACAACAAGCTGCAGGGAAATGATCTCTCTTTGGTTTCAGGGCCCCAGTCCAAGGCTCCGTTAGGCAGAGGGGTGTCTCTTCAGAGCTAAGATCTGGTGTGTTCTGGGAAGAGGGCAGCTGGATCTTGAAAAAGGCCCCTCTCATACCCTTGTTTCTCCCCTTTCAAGTGCTTATCTCAGGAACTTCAGAAAAAGCTCCTGCCAATTCACAGCCAGGCAGGCCCTCAGCTCTCCACTGTCTGGGTATGAGTGACCCTCTGTCCCGTTCAGGGCCTCAGATGTTCCCCAAGTGACTACTGTGTGCCAGACACGTTAGGACCTGGAGTCCAAAGACACCAGGACATGGACTCTCAGGAATTGCACTATGGCAGGGGACCTGACAGAAGGCCAATCCCGACAATCCAGTGTGTTCCTCACGGCAACAGAACGTGCGTTTGAGGCATGGGGATCATGAAGCCGAGGAATAATTTATTCTCACTGGAGGAGACAGGAAAGGCTTTACCTGGGAAGTCACACCTGAGTGGGGTTTTGAAGAATGAATAGGAGTTTGCCTAATGGACAGAGGTGGCAAAAAGTTTTATACTAAAACAGCATACCTACCTAGTCTACTCCCAGCTGTCTCCCCTTGCTGGGGTCAGTGTGGATCCTTCTGCCACTAGCAAGCTTTGTGACTTGCTAGTGGCAATGAAGAAATGGGTAAGTCAAATTCTTCTCTCTAGGCCTCAGTTTCGCATTTATAAAATGGGATCTCTTCCAGCTTTAATGCACTGTGATTTCATGTCTGTCTAGGCCTGGATACTAATTTCTGAAATGTCCTCCTATTGGTGAAACACTTTGCAAAAGTCTTTGACATTTTCTCTTTGAATGCACATCCCAGTCTTACAGAGTTGGTCGTACTGTCTCCATTTGACTAAGGAGGAAACTGAGGCTCTGTGAGGTGAAGTGACTTGCCCTTTGTCAGGATGTGGATAGGCCGAGAATCCGGGGCTTCTGTCCACTGTCCTACAGAACCTCCTACTCACCCCACAGTCCCTTGGCGGTTGCCCATAAGGGATCCTTGACAGGTTACTTGCCTCGCCCAGGTGCTTGTCAGACATTATTGCTGACAGTGGGGGAGGAGGAGGGGGCGAGGGCATCTGTGCCAGAACGCTAGGCCTCTGCCCCGAAGACACAACTTACAGGAAAGAGGGGGACAGGAGGTAGGACCTTGAGCACGGTCAAGTGAAAACTCTTTTGGCCAGAGAGCAGGATAAAGTCTGGGATGCGAGCAGGTGCCTCCTTTCCCGAAGCAAAAACCAGTGCCTAATCCTTGGTGAAAATAGTCCCCTGCCCCCAAATCTCTCCATCCCTCACCCTGCTTTTGCTGCATAGCACAGATCATGTGTATCACTTATTCATTTATTTGTTCTTCATCTGACTCCTCCCACTGGCTAGACTGTCAGCTCCATGAAAATCAACTGAGACTTTATTGCTCAAAGCCATGTTTCCAACCCCTATTACCGGGTCTGGCACTGAGATCTTCGTGAACTGCTCGTGAATGAACAAGTGAACAAATGGACCCCTCACCTGTGGTCGTGCCACCACCCGCTGTCGTCAGCGAGCCCTTAGCAAAACAGTTCCCAAACTCCACTGCCTTGGAATCACCTGGGGGTCTTTCAGAACTGCTAACACCTGGCTTCCACTCCAACGTTTGGATCAAGGTGCTATCCAGTGCTGAGTCAAGGGTACGACTCAGGCATTGACACTTTTGAAGTTCCTCAAGTGGTTCTAATGTGCAGCGCGGTTTGGGAACCACCGCTTTCAAGGGTTGTCCACTCCAAAAAAGCTTTTAGTTGAGTGCATGGTGACTCAGAGACATGGGCTGTGGCACCTGGGGTGGGACCCCTGTGCTGCCTGAGTCTGGGAGGAGGTGGGAGGGTGGGGTGGGGCATCCGAGGGAGAGGAGAGCTCTTATGCTGTCATGGGTTCGTGGTCACCTGACGTTGCCCAGAGTGAAGGAAGTGCTTGCTCCCTGCCCTCACCCAACCCAGTCAGAAGGAGACCTGGCTCGCTTCCTCCTCCCCTGCCGCCTCTTCCTTTCAGATGATTGAATGAGTCAGAGGAGATGTTTGCTAGGGAGGAAACATGGGTTTTCTCACCATTTTTCCGCTCTCATTGGGTTTGAATGAGTAAGAAAACCCATTGTTCATGTGTGCTCAGGTTGACAAAAATAGAGCTTGGTGCCTCTGAAGACTCCGCCTGGGTCCAGAGTCAGTGAGACCTGGTCCCGCCCGGTCTGCACGGTGTCCACCCCAGCCCGAGGGGCCGACAGCTAGGGGCACCCCGGCCAAAGGACAGTCACCACACCGGGGTGTTTGCCAAGGGAAAGGGGTCCCCATTTCCAGGGCGCACACCTGGGTCCAGGATCTGTTCCTGGGCTAGCACAGGGCTGCAGAATTGGAATAAACCTAAAGATGTGCCATCCCACACATGTGCCAGCCTTCCCGGGGGAGGAGAGCCGAGAACCCAGGCCTCCTGCCTCCTCTAAGGGTCTGGTGGGAAGAGGCAGAGGAGGGCGCGGTCATGGATACCCTCTTCTTCCCAGGACGACACCAGCCCAATGCAGGCCCCCAGACTCGTCCCTGCTGGAGAGGAAGGGCTCTGGGGTGCAGTTTTTCGAAGTGGGAGATTGGGAACGACTTTCCGTCAGGGCCAAGGACTCTGCAATTCCAGAGTCCTGCCGACTTGCTTAGTTCATGCAAGTGTCCCTCTCCTAAGCCACTGCTTGGGTAACGTTGAATTTACCACCTTGGATCAAAAGCTGAGATTTAACAGTCGCAGCTGACACTTTCTGAGTGTGGAGTCGAGGGACCTCTAAAGAGAGAGGCGAGAGATGACAAGTTGTGGCAGAGTCCTAGCCAGCTACTGGGAGGGCTTTGCCACACCTGGAGCAGTACAGCTGACCCTTGGACAACACAGGTTTGAATGGCAGGGGTCCACTTAACATGGATGTTTTTCAACCAAACACAGAGGATTGAAAATACTGTATGCACGGGATATGAAACCTGCGTATTCAGAGATTTCCCTATCTGGGCAATGAGTGGTTCTACTACACCAGTGATTTTCAGCATTTTTAAAACCATAGAACTCTTTGTTCACATGCAAGTTCATGTGGAAGACTACATGTAAAGCAGAAGGAAGTGGAGGTATATTTATCATTCCCTGGAGAAAACCTTCCCTTTTGCAGGGTCTCCACAGAACCCTGAGCGTTCCAAGGAACTTAGTTTGAGAACTACTGAGTCAGTGGTTTTTGTTGTTGTTGTTGTTGCTGTTGTTGTTGTTTAGCTGTGATACTATTTGTGTCAGCTGATCTCTGTTTGTTCACTCCGCTAACACTGGTTGGCATCAGTTGCTTGGCTAATGTTAACACTCAGTAATGTTCAGAAGGGCTTTTTCCCCACGATAATTATCATGATACCATATATGCTTAGCTAGTCCTTCCCCAGGACCCAAACATGTACAAAATGTTGCCTCTCTACACCATCTAACGTTGAGCTAATGCCTGCATGGTGGCAGCAAAAAATAAATAAGAAAAAGGAAAAAAACTAGACATTGGTATATAGCAGTGTGGCACAGTGAGAACTTAACTATTCTCTTCTCACCTGGATCACGCAGATGATACACACCTGTCAGTTTCTGGTGGCTGTGACTCCTGCTTGTCAACATTTCATCTGCTTCTATCTGGCTTTGGCATCTGCTTCTATCTGGCTTTTGTTGATGTGTTCTCATATCAACAATGGGAGAGTCGGTTTCATGACATTAAAAGAATCAGAGCGACTTGCCATCTGAATATTATTTCTGGATACGTACTCTGGAAAATTCTCTGAGAGAGGATCTTCGTTTTTATTTTATTTTGTTTTATTTTTTGAGACAGAGTCTCTGTTGCCTGGGCTAGAGTGCCATGGTGTCACGTAGCTCACAGCAACCTCAAACTCCTGGGCTCAAGCGATCCTCCTGCCTCAGCCTCCCAGGTAGCTGGGACTATAGGCATGCGCCACCATGCCTGGCTAATTTTTCTATATATATATTTTAGCTGTCCATATAATTTCTTTCTATTTTTAGTAGAGACAGGGTCTCACTCTTGCTCAGGCTGGAGTCTCACCCCCATCAGTACAGCACAGTGAGGGAAGCAGGAAGGACAGGGCCTTGCCCTGGCAGCCAGGAACCTGAATTTCCATCCCTGCTTGGCTGCCATCTTACCATGTGGCTTTGGGCGAGTTCCCAGGCCTCATTGAGTCCTATCTAAGCCTCGGTCTTCCCATTCATAAAATGGGGAAGAGGAGAGTACATAAGTTGCTTATCCAGAGTCTTCCTAGCTTAAAATAGTTTGATTTCATGACATGTAAAATAGCTAAGGGACCAGAGTGGCTAACTCAAGACCCCGCTTCCACCAGCCTCAGGTGGGGCCATGCTCAGAAGGCAGGACTGTGTTGCCTCTTAACTCGCTCTCAGCCCCCATTGGAACCACGGACACCAAGTCCTAACCTGAGCTGGAGCCCTCAGTTCCCATATTGCATCCAATCCTGCCCCTCAGACAGTCACCGTCCCTGCCCCATGCCCAACTAGCACTGCTTCCCTGGACCCTGCTGGAGGTGTCAGGCATTTTCCTAAAAGTCAGCGTCCTCAATTTTCCCCACAGGCTACTTTGGGTTCTAATCCTCACCTCTGCTCTTCCCAGCCTCTTGCCATGAGGACAATTGGTGATGGCTGCTGTTCATTGACTACTTGCTATATGCCAGGCTCTGCTCCATGTATTTTATGGGTCCTGATTATTTTGATCCTCACAATAATCCTAAAATACACACTACTATTATCTCTAATTTACAGAGGAAGAAACTGGAACAATGGGAATTAAACTTGCCTGGGGTCATTTAGCTACAAGGTGGTGAAACCAAGTTATGGCCCTCGGCGCCAGCAGCCACGCACATAACCACTGAGCCAGGCGGAGGCTCGTTAATGCTGCCTGTAGCATCTAAGGACTATTGCCATTGAGTACCTGCAACACAGTAGACATTGTACTACACACTTTCCCACTTCATTTAAACCTCACAACTGAAAGAGGAAAGATCTTGTTTCCATTTCAGAGGGGGAAACTGAGGCTCCAAAACAACAAATGACTCCCCTGTGGTAAGTACAACTGGGCAGGCTTCAAACCCAGGAGTGTTGGCTTGATCTTAGAAGCGATCCCCCAGGAGTGTCCAGTACATCTGTGGCCTTCCTCTGTCACGCTGCATTTTAGCACAAATACCTGAAGATGCTCCCTACCCACTACCTTTGGGAAAAATAAAGAGGGACCCACTAGCCCAACCCCTTCCACGGAGCTCTTGAGAAGGTTGTTTGGGCTGCCCCTGCTGGGGCAGGAAGGGGCTTGACAGGTCTGGCCTTCTCCTCTGAGCTTCGCTGGGACACCACCAGGACCCAGAGAAGCAATGATCACCTTATGTTTCTGCTTGTGGGGCCGGACACACACAGTAACGAGAAACAGTTTGGCCTCTGCACGTAGATGCCTGAACTGCAGGGCCTAAGTTCAGAGGAGACAGCCGGGCGTGGAGCTTCCACCTCCCCTTCATGGCTCCAGCTTCTTGCTCACACAGCCCTCGCCGCTAACGCTGCCCCATTTAGGACAGTGCTTCTCAGTTCTGGGGGCCCCAGTGGGCTGCTCTGCCTTAGAGACAGGCCATGGTCAGCAGAGGGGCGGCTGGGAATTAACTGGGAGGAGAGATGCTGGGGAGAAGGCAGCTGAGAGCAGAGAAGTGGGCAGAGGCGCTGTGTGTGCATGGAGGATGGGGCTGGACCAAAGCACCCGGCTGCCCTCCGGGTCCCACCACTTTGTTGGCCAGTGAGGACTCGGGGAAGGCAAAGGTAGTAGCTTCAGCCGGACAATTGGAGAAGGTAAATTCGCTCCCCTGGAGTTACACGATGGAACATCAAGTCCAAGGGAAACCACGTGTGTGATATTTGCTGATTTACGTTCATCACATCATTTCTGCCTTTTTAAAAGTCCAGAGCATGGAGAAGAGTGATGGGGGGGCAGGGCACATTTTTGACATAAGCAATATTTACTAGGATTCCACAGAAGGGGGTCCTTCTCTTTTGTTCTTTGGTTCTTGTTGCCCCTTGTTCTTTTTGTTCCTGAGCTGGTTATAAAGATAGCTTTGACTTTTCATGAAAAGACTGGAAAAGTTTTGGGTGGGATTCAGGATGAAGATCAAGGTAGGAGCCACCAGACTCAGGCTGGTGGTGGAGATGTGGTGGTGTGTGTTAGGAGACTGTGGCAGGACTTAGTTCGCGGACGCAAATGTGAGCCGGTGAGCGCTGGCCGGAATCTCGCAGTGCGGTGACAACAGAGTGGCGTGGAACGGGCAGGCGGCGACAGCGCCCACCTGGCAGGAGCGCGAGCTTGCACACTCCGCCTGCTCCAATCCCGGGCCCGGGCCGCACCAACCGGGGCTGCAGCGACTGCGGCGCGGGCTCGGGCGGGCCCCGGCGAGCTCCACCTCCCAGGCGCGCCCGGGTCGCCCGAGCCCGCCCCACGGCGGCGCGGCCATTGGTCGGCGCCGCCTCGGCCACCTGCCCCTACCTTGGGGGCGGGGTTACCTGGGCCCCGCCCCGCGGCTCGGGTTCCCAGGCCGCTCTCCCTCCTCCTCCTCCTCCTCCGGCCCCGCCCCGCCTCGAGGCCCCGCCCCCCGCGTCCCCGAGCCCCGGCGCCTTGTGATGTCACCGCAGCTTTGATACAAAGAGCCCTTACGGCCCACGCGGGTCTCCCGGCAACGGGCGCGGGCGGGGGTGGGGCCGCCGCCTTCCACGGGAGCCGAACCCAGTGCGGCGCGGCGGGGGGACTGTTCCCTGTGCTTTCGGGGCTGCCCGCCGAGTCCCTGCGTGTCCGCTGCCCCGCGCCTCTGCAGTGCACCGACCAGCGGCCGGACCGGGGATGCGCACCCCGCCGGCTCCCGGGAGCCAGGTAAGCGGCCGCCGAGGGGCTCGGGCTCGTGGGGCCCCGGGGACGCGCACCTGGCCCGGCCCGGGCTCCGGGACCAGGGAAGTTGGTGGAGCGCGGAACTTAGCCGGCTCCCGCCCAGGAGTGTCCGTCTCCTCGGCCTCGGCCGGGAGGTCGGGTTACCTGCCTGGCTCGCGCGGCCACCGGGGAGAGGCCGCTGCCCCTCCGAGCCCTCGCCGGCCCCCTGCCCGCGCCCAGGTGCGAGGGTGGCCGCGCGCTCTCTGCCGAAGTTTCAAGAGGTGTTTTAGGAGGACCTAGGGGGCTTGGAAGCTGGCTTGTTTGTCCCGGTACCTCCCCGGCCCCCCGGCCCGCCTCCGTCCCCCGCACCCTGCCCCTGCGGGACCCGTGTCGCCGCCGCGCTCTGCCTTGGGCTCGGCCGGTCCCCACGGGGCCTGTAGGAGGCGAAGTTTTTCCGTAGCTCCTGGCGGCTGCACAGAGCCTGTTTCCCGGCTTCCCTCGTCCCTCCGGGGGCTCCTTGGGGCCATAAGAAACGGCCAGCCTAGTTCAGGGTTTGGGGATGGGGCCTGCCCCTTCCCCGCCGGGATACTGCCGCGCCCCGAGGTGTGCCAGCGGGGCCGCCCGGTAGTAGTTGCTGTTGACACAGCCGCTCTCTGCGCCGGGACAAGTGTTACGAGGTCCTGCCTGGCGCAGCCTCTGAAGAGCCTTGTCTGTGCCCTGGGCACAGCCCTAATCCTTGTCATCTGTGCAAACCCTCCAGTATCATCTCTTCCCAGTTTCACTTCCTTTCTCTCCCCGCTCTCCCACAGAGGGCTGGAAATGACACATCACTCGCCCTGAGAGGTACGCCAGTTTTCCTTGATTGACTTATGTATGGTCTCAAAGGAGTGTGAGGGCTCTGGGTTTCTGTCTTGCACTCAGCCTGCTCATCTTGGAGTGGCAAACCCGTGGGCTGGCTCCTGGTGATCACCAAACCTCTGCCCTGCCTTGGACAGCAGGAGGCAGGCGGGCCCTGGCTGCTGGGAAGCAGTGGGGCGTCGAGATCCCCAGGTGAAAGATGGTTACAGTGATTGCCAGTTAGGGAAGAAAATGGAGTCTCAAAGGTGGGGGAAGTGGTACCAATTGTGTGCCATCAGACCCCTGCAGTGGGATCTCTTTTTCCGCCACTGCGCCCCCCAGCCCTGTCTAACCCAGCCTTGGTGGAGTGCCTGTGTTGCTGCCATTGACTTGGGGTGTCATCCAGGTGCTGCTTACCCTGCTCATCTGGCATTCACGGGCTGTTGACTATTTACCCAGAGAATATTAACATGGACACTTCCCTGCCCTCAAAGTGTTTGCAGGCTATAGAGAGACTTTGAATACTTGGGTCTAATCTGGCCCTGCCCAACTCCCCTGAGCACTTGGGAACATTGATTGGGGTTGTCTTTGAGGTTCCTGTGACCTCACAATGGAGTGTGTGGCCTGGAGGCATGAGGGAAGCCCTTCACTGTGCTCAGCAGTACAGTTTGGGCGAACACCTAGTGGAGAACAGCTTTGGAATTTTTGGGACCCTGGGCTTAGGTGAAAGGGGAGGGGTTAATGACTAAGGCCAGCTGGGAGAGATAAGACTGGCTGGAGGGGAGGGGTGTGACTAGCCGCCAGGTGAGCAGGCTGACTGACCTTTGCCCTAAGGGAGAGCTGTAGGAGAGACTGCCTGGAACCTGTCCTTAGAAAGGACTTTTAGCCAAGTGAGGGAAGAAAAGCTGAAGAAATTATAGGGCCCAGAAGGTTCTAAGCCGTCTCCTTCGGGGTTCCTGCACTGAAGCAGCACTGGGCCCCACTCTCAGTCCCCACCGTCTGCTCCCCTCCCTCAAGCATGCCGATGCCTTCGCCTGCAGACCTGCCCCAGACCCAGGGCTTGCTCTTGGGCTGTTCACTAGGGGCCCTCACAACTCGCCCTTTTTCATTCCCACCCTCCAGGTACCTAGAAACTTCTTTTCCTGGGCTGGCTGTCCCTCCTCTGGGCAGGCTATTATGCCAAGGGTTTTTCACAACTGATTCTACTTTGAGGGGGCTTCACAATTTCACTTTACTGTTGTTGTTGTTTTTGAGACAGAATGTTGCTCCGTCACCCTGGGTAGAGTGCAGTGGTGTCATCAGAGCTCACTGCAACCTCAAATTCCTGGGCTCAAGCAATCCTCCTGCCTCAGCCCCCCAAGAGGCTGGGACTACAGGTGTGGACCATGGATGTCTGCCTAATTTTTGTATTTTTAGTAGAAATGGGGTCTCGCTATTGCTCAGCCTTGTCTCAAACTCCTGAGCTCAAGCAATCCTCCCACCTTGGCCTCCCAGAGTGCTAGGATTACAGGTGTGAGCCACCATACCTGGCCAATTTCATTTTGTATATTTTAGGTGTGGGTAAGGAGGAGGGAGGGTGGGAGAGGCTCCCAATAAAATACCAGGTGAGCAGTTCCCAGAAGGCAGGCATCTCAGGGATGGGAAAGGGACTGCCTGGCAGAGGGTCCCCCCCCCACCTTCTGGCGCTGTGCTGTCTCCTGACACTGGATTCACTGTTTGAAAAGGAAGCATCTTTAGTTTGTCCACCTGCTGCCTGGTGTTAGCAGTGGGGTACAGTGCCCCGGCCTTGGCTTGCATGCAGGACCCCTGGGTTGGCCTCTGTCCTCCTCTGGATCAGCTCTGCCTGACTCAGTAACTGGGTGCTTATGGCATCAAATTACTGGCCTCACAAATGAGGACCGTTCAGTTCTCACAGCTGGATTGTTGGGTTGTCCTGTCCGTGGCCAGCTGGGCACAACCAGACAGGCATGCTGATTTGGCAGGTGACACCACCTGGTGCCTTACTGGATGTTGTGTGAGCTTAGCTCCTGGATGGTACCACAGGCTCCTCCATCAGTGGCATTTCAGGGCACAGAGCCTTCCCCGTTTCTGTTTGCCCAGCCTCCAGCATGTTGCCTGGCATGGGGCAAATGCTGCCAAATTGATTCATTCAACAAATCCTTGGGTATCTAATTTATGCCAGATTCTGTGCTGGGCCCTGGAGATACAGCAGTGATGGGCAAGAACCCTGCCTTCAAGGGGCACAGGGTGGCAGTGAGGTGGACGAACCAGTAAAACACACGGTGTGTGAGATGAGTGGGAGAGAAAGCAGGGCAGCAGTGCTGGGTTTGGGGGCTTTTCAGTGGGTTGTCAGGGGAGTCTTCACAGAGAAAGTGACATTTCAACAAAGGAGGTACAGGCAGGGGGAACAGCACCTGTGAGAGCCCTGAGGCAGGGCCGTGGCCGGCATAGTATTTCCACTGAACCGCAGGGGAGGCTGTGATTGGAGAGTAGGCCCAGTGGGGGGCAAGGGACAAACTTGGGGAGATGAGGGGATGCCTGACACAAACAACAGCTGAGAACCCCAGGAGGATGAGAGGGCACGGTGGAGACTAGGAACCCACAAGCACACATTGCCTGTCATTGTGCTCTCCTTACCCTTAGAGGGGATTTGGGCATCACGGTGTTTGAGGAGAAGAGGGATCCATGGCTACTGCTGCCGGGTCTTCCCTGCCCTCAGATTGGGTCAGGTCGAGTATGGGAACAGTTCTTGCCGGATTATGTTGTTTCTGCCACACAGATCAAACCAGCAAAAAGTGTGCTGGTCATGTGCACATAGGCATGTCTTGCAGCAGTCAGGGCGCTGTTTGAGGCTTATCTGCCTGTTCCTGTGGGTCAGGTCCCATCACGTGGGGCAAATCCAGCTCTCGGCAGCCTGTACTTACCCAACCATGCTGGCCTGGCCTGGCCTGCCCTGCCTGGGCTCTGTTTCCTCATCTCTTTACTGATCTTTGTGGACTCCCCAAGCCCCAGAGGGCTCCCTCTTCACTCCTTCTACCCGTGTGCAGTTAGCACACTGTGGTCTCTTAACCAGAGAGGACCCCAGAGAGGCACTCACACACCTGGGCAGCAGCTTTCGGTTTGATCCCTGTCCAGCTTAGGCCCCCAAAGCATATGCGCATGTGTGTGCACACGGGTATGTTTATGTGTGTGCGTCACACAGACATTCAGGTAGGGCATCACCCATCCGTCCACCTCCCGCTGCGGGGTGTTGGCTGAGTGTTAGGGTGCTCCTTGAGTTCCCGGTGGGTGAGGCTTTATTGGGGTGACTTTGTGACCGCCTCTCCTGGCCAGCACACGGTCCCTTGGGAGGATCTGCTAGATTTGGGCCTGACCACAGTTCCAAGCAGTGTGATCTGGAGCCCACACCAGGTGGCAGGCTATAGAGAGTGTGACCCTAATAGCCTGGGCAGCGCCTTCGTCATCTGTTTTCATTGGGAGCTGTCATTTTCTCATGCAGAGTGTCTGACTACACATGACAGTCTGTACCCAAATGTTTGAAGCCTCATCCTAACACTGTTAATTAAAGGGAATTGGGCCTTGGCCGCATTCAAGGCTGCGTGGCCTCCGGGGCGCCGGCCTTGCTCAGAGGGGTCCCAAGTGGCTTAAGGGGCTGAGCCCATCACAAAAGTATTTATGACCAACAGCTCAGATTCTCAGAACTTTCCTGAGCACCCAGAGAGCCTGCCGGTCACTTCTTCACTTTTTCCAGGGACCTGAGAAAGGGGTGGGAGCAGGAGGAGAAAGCAGGCAGCCAGGAATGTGGCCTCCAGGGAGGGTCCTGTGAAGGTCACGGGCGGCGGCCGTGGTGGTCCAAGCCTGTGTGTGTGGGTGACCTCCGGCCCCAGCTCTGTCTGTCGGGCCGGCACTAGTAATGCCAACATTTCTAACCCTACTTGTTAACTTCCTTTTAGAAATGGGAAGTTGTCCAACTGTTGGTCATATTTGTAATTGATTCAACCTGCTTCATCTTCCCAGACAAGTGGGTTCTTTCCCAACAATGTAAACATTATTCAGATGAAAACAAAGCTTTGTGGAAGTTGTTATTAATATCTGTGGCTCTGCTCATGGGAGCCTTTCTCTTTTAAGGTACCAAAAAGAGGAAGGCCTGACAGAGCTGGAGTGTGGGAGAGTGGGCGGGAGAGCGTCGCGCGCTCGCTCGCGCTCTCTCTCTCTCTCTCTCTCTCTCTCATCATCTTTGGTCCCGGACCCCCACCCTCCTCTGCGCTCTGCAAGCCTGATACCATAAAAGGGGAACCCACCCTTCAAGTAGCCGGTGCTGTCTGCAGTGGACTTGGGGAAGTGAGCTGAGGGGTGTCTGCTTTTTGCACCAGACTTAAGTCTGCCTCTTAGGAGAGGAGACAGAGTAGGAACACGCTTCTCCCTGCTCCCTGGTTTGCAAACATAGGTGCCTTCATCTCACCCTGTCACCCAATGCTCATTTCCTTAAGGTAGGAAAAAAATATTTTGGAGCGAGAAAACACGTGAGTCTAGATCCTGGCTCTGCTGCTTGCTAGGGGTAGAACTTTGGACAAGGTACCTCACCTTTCTGAGCCTCAGTTTCCCCACCTGTAGAAGGGGGTTGATGATAGTGTCTACCTCATAAGGTGATGGTGAAAATGAAATGAGCCACTGTGATTTAAAATGCCTAGAATATGTTCTGACTGTTTCCTAGCTGGCACTCAGAGATGGTTAATTAGGGTAGTATAGAGCCCAAGAGCCTGGACTCCAGAGTCGGCCTCTGTGGGTTCAATTCCTGGCTCCGCCACTTGCTATTTGTGGAATCGTAGGCAAGTTATTTAGCTTCTCTGTGCTTCAGTTTCCTCATCTGTACAGTGAGGATGATGCTAGTGCCTCCCCAACAGGGCTGTTATGTGGATCAAATATGGAAATGTATGAAAAGCACTTAAAACAGTGCCTGGCGTATGAATGAGCTGTCATTTTTACTCTTGCAAGCTTCTACTGGTTTGATTCTTGTGACTGATAACCTTAGCCTCTAACACGATTTCTTGAAGGCAGGTGTCAGTGCTAAAAGAGGAAGGCGCAGGGGAGAAACCCCACCACCTGAGGGCCTTTGCCAGAGAAGCACAACTCTGCTTCCTCAGCTTTCTGTGTTTTTAATTAAAGCCACTTGGGCTCTGCGGATGCAGACTCTGGAGCCACAGTGAAAGGGACTGGCCCCGCATGGCGATCTGTGAATGAGATGCAAAGCACCTTCCCAGGTGCCAGCCTTCTCCCTGGGCTCGTTGTGGGGCTGCCCGCTCTGCCAGGCGGTGGCCAGTCTCCCAAGGGGAGAGCGGCCTTCCACACCTCTCCCCACCTGTCCTTTACCTCCAGCCGGGGCCTGCCTGTGCGTCCACCTGGGCCCAGCTGGAAAAGCCGGCTTGGAGCAGTGCTGCCCCTCGGCCACTGCCAGGTCACAGTGTCTGCCTCATTAAAGCACTGCGGCTCTGGCTGCCTCCCAGCCCCAGGAGATCTGGAGGGGGGCCAGAAAGAAAGGTGCAGGTTGTGCTGCCGCCCGGCCACACTGGATGACCGACCGCCCTTGGTAGTTTTCCAAGGAGCAGACCTCCCTGCTCACCCAGCATGGCTGCTCGGAGGTCTGCAGCTCCACCGAGGCAAAGCTGGCCAGGCCGGGCTGGCCTGGCCGGCTGGATGGGCAGGGGAGCAGGACAGCCTCTGCCTGCTGCTGTTAAGAAACCTTGAATTGCTGGCCTCCTGGCTAAATGTGGGTTCTTGTTGACAAGGCAGGTTCGGCCAGCACATTTTTGTGAGATTATCTGCACGATTACATCAGTGGTTAGCAAAGAAGGATCTTGCAGCAGCAGGTGTGAGTGTGTGTGTGTGTGCGCATGTGGGTGCATGGAGTTGTTGACTGCCCCTTCATTGCACACACAGTCTAAGGCAGGTGACTGAATCCCCACTCCCCACTTGTCCTCACACTGTGTTTGGTAGAGTCTAAGTCACACTGTTTTTTTCCTTCCTTTTAACATCTTAAATTGGTATGTGTTATACATTTGTGGGTGTGTTATAGTTTAATTGACATTGCCGTTTTCTTTGTGCACTTGCAATAATGGTGCATCTTAAAATCACAGGTGTCTCGGACTTAATGAAACATAGAAGCTAGGTAACCTCTGGAGAACTTACATGATTTGCCCAGTTTCTTCAAGGAAGAGGGTAGAGCCACCTTGTAAAAATGGTTGCAGGATTAAAAGAGGGGACACTATGATATGGTTCAAGGGAACAAGCTTGGACACTGGGCAGACTGGGCTGAGATTCCAGCTTTGTGGCCCGCCAGCTGTGTGACCTTCAGAAAGTAGAGCAGCCTCTCTGAGCCTCATGTTCTTCCCCCCACCACGTGTGCATCGGGGCCTCAGTCATCGTGCCTGTTGTAAGGCACCTTTCCCTGTTTCTCTCTTGCTGAATATTATCTAAGGGCACACTGCCCCGTTCTGTCTGGGTTAAGAAAGGAAGTGGGTTAAGGGAGTGGGTCGCTGGCCTTCCCAAGATAGCAGAGGTCGTCTTGACTTGGCTTATAATCACTGGACATCCTCCTCCCACGTTGCCTGAGTTTTCATTTTCACATGTGTTTCCTTTTAGCAATTTTCTTTCAAATCTCTTCTCCCTTTCTGTGAAATCTTCCCACATGTAGCCTCTTGGGAGCTCCCTGCGGTCGGAGAGGGGAGGAGGGCTCTGCCCCTCGGCCCGGATGGCACAGACTCAGCTGCCCGGCGAGCGGTAGCTCCTGCAACCTTCAGCTCAAGTTGAGTTCTGGTGCCACCAGCCTTGCTAGCTCCTATTTCTCCACTCCAGTGCTGAGTGCAGCCCACCGGGTGCTGGGCGGCACGTGCAGGGGTGCAGGTGGCGAGGCTGCGCAGGGTCTGGCCAGAGCAGTGTGGAGGGTCAGGCGTGGGCTGCTCGCTGAGGTTGGAGCAGGGCTGGGGGAGGAGGGGGCCGAGTTTCAGCCATGGTGAGACAGCCACGTGGGTTTGTCTAGCTGACAGTGGGCCACTGAGCAGAGACTCAGCGGGAGCTGCTGGCTGGGGCTGGAGGGAGACTGTGAGAGCAGGTGGTGGTTTGGAACCTTGTTTTCCCCAGAGGTCTGCTCTCTGCCCCTTTCCCTGTCAAGATGCGGGTGAAAGCCAGCAGCCCGGCTGCCTCAATTCATGCACAGCATCAGGGATTCGAAGCTCCCCCGTTGGCGAGGTGGTGTTCATGCCCCTGTGCATAAGAAACAGTCTGTGCCAAGCGTGGGGGGTGCTAAAGGTGGACAGGAGCTTGGGGGTCGAGGGGGCTGTAGCACGAACTGAGGCTGAGACCTGCTGGAAAGGTCTGAGGAGCCAAGACCTGGTGCAGTGGGCAGTGGGGAGCCCATAGCATCTTTGAGGGGGTTCCTGATGGACTCCCCTGGCAGCCTCCACCCTCTAAGCCCAGAGCTGTGGCTTCTCAGCCTTAATGCCGTCTCACCTGCCCCCCTGCAGGAGAGCCTGGGGAGGGACCGGAGCTGCCTCAGCCTGCCCTGGCCCGGGGCCCCTAAGCTGAGTTCTGGCCGGCTGTGCTTGGGTGACACCTCCACCCCCACCCTGGGGCAAGACAGCAGCTCCTGGAACACACAGCCTGGGTAGCTGGGCCTGGCAGAGGCCACAGGACAAAGAGGGACACCCAAACTGAGCCTGCCAGGAAGACTGCTGGGGCTCTGGAGGAGGTACTGGAAGGTGTGGGGGGGGGGAGGGTTATAAAAACAGAGGGCTCTGCCAGGGGGCCCTTCGGGGTGGGAAGGGAGGAGAGTCACGCTGCCAAATCCCGACCTGCCTGCTCCAGGATGGCAGGTCAAATGGAGCCTTGGCGTTGGCTGTGGGTAAACACTGGCATCTGCGTGGCTTTGCAAGGCCTGAGGGCTTGTGTGGCAGAGAAGGAGTTGGGAAGATACCTGGCTTTAGACTGTGGGTGAGCTCCATCCAGGTGTGTGCTCCTTGAAGCAGATGGTGGCCTCTCTCTGGGGAGTCCCATGTCACCTCTTTTGAGGACACCTCCCAGAAGGAATGCTGCCTGGCCCACCTGGCCAGAGCCACTGCTTTCCTGTCCCAAGCCTTCACTTTGAGTCTTTAAGCTCCTCTTACCATGATGATAAAAGTATGGAGCCCCCAAAACAAGCCCCACAGACTCGTGGCTGTGTGAGTAATTAAGCCCTCACTGCAAACAGCCGCATCTTTAAAAGCTATAATTTGTAGCCCAAAATAGCTGCCTATTCCAAGAACCAGGAGAGCCCTTGACGTGCTCCCCTTTCCAGTTGTAGCCCGTTAAATCGCTTTCGACGTTTGAGTCGCCCGGACACCTGGCCCGTGGTTTTCTCAGGACAGCCGGGGATGTGGCGGCTGCGTGGGAACCAGAGCTTCCCATGGGTGCTTGGGACATCTTTTTTGAGAATTTAAATGAGCTGATTGAAGTTAGGGGGCTCCTGATGCAGGTCCAAATGGCCCTAACTTTGTATGTGACTCCGAAGGGGCGTGAACGAGAAATTGCAGTGTAACTTCAGGGGGAAGCGGATTAAACTCTGGACACCATTTCCTCATCCGTCGGGAGGAGACACATTTACTTGCAGGGATTTTAGGGAGGAGAACGAGACCACCCCTGTAAAGCACAGGGCACACGCCAGCCCCGTGGTAGGTGCTCTGGCATGTGAGCCTCCTACTTTTCCTCGGAGTGGGGCTCCCCCTGCCCCATGATGCAGATGAGGGGATCTCACTGTGGGTTCAGGTAGGTGGGTGGGGGGACTCACAGCTACCAGGAAATGCCTCCGTTGACCTGCAGCTTCTCCCTGGGCTGGCATGCCTGGAATTCCTGGGGCTGGCTGCTGGGTTTGTTTTCCAGATGTGGAAGCAATTTAAGTTCTGTTTTCATAATCCCCAACAGTTTGCCTCTGAAGTCCACGTTCTCATTTGAAAATCAAGGCCTTTGGCTCTATTTGTGGGGCAGAGGGTAGTAGATAGCCTCTTTCAGTCCTCTTTGTTCAGGTAGTGTGTTCACTGGAGCACTCGGGTCTGGGACCCAGGGCTTTGTTGGGACAGTCACACCCCATCCAGGGCTTGGTCAGAAGGTGGGTTCTTGTCCCCTGTGGGTTTTCCTTGGAGATAGTTATTTGGCTGAATTCAGCTGTACCTTCAGTCACCATCACCAGCCCTGGACGGCCATGGGTGTCTCGGGTGGGGCTTGGGTTCCAACCATGTCACAGGGAGGCTTGCGTCCCAGGCGAACGGGGGTGGCCACGTGTCCCAGGAGCAGTAGGGGCCCTCTTTCCCACACTGACCACAACAGAGGGAAGGAATCTGCTCTGGATTTCAAGTAGCCAGAAATACTGTCTAACATGGAGAAACTGGCAATATCTTGCTCAGTTACGAGCACTTCTGGCCACAGAGCAGCCTGAGCTGGGATTAAAGGCTCGGTGTGTGAGGGCCTGTGATTCCAGGGCGGGCTGCTGGCTTCTTCTCTTGTAAGCCAATCACTGTGTAGGTAAAAGAACTTTTACATTTGTCTTCTAACTACACTAAATACAATTCTGGGCAAAGAAAAATTGCCTCTGCAATTCTAATGTCTCTGAACTGCACATTTACTTCTTTAAAATCAAAATACAGTACCTATACAATTGAGAGAACACAAGAAAATGGAAGTAATTTACTTAGATTGGTGTATGCTAGTGTTTACAAAACATCATCCTGTTTGCTATAGATTCGCCAAGCTTTGGTTTCAGCAAAATACAGTCTCTTAAGAAGCAGTACTGTGTCATACTGATCATGAAAGAGAATTCAACCTTTTTTTTTTTTTTTGAGGACAGACCAAAAATAAATAAATAAGTAAATCCCAAGTCTCTTTATTAGTTTTTATAGATCCAATATAGATGATCCTTAACTTATGATGGGTTCATATCCTAAGATACAGGATCCATCTATATTGGATCCTAATAAACCCATCATATGTTAAATATTATAAATCAAAACTACGTTTAATGCACCTTACCTACCAAACAGAGCCTACCTTAAATGTGCCTGGAACACTTACTTTAGCCTTTAGCCTGCAGTTGGGCAAAATCGTCTAACACAGAGTGTGTTTTATGATAAAGTATTGAATAGCTCATGTAACTTATTAAATACTGTACTGAAAGTAAAAAACAAAACGATTGTATGTGGGTACTTGTGAAGTATGATTTCTATTGAACGCATATAGCTTTCACACCATCAAACAGCTGAAAAATTATTGTCAAACCATCATAAATCGGGTACCACCTATAGTTTTCACTGGAGGTTAAACTGAATTGGCCTTTAAAAAATTCACTTTTATTATCAGGGTGGGAAGGTGGGTGAAAACTCCGGATCAAGTTTGGGTGGGAGTTTCCATGGAGCTTCTCAGGGCGGGAGAAGGAAAACGTATTGCTTTGCTAGGGCTGCCATAACCTAGTACCACAGACTGCGCAGCTTAGACAACTGGGATGTGTTTTATCACAGTTCTGGAGGCTAAAGTCTGAGATCAAGGTACCAGCAGGGTTGGTTTCTTCTGAGGGCTCTCCCCACAGCCACCTTCTCTCTGTGTCTTCACATGGTGCACAACCATTACATCCTGTTTTTGAAATAGACCAGGACAGTTGTCTTGTGGAAGGTCCCACATACTTCTTTTTATCTTAATTATTTTCCTTCTGATGACGTGTAACTTGTTCCTCCAGCCTCTGTTTTCCCAGTTAGTAGAAATTAGATCCTAAGGCTTGATTAGAACTGAGTTAAATATTTTGTTTGACCAGGCTTGGTAGCTCATGCCTGTGATCTCAGCTAATAGGAAGGCTGAGGCAAGAGGATCACATGAGCCCAGGAGTTCAAGACCAGCCTGGGTAACATGGTGAGACCCCGTCTCTACAAAATAAAATAAAAAGAATAAATTAGCTGGGCATGATGGTGTGCTCCTATAGTCCTAGCTATTCGGGAGGCTGAGGCAGGAGGATTGCCTGAGCCCAGGAGTTGAGGCTTCAGTGAGCTATGGTGACACCACTGCACGCTCTAGCCCAGACAAAAAAGTGAGACCCTGTCTCAAAAAAAAAAAAAAAAAAAATTTAGATCCTGAGGCTTGATTAGAACCAAGTAAAATATTTTGCTTGACGGGCTCAGTGGCTCACACCTATAATCCCAGCTACTCGAAGGCTGAGACGAGAGGATTTTTTGAGGCCAAGAGTTCGAGACCAGTCTGGGCAACATAGCTTGACCTTGTCTGTAAAACATCAAATAAAATTTAAAAAAATGAATCCTGGTACTTTTCTTGAATGTCATGAAGATATAGAGAAAAATAATAATAAAAAGACTACAGCATAGGTGATGCTGTGTACCTCACATGGTATCACATCAGGAGGCCGATACCTGATCTTCCCAATTAGTGATGCTAATTTGATTACTGCATCAAAAAGACAATAGCCTATTTTCTCCAGTGGTAGAGGTATGCGGGGGTTTTTGTTGTTTTGCTGTAATCCGTAGGGTGAGTCTTCGGTACTTTGCAAGTATCCAATTTCTCATCACTTTTAGTCATGGTTTTATTTTATAGTTGTTGGGTAACAGTGTTCTCTGTGTGTCAGTCAAGTTTCTGTTATCCTCTCTAATTCTCTTGTTTACTTGTTCCATCAGTTACTGAGAGAGGTGAAATAGAATCTCCAACTTTTGGTTCTGTTAAATTTTGCTTTATATATTTTGAAACTGTTATGATGCGCATAAACATGGAGAAGTGTTGCATCTTGTTAAATTGATCCCTTATTTTTAAATGTCCCTCTATCTCTTATTGTAAAGTCTACTTCATCTGATATCATTAATAATGTAGTCCCACCAACTTTCTTTTGGTTGGTGTTTGAATAGTCTATCTTTTTTTCATTCTTTTACTTTTGACCTGTTTGTATTCTACTGTTTAAATTGTGTCTCGTGTAACTGGCATGTGGTGATTTTGTTCTTTGTTTTTTTTCTAGTTGGCAATATTTGTCTTTTAATAGGAGTTTACTCCATTTTCATTTAATGTATTACTGATATGGTTGAGTTGTTATTTGCTTTTTATTTGTCCCATTTAATCTTTAATTTTTACTATTTTTAATTGACACAAAATTGTGTATATTTATGGAGTGCAGCGTGATGTTTCAGTACATGGCTACATTGTGGAATGATCAAATCAGGGTAATTAGCCTATCCATTACAATGCTCAAACACTTGTCATTTCTTTGTGGTAAGAACGTTCAAAATTTCTTCACTATTTTGAAATATATAATACATTATTGTTAACTGTAGTAATCATACTGTGCAGTAGAATACCGGGATTTATTCTTCTAACTTTGTACCTATTAACCAACCTTTCCCTATTCCCTACCCCACCCCCGACCTCTAGTAACCAGTGTCCCACTCTTTACTTCTGTGAGATCAACTTGTTTAGATTCCACATGAGAGTGAGATCATATGACATTTGTTCTTCTGTGCCTGGCCTGTTTCACTTAACATCTTCTAGGTTCATCCATGTCATCACAAATGACAGGATTTCATTTTTTATGGCTGAATGATATCCCATTGTGTATATATACATTTGCTTTATCCATTCATCCATTGATGGACACTTAAGTTGATTCCATACCTTAGCTATTGTGCACAGTGCTGCAGTAAGCACAGAGGTACAGACATGTCTTTAACATACTAATTTCATTTCCTTTAGATATATCCAGTAGTGGGATTGTTGGATCATATGGTAGTTTGATTTTTAATTTTGGGGGGGGAACCTTCATACTGTTGTCCATACTGGCTGTACTAATTTACATTCCCACCAACAGTGTGTAAGAGTTCTGCTTACACATGCTCACAAGTATTTGTTATTTTTTGTCTTTTTTGGTAATAGTGATTCCATCTGGGTTAAGATGAATACCTCATTGTGATTTTGATTTGCATTTTCCTGACGATTAGTGATGAACATTTTTTCATATACCTATTGGCCATTTATATATCTTCTTTTGCCCATTTCATAATCAGATTATTTGGTCTTTGCTACTGAGTTGAGTTCCTTATATATTCTGGGTGGTAACACCCATCTCATCTTTGATCTTTTCTTCCTTGGGTTTTCTTCCCTGTTAGATTTTTAGTAATACATTTTTATTTTTGTTTTTCAACTGCTAATTTTTGACGTGCTTGTGTGTTACTGGAACAGAAGTGGTGCATGGTGGGGACAGAGGGGTGAGGTGGATGGCCCGGCTGTGGGGGTGTCCCAGTGGGGTCACACTGCAGTCCAGGTCCTGGCCCGTAGCCCAGTGACTGAAAACCAGGTCTTACCGGCCCTTCCCACACCCCAGTCCTCGGGTCCGTGCACGCCCACAGAGTGTCCCTAGGTTAGACGTGCGGAGCCAAAGTGCCAGCAAGCTCGGGCAGCCCTTCTCTCCCTCTCGTCAGCAGGCTCCTGGGAGTGGGTGGGGGGCAAACTGGGACACAGGGGCCAAGGTTTGGATGGACATTAAATGATCTCCAGCTCTGGTTGAAGCTGAGCCAGGCCACACACACAGCCTTTGGGGCAGGCTGGACGTGCTGGTCAGCCGGACACAGCAGCTCTGGCCAGTGCCTGGGTGGATGCTGCCGGGGTCTGCCTCGGACCCTCCCTGTCTGTGCTTCCCGGAAGCCCACTCACTGCAGCCCCTCGCTGAGGACATGCTCTGTCTGTAGATCCCTCACACTTCCAGTCCATCCACTCTGCCACCCTTCAGGAAATTTGGCCAGCTCTGCTTTGAGTTTAGCTCCCAGGATCCTATGTGACACCTCATTGCTGGGTTTTCTGGGAGTGTGGCTCAGCCCTTCCCCTGTTCCCCTCTGCCTCTGCCTCTGCCTCAGCAGCAGCCTGTGTGTTGGGCGAGGGTGTGAGATTGGGGGGAGAGCGCAAGAGCTGTGATGAAAACACTGACGGAAAGGCAGTGTGGGCTTCACCGCCCGCTCCGCCGTGGCGTGGCGTGTGCAGCAGCAGAGCTCGTCGTCTGCCCGCCTTTGCTTTATGTGAACGGCACGGGAGTTCTTGAGAAACACGAGCGCGGCTTTCTGTGCTCTTCAGCGCCAGCCTGAAGTTCCACAGCCAGCGGGTGCCAGATCCAGGATGGAGCCACACTGCCTGAGAGCCTCGGGCTCCCCATCCGTAAAATGGGGTGATTTAGCATCTCCCTGCAGGGGCTGATGTGAGGCTCATAGCCTGCTGATGTCCCACTTGAGATGAATGAGCACCTGGGGAAACACGAGTTGTCACTATGGTCCCCCTCCCGGGATCCGCAGGTCAACCTGAGGATGAGAGTGCAGTAGTTACAGCGTCTACACCGAGCTCTGCTCCTAGATGCCCCAGGACAGGCAAGAGCGGAGGACCCAGGTGAGGGGGGGTACTTGTGCTCCTGGTGACACCCTTTCTGTGGTGAGGTTCAGTAGGTGGATCCTGGAGCCCCTGGCTGGAAGGAGAAAGCCTGGGAGGGAGGTTGGCTAGGAGTGGGGCATTGGCCCCTCTCCCCTGGCCACCCTTGGGCCTCTGATCCAGTCCTGGGGACAGGAACATGGCATTGTATCTTCCCGACCAGAGTGGGAAGCTCTGGGCTGGGGAGCTTTCGTCTCACAGTATGTGGTCAGTCCCCAGGGCCGGCTGCAACATAGGGTGTACCCTAGTGGCTTGGTGACCTGCTGCCCCTGTGCTTGCCCTTGGCTTTGTGGGGATGAACCGAGGCCTTGCATCTGAGCTGAGGTTCCGTGTGTTCAGAAGGCAGGGCTGAGGCCCCAGCCTCCCTCTGTGGGTGCTTCATCCCCCTTTGGTCCCACCTTGCCGCTTGACTGGCACCTGGGCAACCCTTCGTTGAACCGGAATCTCTTGTCGGCGGCTGCTGTGACTACAGCTGCCCATCTGCAGAGAGCAAGGCCTGATTTCAGAGCCGGGGTTGGCGGCCCTGCAGGAGTTAGTTACTGGGTTGCTTACTGCTTACTCTCTGCCACCACCATCTTTCTACGCCAACAGCAGCCGAGCCATGGTGGGGCGTAGGGGATCCAGCCCAGTTTATTCCATCTCTTCCCTGGGGGCGTCGGCACCCCGAGTTCTCCTGCCAAATGAACCTTCTGCCACCTGTGGAAAGACCTGGGGAGACCCTGCCCCCGGCCGTCTATGCTCCTGGGCTGTCGCCAGCTGGGAGTGTGTGAGGGACTTCTCTGTGGGCTTGACCCGGGCAGCCGCCGGGCCCCTCCCCACCAGGGCTTGGTTTGTGGCCCCCCCCCCCAGCAGGGGCGTTCCGTTCCACCGGTGCCCGCTAGTGCCGAGCTGCGAGGGGAGCTGGGGTGTGCCCGCCAGGCTATTTTTACCAGCCTTGTCCCCACAGCGCTGTTTCTGGCTCGGAGCTATTGCCTTGGGAGTGGAGCCGTTGCCAGGGCTGGGGGTGGATGTGCTGGAGTCTTCCTGCGCTCCCTTCCCCAGGCAGCATGTAGTCTTAACACTTATTAAAGGGTGTAATTAATGTGCAGGAAGGTGCAGGATGACCTTCCGAGACAGTGGGCGGGAGATGCCCTGGGGTGGGGGGAGAAAAGAGGCAGGCCTGGAACTCGCAGATGTCTGGCTTCCACAGCTGCACCTACCGGGCCTCCAGCCCCATGTGGCACCGGGTGGAAATTGAGGGCCCCAGGGGCTGGGTGGAGGCCAGGCAGCACCCTGGGTGTCTTCTTTCAACAGATGGTGACAATAATAGGTCAGTTTTATTGAGCACTTTCTGTGTGTGCTGACTGTAAAGTGCTTAGAACATAGGCCAACCCACTTCATTTTATCATAGTTAACTCCTTTTAATAGATGGGGAAACTGAGGCACCGAGAAGTTCCATAAACCTAAGGCCGCAGGGCTTGTGAGTGGTGGAATGGGACTCCCCCTCTTCTTTGCCTTGTTTTAGCATCCTGGAGGTGCAAGGCATTGACCTCAATCCCTTACCAAGATCCTGCCAGGTAGACGCTCCATCCCTGTTTCCTGATGAGGCTCAGAAATTAAGCAGCTTATCCTGTGGTCACACAGCCGGGCAGTGACCACACCAGGGTTGGTGCCCAGACCCCGGGGTCCTCTGGGTGGGCTCTTCCCAGCTCACTGTCCTGCAGCGAGGCTTGATTCAGCCCATACTCGTTCATCACCCACATGTGCCCCCTTGATGCTCACCAGTGGGGTTCAGGTGTAGAAGTTCCCGTGGCTACCGATTTAGGGTCCTCCCTCTCGCAGGGAGTGAGGAAACGTGGTCACTTGGTGTCACTGCCCTCTGTGTGTTAGCCGCCACAAGAGGCAGGGTCCTGGTGTGCGCGACTGTGAGGCTTCCCGCAGGGGGCAGTGGGGCGGGAGAGGACCAGCCGCAGCCGTCAAGTTGGGGCCCCGCCGCACCCCTGCCGAGAGCACGGACAGTGGGGCATTGTTGGCCACTCTGAGGCTTGGACGGCCCCCCACGTGTACTGATACTTGGCCTTTTCAGCAGCCCTGAATTCAGCCCTTGCCAACTTCCTACAGAGGCAGGGTGACTCGGGGCCTGCTGGCGGGTGAACACAGCCCTTGGGGCTGGAGGGGCCCCAGGCAGGCTGTGTGCCTCCAGGTTCCCGCTTCAGCTGCGGCCGGCTCTATCCAGCCCCAGCTGGAGACAGGGAGGGAAAGTGGAGGTGGGGACGTGGCCGCGGGTGCCGGCCTGCCTTGCCCCGCCAGAGCCGCTGGCTCTGTCCTATTTTCCCAGCTCTCTCCAGAAACCCCTAGCCTCAGATAATCCCCCAGGTCCGGCCTCTCTGAGCGGGGAGGGATCCCTCCTGGCTGCCTGTCTGTCCAGGACCCTGCTGGCCGACCAGCCGGGGACCCACGTGCTGTAGGGACAGCTCAGCCTCTGGTGCTGGGGTATGTTTATCACATATGGCCCTTAGAGTGACTTCTGAGGTAGAGGTGACTGTCCCTGTTCTGTAGGTGGGGAGCTGGGCTCTGAGAGGTGGTCACTTGCCCAAGGTCACACAGCTAGTGAGTGGCAGGCCAGCGGGGACTGAAACCCAGTCTGCTAGCCTCCAGGGCGGGCCCTCACCAGCCCCACCTGCAGGGGTCTTCTGGGGTTTGTGGAGGGACACATGGCATCTCCTCTGTCTCCTTCTACCCCAGGTCCCCTCAGCAGGGTGGAAGGAACAGGCGATGGCCTGGACGTTACCAGCCAAGCCTATGTGGCCCATGGCGGCTGGCCCTGTGCCCCAGGGGGCTGTGTGCTCAGGGGCTGGTCCTGAGTCCAAAGGGACAGGGCCCTGGAGAGAGAGTCAGACTGTCCCACACACGTGCCCAGTGCTGCCTCCTGAGGACACCCTCCCTTCCCTCAAGGCTCTCAAAAGACCAGACACAGCCTTTCTGTGCAAACCCTGAGGAGGCTGCATTAAGCTCCAGGCCTGGACATGTCCCTGATGTTAGGGTCACTGGATGGTGACTGGATGATCTGGCATGGACGTCTTTTTCATACACCAGGGAGCAGACAAGACGTGGAAGTTCTGAGGGGCAGAGTCTTGGAGCTGCCCTGGGCACAGACCTTGCCCGGGGACACCTGGCGGCCTGGAAGCACGAGCTCTTGGGAGGCCCCTCCCCCCTCCCCAGTCCGGCCAGGCCTCCAGAGCAGCCCCGGTCCAGCGCTGGGCGTCCTCAAACACCCTGGAAGGACAGCACTGCTGTCGTGTGGCCGGGGGTGAGCAGGGGTGAGTAGGCAGCTGTCTGGGCTCCCTGATGTCCTCTCCCCCAGCCTCCTCGCAAGCATACAAGACGGGGGCTCCGTGTGGCCCTGGCCAGAGGGTGACTCACAGCCTCAGGAAGCCCGTGTCCACGGCCGCCTGGAAACCCTGTGAGGGCGATATTCTTATCATGGACAGGTTCTCCCTTTCCCTCTGCAGCTTTATCTGAAGAACCTAAAAGAGGGAAGCTGGCTCTCAAGGGTTCTAACACCACTGACTCTGAGTTCTCCCAGCCAGTGAGTAGTGGCTCAAGGGTGGGATAAGAGGCCACCTTCTGGCACCTTCCAGCAACTGCCCTTCTCTGCCCCCCATCCCCGGCAGCTCCCTCCAGGCCCAGCGGGCGAAGGAGCTGGGGGCTCCACCCAGACCCTTCCCCAGAGCAGGGCCAGGGACTGAGGCCCTCAGCGGGGAGTGCAGGTGACCAGGGCAGATGTCACCACAGGGCTCTCAGGTCAGGCACAAACCAGAACCGTCCCAGGCTAACCAAGGTGTGTGTGCAGTCACTTTCTTATAGCTGTCTTTATGCTATTTGAATTTAGGGAGGAAACTACTAGAAATGGTTTTGAAATTACAATTAAAATGCTCTTGTCTTGGGTAAACAACTGTGAGCTGAATGAAAAGGTGTTAATGTAGGGAACAGCTGATTTTAAGAGAAGAAGCTGGAATGACCGTGCGTGTGTGTGTGTGTGTGTGTGTGTGTGTGTGTGTAGTGAGGGGTGGGTGTCGGAGCCTGGCTTCAGGTCTCAGCAGGGCCCTCTGTGGGTGGGGTGGTTCCCTGGCAGCTGCCCTCCTGCTCTGGGCCTCGTCCTCCCAGGTGTCCTGAGTCGGCCCTGCACACCTCACGGCGCTCTCACGGGGCTGTCGTGAGCCATGGCGGGGTGCGCGTGAGACAGACAAGGGTGCTTGGTGGTCGGTGAAGGGCCAGGATGATGTGGGCTCTGCTCGGTCACAGCTAACAGTCTGCCGCAGGAGGTGGTGGTCTTGTTGGAAGGCGGGACCCTTGTGCCCCTTCTGCCCTGCCTGTGGCTGCGACAAGCTACTTGGGGCTGCTCTTTCCATCCCAACAGGGGCTTGGGCCAGCTGCCAGGAGTGTCGGGATGCCGCTGTGGGACGTCCAGTGGGAGGGGTGGACAGTCCCCACCTGCATGCGTGCGCTGAGTGTTTTGGTGCGGCAGAGCGTGCATGCGGCATACACTCAGCCTCTGTGTCTTGGTGTCCAGCGAGCCAAACTCAGGTTGGCCAAAGCCAGGCTGGACACCTGAGAAGCACAGACGCCGGCCTCCATGTGGCACTCTGCCTGCCTCTGGGAGCCGGTGGGCCGCAGCCTTCCCAGGACCCCGGCTGTGGGGAGAGGGTGGGCGTTGGTGACACAGTTGGGTCCCACCCAGTCCTTACCCTGTAGCTAACTCCCACATGGCCCCGGGCAAGGCCCCTCACTTACAAAAAGGGGGCAAGCAGGCCCAGCTCACAGGGATGTGGTGAAGACCAGAAGAAACACCAAGTGCCCAGTGGCCGGGCTCTCCTGTGAGCCCCAGAGCAGGCATTCCAGCAGGGGAGAACTTCCCCTGCCTGTGTGGCCAGGACGGCGAAGAGCTGACAGTTCTTCTTGGCCAGCTGAAGGACCAGACCAGGCGCATTGCTCCTCCGAGAACCCCATTCTCTGCCTTGTTTGTCCTTGGGCATCTGTGCGCTAACCCAGAGTCTCCGCTGGGTTGGGAAGCAGGTGGCTGTGAAAGTTGCTGCATTAGGAGGAGCACTGGGGCGTCATAATTATTAATAGCAATACATCCCTGTAAACTGTGCTTTCCCTGTCGTCTCTGGGAGCTTTGGAAATCCAGGCCGGGGAGGAGGTGTCTGTGACAAATGGAACCAAGCGTGTGGCAGCTGGAGGCAGCCGGGGCTGTCCGCATACTGGCCAGAGGGCTTCTGGCAGGCTGCACTCTGAGCCTCGGTTTCTCTGTCAGTAAAATGGGGTTAATAGTAGCCATCCTGAGAGTTGTCATAAAGCACAAATGGGATAATATGTCAACTCTTGGCTCAGTTTGTGGACTTTGGTGGCTGCTCAGTAATGTTGGTTTCTGTCGGGATGCAGCTTCAGGCTTGTGGCTGAAGAGCTTGCTCAGGGCACGAGATCTGATGGGTTGGGAGCCATGTGATCAGATTAGTGACATCAAGGTGGAAAGGGCCCTGGGGACACCATGGGGGGATGTTCTCGGTCTCCGTGGTTGGGGGCCTGGCTGACTGGTGCCAACTTTATTGGTCCGTCTGGTGTTCGGCTCGAGTCCTAGCACAGGCAGGAGCCAGGCTCATTAGTCGCTGCTATTCTTAGCCCGGGGATCTCCTGGCGGGGACACATCCCCAGGAGGACCACCCACTCACCAATGGCAGCAGACGGCTGCACGGGTCTGGACAGGCACATTCAAGCCTGTCACTGAGCGGCTTCTTCAGACGTCCCTGAACCTGCTGTTGAACTGCCCCAGAGGCTTTTCACAGCCCTTGTTCCTGTTGCCATGCTTGTAGTCCTGGGGCTGAGGGGACCTTTAATGGGGTTGTTTGCCAGCCTTAGCCGAGGAGCACACCAGAGGACCTTGGTAATAGTCTGACATCTCAGACGGGAACAGGTAGAAGCGGTGCCACCCGGGAAGTACCTACCTTTCCAGAGACAAAGCTGCCCCAAGAAACGGTTTGCGAAGAGCTGCCCCTCGGTCTAGGGCACACTCTGAACAAAGCCAGAGCTCTTCTATCAGATGATTTTAGCAAAAGGTGTGGGCGCATCTTTGTTGTGCACTGTCATTGTGCCAGGCAGTGTGTCGGGCACTGGACCCAGCATGGGCAGGTCCGGCCCAAAGCACGGAAGCAAAAGTCCTGGTGTTCTTGCTCTCTCGGCTAGCATCGCGTTCTTTGGCCAGGATGTATTCCTTGAGGTCCTACTGTGCCAGATGCTAACGTGAAGTAACTTATTTAAGTGACACAGTGACCCAAGACTCCACTGCCATTCCTAATTTACGTAGAGAGAACTGAGGTTCAGAGAGGTTCCCTGTCACACCCAGAGTCACGGAGGGTGGATCCCAAGCTGTGCGGCTCCCCTGTACACATCAAACTCTCCTGGCTCAGGATGGTTCTTGAAGGCCATTCACTGTGGATGTGCCTGTCCTTCATTCGGATCACCAAGAAGCCATCATTTGGCTTCCTGGGCAGGCTTTGTTTTTTGGGGGCTCTGATATGCTGACCAGGTGCCCCGAATGACGTGGCTGGCCTGGCTGTGGCCCTTCTTCATGGATGGCCGTTCCTGAGAATTCTGGCTCCTCACTGGACTCTGATGAATTGGCCAGTGTAAGAGGTCCCTGAGACTAATCTCCTGCCAGGCGTTGTCATACTTGGGGTCTTGGGGTCTTGGCCTCCCTGCACCCCAGCACCTGCTGTCCCCGGCCCTGCTGACATTCTTGCAGTCTGATGTGGAACACTGAGCCGTGGGGGCCAGCCTCACTCACTCTGCCCCCTCTGTCTTTCCCAGGGCAGTGAGGTCGCAGGCCCCACGTATGCTGATGGCGAGCTCATCCCCAGGGAGCCCGGCTTCTTTCCCGAGGACGAGGAGGAGGCTATGACGCTGGCCCCGCCCGAGGGCCCCCAGGAGTCAGACATGGACAGCCCCATGGAGAGCACCCAGAGCCTGGAGGGGTCTGTCGGGAGTCCTGCCGAAGAGAAGGACGGGGGGCTCGGGGGCCTGTTTCTGCCAGAGGACAAGTGAGTTAAAACTGTCTGGAGCTTGGTATGTGCCTCTGGGCCCAGAAATGTGGTTCTTGGAAGGAAATAAACATGAGAAGCGCTCAGGATTTATAGCACAGGCATTAGTGTCACGGATATTCTGAATAGCAAAAAATTCTAAGCAGCCTAAATGCTTAAAAGTAGGGATACTTCTGGAATTTTAGGCAGCTGGGCAAAGTCAAGTTTTAAATGACTGTTTAATGTTATGGGATATATGATCTCAATTAGTGTTAAAAAGCAAGTTACGAAGATGTCAGTGAAGTATGATCTTAGCTTTGTTAGAAACACCTATATTTTAGGAAATGCCTAGAAAAAATTCATCTAGAAAATTAAACAGTTATTTCTGTATGGTGGGATGATGGATCATTTTAATTACCTCTCATCTACCCTGCTATATATTCTGTATTTTCTAGGTTGATTATGTGCTCTCATAATCAGAAGTGTTATTTTAAAACAATATTAAGACCTAAATGACTTTACAGTGAAGTAATGTTGTCTTTTAGTTTGGTGCTGACAGACGGGGGTCCCTTGCATTTCGGCCCCCACTAATGCTCTGGAGGTATATAGTACTCGTGGGCCAGTGGGAAGCTGCCACCATCGTGGCTGAGGGAGCCGTGGCCACTGGAGTGGCAGGTCCCCTATCGGAAGAAGGTGATGGTTACGGCTGACCTAGAGGTCTAGAGAGGAAAGAGAGGGATTCCAGGATTGGCTGAACCATATGAAATTGACAACTTTTAATCATTTCCAGCCTTCAAAGAAAAAACGGTGATTTTATGTGGCTCAACCTCATACATTTTCTAAATGCAGGGCTTCTCAAATGCACATGGTTCTGAGGGTCATGATGTTCTTGGTTCATCAGCTGTGCCTGCATCCAGCCAACCCAAGGACAAGGGGTCTGAACAACAGACTTGTTGATGCTGTGGTTATTGTAGGCACTTGATTGTCCCTAGTGTTTTCCGGGGCTAATCGTGAGGAGACAAGCCAGCAGAGGGTACTGAGAGTGTCAGTAAAAATTTAAGAGAAAGAACTGAGGAGTATGATTAATTCAACCCAAAGTGCTAAGGAACCTGCAGGCAGATAAATAAGTATATAAATAACTTGTGGTCCAGCTACCGCGAGACTTGTTCTTTAATATCCACCCCATCATTGACACTGTGATCCTTAGATAAGAACTGGGGCTCCAGGCCAGGTGCAGTGGATCAGGCCTATAATCCAAGCACTTTGGGAAGTCAAGGCAGGAGGATCTCTTGAGGCCAGAAGTGTGAGACCAGCCTGAGCAACATAGCGAGATGCCATCTCTACAAAAAAGTTTTTTAAAAAATTAGCCAGGCATGGTGGCGCACACCTGTAGTCCCAGCTACTCTGGAGGCTGAGGCAGGAGGATCTCTAGAGCCGCCAGGAGTTTGAGGTTGTAGTGAGCTATGATGATGTCACCGCACTCCAGCCTGGGCAACAGAGCAAGACCTTGTCTCCAAAAAAGAAAAAAGAAAAAAGAAACTAGGGTTCCCTGGGGGCATGATTTGAGAAGTCTGCCTTACCCTTCCATACTGCTTTTACTGTTTCAGGTTTCCCATTGAGTGTAGATGTTCAGTGAGGTTGAGGAAATCCCTTTTTTTTTTTTTTTTTTTTTTTTTTTTAAGATGGTCTTGCTCTGTCACCTTGGCTGGAGTACTGTGGCATCAGCCTAGCTCACTGCAACCTCCAGCTGCTGGGCTCAAGCGATCCTCCTGCCTCAGCCTCCCGAGTAGCTGGGACTACAGGCATGCGCCACCATGCCCGGCTCATTTTTTCTATCTTTAGTAGAGAAGGGGTTTTGCTCTTTCTCAGGCTGGTCTTGAACTCCTGAGCTCAAGCAATCCTCCTGCCTCGGCCTCCCAGAGTGCTAGGATTACAGGCATGAGCCACTGCGCCCGGCCAGGGAAATTCTAATTTTTGAGTAATAATGTACAGAAATTACTGCACAATGACTAAAGGGGAAGCTGTGTTTTGGCAGGTCATGAGTTGTACTTCTCTTTGTCCTTGGGTTGTAGATGGGGCACAGCCTCTGGGACGTCACAGGCCATGCTGCAGGTCACCCAGGAGAGGCCCCAGAGCCTCGGGTCGGTCTCCGGCTTGTGTTCTTTGGGATGAGGCACCCTTGGACTGGAAATCTCCTCCATGAACTGGGAGGCACTTTTCACCTCATTGTTATTTACTTAAAAACCTAATTGGATTATGAAGGGTATCCATGTGAATTAAACAAAACTTGGAAAAAGTAGGAAGAGTAAGAATGGGTGGAAATAACCTGCCACCCCAATCCAAGCCCTCTTACCACCCTACTTTTTCTTATTCCACATAGACCTTTCCTATTTCGTCAGCCCTCGTATCTGCAGGTTCTGTGTCTGCAGATCTAACCGACTTTAGGTTAATATTGGAAAAAAAATAAAAAATACTATGATAAAAAATAATACACATTTAAAAAACAATATAGGATTACAACTATTTACGTAGCATTTGCATTGCGTTAGGTATTATAAGCAATCTGGAGATGATTGGAAGCATGTGGGAGGCTGTGCACAGGTTCTCTGTAAATACTGGGCTGTTTCACATAAGGGACTTGAGCTTCCGTGGATTTTGGTATCTGGGGGCGGGCCCTGGAACCAGTCACCATGGATACCAGGGGATGACTGTACTCAGTCTTACTGTATCTAACATTTTAAATCTAACCTTTTATTTATATTCCTCTTTCCACATTGTGGTCAAATTTTTATGAACCCTTCAGCTATTTAATATTTCATAATTTAATAGTTTAATTTACTAATACATATTAATATAATTTAGAAACTGTAATTTGATGTAGCTGTAGCCAAATAATTAGGTTACAGTTAGGGTAGCACTGGTTTGAATGTCTCTGCAGAAGCAGTTTGTGTGGTGAGAGGGTTCCCCTTAGCCAGGGTCCCCAAAGTGTGCTTGCGGGTCAAGAGGTGCAGACTTAATCTGTCGTGGGGGGTGGCCTTCTGGAAGGCCTGGCCAGTCTGCCCCCCGCGGGCTGAGGAAGGAGCCCGGGAGTCCCCCTGACACAGATGCTCTCCGGCCCGCAGGTCGCTGGTGCACACGCCCTCCATGACGACGTCGGACCTCTCCACACACTCCACTGCCTCGCTCATCAGCAACGAGGAGCAGTTTGAGGACTACGGGGAGGGGGACGACGTGGACTGTGCCCCCAGCAGCCCCTGCCCTGATGATGAGACCAGGACCAACGTCTACTCGGACCTGGGGTCCTCGGTGTCTTCCAGGTGGCCCCTTGGTCTGGGACGGCGTTTGGGGTCTGGGGAAAGTGGCAGGAGCAATCCAACCTCATCCTTGGGGGTCAGGCGAGCCGAGTCCTGCACTGACTGTCCTTCCTCTGTCCTGAGCTACGCGGTTCTCCTGGGGATTGGGGGTGCTGCCTTGCACCCTGAGTAGGGGTCAGGAGTTCCTCTTCCCCTGCTGCAGCCTGGGGTAGGAACAGAATTAACTGACCGGGGAGGCTGCAGACTGAGGAAGCGAGAAGATCGGTGCTCTCTCGTCTTCTAGAACCTTAGCAGTGAAGAGCCCTTCCAGGTGACCCCCACCCACCTGAGGCGTCACTTACTGTGACTTGGGCTCTCAGTTTGCCTTGCCTGTTAAATGGGTACGACTCACTGGCTGCTCCTCTATGAGAGTGTTGGAGAAGGGATGATCGGTGGCCGTATTTTCACTACCCGCCCCTCCCCACCCAGGTTGGCAGGTATTAATTAGGGAGTCAAGTAAAGTCAGCTCAGCAGGGTGGGCACCAGACTGGACAGCAGTTAAGGTGACTTCTTTCCCTCTTACGAATCAGTGCGGGCCAGACGCCCAGGAAAATGCGCCACACATACAACAGCGAATTGCTGGATGTTTACTGCTCTCAGTGCTGCAAGAAAATCAACCTGCTGAACGACCTGGAAGCCCGGCTGAAAAACCTGAAGGCCAACAGGTGAGGCCTGGGCGCAGTGGGGGGCCGGGTCGAGAGAGGCCAGGGCGGGCCTGGAGGAGACACAGACGTAGGCAAGGCCCATCTCTGCCTTGGCAGTGAGCACACGCTCCCAGTAGGGCTGATCCTGGGACTTTTTCTGTAGCAGGAAGTCAGGCTGTTCTTTTTTTTTGAGACAGAGTCTTACTCTGTTGCCTGGGCTAGAGTGTCATGGCGGCAGCCTAGCTCACAGCAACCTCAAACTCCTGGGCTCAAGCAATCTTCCTGCCTCAGCCTCCCAAGTAGCTGGGACTACAGGCATGCACCACCATGCCTGGCTAATTTTTTCTATATATATATTTTAGCTCTCCATATAATTTCTTTCTGTTTTTAGTAGAGACAGGGTCTTGCTCTTGCTCAGGCTGGTCTCGAACTCCTGAGCTCAAACAATCCGCCCGCCTCGGCCTCCCAGAGGCTGTTCTTTTCAAGACCAAGCTGATTAGCACCTTCCCTTCAAGGGGAGGGAAAAGGTGTGTCCTGTACCTTGGTGTCTTGCAGCTGGGGCAGAGTAGGGGAGCGGACTAGAGCCCCCTCTGTTTATCAACTGTTTCCTCTCTCTCTCTCTCTCTCTCTCTCTCTCTCTCTCTCTCTCTCTCTAGCCCCAACCGGAAGATCTCTAGCACGGCCTTCGGACGGTAAGCCCCGTCTATCCAGGGAGGACAGATTGAGTGTTGCCCCCTAAATTGTGCCTCTACTGCCAGGAGGCCAGAGCTCCCCACCAGCAGCCCAGACCTAGCCGGTGCCCTGCGTGTGGCTGAATGGGCAAAGCGTCCATTTCTGGAAGAGAGGAGCCAGTCTCCACCCTGCCCCCTCCACCCCTTGCCCCTTCCTGGCAGCATCTTCAAGCCCTTGGCCGCCTTGACTTCAGGCAGGCCCACGAGGGACGCCCTGAGAGACAGCCCACCCGTGGCTGTCAGTGCCTGTCCTTCCGCTCAGAGCTGGAGCTGTCCCAGAGAGGCCCTGGGTTTCCTGCTGGAGAGGTCTGGGCATGAGTGTGCCCCATCGGAGCAGGTCACTCTGCTCCAGTTAAGTCCTGCTGACTTCCTGGGACAGCTGGGGTCCCACTCTGGTTTTCCTGCAGGCTGGGTCCAGGGCTTTGGGAAGGCAGTGTCCCTGGGGGGTGGCAGCTGGGTTTCCTCAGGCCCCAGGGTACCTCAGCAAGAACCTGCATCGCCCCATGCCACCCACCAACTCCGTGCCCTGCAAGGGCTGGTGAATCTCCCGCCCTTCACCCTCCTCCAGAGCTCCCAGAGTGGCAGCAGGAGCTGGCTTGGTGGGGACTGTGGGACCAGGCTGCCTCCCTGGGGCTTTCCAGCTGGAAGAGGAGAGGGGACTTCTGTGCCAGCTCAGGTCGCCGGGCAGCTGCCGGTGGGAAACTGGCGTGAAGAGGGTCCTGAGGCAGCAGGAAAGAGCTGTGATTGATGGGCCGTGTCTGCCAGGGGCTCAGGGAGGGCTGTAGCAGCCCACCTGCCATCCTCTGAGCTGTACGATCGTTGGGTTCGGGGGTCAGGCAACGCTCTCCTCCTCAGCTGAGTGAGGGCAGCCTCCCTAAAGGGATTCCTGGCAGGCCCCTGGGGTATCAGGTGCCCGCCCAGCCCATGCCTGAGTCGGACCCCTGTCTCTGGAAGCCTCTGCAGCCAGGTGCCCCCTCCCTCCCTCCCTGCAGGCAGCTCATGCACAACAGCAACTTCAGCAGCAGTAACGGCAGCACGGAGGACCTGTTCCGGGACAGCATTGACTCCTGTGACAATGACATCACAGAGAAGGTGGGGGCTGGGGAAGGGATATAATGTGTGCACGCCCCCAGAGGTGGTGGGAGTACTCAGCTGCTGTCCGGGGACTTGGGCAGGTGGCCCCAGTCATGTGGGACACCCCCCTAAACAAGACCATTCTCATCATACATGGCCATTTGGAGGTCCTGGTCGTGAACCCCACAGTTTCAAGGTTCTCAGTCCTGTGGCCTTAGAGGTCTTCTGCACCCACCCCTGCCCTCCTTCAGGTGAGCTTCCTGGAAAAAAAGGTGACAGAGCTGGAGAATGACAGCCTGACCAACGGGGACCTGAAGAGCAAGCTGAAGCAGGAGAACACGCAGCTGGTGCACAGGTCAGGCCGGGGCCTCGGATTTGGGGTCTTGGCGGGACTCTGGGGAAGAAAGGGCTGTGCCTCCCGCTAAAGAAGCAGAGGAGGTAACCTTGTATCTTTCCAGCTCTGAGGGTCTATGATGCGTCAGCCCCTCCTCATGTCCTGCCCACGCAGGGTACCCGGGAGGACAGGCCTCTAGGGACAGGGAGACAGGTTGGAGCTTGACTTTGACTCTTGGCTTGATGGATTCCACCCCCTCAGGTCTGCAGCCCTAGGGTGGGTCAAAGACAAGAGTTGGGATCCACTGTCTGGCTGTCATGCAGTGACGAGAGCCTGACTTCCCTGGGGACAAGCTTGCAGAGGGACAGGCCAGTGTGAGCCTGTCGGTGTAGTAGTGAGTGCAGAGCTTAGTTGTCCTCACCAGATAGCATGAAACTTGGTGGACTTATCCTGGCCTTGGATCTAGTCCTCTACCTTGTATATCCCCAAGATGGGCCCTTTTATATACCCCAAAAGGTCAGCTCTTGGAAAGACTGTTGCTAGTGAGATGCAGCCTAGACCAATGTACCCACCAGGCCACCAGTCGTGGGCTTCTGACATCCAACAGTGGGGTCTGGCCCTTCCCAGGTCTGAGGCAGGCTTGGGCCACTAGCTAAATGTGCCTATTTTGGAGGCAAGGTGCCCAGTAAGCCGCCTTGTCAATCAGGGGGATGCTGGCCAGGAAGGAATAGAGCAAAAAGAGGTGTGAGACCCAAGGCTGCTCCTCCAGCTGTGGCTGTCCCTCCCTGTGCTGCCCTGAGCATCCCACCTTCTCGGGTACAGCCTTGCTCCCCTCTGGACCGACTGCCAGGTCTGCCCCTCCATGGCGTGTATGACTGACACACTTCTCTTTAGATGTCACGATGTCCCTATGCAGGGACAGGCCTGTCAAACTCACGGCCACCTCCCTTGGTGGGCTTGTTAGTGACTCAGGGTCTCAGGGCCTGGGGCTCTCTGTGCCACAGCCTGGGTTGGGGAGGTGACAGAGGCCACAAGAGCTTGCCCCTTGCGCGGTCCCCAGGGTGCACGAGCTGGAGGAGATGGTGAAGGATCAGGAGACCACAGCAGAGCAGACGCTGGAGGAGGAGGCGCGGCGGCACCGTGAGGCCTACAGCAAGCTGGAGAGGGAGAAGACCACCGAGGTGGAGCTGCTCAACGCCAGGTGGGCCCCACTGACCCCGCTGGGGCTGCTTTTCTCCTGAGCCTCGTGCCCTTGGAGACACCCTCACACTCCTGGGACAGCCCTGTGGGGCAGGAGCTAGTCCCATTTTATAGATGGGAAGACTGAGGCTGAGGGAAAGCCTCATGTTCTAACAGTTCTCCTTTTGATACCTTAAAACTCTCATGGGTATGTTATTTAGGAAGTATATAAAAGAACGTTCATAGGAGCATTGTTCATATTAGGTAAAGGAAACCATACAAATGTTTACCAACAAGAGAAAATCAGTAACAGAAATGTCTTGGCCCGATTCCTAGACTGGGTCTGATGTCCAGGCTTGGAGCTCCCCCTGCTGTCGGTTCTCCCTGACCCTGGGTGGACTGAGGTCCCTGTGCCTCGGGATACCTGTCGCTTTGCCATCAGAACCTCTGGCAGGAGGGCAGGGAGCAGCCTTAGCCCAGGAACCCGGATCGATCACCCATTAGCTCCATGACCATGGACATACTGTGTCCCGCAGCAAATGTGAGGGTGGGTGCACTGACACACATCAGGACGCTACACACAGGCAAGGACTGTGACAGTGCCCTGTGCTGCCTTCACTGCTGAGCGAGGCTGCGTGGGCCCTTGGCCTGAAGGACAGCTGCCCTGCACTCCTCGGGCCCCAGGACCCCCGTCTCTACACTGAGCATTCCTGGGGGTGGGTGGGCTGCTGCGCAGATGAATGTGTGTTGGGCTCCCACCTTGCACCTCGAGGCTCTGCAGCAGGTGCCTCCCTGCCTGCGGGGGTGAAGCAGGCCCAGGGGAGCCAGGTGGCCGCACCCCTGTGCAGCTGGGGAGGGGACTTCCCGGCTCCCCTGGGCCTGAGATCTGCCTTGTTAACTTTCTCACCAAGGGTTGGTTTTACATTTTGACATGTTCTTGAAGCTGCTGTTTGGCATCTGTCTCTGGAGGCTGGTACCTCACTAGGGGTGGCCACTCTCACTCAGCCTGCTTCCAACATCTGGCCCACGACAGGTGGCTGGGACATGGGAGGTGGAAGAAGACAGCGTGAGTGTGGGCCAGGTGACAAAGCCCAGAAAACCAGCTGTCAGGGACTGTCTCCTAGCCTGTGTCCCTTGCACACCTCCAGGGGGCACCATTCATGTAGAATATCGAGATGGCCTTCTCAGAGTCACGTGGTATGCTTTGGTGTCCACCACATCCACCAGCTTGAGTCTACCTTCCTCTCTGGCCCTGGCCTGGGGGCCTCTCCTAGGGAGCCCAGAGCACAGGGGAGGCCCAGGAGCCATCCCTCCAAGAAGGAGGAGGTGACAGGGTTGGGAGGTTAGGGGGATGCTCTGCAGGGATTGGTGCCAGAAGTGACCCTGCACAGTTCTGGTGCCACTGACAGCCCAGTTCACCTGCACTGCTTCTCCGGTCATTTGAAACCAACTTGAGCACCTGGGCTCTATCTCCTCGTGGAATCCCTTTAGCATGGCCCTTTGTGGGTGCTAACATCAGAGGATCATTACTGTTGGAACCAATGCCTGTGGACATCAGAGGCAGCTGCAGTGAGCGCTCAGAGAGAAGAGCTCTGGATGAGGTGCCGGACGGGGGTAGAGAATGAAAAGCAAATACGGTCCATAGCCTTCAGATTGTGGATTCCCACAGGAGCAATCACAGACAGCCACAGGAAGATCATTTCTCCATCTAGC
Source organism: Lemur catta (assembly GCF_020740605.2). Taxonomy (NCBI): domain Eukaryota; kingdom Metazoa; phylum Chordata; class Mammalia; order Primates; family Lemuridae; genus Lemur; species Lemur catta. Next base: position 20,681,164 of record NC_059142.1, read on the forward strand.
AGGAAAACATCTCCCCATGGGGTTGTTTCAGGATTCTAAGAATGTATGCAAGGAGAATCTTACATTCTTATTCACAAATGAATGTTTCCTTTTATCAAAAAAAATAAGAATGATAATAAGTGTCTTTACTATTTTGCCATGGCTGACAGGAAGCTCAAGGCTATCTTATCATTTGGGAAAACTATTCATATTTTCTCTTTCTCTCAGTTCCCTCTTCCAGGAAGCAGAGAATCACTGCAGGTTGTCAACCCCTTGTGAGGTGATCTCCGTTCCAGATTTCTGAGATTTCTGTTCTGCATCTTTCCCCAGGGTGCAGCAGTTGGAGGAAGAAAATACAGAACTTAGAACGACAGTGACTCGGCTCAAATCTCAAACAGAGAAACTGGACGAGGTGAGCAGCAGGTGCAGGCTTGGAGCCAAATGCACAGAGAGGCGAGGTTGAGGGGTAGGGGTGGGTGTTAGTTTATATTAGTTTATATTATTTTCTGAGATTCTAAAAGCCCTGTCCCCCCCCCAAAAAAAGTGAGTAACAGTTTGTGTTTCTATATTTCTGATTTTCCAAGTTTTCTATAGTGAATGTATTTCCTTATACCATAGGGGAAAATTATACTCTTAGAAAGAAAGAGCTTAGCTTCTATTCAGGCTAACGCCTCCTGTTAGGCCTCTATGTAGCATTGTTGAAGGACTTCAGAGGCCTGAGTTTTTTCTAGCTGTATTTCTAGACTCATAGGAGTCCTAGTCATTTATTTTTTCTTTCTTTTTTTTAATATAAAATTTTTTTTTTTTAGAGACAGGGTCTTGCTCCAGGCTGGAGTGCAGTGGTGCAATCATCGCTCATTGCAGCCTCAAACTCCTGGGCCCAAGGGGATCCTCCTGCCTCAGCCTCTTGAGTAGCTGGGACTACAGGCACATGCCACCACGCTCAGCTAATTTTTTTTATCTTATGTAGAGATGGGGTCTCACTATGTTGCCCAGGCTGGTCTCAAACTCCTGGCCTCAAGCAGTCCTCCCACCTCGGCCTCCCAAAGTGCTGAGATTACAGGCATGAGTCACTGCTGTGCCCAGCCTGGCCATTTCTTTAAGCCATGACTTGGAGGATTCTGTCCAAGGGAGCTGGTTTGACTGTCCATTTGCCATGGCGAGGTGGCTAATCAAACCCCCAGGGAAGTCCCGGGGGCATAATGAGCCTCCTCTGGGAACTCCCCTCCCCTGACCTTGTCTCCCGGGCTCCAGGAGCGGCAGCGCATGTCCGACCGGCTGGAGGACACCAGCCTGCGGCTCAAGGATGAGATGGACCTGTACAAGCGCATGATGGACAAGCTTCGGCAGAACCGCCTCGAGTTCCAGAAGGAGCGGGAGGCGACACAGGAGGTGGGTCCCGGGCCAGAGGGCACTGGGGATCCCTCCAGCGTCCCTGCTCCCACCAACCGGCCCCTCTCCCCCACAGCTCATCGAGGACTTGCGGAAGGAGCTGGAGCACCTGCAGATGTACAAGCTGGACTGCGAGCGGCCGGGCAGGGGCCGCAGCGCATCTGGCCTGGGCGAGTTCAATGCCAGGGCCCGTGAGGTGGAGCTGGAGCACGAGGTCAAGCGGCTCAAGCAGGTGGGAGACTGTGTCCAGCGGGGCGAGGTAGCCAGGCCACCCGTGTGGGTTTCCTGGGCAGGGACCATGGCAGGGGAGCCCAGAGCTTGTAGCACCCCTCCCTCCCACATCCTTATCTGCTCACTGACAACCTGATCGTCAGGGCTGTCCCATTTCACAGCTCAGGTAAAGCCACTTGCCTGTAGGCTCTGTCTGGTGGAAATGCCAGGATCTGTCCCTGGTGTCCATAGAAAGAAATAGACACTAGTCTCCTGTGCTTGGTGCTCGGGGTGGAGAATGAGACTACCCAGCTGCACGAATGCCTGGCTGTGCTGGGTTCAGGAGTGAGATTTCATTTCAAGTAGTTCCCAGGCTCAGTCCCTTAGTTGGACACCATTCAGGGGTAGGATGGGGTGGGGAGCAGGGTCAGGAAGGGGCAGTGGCCAGGCGAGGGAGGGAGTGGTGTTGGGTGGAGTGTCAGCTCAGCCTGACCCTGCAGGTGGGAGACTCTGCAGCGTAAGCTGCACCTCTGAGTTTGCTCCACGGCAGGCAGAGGTGCGGGTGGCTGTGTCCCACAGCAATCCTAAACCCCAGCCACCTCCCGGTTTGGAGGGGGCTCCCAAGGTCCCAGGTGTGAGCATTAAGGGCCTTCAGGCGAAAGCTGGAGCGTGGGGCTGGGCATGGGATCTGGGCAGAGCTCTGCGGGGTCAGCTGCACTCCAGAGTGAGAAGGCCCCTGGAGACAGCTCCGCCGGGCGGCACTGCAGAGCCCGGCTGCAGGGGGAGCCGGGGAGATGAGCTGACCTGCCTGCTCAGACAACCCAGAGCATCACTTTCCTTCGGGGAGGGCCAGTGGCGGAGACTGAGCTGCCAGGTGGGTGGTGTCCCCACACAGGGCCCCAGGAAGGAGGACATGGCCAGGAGCCATGGTCCTGTCTGGAGACATGGCTGCCCCGAGCGGGGCTGTGATTCCTCCTCCTTGGAACCCCGTGAACTCCTGGGACACCTGGCCCCCAGACCAGGACCCAGTCCTCCTGCCCTCCAGCGCCTGGGGAAGGCTGCAGCATCGGTGACCTCCTGCGCTGGCTGTGACGCACACCTGAGGGCTTGGTGCTGGTGGCAGTCAGGAGACGGTAGATGCCGAGAAGTGGGTTCCAGTGGGTTCTGGATGCTTCTGAGAGTTGATGTCATGTCACCCCACTCTCTGTAGGAGAATCATAAGCTGCGGGATCAGAACGACGACTTGAACGGACAGATCCTGAGCCTCAGCCTCTATGAAGCAAAGAACCTCTTTGCCACCCAGACCAAAGCCCAGTCCCTGGCTGCGGAAATAGACACAGCCTCACGCGACGAGGTAATCGCCTCCACTCGTGCTTGCTCTGGGGCCTGGGCCCCCATCCCCCACTTGTCACAGTGACCAGGGACTGGCCTGAGGGTCCCATCTGCAGCTACCCCAAGTGACAGAGGCCAAGGCTGGGGGGTGCAGTGGCTGCAGGAGAAGTTAAGTCAGACCTGAGTTCTGCACGTGCTGGAAGGAGCATGGGTTTATCAGCAGGGTGGAGTGTGAGCCTTAGGTCTGCCAGAAAAGTGCCGATTGGCTAGTTGATTCCATCAACATGTGAGCCCAGGGTGGGCTATACCTCCCCTCCCCCAAACCAAGAGGGAAAGGAAACTAGCATTTCATGAGCACCTACTTCTGCAGGATGTTTTCACGTAATCTCCCGATAACTCTGAGGCTTTGTGGAAACACTTCCACGTTACAGATTGTGGAACACAGGCTCACCCTCCTGGGGAGGGAGAGGGACCGGCTCTCTCCAGGGCCAGAGGCTGCTCTTTCTGCCATGCTGGGGGGAGATTATGAAGATCAGGCCTCCAAATGCCCTGGGGACCTCCACAAACCAATTCCATTGGAGTCTCGGGGGTAGGGCCCGGGCATCTGCATGTCTAACACTCCCCATGTGGAGCTGAGCCACTGCCCTGGACTCTTGTCCTGGCACCCAAGTGCTGAGGTCATTCTGGGGCCCGCCCTTGCCCACGGTCTCCTGAGGCCCTGTGTCATCAGGCCCTGGCCAGCTGCAAGCCGGAGAATCTGGGCTGTGCCCGCACCCCAGCCCGGCTTCTGACTGGTCTTTCTCATTCCCTTCAGCTGATGGAAGCCCTGAAGGAGCAGGAGGAGATCAACTTCCGGCTGAGGCAGTACATGGACAAGATTATCCTCGCCATCCTGGACCACAACCCCTCCATCCTCGAGATCAAACACTGAGACATGGGCGCTGGCTGCAGAGCAGCCTCAGGACCCTGGGACCGAGGGGCAGACCCTGCCCGAGGATGCAGGCCCAGGCCGGGCCTCACACTCACACTGTAAATGTATCTCTGGCCACCATGCGTTGCGTGTCCTGGTGTATTTGTGGGGAGGCCATGTGCACGGGCCAGGGGTGAGCGTGGGGCCGTGGCTGTGGGTGATGTCTGCACAGTAGCTGTCCATGCACTTTGTGGCCCCTTTGCGAGGGTCAGAGGGTTCTGGAAGTGGGAGGGGGCAAGGTCTGCTATCAGGAGTTACTGTAATAACAAGAACTGGAAGCTTGTGTTTCAGGTACTGGATAAAATGATTCTACCTCTGGGGATAAGGATTAAAATACACTCTAGTGAGCCGGGCTCTTTCACCCCACCCCTAATCCCCCTGGGAGTGGGAGCAAAATTGTGATCTTCTCCAGGAGTTGGAATGCCCCACAGTTGTGTCCTCGCCAACTCTTTGGCCACCTTTCTAGCCCAGGTGTTCAAGCTCAGAGAGGAGGAAGGGGGGGGCATCTGGGGGCGCCGTGAGGAAGGCCCCTCCCTGAGCTGCCCTGCCCTGGCCAGCAGCCCTCTGCGACTCATGTGCACGGTGTCCAGGGGACTCAGGTTTGCAGAGGAGCTAGCACAGGGCATCCTCATTCTGGAGAGTTCTCTGTGTACTCCCCTATCCCTGCTTACCCACCCCCCTTTGTGTTTTGTCTTGAAGACAGTGAAAAATAAGCAGCCTTCACTTGGGTGTAATATGAAGTGATAAAAAGGAAGGAGACAAAGAGGGTTGTGGGACAGGGGTGTCTAAGGCAGGTGCTGACATTGGGCAACCAAAGAGATTTTCGGGGGAGGAGCCCAGCTCCCATTCCTGTCAGTTTCCTTCCCCAGGGCTGCGTCTTCAGACAGAGGCACGGATGGGCCGTCTCTCCTGGCCCACCATCTCGGTTCTCCACGCAGCCTGGTGGCGGCAGGCCTTCGGTTTGGATCTCAGATCCGTGCCCTGGGCTCCTCTTAGGCACAGCAAGGCCTGATTGGTCCAGCCCCTAGAAACACACATGTGTTTGGTTCTCAGCCAGGGGAGCCAATGCCGTGCAGTTTGGGGGCCAGTTGGGAAAGTTGCAGGGAAACCTTAGTCTTCCATCCTTTTGACACATGGTGAATGCACACTATGGTTTTTAATGGGATCTTTTGTTCTAGACGGCTGGGAGTAGATATGGTACTTTCCTTAGAGTTTTCCAGTTTATCTCAATTTTATATGGCTTGTGATTCATTTCCTTCCTTAACCCAAATATATAAACACGTATGGTCTTATTTCCCAGCCCCCCCCCCCCCCCCCGCAGTTTCTTGTTTTCTTCAGCACATCTAGTGTTAAGAGGAAGGCTGGGCATGTTGGGCAGGGGCATGGAGGGGCGTAGGCAGAGGAGAGAGGGCAGTGAGGTGAGGGGGAGGGGACTTGGGTGTGCCCCCTGCTTGACAAAGGCAGGGCTGTGGCCAGAGCCAGTCTTCACCCCATTCCAGGCAACTTGTGCTTTTGTTGGATTGTGTGACTTCTTTTTAATCACATGTATGGGATTTGTTTCGTGCTGCACGTGATGCGTTGCACTGGTCTGACCCAGGACCCTGTGAGCCCCCCGCACCAGGAAGGCTCTGAAGGGGGCGGGTCTTCAGGGAGTCCCCCAACCCCTTAGGACACTGGTCTCCTTGGCTCCCCCGAGGGCCTGAGAAGAAGCGGGCAGTGAAAGAAGGCATGAGGAGTGGGTCTCTGGAGAATTTGCTAGTAGGAAGGAATGGCCACAACTATAAGGAAGAAGACAAATTGTGATGTAGGTTTGGTCTGGGTCCTGCAGAGAGGCCAGGCAAGCCAGGGTCCTGGTCTGGGGGGCTCAGCCCGGGGTGAGTATTTTATACGTAAAACGGAATGTGCCCTCGGGCTGCGTTGGCGTGGCGTTCTAGCGAGCGCTGCCGAGGCGGAGTCAGGTAGTCGCAAGGTGGGGAGGAATCCCTGCGGCCGGAAGCGGGGCGGGGCAGGCTGTCAGCCTGGGGCGTCCTGCGGGCTCCTCCCTCCAGGGGGCGCCGTGGGACCGGGCGCCGGGTCCGAAGGGCCCCGCGGACCTGGCGCGGTGCCGCCGAGGCCCCTGGAGGAGGGCTGGCTTTTAAATCAGGGCCTGGATTCCAGGTAGCAGCGCACCCTCAAGCCGACTCCGGCCTTCTTCAGCCGGAACACATGTCTTATAAAACCTCGCCGGCCAGCTTGGCTTTTTAAGAACGTGTATTTTAAGATCAAGCTCTTCTGCGCTTGAAAGCGTGCCCGAGGGGGGCAGACGCCCCGGGGGTCGCAGCCACGGAGGCCCCCTGAGCCTTGGGTGGTGGAACGGAGCCTGCCCCCTTGCTGTGCTTCGGCTCTTATCTCAGCCGTGGGGCCGCGATAGTACGCGGGGCCCAGTTAAGTGTGAATTTCAGATAAACAACAAAGCATTCTTAGAGTTAAATATGTTCCACCCAATACTTGGGACATATTTCAAATGGGGGGATTTTTAAAAACTCCGATGACTGGGACTGAATCCTCAGACATTCTGGTTTAATCAGTGTGGGTGTGGCCCAGGCATGGAATTGAGGAGCTCCCAGGTGATTGTAATTTAACTGAGTATCCTGGGGGTGGGGGCGGATGTGTTTTGTTTTATTGCTTTTGTTGTTTGTGTTTGCTAAACCCGACAACCCTGCCAAGTAGGGATGAACCGCAGTCTGAGGTCTAGAGGTGTTTTTTAAGTGGGGCAGAGGTTTCTGTAGGAGACTCAAATTTTACGTGACATTGAGCTGTCCTCACATTCAGTTGTAAGCCAAACGAAATGAGCTGAACCAGCAAGTGAGCTTTTATATACAGTATCTAATAGAAAATGAAGCACCTTCTGGTCCAGCTAGCCCGTATTCCGTGGGAAAGTATAAGAAAGTTCTGGTAAAAAAATAAGATGTTTTCTTTTTCTTTTTCACTTCGAATTGGCCAGAGTTAGACCTAGGTTATTTTATTTTTAATTGGGTTATTTATTTGACAGTTGTCACAGGGCAATTCTGTTTTCATGACTTTATTTCTGACCTATTAAAAACACAAGGCCCAAGAACTTCCCAAGGCACTAGGTCCTAAAACAGTGGTTTTCAGCTTTGGTTGTGCATTGGAATCACCTGGGGAGGGTGTGGTCCAGGCACCAGGACGTTGAAAGTCCTCTCCAGGTGATGCTAATGTGAGACTCCCCTGTCCTAGGCTGTTGGCCAGAGGTAGAGAAAGCAAGTGGAAATGGCTGTTGGGCTTGTTAAGTCAGGCACTGGATGACAGCAAGTTCTGCTGGGAGGGAGCCTTCTCCTGTCACGATGTTACTGAGTGGTCTTCACCCCCAGCGTGGGAGGCCAGATGCCTTCAGGAGCTGGCGGATCCAGCTGTTGTCACCAGCCTGCCTGAACGGTCACTCTGCGTGCCCCTGGAGGCAGTGGGTGGCACTTGTTGGGTTATATTGTCCACAGGCCAGTTCCAAGGTGGGGGTAGGACAGAGTCAGCTGGGAACTGACAAGCGGGGCAGTCATACCGAAAGCAGCCTGAGAAACAGCAGCCACCTCCTTGCACAGCTGAGCAGGAGGGGGCACCGGCTCTGTGGGTTTTGCCTCTGATCTGTTTTCTGAGTAGGTGAGGAAGCCCCAGTAGCCAAACCAGCATCCCGGCTCACCCCCAGGAGGCTCCAGGTGCTAGTCTGCCGGCGAGTCTCTGATCCCTGGCCCAGCCAGGTCTTGGGGTCCAGGAGGGCACAATTGTGGGCTCTTTGTCCCAGGGAGGGACTTCATAGCCTGCAGGGCCATGGGCCTGGTGAAGCAGGGAGAAATTCAGCTCTCTTCTTGTGCTTCGTGTATATGTATGTTTAATGCATTTAGCACATTTAAACCTAAAATTCAACTCTACATGTGATTGTAACAGGAAAGTTTTGCATAGTCACCGTGCCCAGGAAATGACTTTGGTCACCTGGCAGATCCACGGTGACTCTTCTTGAGGGCCAAGGTGGATTCTGAATTGAGAAGAAGGGGCCATTTAGGACTTCAGTGCTTGTCTCTTCCATGGACTTTGCTCCCAGACCCTGACCCTCCCTTTGGGACCCAGGGCATCCCCTCTGGGGTGATGCTTTAGGCTGGTAAGACTGAGGCCTGCCCCACTAAGGGGCCTCAAGTTGGAGGGACCGTGCCCTCAGTGTATGACTTTGAGCACTGGTCTTAGGACATCGTGCTCTGAGTGCACACATGAACAGGGCAGCAGCAGGGAGCAGGAAAGGCCAGAGCCACAGGTCTGCCCTACGTGAGTGGCAGGACAACTCCGAGGCCCTTCTGCCAATGCTGTCTGCTGCCCACTGGAGAAAATAGGCCACTTTTTAGAAAGGTGTGTTTCTAAAAGCATAGACCCCGGCGAAGCTTAACACCACTATCTCGCCAGGCACAAGGTTCCCACCTGACCTTGATGCTCTGACCTTATAGGCTCCTCCTCTCTCCATTGTGACTGTAACATAGAGGTGTCTGTGCCCCAGAGCCACCCGCCCAGGAGGGCATCCAGGCCACCTCTCCTGCAGGATCTAAGTGCTGCTGTCCCTGGGGTGACCTGCCTCCTCCTGGGACCCGTCCGCTTTGCTATGCTGCACAGGCTGTGTTTGTCTGCATGGTTTGGGGTCTTTGTCCGTGTGCCTTTTCTTCCCTGTCACCACTGTACAGGATTTTCCACGCCCCCCACTGCCCCCTTTTCTACATCTTCTCGCCTGCCCAGACCTTTCCCGAGCCCTGTAAATGTGTGCTTTGTATCCATGTGCCTCCACCACGTGAGGCCGCACCGGCAGACCAGCTCTCCTGGCGGGTTTGTCCACAGGGATCAGGCCCCCGTTCCCCTCGGTTCACTCAGCCTTGTTTGTAGACTTGGTAACTTTGTACAGAACCTTTCGTTATTGTCTTAAGCGTAGGGGGCTAGGAGCCACTTAGCCCCCCATCCAGCCTGCAGCTAGTTTAGAAGCCTTGCATCCCAGGACCGGGTAACCTTGTGTAAAGCCGCTTCTCCCACAAAGCTCTTCCTGCGTTGGTGTTGATGCTGGCAGAGCGCAGCTCTTTGACCCGGGGCGTTGGCCCCGGCGGGGATGTCATGGGACTGCAGTGGCTACGTGCCACCCGCCCCTGCCCCCAGAGGGAGCCCTGGCTGTGTGGTTCCCACCACTTGCCAGTGGGCCTGCATTTAGGGCCACCTCATCTGGTGTCTGGAACAGCTGCAGAGCCCCGTAAGCAGAAGGAAGAGTCTCTTGCTGCTGTCCCTGCCTGCTATTAACACCTGCCCAGCCCCTCCTCCTCTGCCAAGGTGCTCAGACCAGAGTGCCATTAACACCTGCCCAAGGTCAGGGATCAGAGGACTACTGGTCACTGAGGACTCGCTTGCAGCCTTTGGCTTCCAGCTTTCTTGGCTGGGCTCCCGGGGCCCAGGTGGACTAAACCACACGTGTATCCTCATGCCCCCCAAGGGCTTGTTAGTTGGCTTCTGACTCTCTGTGGTGACTCTCATGGGATTCAACTCAAGTTTTTTGCCCCAGGAAGGAGTCTGTGTTTGGAAACAGGCTTAGCTTTCGGGCTGGGGTGGGACCTGCACTTGTGGGCCCCTGGGAGAGGGGAGTGTGTGGGGTGAGGCCCTGAGGCTGCGTCCCAGGGTCCCGAGCTCCTCACCTGCAGGCTCTCAGCGGCAGGCTCCTTCCAGGGAACTGTCATGTACAGCAGACCCCGGTGTAAATAAACAGTTTGCTCTTCTTGCCTGACTTGACTGTGAGTTTCTGTGGTTGGGGAGGGAGGGCGGAAGGATCCTGGCTCCTGGTTCTGGAGCTTATGGGGACGGTCTCCCCTAGGAATAGCAAGGCCCCGCTCAGGGTGCTGGTCCCAGGTGGCTGGTGCTGTTCCCCGGGGCAGGCTGGAGCACAGGGTCACCTTCCAGTCCCTGTTCTAGTCTGCTGTCCCTAGGAGAGGGGATGTAGATCCCAGAAGCCCCTATGACACCACCATTCCAGCCACAGGGCTGTGATGTTTGAATACCTTATCTTCTCTGTGACCATGTTCTCCCCCAGTGAAGGCCTCCCAGGGGTCCAGTGGGGTCCCAGTGCCATGCTTCCTCCGTGTCAGCCACCGTGACTCCCCTGGGTCACAGGCCCAGGTCCTTAAGCCTGTGGATTTCAAGTATCAAAGGGGCTTCACAGGTCACTCAGACTCAGCATCTTAGCCCAGACCCTCCACCTCCCAACGCAGGCCCTTGTGCCATGGTCCTCCTGGGTGGGTGGACACGCGATGGATTTACACAGCCTCCTGGGCTCACAGGGAGTCATCCCCAGATACTGGGAGTTGTGTGTTCCCCTGGACCTTCATTCCCTCCTTCCAACTTGCCTTCCCTCCCCAAATGGGGTTGCCAGATTCAACAAATAAAAATGCAGGATACCTGGTTAAGTGTGAATTCCAGACAATCCAATGAGCCTCATTTTAACTTGATTACATTTGCAAAGACCCTATTTCCAAATAAGGTCACATTCACAGGTACCAGGACTTAGGACTGTGTATCTTTTTGGGGTATACAATTCAACTCACACATCTATTAAAGGGGGTACCTGTTTGCCATCCGCAGAGGGGTGGGAGCCAGCACCACGGTGTGCAGGTTGTGCCTCAGCACAGGTGTGTTCCCTATCGCCAGTCTTGGAGAACATTTCCTGACCTATTAAAACCGATGTCATCCCCACACCCTCTAGATGTCACACCACTCAGAAAAGTATTTCCTTGTGGGGTCCTATCAATTCGCTGGGCCCTCGGAGGGCCTTTTAGGGTTATTTGCTGGCCCAGGCCAAGGTCTCCTGAAATGAGTCAAAACTATCTGGGCACAGAAATCACTCAACCAACCAGCATCATCTACTGAGCACCACTGCGTGCACCAAGCTCTGTGCCAGGCACTGGGGATCGGCGCAGGCAAGGCTGCTTCTCTGGGGGTCTCCAGGCTCCTAGGGGAGGGAGGAACTTCCAGGGTGATGAGCTGCAGCTGCGGGGAGGGGACTGAGCCTAGTCAGGAGCAGGGATGGCTTCACCTGAGGAAGGGGCTTGCAGCAGAGCCCCAAAGGACAGTAGGGGCTAAGGGAACTGCACATGGGGAGACGAGAAGAAAGCACGGCCCTTTCAGGGGACGGTGGCTGGGAGGTGGGCGGGCACAGGCAGAGGTGGGAAGGCCTGCAGTTGGGCTGGGCAGTGTAGAGCCTGGCGGGCCAAGGGAGGATCTGTCTTATTCATGCATGAAGCAGATGTTGCACCAGCACCTAATAAATGCCAGGAGTATGGGGAGGTGCTGGGCTCACAACCGTGAGCAAAACTGACTCACTTCTTATGCTCACGGCACAGGAAGTCCCCGGATGTACAAGAGAGGTTCATAAAAGCACCTACCCCAGCAATTTCTGATTCCCTGGCTAGGGATGGGGCTTGGATACGGGGATTTTTTTTAAAGCTTCCAGATGATTCCAATGTGCAGCTAGAGGTGCGAATCGCTGGTTATAACAAGGGCACCTGGGCTCATTTGAGGAGTCAAGCAAGGGGGGGCTTCAATGGAGACCGGAAGGAGGAGAAGGAGATGGCCCAGCGAGGGAGATCGGAGAGGATGTGGGAGGGGAAAGGCGGAACCAGGAGAGGAAACAGCAGGTACGGAGGCCTTGAGGTGAGGAGGAGCTAAAAGCCAGCTAGCTCAGCAAACAGCAGGGCTGTGGCCTGGTCAGGTTGAGTCTCAGAGCAGACAGATGAGGCTGCCTGGACTTGGGTAATGTCTTAGTTGGGACTGCCCTAAAAGAATGCCACACACTAGGAGGTTAAACGACAGATATTTATTTCTCATAGTTCTTAGAACACTGCTTTGCATGTATTAGGTCATCTAACCCTCAAGTGCCCTACAAAGGGGGTATATTACAGGTGAGGAACCTGAGCCACCGCAGGTGACCTCACTGGCCACAAGTCACCCAGGATTCGAGCCCAGGCAGCCGGTAAGGAGCAGAGTCATCCCAGAGCAGGACTTGACTGACCTGCCCGAGGAATGGGCTGCTCTGAGTGGGCTGCAGGCCGGGAAGGCTGCAGGGAGAAGGCAGGACACAGGGTGACCCCTGGAGCCTGGGTCAGCTCTCCATGAGCAGGGGGTAGTGAAGAGGGCATGACTGGAGGAGGAGCAGGGTGGGGGGGAACTGCAGCCCTGCTCACACGTATGGGGAGCAAGAGGAGAGGCCTGAGAAGGAAGATGGTGCCACTGTGGTCCAGCCTGGTGGGCTGAGGGAATCAACAGGGTGCCAAGTCCTCTGGGGCTTGGCTGGGGGTTCTGGGGCCCAGGACCTCTGGAGCCAGCTTCAAGCCAGTCCTTCCTGGAACTCATCAGATGGCTGGGATTGGGGCTGCAAGAAGTTCTCCTCCCTCTCCTGCTACCCCTGGTTTGGCCCTGGCTCTCATTACAAACCCCAAGCTCTGACTTTATCATGATAATGAGCTCTGACTTGGGCTCCATGATGTTGAGATTTTCTGAGTTAAAAAAAAAAAAAGCTGGAGTTTGAGAGGCCCAAACCCAGAGTGCAAAGGTGCTGCCATCTGAGCCCGTTTCTTACGGCCTGTTTGATGGCACCAAGTCCAGGGAAGCTTGTGGACCCTCAATCCTTGCTTTCTAGCCCAACTGGACCCTCTGGGAGAAAATAACTTCTCCAGTTCTGCTGCTATTCACCCCTAATTTTGGGGGTGGCTTTCCCAGCGTATCGAGTTCAGCAGGTGACCCCAGACCAAAGCTAGACTTTGCCAGCCCCTGGCAGAGTCTATGCGAGACCCTCGTTCTACAATCGGGGGTGTTGTGAACACAGACTCAGGAGGCTGTCGGTGCTGGAGGGAGCCTGGGACAGTATCTGGTCCAACCTGACCCACTATGGAGCCCTCTAGATGAGTCCATTTTTTGAGGTGTGGGTGGAGACAAAGGAGACCCACCTCCTATCTCTGCATCCTCTGTGGGACCCAGCCCCAGGACTGATTACAAATATTGTCTATACTCAAAGTCACAGAGCCAGCAAATGCCAAGATTCAGAGAGAATCTCTATAGGCGCCACTCATTTATTCCCTCCCGAGGTCCAGGCCACTCCCCCATTAAGAGGTGGAGCTTATTCCCCGTCCCCTTGATTCTGGGCTGGCCCTGTGACTGCTTTGACGAACAGATGCAAATAATGCATCACTGTGGCTGAAGTGACATTCTGGGACTTCTGAGCTCTGGCCCTATGAGGGTTAGCAGCTTCTGCCTCCTTCCTCTTGAAATGCCCCTTCTTGGAAAGCCCAGTTGCCATGCTGTGAGGAACCTCAAGTAGCCCCACGGAAGAGAACTAGCTCTCAGCTCAGAGCCGGCATGCAAGTGAGGCCACGTTGGACCTTCCAGCCATCCCAGCACCCCGGCCAACACCAGAGGAAGCACAACTGCCTGGTCAGCCCACAGAACCATGAAAAACAATAAGTTGTTGTTTTAAGAGCTAAGTGTTGGCCAGGTGCAGTGGCTCACACCTGTAATCCTAGCACTCTGGATAGGCCGAGGCGAGTGGATCGTTTGAGCTCAGAAGTTCGAGACCAGCTCTGAGCAAGAGGGAGACCCTGTCTCTACTAAAAATAGAAAGAAAATTAGCTGGATAGCTAAAAAATATAAAGAAAAAATGAGCCGGGCATGGTGGCACATGCCTGTAGTCCCAGCTACTTGGGAGGCTGAGGCAGAAGGATTGCTTGGGCCCAGGAGTTTGAGGTTGCTGTGAGCTAAGCTGACGCCATAGCACTCTAGCCCAGGCAACAGAGTGAGATTCTGTCTCAAAAAAAAAATAATAAATAAATAAAAAATAAAAAATAAATAAAAAGAGCTAAGTGTTGGGGCAGTTGGTTATATGCAGCAATAGATACCTGAAACGGTAGGTCTGCTGCAGTTTCCTCTCACCAGGCATTCTCTCGGAAGATCCACTTTTCCCAAAAGGCATCCACCCAAGCTGGACCAAATGTGGGGAATGACTTGGTCCATCAGTCCCTTGACCTCAACCAAGTGGATCCCTTTACTCCAGGAACTCCATGGACAATCCTGACTGTCCACTAGATCACAGTCACATTCAGGGAAAGAAAGACCCCCCAAAACTGTAGCTGCTTGGGGGCGATGCTGCCTGAGGATCCTGCCTTCTTTTGGGACTTCTGAGGAGACCTGATTTGATTTATCCCATGAGGCACCTATGAGCCTTCCCTGCTCCTTTAAGGATCTTGTTAGGAGTGAGTACTCTGCCAACAAGAAGAGTCAGGAAGAGGTAACGGAGCTAAATACCGAGAAGGAGAAGAAAGGGAGAGAAAAAAATAAACTGTGCTAACCTTAAATATGAAAAGCAGTTTAATTTAACTAAAAATGTGGCCATATTCTCTCCAAAAAGTTTCAGATTGCATTGACTTCCCCTCCACCTCCCCATTAAGAGCAGCCTTAATTTAGAGCTTTCATGGAGGCTGTGAAACTTGATCAAAAGGGAAAAGTGTCAGGTTGCTACTGCACCAAAGGAAGAAGGGTCAGCTGGCATTTCACTCTCCCGTTAACTGTAGCGCTGAATAATGAAGAAGCTTCTTCAATTTTTAATGAATGCAGGGCTATGGCTAATGGCTAACACTCCCATTTTGTGGATAAGGGAACTGAGACTAAGTGGCAGCTGAGGGGACATTGGGCACGACCCCTGCCACGTTTACCCAGCATCACTGAAGTTTTATCTACTCCATGCAAATAACCACCAGCCCACAAACCTTGTGTGAGCTGTATATGACCACCTGGATCAATGAACTGTTATTACCATGGAATAAACCACCATTGAATTCTAGTGGCTCATAGCAAGAATGATTTTATTTCTTATTTTCCCGATTCTGTGCCAGGCTGTCAGTGCCTCTTCTGCATGTGCCTGGAATCACTCTTGCAGCTGCATCCAGCCGAAGGGTCAGTTGGGCTGGAAGCTCTGAGGTGGCCACCTGACATGTCTGGTGGGTGGTGCTGGCTGGGGCTGGGGTGACTCCTTGTGGCCTCTCATGCTGCAGGAGCTAGCCTGTCATCCTTACGTGGCATTCTCAGGATGGTGTTCTGAGACAGTGGAGGCAGACGCTGCAAGGTCTCTCGAGGCCTTAAGCTTCAGAACTTACATAACATCACTTTTACCACATTCTTTTGGTCAGAGCAAGCCACGTGGCCAGCCTGTACCAAAGAGGGGCGAAATCGACTCCACCTCTGGATGGAGCTGCAAAGAATTTGTGTCCATATTTAACCTACCTCACCTCTCTATTTAAAATTGCAACCATGGCTGGACATGGTGGCTCACGCCTATAATCCTAGCACTCTGGGAGGCCAAGGCAGGAGGATCACTTGAGGTCAGGAGTTCAAGACCAGCCTGAGCAAGAGCGAGACCCCTGTCTCTACTAAAAATAGAAAAAATTAGCTGGTGTGGTGGCGCATGCCTGTAGTCCCAGCTACTCAGGAGGCTGAGGCAGGAGGATTGCTGGAGCTCAGGAGTTTGAGGTTGCTGTGAGCTAGGCTGATGCCACAGCAGTCTAGCCCAGGCAACAGAGCGAGACTGCCTCAAAAAAAAAAAAAATTGCAAACCTTCCCACTCCTAGAACTTCCTATACTCCTTCCTTATTTTTTTTCTAATTTTTTTTTATTTCAGCATATTACGGGAGTACAAATGTTTAGGTTATATATATTGCCCATGCCCCACCTGGAGTCAGAGCTTCAAGCATGTTCCTCCCCACCCTGCCTTATTTTTCTCCCTAGTGCTTATTACCATCTGCTGTATGTTTTGCTTACTTAAGAATGGAAGCTCCATGAGGGCAGGAATCTGTGCTATTTGGTTCACTGCTTATAGCCCCAGCATTGAGAACAGTGTTTGGCACACAGTAGCTGCTCAATGAGGATTTGCTATAGGAATGAATGACTGGATGCTCTTTCTGAACCACATTGCATGAAGGTGAGTAAGGTTCGATTCTTGACTGCTAAGAGCTCTGTGTTCCAGACCAGCTCCTAGCTCTACTCAGCCAAGAAGAAGTGGACCTGGACGAACCCATAGTGACCCCCCCCCCCCCAACACACAAGGAGCAACCACAGCGTGGCCCAGGGTTGATGGTGACTCATAGCAGGGGGTCAGAGAGCAAATAATTCAAGAATTAATTTTCAGTTGTTTTCTTAATGGAACTTGTTTTTTTAGAGCAGTTTTAGGTTCACAGCAAAACTGAGCAGAAAGCACAGAGTTCCCATCTCCCCAGCCGCCCCCACCATCAACATCCCCCACCAGAGGGGTGCATTTGTTACAATCAATGAACCTACATTGATACATCATTAGTTTACGTAAGGGTTCACTGTTGGTGTTGTACATTCTTTGGGTCTTGACAAATGTATAATGGACTTGTAGCCACCATTATATCATACAGAATAGTTTCACTGACCTAAAAATCCTCTGTGCCCTACACATTCCTCCTTCCCTTCCCCCCAACCCCTGGCAACTACTTATCTTTTTACTGTCTCCATAATTTTGCCTTTTCCAGAATGTCATACAGTTGGAATCATACAGTATGTAGCCTTTTCAGATTGGCTTCTGTCTCAGACCATTTTGTGCTGCTATAACAGTACCACAGACCGGGTAATTTATAATGAACAGAAACGGATTGGCTCATGATTCTGGAGGCTGGGAAGTCCAAGATTGAAGGGCTGGCATCTGGTGAGGACCTTCCTGTTACATCAACCCATAGCAGAAGGGCAAAGAGAGGGTGGGAGGGCAAACCTGTCCTTTTATAAGGAAACTACTCCCTCCATAACAAATCACTCCTGCAATAATGGCACTAATGCGTTCATGAGGGTGGTACCCCCATGACCCAAACACCTCCCACTAGGCCCCACCTCCAACACCACCACATTGGGGATCAAGTTTCCAACACATGAACCTTTGGGGGACATTCAAACTATAGCAGCTTCTTTATTATTTATTTATATTTAGCTTACCTATTATTACTCAGCAGAATACATTTAAGGTTCTTCCATGTTTTTTTATAGCTTGGTAGTTAATTTATTTCTTTCTTTTAATAGACTTAATTTTTCATAGTGGTTTTAGGTTCACAGCAAAATTGAGCACAAAGTACAGAGAGTTACCATATGCTTTCTGCCCCCTGCCTCCAACATGCATAGTTTCCCCTGCAGCAGAGTGGTACATCTGTTACAATCAACAAAAAGATTCACTTTTAAGGACATGGGAAATGTTTATCCTATAATGATAAGTGAGCAAAATCAAGACACTATGAAATATACAATTGTGAAAATATAAATCTGATTCTCCTAATGGTATTATATAGACTCTATTTCATCAAATTCACCAAATTGATTTTTAATAACTTATTTTATGTGCCACTAAAAAGGAAAAAAAATTGCCAATTAATTATAAGTCTCCATAAATTTTAACAGTTGTCATTGTGGTTTCTAATTTGTTAAAATGTGAAAAAAAAACCCATATAACTCAGAATAACTGAATTACATTGTTTTATACACACATAAACATACACAATGTGCTTCTCTGTAGTGGTGTGACTTCAAGTGCTATGAATTCTCCTCTTCAACAATGGTGCTGGGAAAACTGGATATCCATACACAAAAGAAAGATGTTGGACCCTTACCTTACACCATTACAAAAATTAACTCAAAATGGATTAAAGACCTAAAAAAAAGACCTGTAACTTATAGCTCGGGACCACAAAAAAAACCACAACAACAACAACAACAAAAAAAAACTGTAACTATAAAAATCCTAAAAGAAAACATAGGGGAAAAGCTTCATGGCATTAGATGAAGTACCTCAAAGACATCTGCACACCCATGTTCACTGAAGCATTATGCACGATGCCGAACAGGTGGAAGCAGCTGTTCACAACTGGTGAATAGATATAGAAAATATGGTACATAATGCAATGGAATACTATTCAGCCTTAAAAATGAAGTCCTGACAAATGCTATACAACATGAATGAAAATTGAGGACATTATGCTAAGTGACATTATGACAGTGGATGTCACAACTGATGACATAAGCCAGTCACAAAAAACCAAAAACTTATGATTCTACTTATAGAAGTTATTTAAAGTGATCAAACTTTTAGAAAGTAAAGCAGTGTTTGCCAGGGGTTTGAGGGAGGAAGAAAAGGGGAGTTGTGATTCCTTGCTATAGAGTTTCAGTTTAGCAAGATGAAAAAAGTTCTGTAGATTGGTTACACAACAATGTGAATGTATTATACATAACACTATTGAACTGTACACTTAAAAATGGCTAAAATGGTAAATTTTGTTTTTTTTAAACCACCAAATCTTCACAATTTATATTTTTGGAAAGTTCTACACATAAATAAGGCTGAATTTGGCAGTGGTGGTGGCAGGGTGGGCCTGTTTGGCGCTCCCCGCTGAGTGGCTGGGGTACGGGAGGGCTGGGCACTGGGAAAGGCTGGCCGACCGGTCAGCCCCTGACTGTCCCCGGCCCGGAGAGCAGGGCTTCTCTTCCCCCGCCCATCCCCACTCGCCTCTCTCTTGGAACAGGTGCCGTGGCCACAGTCCAAACAACGACAGAGGAACCTAATGTCCCCCTTTTATTGATTTAAAGAAAATAATAAAAGATCTGCCAAAAAAGTATACAGTATCAGACTAAGCATTCAGGTTCCCAACCCCTCTCCTTTGCCTCTTTCATAGAATAGAAACAAAACATTACCAATTACGTTAAATTTCCCTTTGTCCTCCAGCCCCGGGCTCCCTCTCGCCTTTGTATTTTCCAATAAATATTCATGTGTGCTTTTGTGCTCTATCTATGCAGATAATCAGTCTTTCGGATCTAGACTGTTCCTTTTAATCGTGACCCACGGTAAGGACACACCATCCAATTCCCCCATTGGGGTCGCCTCCAGTCGTCCACTGTCGCCAGCACGGTCGCCACGAACATCCCTGGGGCCGTCTCCTTATGTCCCCACAGGGGCGCCCCCGGGCAAGGCCGCCCAGTGTAAACACGCCTCCTCCGAGTCCACTCCGCACGAGGCCCGGGCCAGGGACGGCAGGGGAAGACTTCGCTTCCCACAGGGCCGCCCTGCGCAGGGTCTGCGAGGAAGGTCACCCCCGCCGCCCCCGGGGCGGCTCTCTCCGCGCGCCAGCCCCGCCTGCCGCCGCCCCGCCTTCCCGCTGCGCGACCCCCGCGGCGCGCCCCGCCCACTCGGGTGGCAGGGACCCGGCCAAGGTCTCGCGGCGCCGGCCCCGCCTCCACTTCCGCCGCGGCCCTTCGCCTGGGCCTCCAGCTTCCTCCGCCGCCGCTTTCGAATCCGCCGCCGGCCTCTCCCCGGGGCCGCTCTCCGCGCGCGGGGCCCCTGGGCGGCGCTAGAGGCGGGAGCGGGCGGGGCCTGGCTCTGCGTGACGACGGTTCGGGTCCCGCAGGCGGCTGGCGGAGGCAGGGGACAGTGGAGGGGGCTGGGGTCAAGAGGCGGGGGACGGGTGCGGGAGCGGCCCCTGAGCCGGGCGGGAGCGGCGCTCAGAGAGCCGGGACCCGGCAGGCGGGAAGGTCTGGAAGGGCGGCCGGGCGGGGGGCGGGGGACAGGGCCGGGCGCCGCTCCTCCTGCGCCTGCGCCACCTCCCCTCCACTGAGAGCTTCCACCCCTCGCTCGGCTGTCAGGCGCGGTGGCCAAGTGGTAAGGCGTCGGTCTCGTAAACCGAAGATCGCGGGTTCGAACCCCGTCCGTGCCTAAGACCTGGAGGTTGGAGTTTGGCGGTGGGAAGCCGGTTGTCTCCACGTGTGCCGTTGGTCCCTCCTCTACGTGGCATTTTTTCCCTTTTAGGATTCTGTTCAGGCGTCCTCCAGTTTCTCCCCTCCCCCAGGCTCCGCGGTCGGCCGCGCCCCCCTCTCCGGGCCAGTGATGTGTGGGGCTCCCGGCCGGGCTTTCGTGGCCCGCCTTGCCGGCGAGCTCGGCCCCGGCCACGCCGCATTTCGCTGGCCTGGCCCCGCATCGCCTTTCCCCCAGCCGCACTGCGCAGGGCTGGAACCGTCCCCACCGTCTCTTCGACCCGGACACTGAGACCCAAGGTGAAGGACTCGCGCTAGCCTTGGTGTCGCCCGCGGGGCTCGGGTCCCGCCCGATTTGTGTGTATCACGGGGCAGGCAACTTTCCAGAGAGGGTGCTTGGGTTTCTGGAGCTGTGGTTTGCATTCTGTTTGTTCCCTGGAAGGTGAGTTGTGCGGGCTGTGCTCACCGCCTGCCTTCCTGTCTACAAAGTAAACCATATCGTCCACCTTTCCTAGCCCTGGTGAACCGACCCTGTGGATCTGGCCCCAGCCAGTTACGACACTCCCCAAGTCGTCTGTAGCATGACATAATGTTAAGTGCCTGCCATTCCTGGACCTGCTTTTTGATACCCTCCAGTCTATCTGTCCCCCTCTTCAAGTGTAACACTCAGGCTGAACATACCACTCCCGAGATAGTCTCATGAATGGAACTCCACCTCCCTCATTCCACACCCCATACTTCTGTTAATGTACCCCCACCCCAAAACACATTACCCTTCCTGAGGCCTGTTGCACGGTTGACCATGGGGAGCTTCAGGTGGATTGAATGTCAGCAGAATCTTGAGTTATCAGAAGACAGGGTGTGGGCCCAGGCAGCAGGGAAATACTGATCTTTTCCCTAAGACTCCAATACATTCAAGAGATGCTCTTGGCTTTTGAAGGGAATGCTGAGCTAGGGTGTCAATTCTGACTAGTGCCTTAGCCTAGACAGAGTCCAGATATTTAAGGACGGGAAGGAGAAAGGTCCTGCTGTACCGGATATTGCCTTGAATCCTGTCTCTTACTTTGGATTCCTGATGAGAAGGAGCGCTGAGGCTGGACATTGGGTTTTCTGCCGTAGCTGGAGCAGTGAATTCACCCCAGCAAAGGGGGTGTGTGGATGAGCCAAGCCAAAGTCGATATAAAAGAGGTACAAGGTACAGAAGAGGTCAATGTACAGATGTTGAAGAAACATAGAGCCCCAAAGGTGAAGGACCAGAGGCAGCGGTCAGGTACGGACCCCAGTCAAGGTCAATGAAAGGAGAAGGAAGTGAAGGCAAGTCAGATATAAGCACCAGGGTGACCCTAGGAACAGAGAAATCTTGCATTTACCTTGAAGGCCGGCAGGTATCCACACTTACCCCTGTGAGGCTGGAGGTAGGTCATTGCTTAAAGGGCCAGGGCAGGGGCAGAAAGGGACAGCTATGTTGAGTTTACTGCATGAACTCCATTAAATTGCTCCCATTCCCTGGACTTCACCTTCCTTAGTTGCAAAATCCTAAAGTTGAAAGAAGTATTTCCTAAATGCCTTGTGTCCTGAAATTCTAAGTTTCTACCTCAGAGCCTGGACCTTGCAGAAGCAAGGGGACCGCAAGCCGCCCCACCCATCTCTCTCATGGCTGCCAAGATGGTGAATCACAGTAGCCCCTTTCACAGTGGGGATTGGCCAGTGCTACCCCGAGATGGGATCTATGTGACCCTAGCTCCTCCATCCAGAGAGTTACAAAGGCCCTGCCCCCTGCGGCTCCCCTCTCCCAGTCTTCCTCTCTCTCCTTCTCTCCCAGGGTCTAGAACAGAACATGGGGCCTCTGGCGCTGCAGTTTGAGAGCCATGCAGGCAGACACAGTCATTTGTGGGCAGCTAAAACCTCCAGGATATTTTAAAAAATATAATCTACTTTACATCAGGCCTCTTCCTGCCTATGAGTGAATATTATTTAACTTAAGAGCAGAATTTGGCAACTCTGTATACTATGCCTCATGCTGTGAGTTTTAGTCCAGTATGCCAGCCTAGAGAAATACATTTTTAAATCTTTTATCATATAATAAAAGATTTAAAAAAACACACAAATCCAATGACTGTGCTAATGAATTATAAGGGGAGCCCCAGCCAGGTCAGGGAATTTTGCCAGATCCCCCAGAAACCTCTTTCATGTGCCCTCCCAGTCACAACCCCCGATGGCCATAAGTAATGCTTGTTCCACCTGGGGAAGGGTAGAAAGCAGGTGTGAGCACAGGGAGAGCCCTCCTTCCCCACCACTCATTGGACGTGGGCTGCCTGGGACCTTAGACCAGGTGGCTCTAATAGCAGAAGGCAGTCTGTTGACAGCACTCCCAGCAGCTGGGACAAGCCTGTCCTTGAAGGGGTAACACATCACAGTGACCACCAAATACAGAAAGAACGTAACAACAATAATTCAATTGTAGAAGGTAAGAGCAAAGATAAGACTCATAGAGCTCTGACAAAGGCTTACCTTTGGGACCAAGGGCTCTGACACGGGCCCTGCCTATTGAAAAGCCCATCAGAGAACCTGGAGTGAGACGCCCCCAGGGCCAGTAGGGATCTTTGTGTGACCCCAGTTCCTGGGAGCTGCCCTCCATCCTCAGCAGAGGGGCAGCCCTGGTAGGGTGTGTCAGCCCAACTGCGTCCTCCCTACCCCTGTCATCCAAGAAAACTGAATCCAGCTCAAAGCACAACCTTGACATTGCTGAATATGACTACACCTGGAGAGATTTGATTCCATTCTGGGGGATTTACTCCTCTGCTGCTGCTTGAGGGCAAGAGATGTGTCTTCTCTCCCCTAGAAACCAGTAGATAGTGCTCGCTTTGGCAGCACGTATGCCAAAATTGGAACGGTACAGAGAAGATTAGCATGGCCCCTGCACAAGGATGACACGCAAATTTGTGAAACGTTATTTAAAAAAAATTAAAAAGAAATGAGTAGATAAAAGGGCTCTTTATATGTTGGCTGAATGAATGAAGGTCAGAAAAAAAATCAGCAACTTCTCTTCCTACAGTTACGGAACAGTCAGGCTGGGAGAACCCACAGAGAAAGTCACATCCTAATTTTGCCAGTGAGCAATTGGAGCCCCAGAGGCAGGAAATAACTGATAGAAGGCTGTACAGGAGGTAAGGAACTGAAACAGGCCCCAAACGTTGAGAAGACTGGTAATCCCAGTGTAGTTTTTGTGCAGTAAAGATTTCACTTCTAGCCTGTCTTTCCCGTGGGATCTGGGGCTCCCCTTCTGTCCAAACCATCTGGGCTGAGAGAAACAAAATCCAGGTACATTGCCATCTAAGCAAAATATGCTGACAAACAAGCCCCATGAATTCCATGGTCACATACAATTCGTGATTATTTATAGCTGTGTCTCCCTCTGGTCACCAGGATGCCTGAGTCTTCTGTCAGAACTCTTTTGGACTAATGGCAGAGAGCTGAAAAGAACCCAGCACAGTTGTGATTGTAGAAGTGGCATCTGCTGGGCCGAAGAGTCCAGATGAGGAGATGGAGTGGGAAGAGCTCATTGCAGAGTGACCTTGGGTAAATCATTTCACCTCTCCAAGCCCAGGTTCCCCATTTGTAAAATAGGAGCTGTCATTCCTGCCCTGCCATGTGACAGCACTTCATGCGCTACTAGAGATATGTCAGGTCTTCATCAGTAGCAGAGAATCAATACCATAACACGGTGTTGATATGGAGTACCTTGCTCGGTTCAGGCATTGGAGGCTGCAGTGAACATCAGCCTTCCTGCCCTCGGGGGGATGTGGTCACAGTCTGAGAGGAAACTGATGAAATCAACACATGTCGGAGCTCAGTTCTCAGGGCGGTATATGCAGGACTGAAATGTGTTCAGCAGATATTTAGAGTATGCCCTGTGTGCCAAGCACTGGGATATGGCAGTATATGAAAGAGACAAAAACTCCCACCCCTGTGGAGCTTCCATTCTGGGAGCGGGAGGCAGAAACCAGCAACCAAGAGACAGACTATACAGAAATAAGTGATAAAATATGTGTTAGAGGGGACAGGGGCTATGGAAGGAGAAAAAAGCTGAGTTAGCAGATAAGAAGGGAGGGGCAGGGGGCTGCAATTTAAAATAAAGTGGCCAAGTATGGATGCGGAGAGATAGGAACATTCATACACTGCTGGTGGGACTGCAAGCTAACATAACGTCTATGGAAAGGGGTATGGAGATACCTCAAAGAACTAAAAGTAGAACTACCATTTGATCCAGCAATCCCACTACTGGGTATCTACCCAAAGGAAAAAAAAAGACATTCTATAATAGAGATACCTGCACTCAAATGTTTATAGCAGCAAAATTCACAATTGCAAAGACATGGAAACAACCCAAGTGCCCATCAATACATGAGTGGATTCATAAAATGTATATGTGTACCATGGAGTACTACTCAACCATAAAAAATGATGAACTACCTATTGTATTATCCTGGATGGAGCTGGAGCCCATTCTTCTAAGTGAAGTATTACAAGAATGGAAAAACAAACACCACATGTACTGACTATTAAATTGGTACTAATTGATCAACACTACCGTGCACATATGGGAAGTAACATTCATAGGATATGGGGCAGGTGGGAGAGGGGAGCAGGGGATGGGTAAATCTGTCTGGGGGGGGTGGACCCATCACAATTTAACAGTTTGCAAGCAGCATTTTTAAAATGAAACAGAATAGAATAACAGAGAATACATATTTGAGTGCATAAGAATTGTTTCATAAATATTTGTTTTACATATATATACATATATATGTTCTCACACACATATGTATTCCCTATCATGGGGCATGGACTGAAAGAGTTTGAAAGCTGCTATTCTAAGGCAGTGTTTCTCTAAAAATGGTTGTAAGGAGTGTTTTACTAACTTTAGTAATTTGCCAACCACTGTCACCATTTTTGCCATATCAGAGTACCACCTGTACTGTTATTTACTGAAAACTTGTCTTTGAGGTGGCTCACTTTAACCATTTTAGCCTCATTGTAACAGCAATATTCATAACATTTACATTTAAAACTATGTATTTTATTTTTTCCCTACCTAAAGCATGTCCCAAATGAGCACCTCGTTTTGGGAAACCCGCTGGTGGCAAGGAGTGTCATGCAAAAGCACTTTTCCAAAGTAAAGCTGGGAGCCAGAAAAGCTGTGTGACGTTGGGTGAGTTCCAACCCCTCTCTGGGTCCCTTTCTACCCCTGGAGGCTGGCCTAGTCCCATTACCCAGCTTTCCAAGTTCTTTTGGTTGACCTTCCTACAATGGCCACCTCAAGTAGCAAAGGACAGGCCCTGTCTGCTTGTAGACCTGCTTGGGATCTTTCTTGAGATATAACCGCCACTGGAGGAGGCCAGGGCGCTGTATCTGCCTTTCTCTGTGAGCTGCGTCCTGCTGCTGCCCCAAATTTGCAGAATTTCCTTTCTTGTCCAGCTTTGATTCCATTGATGGGATTAGGCGCCCCCCACGGCCATGTCCTTTGATGTGGTCAGGGGGTAGCAGGGAGATTTCAGGCCCAGGGAGCAAATCTTAATCTTCTGCGGGCTTCTCTGGGATCGGCACTGGGTAAACCCATTACATCCCTGCCCTTTCATCCCCCCAGGACACCGGCTCCTCCAGGCTCCTTGAGTCTGGAGATCCTAAGCATTTGTCAGATTTAGAGCAAGCAATAAAAGGGAAAGAGAAAGCAGAGCAGGAACTCCAGACCCCCTCCAGCACCGGCAGCATCACCAGCAATGTCAGGGCATCTTCTTCTTTCTTCCCATAGAATCCTGGGCTCCCACAAAACGGGGATTACTGAGGCCTGGGGCCAGCGACGGCCCTGCCTGGGCACTGGGCGTCTCTGCCAGCACCTGGTTGCCATCTGCCCTCTACTCCTCCCCCGGCTGGGCTTTTTGGGGAGCACCTGCTCCTGCACAGCCGTCTGTCCTGCCCAGGGACCTTAATGTGGGCGTGTAGGGGGACCAGCAGTTTAGCAGATAAACCACTCAACCCTCACCCAGTGACGTTTTAAGGCATATTTGGGTTCGTGAGGCCAGGAAGATGAAGGTAGGCACAGCGAATATCTATGTCAGACCACAGACAGATATGTCACATTATTTTCTTTAAATTAAATGACTCCAAGGCTCCACCTGAAGAGAAGTGGGAAAACAGCCTCAGTGGTTATTTGGCTTCCCCATCACCCTCTCCCGCGGTCCCCCAGCCCTGGCCGTCTTGAGGCTGGAGATCCAGTCAGATCTCAGATGCGACACGCAGTTACACCCCCACGTCCAGGCTGAGAGAGTGGGGCAGCAGGTCCCCACGGACAGGATTCCACTGACCTTCGACCCCTCTCAATGTTGGGACAGCCACCCCCTTAGCCTCGCACCTTCTTTTCCTCCACAGCCCCCCTAAAGGAACCCAGCTTTTCAAACAGCACAGCCAGGAGAGGTTGTCTGCAGGCAGCTGGAACTGGGAGTAGAAAACACAAAATTAACATCTCAAGAAAGCATGCTGCGGGCACTATGCTTGGCGCTTTACGTTTATTATCTCGCTGGTTTGCCACCAGAGCGCTGCGGGAATGCCCGGCCGGCTCCGGGTTCCGGATGGGGAGGTGGAGGGCGGCGGCGGCGGCGGGCGCCCCACCCGGCGGGGGCGCGGCCCGGAGCAGAGCGGCCGGCAGGGGGCTCCCCGCGCCGGTCTTCGCGGGAGGAAGCGCTGGCAGCGGCTCGGACGGGTCAAAGGAGGAAAAGGGAAAATTACTGGGCTCGGGGGTAGGAAAGGCTGCGTGACCGGGAGGAAGGCACTCGAGGCTGTCGGGTCGGGCCGCCCGCGTCCGGACCCCATTCCCGGGGCGGCGCGGTCAGCCTAGGACGGGAGCGCCCAGGTCCCCCCAGCCCCGCCCGGTCTCCGCTCGCCGGTGCCGCAGGCTGGAGCGGGCGTCGCAGCCGGGGGCGGTGCCGCCGAGGGGCGGGCGGAGGGCGGGCCGGGGCGGGGCGCCGTCCGCTTGGCTCCGGGAGGCGGTGCGGGCGGGCGGTGACCGCGTCCGCCCGCCGGGAGCCGCGGGGCGCGCAGCCTTCCTGATGTGTCACCAGCACGTGGAGCCAGGTCGGGCCGCGCTAGCGAGCGGAACCCCCCAACTTTCGAGGGGTCTCGCCTCCTCGCTCCTCTCCCCGCTGCGCCGGGCTGGCTCTCCTTGGGGAAGGGGCGGCGGCGGCCCCCAGGTCCTGGGCAGGTCGAGCGAGGCCACGGCCCCCGGCCAGGCGCGCACGGGGCGCCCGGAACGTCGGGGCGCGGGCCGGGGCTACGCTCCCGGGGCCCCGGCGGCGGCGCGGGTCCGGCGGGGCGGGAGGGCGCGGCCTGTGGCGGGAGGCGCCCGCGGCCCGGCCCCCGCCCCGCGCCCCGCCGAGCTGAGCGCAGGTAACCCAGGCGGCGCGGACGGAGCGGGGCCTCGCGGGCGCGGCCTGGGAGCGTGGCGAAGTTTCTCGGCGCGTAACTCTTCAGCTCGGGTGGGGCTGCGGGTGGGAAGGCTCCGGCCCCGCACCTCCCCCACCCCCAACACTGTCCCTCGGCCTGCGCTCGGGCGGCCCGGGGGGTGGCCTGGAAGCCGCCACGCGCGCCGAGCGTCTCGTAACCCTTAGAGAGCTGGTTTCGGAGCCCGCGGCCGGGGGTCTAGTGGGGCGGGTGACTTCTCTGGCGGACGCTGCGTGGAGGAAACCCAGAGCCTCGGCGGAGCAGAGCGCGCTGCAAGGAGCTGGCAGCCAGACCCAGGCTGAGGAAGCCCGTCGGGGGCGCGCCGCACCCCGAACTCCGAGACGGACGGGAGCTGAGGGCTGGGTCTTTGCGGGCGAGATGAGGGTGTCGGATCAACTGGCCTACAAAGTCCCAGTCCTCGGCCCCCAGGACCGGCGTCCCTTCCACGCTCCTCGCCCCAGGCCGGCTTCCTCTGGGCCCGCGTGCGCTCCGCTCGGATTGCCACCTCCCAGGGCCACACTGGAGGGGAATTCGCCGCTGGCTGTGCGGGGAGTCGGGAATCCTGCGCTTCGCAGGAGAAATATGTGAGCGCGGAAGGGTGAGCCGGTCTCTGTGTGCGCCCCTGACCCTTCCGGCGGAGCCCGTCCCGCCTGGGCGACCTGGGGTGAGGGGAGAGACGACTCCCTACTTCCCCGACGGGCCGAGCCCAGTCACCAGGAGCTGCCCTGCTGCGCTTTCCAGGGCGGCAACCTTGAGTTCGGGGGTGGGGAGGACAGAGCCTGACTTCTAGAGTTCACTTCTAGAGGCTGGGGAGGTGGGATGGGGTGTGGAGGTTTGGCCCCTGTGGAGTAGGAAGCCCCTGTCCTTCCCCACGCCGGACACACCATTTCTTTAAAAAACGGATCTCTGTGGACGGGTTCCTAATGGCTGGTCTTTTGTTCCTTGACAAATGCAACATAATGCTGACCGATTCCAGTCCTCTTCGGGTTTTATGCTAGAATTCCCTTCTCCCTTAAATGCTCTTTTCCTTTAATAAGTTTGCTTCTACTCCCCCTCAAATGGAAACTCCACCAGCCCCTGAAATCTCGGGTTTATCTGGTGTTGCAACTTTTTGGGTTTTTTGTTTGTTTTTGTGTTGTGTTTTGGCTGTCTTGGCAGGGAGGACTGTGAAAAAACATTTGAGGGACATCCAGTGAGGTGACTTGAACTGTGTGAATGGCAGGTGGACAAAATAGGCCACCTCTGGCCTCCTTCTTCATTGGCTTGGAAAGCAGGAGAGATTTCTAGAAGCAGGGAGGAGGAGGAGGGAGAAACCAGCCGGGCTAGGTTGGCCCACCTCTGGCCAGGTTGTGCAAAGACTCATTCGAGAGGCATTTTTTCCCCACAGGCTTCAGATCTCTGGGCCACATGTAGAGAGTAGTCCTTGCAGGCATCCTGCCCATGCCACTGTCCCTGTTTGGTGGCATGTGGGGCTGGAGCAGGGGGAGCCACCTGTGTGGAGGGCAGTCAGGGAAGCTTCAGGGTCACTGAGGCAGGATTGGGCCGGGGAGCCCAGAAAGGGGTATAGCCCTGTCCTACAGTTGTCCCAAATTTTGTCCATGTCAGCTTTGTCCTGCAGGCTCTAGTCAGTGGAACGTGCAGGTGCCAGAATTACGGGAGAAAAGAAAAGTTTCTTTGGCTGTGAGATAGATTTCCAAGCATCTTGACAAATTGTTAGTTTTGAGGTGAAATCCCCTAGGAATGGAACTGATGGGAGGCTCAACTGAAGACCTCACCCCTAATTAAGAAAAATGCTCTCTTTGGAGCACTGAATCAGGTTGGGAAAACAAAGTTCTCCCTTCAAACCAGCGCCTCTCCCAGCCCTGAGGATCAGTATCTAAAAGTAAATGAGGTGGAAATCTCCTGAATATTGTGTGGTCATAAACATCCCAGAAGTGCTGGAGCAATGAGATATGGATAAAGCAGGCCCAGCTGGCCGCTTTGCACCCACCCCGTAGGTGACAGGCTTGGGGACAGGAGACATAAATCCCGGGGAATAAGGATCCCTGCCCTGCCCCAGGCCTGGCAACACGCGGGCAGTTTTCCCTGCGGCTGTGCCCCATTCTTTCTGTGTCTGGCCAGGGTTGTATGGATTTTTAGGAAATGACTTGATACTTCATTTCTTTGGGGGAAGTGGGTGATTAGGTTTTTCCTTCTTGGGTTTTTCCTTTGCACAATGTGATTGAATCAGCCATGCGGTGGGCTGGGCTAGCCTGGCCTCCAGCGGCTGATTTATATTTTGATTTAAGCTGTTGTATTTAGTTGAGGGCTTTTTAATTTTCCTCTCTCTTTTGAATTCTCATAGTTTTCTGGAGCAGATGCCTTCTTGCCCCCATCCCCACTTCCAATTCACCCTTCAAAGATGAGCACTTCAAATCTTCCTCTTCCTTTTGAGGGGAAGTGGCTTGAACATCAGACTTGTTTGCCCCGAGCCTTCTTCAGGAAGCAGCTAACTGCAAGGTGGAAAGCTGATGAGAGGGGAGGGATTTTAGCCAGACCCCCAGGCAGACCCACGGGAGACTCCTAAAATCCACCTGGACTCCAGGTCCTGCTTACTGGGAGGAAACTTGCATTCCCTCAACTCTTAAGTAAATTACAGCCTGGTGAATAATTAACCTTGCCCCTTCTGGCTTTTTTTTTTTTTTTTTTTTTTTTAAGAAAAATAAAATCCCTGATCTGTGAATGATTAGAGATCAATTTTTGTCCAGAAGGATTGGAATGACAAAGGCAGTATTAGGAGACACAGAGCCTCTCATCTCCACCTCCAGCATGTCCTAGTGACTCTGGAAGCTCTGTTACTTAGAAGAAACCCCTCCAGGGTTTCACTGGTGGCCATCCCTCCCTGGCCTCTGAGGCTGCCTCCCCAGGTCTCCTCTGGTGCCTCTTTGCCCAAAGCTGAGCTGTCTGAATCCTCCCTGGTGGTGAGGATTCTGTTCCCCACTTTGTCTAGCGACAGCTTGTCCCTTTATACTTCGAGGAGCTGATTCTGCTGCTGGGCTGTGTGCGGGCTGGTAAATATTTGGCCAGGCTCAGTTCTTTTACACAAAAGAACAGGGATCCTAATCTGTGATAAGTCCCTGAAAGAGAGTTGTCTTAGGAGAGAGGGATCATTTTGAATTCCATGAAGGGTTTTTCTCTCAAAGCAGTCCAGTGTCAGGGCCATAAAGGAGAACTTTGGGTCCACATGTGCTTGGGTTCTAACTGCCACTTGCCAGCTGGGTAGCTCTGGCCAAATGACTTTTCTGTGCCCCAGTTTCTTCCCTTGTGAAATAAGGGTTATGATACCTACCTCGTAAGGATGTGGTAAGGCTTATGAAAAATGTATGTAGGGTGCTCGGGACAAACCAGTAGATCTTCGACTGACAGGCTTCATCCCCAGCTCTCTTACTTTGAATCTGTATGTGTTTATGGGCTGGCTGAGAAGGGTGCAGAGTGATTGGGACTTCAGGCTTGTGGGACAGGCAGGTTGAAGGCTGACTCCATTGCTTGCTAGGATGTGGCCTTGGGCAACTTACTTAACCCACTGGGAGCAGCAGCCTGCTAATCATGAGGTAGGGATAATATCTGAGAGTCCCTTGCCCAGAGCCTCAGTCCTCTTGTTTTTGTTGCACACCAACTACGTGCCCAGGGACCAGGCCAGGCAGAGGCTGGAGCGACATTTGTGGGTAAGATGGGCATGATCCCTCGCTGCCCACTCTGATTTTTACTCCAGCTCTGAGAGCAGATGAGGGGTATTGTAAGTCCTTGTCGTATAGTGGAGGCTGAGACTCAGAGAGGAAGTGACTCTCCCAGAGTCTCACAGCTGACATTCAGTGCAGCAGGAGCAGGGACTTCCGGGGCCTTCTGCGTGCAGCCTCCCAGGTTGGGAGCAGTAGAACAGGAGGTGGATGGGTCTGGATTAGCCAGCTGAGTCCTTAAAGGAACCCTGGTTTGCAGATGTGGCGGCCGCGCACATCTGCTCTGCAGTGCCTCCACTCTGAATGGCCCAAAGACTCTTCCGGTTCTGACACCGAGCACGTTTCAGGAAAGGTCCCAAGAAAGGCATTTGGATTGCCACAGCCACTCCAGGCTTGCTCACTCACTCACCCCGTGGGCGAGCCAAATATACTCTAGTAGGACCAGTCAAGCAGGGGACACAATTGAAAGGGGGTGGGGGAGGAGGAAATAATTGGATATTCCAAAAAATGCTGCAGAGTAATCATCATGGGGGGAAAAATCAGAAATTTGTGGGACTTTGGCTTTTTTATGGCTCAGTGATGTTTTTACCTAGAACTTCAAACTGCAGGTGGGGATAGACCATAATCTTCTCAGTGCTTAAGAGCCTTTTGTAGTCCTAACTGGCCCTGGGCAGAGGGCAGGGCTCACAGGACCCAGAGCAGGTGACTTCTTACCCAGTGCCATGCTCCCTCCCTCCTCCCTTTGGGGAATTTTGAAATCGCCCTGTAGCCAGCCCGGTTTGAGTTTGCTGCCCAGGAGAGCTGGGGAGAGCAAGCGGTGCCCTGTGGGAAGAGCCCTGTGGGAAGAGCCGCCACCTGATTTCAATCTCAGCTCACTGCTCTGGTCTGAGAGCCCCCTTCTCTGCCTAGGCCGGGGCAACTGGACTGAATAAACCGCAGCTCTCTCAGCCTTAGCATTCTTCTAAGATTCCGAGCAAGGAGGTGCAGAGAAGGGCATGGGGTGGAGCCCGGGGCTGTGGTTTGGAGGAATGGGAGGGGTGAGGGAAGGATTCAGAGATGTGCAGCTGGGAAATTTGGATCAGTCTGCGAAGACTTTGTGGTTCATTCTCATGAAACTCGCTTCCTCTCACTGGATTTCTGCCCTGGGGGATGTGGGGTTCAAGGGAAAACACTAGCTTTTCCTTCTTGGCGACTGGGGCTTAAATTCTGGTCTCCCAAGCAGACATTTAAGACATAATCCTCTATCTTTTTCCTCCATTTCCATTGTAAGGTAGACTGTGTCTTCCCACCCTTCTGAAAAGAATTAAATTAGCTTGTATTGCTGCTTACTTGCTGATAGCACCTGGCTTTCCAGGAGACTGGTCTTAAGTCTTTCCTGCTTAAGACAGGCGGTTGGAGAAAGGGCGTTGGCTTTGGAGTCGAGAACCTGGCTCCCCTGTAGACTACCTGGATTGGGCCAGTGATGCCTTTTCGAGACTCAGTTTCCCTGTCTGTGGCAATCAGTGTCCGTTTTGCAGGGCATTTGGAGGACTGAATAAGGCCTGTGTGAATCACCAGGCATGCGGTGGGGGTGGTACATGGTAGCTCTTCCCAAGTGACACCAGAGTTCATCTCAGGGCCCATGGGGCTGGTGAACAAACCCCCGTTAGGTCAAGGAAGGACAACCTGAAGCTGGCAAGCCTGTTGCTGGCTTGATATCTGGTAAGAAATCATTGGAAGAAATTGCTGGAAGAAAAGCAAGTGTTTGCTGGGGGTAGGTGGGGGTGGTTTCTGCTTCTTTAGGGAGTCATACCCACCACTTGGGAGGAGGGGCAGGGGGTAAAGGTGGAGGTCAGAAGTTGCTGACTTTTCTGGGGGTGGGTTCATTGTGCCTAAGCCTATCTGAGGGGACAGGTTAGTGGGAGAGTCAGGGTGCTGTTCTCCTGAATCCCTTCCTGCCGAGCTTGCTGTTGTGGTTGTTGGGGCACACTTAAAAAAAGAAAATGTGGAGCAGGGTGTGATGTGGTGCATGCCTATAGTCCCAGCCACTTGGGAGGCTGAGGTGGGAGGATTGCTTGAACACACAGGAGTTTGAGGCTGCAGTGAGCTATGATGACGCCACTGCACTCTAGCAGCCTGGGAGAGACAGAGCAGGGCCCTGTCTCTCTT
Organism: Lemur catta; assembly: GCF_020740605.2. NCBI lineage: Eukaryota > Metazoa > Chordata > Mammalia > Primates > Lemuridae > Lemur > Lemur catta. Next base: position 20,714,257 of record NC_059142.1, read on the forward strand.
AAAAAAAAAAAAAAAGTTTTTGCTCTTGGAACTTTGAGCATGATTAAACAGATACTTGGAACTAGGACTTGAGTATAAGCAAAATGTTAGTCTTCAACTTGCCTGGCCAGACCACTGCGTATCTGGGAAAAGTCAACCAGACCACTTGTTCCCAGCTGGTTGCTGTGAAGGGTGAACCCTCCCCTGGCCTGAGACACACACACACTCTGTCACTCACTCTCCCCTCCCGTGTCTGGTGATGGCAAGCATTCATCTTTGCTCAGGTCTGGGCACACGCTAACCTTGGCCAAATCGCTGAGTGTTCAAACATCTGGCAAAATATCACATTTCGACAATGGGCCTTTTTTTATAGAAATAGGGTTAGAGAGGCGCAGTGCTAGGATGTTGGAAAACCACTTAAGCTTTGACACTGGGAAGGGGCAGGGTCCAGGGTCCTGACTTTGAATGTGAGGGGTGGAGGTGGAACAGGGGGCAGCCACTCAAAATAGAGGGAGCCCTGAGGACCGGATCCCCGTTTCCAAAGCCTGAGCTGGGGAGGGGGCTGCCAACCTATCCTGGCATTCTCTCTTTCATCCTTTTGGTAGATTTTGTTGTAATTAGACAAGTTGTGACAAATATCCCATTGGACTTTGGGCCGGAGAATTGTAAGGAGCCCTGCCTGGAAACCCATCCTCATTCACTTGGGAGCCATAATTAGGCAAGAGAACAGTTCATGGGCCCTTGATTCAATAAAGACCCTTTTATGATGTTGGTTTTTCCCAGAAAAATAATACCACTTTGCTCCCTTTATTGCATTTAGATTTGTAATCATATTAGAGCTAAGCAGCCCAGGGGACTGAAGTTACATAGTTGGGGTTGTAGGGACGGAAACCTTTCCTCTCCGTCACGAGGGTCACAGCCGACACTCTTATAGCAAAGACAGGTTAACAAGAGAAAAGCATAACAAATTTATTTAATCAAAGTTTTGTAGAACATGGGAGCTTTCAGAAATGAAGACCTGGTCAGGCGCAGTGGCTCAAAAGCCTATAAGCCAAACACTTTGGGAGGTCAAGGCAGGAGGATCACTTGAGGCCAAGAGTTCAAGACCAGCCTGGGCAACATAGCAAGACCTCATCTCTACAAATAATATTAATTTGTAGAGGCATGGTGGTGCATGCCTGTAGTCCCAGCTACTCAGGAGGCTGAGGTGGGAAGATCCCTTGAACCAAGGAGTTGGAGGCTGTGGTGTGCTGTGATTGCACGATTGCACCCCAGCCTGGGCAACACAGTGAGACCCCCATCTCTTAAAAAGAAATGAAGACCCAGAGACCCAGGGAAACTGTTTTATGCTTAGGCTCAATGAGGAATGGACAGCTGTGTGGAAACGTGATTGGACAAAAGGTAATAGGGGGAAACCCAGCAAGGCCTGTCTGTTCAGATTCCTTGTGGCCTTTCTGTGTAGCATCCCTTCTTCCTGGGTATGGAGCAGGACCCCTCTGGAATGAGGGTCTTCAAGGGAGAAGGGAGAGCCTGGCCTTTCTAGGTATCATGGCTTGTTTTGGGGGAGAGGAATTCTGGTTTCTGTGACGCACTGCCAGGGAGAAACGGGCAAGAGACAGGAAAGCAGGAGAGTTCACAGAGACCCGTGTTGGAGGCTTCACCCGTCTCCCCTGGTTCAAAGTCGGCACGCCAGAGCACCCCGCTTTGGGCTATAATTTTTTGAGCCCCAACAGAGTTTTCACCAAAGCCTGTTACTTGGCCTTTGGAGAAAAAGTCTTCAGAAAAAAAAAAATGACAAGGAACATTTTTGAGGGTTTTCTCTTTTGGCATTTAAAGGACATTTTCTCTCTTCGGGGTGAAAAGTGACCCTGAGGGGAGGTGGGGAGGAAACCAGAAAGTGAAACTAACTTGACTGGCCAACAGCAGTACCAGCCCTCCTGGTGCACTCTGCAGTCCTGTGTCAGCCAAGGCCACGAGATCCCTGCACGGTCCCTTCCCGTTGGGACGCATGGTATCTGTCAGATGGGTAGCACGTGTCCTGCTGAGGGCCAGAGAAAATGCCCGTGAGGATGCCCGTGTCCTCTCCGCAAGGAGTGGAGGTGCCCTCGCAGGTCTCCATCGGGCTGGCAGGGCTGCAGGCGCTGGCGTCTGCAGCTGGCATTTCTGTGCCTCCTCGCTGTGAGGGGCAGTCAGCCCTGACTAAAGGGAGTCCCGGAGCTCACGGGCAGCTTTTGGCTCCTTGGGCGGGTGTGCCAGGCCCCCGGAGACGTTGACTGGGCGTTTCTTCTAGTGTTAGGTGTCAGGAGGGACGCCCTGTCTGGGGCACTCTCATGTGCACACCCCCTCCCGCCAGCCATCCCCTCTTGCCTTCTCACCCTGAGACGGCATCGGCAGACAGGCTAGGAGCATTTCCCAATCACGGAGTAAAATCCCTCCCAGAAATCTGCCCAGTGCGGGGGTGAGGTGGAGATCACCAATGGAATCGAGAATCTCTTTCCCCATTTGAGGTTTAGAAATCTTGGGCGATGAGGAAATTTCTGGTAGTCATTCGTAGGAGTACTCTATTAAGAAATAGAGGGTATGACATTTCAGAATCCTAAAACCGTGTTGCATTAAAAGGTTGGTGGGGGAGATCTACTTAATTCCAGAGCACCTGATGGGAGTTATTGATGTAATATCTTTTCAGATGTCCTTTAATGGAGAAGAACTGTGCATTTTATAGGGGATGGTTCATCTGTTTATAGATAATGTGTAGTAAAATATTCGTGCAGGATCACTATCTTAAGTTTCTTTTTAACCTTATATCTGAGGCTTTCTGGATATTTTGCACTTTTTGAAAGAAGTGCTAGTAAGTGTGAGATATAAATGTGTGTGCATGTGTGTATTGCTTTTTTCCCTCCCAAAGGAATATAATTAGAACATTTGAAAACAGATTATCCAATTAGCTCTTAGGAATTCACGATGAGATAAATTATTTTAGATTTCCAAATGAAACTTTGGCCACAGGGAGGCTCTGAGGAAGCATACAGGGGAGAAAAATAATGGGTTTTTAAAGTTTGGGCTCCCACTCACTCACCTGTTCCCCCCAAACCTAATATGCTGCCCATTAGGCAGCAACAGTGACCAGAAAATAGTTTATTTTCCTTGCCCTGAGTAATTGGAGTTGGAAAGATTGATTATTCATTTATGTCATCTTTTCTCTGTTCCTGATAAGAAGCAGGTGGGCAAGGTTGGCATTAAATACTACTTTTCTACATTTTGTTTTTTTTTGAGATGGGATGTCACTCTGTCACCCAGGCTGGAGTGCAGTGGTGGGATCATAGCTCACTGTAACCTCAAACTGCTGGGCTCAAGCGATCCTCCTGCCTCAGCCTCCTGAGTAGCTAGGACTACAAGCACACGCCACCACGCCTGACTATTTTGTAGAGACGGGGTCTTGCTGTGTTGCCCACACTGGTCTTGGACTCCTGGCCTTAAGCAATCCTCCCACCTCAGCCTCCCAAAGTGTTGGGATTACAGGCATGAGCCACTGTACTGGCCTTTTCTACATTTTTTAGCAGGATTGTTAGTAGCTGTTCTTTGAAGGAAAAAGATTCTGTGATATAAATTCATTCACTACATTTTTACTGTATGCCTTGTGTGTGCTTTCTTTGTGCCAGGTGGCCGTGAGGGCAGTCTGGCAGGGGGTGGGGTGATGTCCCACCAAGACCAGGAGGATGCAGTTGGGACCTGGCTTTTGGGTTTTGTGAGTGTGGTTGGTGCAGGCCCACCCCCTTCTCCAAAATTCTAAACTCCAAAGAACTGTGAAAACCAAAAGTTGTTTTAGTCACTAATTCAGTGGGAAAACCTGACCAAACCTAACTTGAGACTATGACAGTCTATCTTTATCCTGGGAAGCGTGAATATTCTTGGGGGTTTCACTGCAGAGAGATTAATATGTTTGATTATGGGTGCTGTTCTGCTGGGGTGTTGTATCGTATGTGGCATAGGCACCACATTCTCTTTCTAAAACCTGAAAAATTCTGAAGCTCATGTGGCCTGAAGGTTTGAAGGAAGAGACTGTGGCCCTGTAGTAGCGTTGGCTTAATAAAGATCCGACAGCTATGTGCCCAGAGACGGGGGCAGAGTCTCAGCCTTTCCAGAGCCCGTTTCTCCTTCCTCCATAGGAGGAGCCTGTGGGCTGAATGAGGGTCCAGCTGACCGGTGGACGAGATGCCAAGACAGCTGCACCTCTACCAGGGCAGGTGACTTGGCTGTCCCTGTGACCCTCAGAGCTGTCCCTTACCAGGCCTTAAACTCCATGAAGCTTTAGCAGACTTTGCTCGCTGTGCTGTCCCTGGTGCCCAGCTGGGTGCCTGGTGCATACTGGCTGCCAAGCAAATACTGATCAGAAAAGCAGGAGTCATCAAACTTTTTCCACAAAGGGCCAAATAGTAAGTATTTTAGGCTTTGAGGGCCATAGGGTCTCTGTTGCAGCTCTCTTGTTCTGCTGTTGTAGCAGGAAAGCAGCTACGGCAAAAACACAAATGAGTACACCTACATTCTGATAAAGCTTTGTGGAAACAGGTGGTGGGCTAGGTTGGCCCTTTGGCCATAGTTTGGTGAGTCCTTGTCAAGAGGACAAATGTGTCCTTAATCAGATTCTTCTTCCCCGTGCTTTCTTTAGCCCTGCTGTCTGCCTGCCTGGTCTGCTTGCCTTGTGTCCCTCCCCCCAGTGGAGTCCCCTTTAAAGAAACAGAAATTGTTCCTCTGCTGCCAGCACCCACCCCTTGCTTTGGCTCCTGGGGATGAAGGGAAGGCGCTGGCCTCCCCGGACTGGCCTCGGTAGCAGGAGTGTGTTTTGTGAGGACAGATGCAGTCAGGTCCAGGTCCAGCCTTGCCAGGGGGCACTCGGGCCTCCCTCCACTGATGAGTTTTGGGGGCTGAGCCAAGCCCCGAGGCATGCCGGCCGTCAGCACTGGGCCAGGCAGGGCCGCTGCTGGGGGAGCCCGGTTTCCGGAGAGTTTGCGGGGCACGGGGGGAGCTGAGGGACTGAGAATGAACATTTCGGAGCTGATGTGTTCTTACAAAAGAATTTCTGGCAGAGAGAGATTGGATATCGTAAACCCAGAGGCTCTGAGGGATGAGTTTCAGGTCTCCTGTCTTGGTCATCCCAGCAAGGGCGAGTCGGGCAGGCGAGGCCAAGAAGGCTTTTCACTGTATCAGAGGCTTGGATCCAGCCGAGCCCTCGGACTCCCGCCTGCACCGTGCACTGACCCAGGCCAGACTGGCGGGGGTGGGTGGAACGAGGGCAGGACCCTGCAGATCCTCCTGCCCCACGCTCTCTGCCAGGGATGTTTGGCCCTTGACTCAAGGCGGGCCTGGCCTCTCCAGACGCCAGGGCCAGATCCCCAGCCAGCCCTGCCACAGGCCCCAGTGTCCCGGAAAGGCAGCAGCAGGTCCCTGTATGTGCACAGTGGCTTCTCCCTAGAGGAGGTTCTCCGGAGACATTTGGGGACTTTTGCCCTCCTCCTGGATCACTACCTTTCCTAGCCAGGGTAGGGCTGGTGCCGGCTTTCTTTTTAAAGCAAGTTCCAAACAAGCGTCGATAGCTGGTTGGCTTTTCTTTTCCTTCTATCACTGTGTTTTGAGTTGCTGGCTATTCTAGGGACTCCATGTTCAGAGTGGAACCTCTCACTCTGTGGCTCCCTGGTAAGCTCTGGTGGCTTGTCAGCCCCAGAAGAAGGGGACCCCACTCAGTCCTCAGTGTGTGCCCAGCCCAGGCTTGCACAGAATGAGCACCAGGATAGGCTTGTGGGGCTGGACTGGCGATGGGTTAGCTCTGCTGTCAAAGCCAAGCCCAGGGGATGACCTTCATACACTTAGCACAGCATGAGGGCAGTCCTCTGGCCACTGTCGGGGACAGCTCTCCTGGCCCAAGCCCTGCTTATAGTGTGGTAATAAGACGGCCCAGAGCAGTGGTTCCCAAACTTGGGTGTCCCTGAGAACCTCAGGAGGAGCCTTTAGCAATGCAGATTCCAGGGCCCCTTGGTGATCCAGGGTCAGGGGTGCGGGGATGCAAATCAGCCTTGTTAGGAAGTATGTGATTGTGATGCAGGTGGTCCTGGGACCACCACGCTCTGGTGGGTTGGACCAGCAGGCAAAGCACAGTGTGGCACGGTGTGACGACTGTTGGAGTGGGGGAAAGGGGCTCTAACCCAGGGAAGGGCTGGGTCAGGAACGTCACCCAGAGGAGGTGAGCTGAGTCTTGAACAGAGAAGGAAATGGCAATAATAGCTCATGTGATTGAATGCTTTGTGCCAGGCACAGTTCTCAGCCTGTCACATGAATGATTTCATTCCATCCTCCAGACAGCCCCATGAGATAGGTAGTCACCCCAGCCTGGCAAAGGAGCAGGCCGGAGCTTGGAGGGGTGAGCAGCCCCCCCCAGCTTATGGCTGTTGCATGGGCAGACCCAGCCCCTCACTGCAGCACTGCATGGGGTGGGGGCAAGCTGGGCCGTGGCACCAGCTCACACAAGGTGGCATGAGCTGTGGGGGCCGGGGCTCCTCCAGTGTGGTCGTGTTGTTCAGTGGTTCAGATGATGTGGATCCTAATGTGTGGGGACTGCTCGGGTTTTGTTTTGTGGGTGGAGTATGACCGTGATCTTGGTTAGGGCAGAAGCTCCAGGTGGATGACAGGGGCCGGAAGGGCAGTTTGAGAGGGCAGAGGCTGGAGCCGGCCGCCAGGGTTCCGGGCACGCCCCTCTCAGTTTGAACAGGAAGGAGCCCAGTGCGTGGGGGAGAAGGTGCGGTGTCAGCGTGCCCCAGCCCCTCTTCCATGGCCCAGTCCTTACCCTTGGGGTCTGGGGGAGTATGCTTTTGTTAGGGGCCTTCTAAGCACTTTGGACACTTTCTTTTCTTCAATCCTCACATTGCCCTGCAAAGTAGGGCTCATTGTTCCTATTTACAGATGTGAAAGCTGAGGCTGGGAAACAAAGTGGTTTAAACACGGTCACACAGCAAGTAAGCAGAGAGTGGCACTGGGGCTGTCTGTCTGAGGGCCACCTGTGTTCTGAGAGGCCACGTTTCCTGCCAGACAGTGACACCGATGACCAGGCCCCTGAGGAGCAGGTGCAGTGCCGGGCTGGGCAGGGCAGGCCCCCGGCGGCCAGCTAGGCAGATTGGAGCCGCGCTGGTGCTCTGGGTGGATGGCCTGGCTTCAGGGGACAAGTTTCCTGTTGATGGGTGGCATTCCACAGATGGGTGGCATTCCATGCTATGGGGTTCAGAGGACCGCATTCCCCAGGGGGTCAAAAAGGCCTGGGATCTGTGGAGAGTGGCTGCTGGGGGGCCTGGTGCTGGCAGTGGACTGACCCCCTGCTGCCCTGGACGCTGCCTAGGCCAGGGTGGGGGTGGGGGCAGCAGGGATCATCCCATTAAGGAGGGTCCTCAATAGGGCTCTGATGCTGGAAGCTCATGTTTTTCATCCTCTCATAGGAACACGGATCGGTCGCGGGCTCCTTTCCTTTCTTCTTGTTGGCTACTTTCCCACCTCCTCCACCCCACCCTGCTTTCTGTCAGCCTGCACTTCCCAGTGGAGCCTGTCAGCTCATTGATATGATCGCAGAAACCATCTGGAACAGTCCAAAGTCTTGGTACTTGACTTTGTTGCCTATTGTAGGCTACTGGTTTTATTTTTATTTTTTATTTTTTTGGAGACAGGGTCTCTGTCACCCAAGCCAGAGTGCAGTGGCACAATCGTAACTCATTGCAGCCTTGAACTCCTGGGCTCGTAGGCTGTTTCTGTAGAAGGGTTGAGGCGGACCTGCCTTCCTACTCAGGCCCACGTGAAGCTATAGCCTTTCCACTGATATGGCAGAGAAGGGGAGGGCCGACCTGGGGTCTGTGTTCAGCAGCAGCTTCCCAGGACATACTGTTTCTCCAGGTTGCAGCTTCTTGCCTCGCACTGGGGACACAGGATCTGTGACCTTAAGCCTTCCAGGAACAGTTCTGTCCTTCCTTTGGTTTCTATGACAGAACTGAAATTCACTCATTTCCTCTTTTGTTTTTCCTTTGGAATGGGAAAGAGGGTGGTGGGAGTTAAGAGTTCAGATACCCACTCTTGTTGGAATCCTGTGTCTGTATGTTCTTTTTTTTTTTTAAGTGACAAGATCTTGCTTGGTCGCTCAGGCTGGCATGCAGTGGCCCAATCATAGCAGCCTCAAACTCCTGGGCTCAAGCAATCCTCCCACCTCAGCCTCCTGAGTAGCTGGGACTACAGCCACATGCCACCATGCTCAGTTAATTTTTTAAAATTTTTTGTAGAGGTGGGGTCTGGCTATGTTGCCCAGGCTGGTCTCTAACTCCTGGGCTCAAGTGATCCTACCACCTATATGTTGTTCTTTAAAAGGGTTTGGGGGAGAATTGAGGCAGCTCCTTCTCCCCCAGGTTTTCTGGCCTGGGTTGGTCTTCCAGGCACCTCCTGGTGTTTCTTCTCTTTATTTGAACCAGGCCTGGCTTCAGCAGAGGCCTTGGTCATGAGAAGGCTGGAAGGTAGCTCTCTTCTGTTCCTGTGTCACGTGAGGCCTGGGACTGTCACTCTGAGATGGTCCATGCCCCTTCTGTGAAGACAGGGGCCACTGACTCTTCTACCAGCTCTGGCCACTGTTCCCCAGTTCTTGAGGCTGTCCCCACATTGGCATTCCACCAGGATGCTGGTCCACGGCTCCCTGCCGGCAGAAGGCTCTTGGGTGGAGCAAAGGCTGGTCATTCCTGGGTGTGTCTCAGGAGGGAAATGAGGCCGGCCACTGGCCAAGCCGAGCACTGGCGAGAAACTGCCTCTCTGGAGACCCTGCAGCCGTCCCGCCCACCACAGAGCTTCGTGTGGGCTGTGGGGAGATGCACCGGTGGGCCCGTGTCAGGTGAGGGGACGCCAGCTTCACCTCAGCTCACCTGGGCCAGCCGGATGACTGCGTACTCGCCTGGAAGAGCATTCAAGGACAGCAAGAAAAATGAGGGACTTTCAGGGGCAGCTGTGTTTTCTGACTCAGTCATAATGCCCCTAAAAATCCTTATTGTTCTTGCAGTGTGCATCGGGCAGCGGCAGTGGCCACCAACCTACCCCTCGCCCACTCGGCCCCTCTGGGATGGGAGGGACTTCGTGGGGTCAGATTGGAATGTACCTCTCCAAAATAAGAGTGATGGGGACTTGCTGATTATTAAAACAGTTTTGTTTGCATACATTAACGTCTCTTGGTGGAGGGGTGAGGGTGGAGAGGGCGGGGCATGGAGACATTGCTGCACGGGACGGAGCCCAGGAGGGTGCAGGGTCTCCCTGGTGTGCGTGCAGAGAAGGTTTGGAAGAGCCCAGCTGCATGTGCAGCGCAGTGCCCGAGGAAGGTCGTCTTTGGGGTCAGTTATGTTAAAGGCAAGAGTGTTGGACGGGATGCCCCCCCTTTCCTGAGAAGTTGGGGCAGGAGGGGAGAAGGCACCTGGGCAGGAACTTGCATTGTTTTATTTTTTAAATAGAACGAGCCTCAGAGTCTGCTCTCTGACACCCAGTGACCTGGCCATTTGGAAAGTAGTTGAAGTGAATTTGGGGTCTTTCCCCACTGCTGTGACCCTGGGGCTTGCCTTTTCTTGGCGGAATGTTCTCCATCCCCATTTCACTTCATGGATCTCCTTCATTCTCAGCAGGTGCCCCCACCCCACCTCTTCCAGCCCACCCCACCCACAGGTACAGTCGTGGATCCCATGAACAACGGTGGCCCCGTAAGATTATACCACCATATCTTTTCTGTGTTTAGATATGTTTAGATACATAAATACTCACCGTGTGTTACAGCTGCCTGCGGTATTCAGTACGGTAACGTGCCGAACAGGGGTGTAGCCTGGGAGCAACCATCCGCACTGCCCAGCCTAGGTGTGCGGTAGGCTCTGCCGTCTGGGTCCGGGTCAGTGCACTCTGTGATGTTCGCGCGACGACTAAACCACCTCACTGCATTTCTCAGGATGCCTCCCCACCGTTAAGCAACGCTTTGCTGTATTTTGACTGAGCCAAGGCCTGATCTTGGTGGGGGGGGGTGGATTTGGGGATCCGGAGGGGATGGTCAAGAAACAGAAATATGTTTTTAAATGGAAGCCAGCTTGTGACATGCCTCTCTTACCCAACACCACCAGTCTATAAGAATGTCACCAAATCCCGAAGCAGCAGAACCTTGCTCTCCGGCTGAGACTGGTCCGGGGCTGGCCGTGGTGGGCAGATGGGGAGTGGAACAAAACACAGGCAGGACTCTGCCTGCTCCAGTGGGTCCACCCCGTGTCTCGTTGGCCTGGTGGAAATTCATCCTGGAGATATTTCTAGGGTTCCCAGGTGCCAGCTCAAAAGCTCTCGTCACCCGAGAAGGTGGCCGCGAGTGCTTGGCATTTGTGGGACCCTCTGGCCACGATCCTCCTTCCTGGCCAGCACTGCACTTTCTCTGCTGGGCTCTGGCCCCGGATGCCATGGCTGGGCCTGCACACCTGCTCTTCCAGAAACAGTCTCTAAGGGGCTCAGCCTTTTGCTGCACAGGGCAAGGGACAGCTCCAAGGTAAAGTTTAAAGGATATTTATCTTTTCCTGGGAAAGGTGGATGGGGCTCTCGTGAAATGAGATTTTCACAACCTCCAATGAACAACATCCCTGGTGGGCTTCACTAGCATTTGCTAACATCAAATCAACCATCGCCTCCCCTGAAGCCCCTTCGTCCTGCCCTTCTGTCCCCCCAAACCTTGTTCCTGCATGTG